>NC_031994.1:30182586-30279001 GCF_001879085.1 Nicotiana attenuata
TGCATCTCACGTAATACTCTTAATAGAATAATGTTTACGGAACTACCTGGATCAATCAAAACTCATTTTACATTAGTATCGTATACAATTAAAGATATTACTAGTGCATCGTTATGAGGGGTTAACACGCCATCTGCATCTTCATCATTGAATGTAATGTTGTCTTCTTCTAAAACTTGCCGCACCCGTTTTCCTTGGGTAATTGTTACTTTGGAAATTTTGTTAGCAGCGGTATATGATATACCATTGATGTCTTCACCCCCACTTATAACGTTGACAGTTCTTTTGGGGGAAGGGGGTTTTGGAGGCTCCTGTCTGTTCTTCAAAGATTATTTGCCTTTCTCACTGAACAACTCAGTAAGATTACCCTTGTTTTAATAAGTGATCAACTTCGCTCTGTAAAAATCTGCAATCTGCCGTTTTATGTCCATGGTCGTTATGAAACTCGCACCAATGATCAGGATTGCGCCTATTTGGATTCGATCTCATCTCCTTTGTCCATCGAACCTTATCTCCCATGCTTCTCAAAACAGCTACGAGCTCGGAGGTGCTGACATTGAAGTTGTAACCACTGAACCTTGCTTTTAAATTTCGATCATCATCTCGCGACTCATGGTTGTTTCGCTCGTTTCTAAATCTTGATGAAGAACCTGATTCTCTGTTTCTAGATTTATGATCGTACCTTTGGTGATATTGCTTTGACCGTGAGTCCTTTCTCGCGGGTCCCATATAAGGCTCGTACCTGTTTTTACCGGATCTTTTTTCGGACTCTGAACGTCTCGAACTTACCTTTTCTTCTTTTTGAAATCGTGGAACAGTATCTTCCTCAATCCTCAGCTTCATGCTATAGCTGTTATAAACATCATTCCACATTGTAGCGGGGAATTCTCGAAGGCTTTCCTTGAGTTTCCTCGTAGCTTCCGAGCTTTTTTCATTCAAATTACTTGTGAATGCTATAGCCGCCCAGTTGTCAGGTACACGTGGCAATGTCATTCTTTCACGTTGAAATCTGTCCATGAATTCCTTAAGTAGTTCTGAGTCCCCTTGCTTGATTTTGAAAATATCCTCCATTGTTTTCTCTACTTTTTGAGCTCCCGAGTGTGCTTTGATGAAAGAATCCGCAAGCTCAGCAAAAGAATTTATAGAATTTTCGGGTAAAAGAGAATACCATGTTAGCGCTCCTTTGGTGAGTGTTTCACCAATTTTTTTGACTAATACTGATTCAATCTCCTGCTTAGTCAAATCATTACCTTTTACGCTCGTCGTGAATGCAGTCACGTGGTCTCGTGGGTCTGTCGTTCCATCATATTTTGGAATATCAGGCATTTTGAACTTTTTTGGAATTGGAAGTGGAGCAGCACTTGGCTTCCAGGCTTGTTGCGAATATCTATCCATATCTACCCCTTTGATTATGGGTGGCACCCCTGGTATCTGCTCTATGCGCTCACTTTGCTCCTTGAGCTGTTTCTGCAAGGTTAGTACTAAATTTTGTAAATCGAAATTAAATTCATTACCTGGTTCTCTGTCCTGAGATTCGCTGGGAGTTCGTGCACTGCCTGAGTTAACAAGCCCAGAACGAGGGTTTTCCAAAGTGTTGTTATTTGGAGTAGGTGTAGGTGTTGCAACAGGTAACTGATTAACAAGTGCCTCAACAGCTTTATTGACCTGAGTAGCAATTAATTTCTGCAAAGCCTCATCAACAGCTTCAGCATTTTCAAATTGACCATGCTCGTTTATTTGAGACCCATCAGGAGTAACCTCACGAGATTGTCGTGGTGAGCCGTGTGGAGTAGAAACTCGAGCGTTAATATGCTGTGGATCTTCCTGATTTTGTTGATTTATTTGGTTTCCTTGAGTGTTATCATTGTTGTTCGACATAGTTGATGCAACAAGGAAAGTTAAGCGAAAAATAGATTATCAGATCCTCGGTAACGGAACCAATTTGTTTAACCAAAAAATGAGATTTTAGTCAAAGCTAGAATTTAGAAGAACTCGGGTTACTGATAATCAAGAAAATTAATGAAAAGAAGTAATTCTGGATAGCAAGATGATAATCAAGAGAAACAAATAAATCAATGTCTATTCCAATAGTATTTTTTTTGTCCTTACAATTGATCATACATCTCCTATATAGATACCTTTGGAAATATACGTTTTCCTTATAATGAGGCTATTATGAGTAATTAAAGACATTGAATGTTACGTTACACAATTATTACATTTAAAACATATTCTCTAACGTATTCAGCATTTAATACCCATAAAATGCCATATCCGTACTCTTTTCCATCGTCAGATTCATTCCTTCTAATTTTCGAATATAAATGACTTAAATAGGTATGGGCGCTGAGTTATTTGTCTGATTGCCCGTGCCTCTTCCTCTTTCTTTGCTCCCTCCTGTTGCATCTCATGACTCTTGGCTAATTACAATTCTTTGACCATTTGACCAATCCACATGTCTTGACACGTCACCTTTATATATAAATATAATTTTTTTCAATACACATTCGTCTCGGCAGCTTTGTGCTTAATATTTGAGACTGGATTTGGTTTGGTAATAGTTGATTTAGCGCCTTTAAGGCCGGTTATGACATGTTTAGGAATTTGATATAGACTCATGTGTGGAATTACTGTAATTACTTTTACTTGCTTCGATGCTACTTGTTGTACACCCACCATGTCTACTTTATGTATTTCTATTCCTGTTTGACCTCTAGTAAGTGTCAAGTGGATCCCTCGTCACTACTTCTTCGAGGTTAGATTAGATACTTACTAGGTACGCGTTGTCTTCCGTACTCACGTTACACTTCTGCATTGAATGTGTAGGTACCGAGATAGGTACTACCAGTGGTCACACGGGTGCGTAGCTGCACTCCTACGGAGACTTAGTGGTGAGCTGCCTATCTTGTTACCATCTGCAGAATCAGAGTCTCCCTCAACCTTGTTTATTATTTCTGTCTATTACCTTTTAGATAGTAGTTGTATTAGTTTTGTATATTCTCTAGAACTATAATGCACTTGTGGCACCGGATTTTTGGGCTTTTAGCATTTATGTACTGTGGTACTTGTCATTACTGTCACTATAGTGGATGTATTTCTCACGTTGGTATTTTGTTGAGAAAAGAGTATATACGGTTGCATGAGATCTTACTTATTTCGTTCTTTTAAAAAGGAAACTTTTGTTTTAAATAATAAAAAGGGGTAATTAAATTGTGATGACTGTTTGGTTGTTGCATGAGGTTTCTGCCGTGCGGTTTTTATGTTACACGAGGTTTCTGTCGTGCTGTGGTTATTGTTGCACGAGGTTTCTGCCGTGTAGTTGTTATTGTTTGCACGAAGTTTATGTCGTGCCGTTGTGATTACTGAGACGCGTGCGCTGGTATAAGGTCTGGGTGTTGAAACGCATGCGATGAGATAAGGTGGGCTTGAAACGCGTGGCTAGTAGGGGAACTATTAGAAGTCATGCAGTGTGATAAGGTGAGCTAAAACACGAGCTACCATTCCGGGAAAATAATTTTCAAAACTAAATATAAAGGCTCCCGCGGTGATATAAGGAAGGACTGTGGGATATTTTACTTTTTGGACAAAGAGGCAGTACCTCGTGGGTGCCCTGTTGTTCTTTTCTATTTGCTTTATTTGTTTGTTGTTGTTTTTCTTAATCTGTAAGATTCTTGTTTCTTTCAGTGTTGTATTCACTCTCTTTAATTTTTGTGCTGTTACTTTCCGTAAATTCTTATTGTTTCACTTCCCTGCCATTTTAGTATATCATTATATCTCCTGCCTTATTTCTTATTAATTCCAGTAGGGCCTTGACCTGACCTCGTCACTACTCTACCGAGGTTAGGCTTGGCACTTACTGCGTACCATTGTGGTGTACTCATACTACATTTCTGCACATGTTTTGTGCAGATCCAGGTACATCTTATCAGCCTCGGTGTAAGTGTGTGGAGTGACTTGCTCATCGGAGACTTCAAGGTACACCTGCCCCCGTCCGAAGGCCTCGGAGTCCCCTTCTATCCCGTCTTTTTCTTGTTTCTTTATGTTCTGGATAGAGAGTGATGTATAGATTATTCAACTTTGTATCTTGAGCTTGTGACTTATATCTACTGGGTTGTGGGAGTTGTAAATACTTTGAGCTGCAGTTTTTACTTTATACAGTTGTTGATGTTGATTATTATTTAAATTATTCCGCATGATTGTTAGGCTTACCTAGTCTTAGAGGCTAGGTGCCATCACGATATCCTACGGAGAGAAATTTGGATTGTGACAAAAATTCAACCTAGTCCTGCACCCTTTAATCCGATAAAACTCATAAATTCCAACAACCCATTCGAATAAGAGTCCAACAATGCTAATTTCAACAAATTCCGACTCCGAATCGATGTTCAAAATCCAATTATTCACTTAAACAAAGTTTTGATAAAAACTCCCAAACTCTTTTAGATTCAACAAATTAAATGCCAAAATCGACGATGAAATCATGTAGAACAATCAAAATCGAGTAAAAAATATTTACCCTAATTCATGTGGTGAAAATCCTCTCCAAAATTGTCTAAATCGGAACTCCCCAACTCAAAATGTGATAAAATAATCAAAACCTTCGAAATAGAGTACTTATAGATCTGCTCCAGGTAGATCCTCCGTGAATGCAGTATGAGCCTTGCGTTCGCGAAGTACAACGCTGCCTCAGCCCAAAAACCTTCAACGCGAACGTGACTCAGCATACGCGAACGCGATGAACAGCTCGCCCACAGACCGCGAGCGCAAAGACCACATGTGAACGCAAAGAACAAAGCTCCAGTCCCTAAATTCACTACGCGAATGCGACACATGCCATGAGAACGTGAAGATCCACCATGAATGCGGATAGACCCTCACGGACGCGATGCACAACACCATCAATCCTCACTTACTCTACGCGAATGCCATACCACCATCGCGAACGTGATACTTACCTGACACCAGCAAAACTAACAATCCAAACATGAGGAAAAGTGTCTGAAATTAATTTGAAACTCATCCGAGCCCCTCGAGACCCTGTTCGAACATACCGATAAGTCCCAAACATAACAAGAATCTACTCGGGGTCTCTAATTAGACAAAATAACATCAAAACCACGAATCACACCCTAAATCAAACTTAATGAACTATTGAACTCGGGCCGAACAATATCAAATCAACTCGAAATTGTAAATTTTGCACACAAGTTCCAAATGACATAACCAACATATTTCAACTTCCGGAACAACAATTCGAACCCAATAACATCGAAGTCAACTCCTGGTCAAATCTATGAACTTTTCAAACCTTCAAATTGTCAACTTTCTCCAATTAGAGCCAAACTTTTTAGGAACATCCAAATGCAAATTCGAGCTTACGTTCAAGTTCAAAATCACCACCCGCACCTACCGGAACCATCAAAATACTGATCGAGGTCAAATACCCAAAAGTCAAACTTGGTCAACTCTTTCAACTTCAAGTTTCTAAAATAAGAATCATTCTTCCAAATCAATCCCGAACCACTCGAAAACCACAGACAACAATACACGCAAGTCATAATACACCATATGAAGCTACTCATGATCCCAAACTACCAAACTGAATGAAAATGCTCAGAACGATCGATCAAGTCGTTTCATACAATTACGAATTTTTAGTGAGATAATTCGTAATTTATTATGGTCGGATTAATTCAAATATTTTGAATCAATTCTAATAGGAGGCCTCATTAATTAGATTTTGCTGTTCTTGAATAATTAAAAATTAAATGAAATCCAATTTCTTGATGGAAAAGGAGGACCTAGCATGTCAGGAAGAGGGTTTTAAACAGTAAAACCTGAGCCTATATAAAGGGTCTTATTCCATGAAGGAGGCTATGTTTTACTACATGCTTTCTCTCGGAAGAAATTCGACCACACGAATTTTGCAGATTTCTAGTATTATTCGGGTAACACAATATAAGATCATGGAACTGGAGGACCTCATGGAATGTCTTTGTTCGGATACTCTTTTTGCGATTGCGGTCACGCTTCAAGTGATAAGTACCAATTTTACGTTTAATTAAAATCTACTACACATTACATGCAAGTGATTCCACTGTTTAGGCATGTATTCCATCCGTTATTATTGAAGAAAACAAAAATATAAATAGATTTGTGTTTATCTTTTTTAACTTCATTGAAGTATATCACTATCGATTGTACACAAGTTCAAGTGCGTGGACCAAATACAAAATATATAAGTCAATAAGTAAATAAGTAAAAGATTAGATAAATAAATTAGTAAAACATAAGTCACAATATTGAAGGCAAGAAGTTGCTAATACTTTGGTCAAAGGGACCTTCTTGTCACCAGGTTTGATATATATATATATATATATGGGCAACAGTTTACATATACATCAGAAGGTTGTCAGCAATTAATAATGTGCTTACATGGTGTTGAATAAAAGTTTTACATAAATGGATTTTCTTCAATAAATAAACACAAGTAATAAAAGATTATCTTCCTTCTAAAGGGGCGGCCTTTTAGGAATCATTTGGGAGTGGCAAGCTGCGTTCATCTATCAAATAGGTGTAATTCCGATCAAAGTACCAATCAGCAAATGCCTTTGGTGCGGCCTGCACGTACAAAACAATCCATCAAGAAATCAAATGGTGGAAATAGTGTAGTCACCAATAATTTCAAAATAAATATATAAATTAAATAATCTCGTACCAGGTTATGAACCACGATGGGTTTTACAGGAGACCACCTAGTCTGCTTCTGAAGGCTGGTATGATGATGGACTACGTCTATGAAAACTCCTCTTAATTTAGGATTATTTCTTTTGGGTATTGCATTTAAGAAATCCGACCTCATTTCTGGAATAATAAATCCGGAAATATTAGATGGAGTATGAAATATTAATTTTTTTTAATCTACCTTTTGAATTATATTAAAATCATTCCACGAGGAACTAATAAAGTTTTTCTTGTTTAGGTCATGAAGTATACCAACCTTGTAAGGTTTTGTTCTGACTTGTTGTGCATGTCCCGTTTTGAATGCAGCCATATATTGCACCTCCTAAAGTATATTGTGTCTGCAAAACAGTTTACTTTGAGAAGCCACTACAGTAAATGGTAAAAGCTAATAATTAAGTAGGCTTTAATTTGTTAGCAAAAAAATTCCTCCTTTCTAGTTACCTACCATGATATTATCATATGCTGACATGGTAATAAAAACTGGTGTCTTGATTTCTTGTTGGATGTTCTCGGCGAAGAGGCACTGCAGTGAATTGTAAGATTTTATATATAGTTTATTGTCAAGAGACTCAAGAAAACTACCGAATGCATGAGAAGGAACAATTCGTACCAATTCTGGTTTCATTTTTGAAGTGCATGATTTGGGTA
This sequence comes from Nicotiana attenuata, assembly GCF_001879085.1. NCBI lineage: Eukaryota > Viridiplantae > Streptophyta > Magnoliopsida > Solanales > Solanaceae > Nicotiana > Nicotiana attenuata. Next base: position 30,189,979 of record NC_031994.1, read on the forward strand.
ACGTTTTGGCAGATCCCTGTAAAATCCAATATGGAAAAAAATAACTAACAATCGACCTCTTCTTTAAGTACCGTACCCCTTCTATTTCATATAATGTAAATCTGTTTGACGGAGCAACTTATGTTATATATAAAATAAGAGAGAATAATAAGAAGGTGATAGGATTTACTTGTAGAGTGGCAATTCCTTTATATATTGATTCAAAAGGTCTTGCGAGCACAGGATTCTTGCTATTATAAAAAAGAGAGATATTCAAAGTTAGGTCATAAATCATTCTGTAATGAACGGTTATATACAGGTGAACTCGTTACAATCTTACAAATGAACAAAATAGCCAGAATCAACCAAACATTTCACTCTAGAGGTATTTGGCAATGAATTGCGGAAGCGATCACAGTACAACATTGCTGGATATCCTCCTGCTGAACTGCCAGCCAAGATGGCCTACAATAGTGAAGGTAAAAATTGAGACACAGAAAAAAACTCTGTTTAATATTAATTTTTTCTGCTTTTTGTACGGTTACTAGGCTTTTGGCATTGAAATATATTTAGCATAATTTACAGTCAATTATGTTAATCGCAATGGAATTTACATACATTCTTGGCGTTCTTTAATCCTTTCGCTAGCAGCTCCTCCAGTACTACGGTAAAAATCCTTGCCCCTCTGAAATGAAGTTTGGTAGCCTAAACAAAGCAAAATGTAAGGAGTGATAATTTCTTTTTGAGATTAATTACAAGAAAATAAGTAATTTAAATAGGAGCTCAAAATTATAACTTAAAATACAACATACTGGATCAACGTATTCAACATCTCCTGTGAACGATCCACCATCACAGTATCTAACAAAAACTTTATTCCAGTTGTAGAAATCTGCATATATTACATACAGCAATAATATGATACGTAATCCAGAACTGAAGAATAATGCACCACTGTAACATCAATTATGCCTCTTCTATTTATTGTTTCAACAAAAAAATAACAAAAAATAAAAATTCATTAAAACTTCAAGAGGACATATAAATCAAAGAGAACCTGGATTTGCACTCTGATTCTTGCTGAAAAATCCTTGATATTCTTGTGGATTCATATAATTTGAAGAACCTAAGTCGGACTTGGTACGATCCAGGCATTCTTTGACGTTTGTGCACCATCCTCCTCCCTAAGGACAAAGTAAAAGTTTTCAAAGAATTTAGAAATCTTCGAAACAACACTAAATCTAGAGAAAAAGGAACGCACACTCATAATGCTTCATCTCGCATAGTAAAAAGAGGAGAAAAATAGTAGAATCAATCTGGTGTTAAACACGACTTATACCGAAAGTTGTACAAGCCAATTTCCAACTCCGTCTCCAAATCCTGGGTCAAAATGGTATGCTGGAGGTGATCCATCCAAGCACACTGCCGAATAGATAATGTTAATACAACTCTTCAATTAAAATACTTGATTTTCAAATTCAAAGCTTAACTTGTACATATAAGTGACGAAATTAATTAACCTGCCCCTTTCGACACAGCACTATGAACGATTGTTTTAGTGATATTGTATACATCTGGGTTTTGGGTTACTTTTGCACATTCGGTTATGACGATGGTCAAAGTGAAAATAAATAAGACAAAAAGTTGAAAAGATCTTGTAACCATCATCATCCTGTAGAACATAAAATTAAGGAAATGATTAGTTAATTATGACAAAGAAGAATTCATATGGTTAAAGAGAAAAAAATAGAGTATTTGCAGATGTACTTTGTAAATATATGATGCAAAAGATGTATTGACCCTAACTAATGAATTTCGAAACTATGTATATATAGTAGGATCTCCAACGATTAAAGTTGGAGCACCGGGAAATTAGGCCATAGAATAGAAGACCACGACACTAGAACCCAACACTTGTCTGAATATTCCCATATTTTCTTAATTTTCTTGAGACATCAAGATTTGAGAGGTCAACAACTTAGTTTGTTGAGCAGTTATATGGAATTTCTGGGCGACGAACGTTTATACGTGGTGATTAAATTTCATGCAATTCCAAAATTACCTGAAAGGATTTGCCTCGTTGTTCTCTAAATTATATTAGTATCCACTATCCCGAAAGATATTGTTGAAAATTTTAAAATAATCTATACATAAGAGCTACTGTAGATTACATTGTGTAAGCCTGTAGTTTAACATAGCAAAATTGATATTGCGCATGAAAATGACATTTTAATACAAAAATTGTCATGACCCAAAACTGGCCAATCATACTAGTATTTAACCTAACTCGCTAAGTGAATCAGACCAACACAAATACAACTCAAAATTAATATCATGTTATAAGTAATAAGATGATAGTGCGAATTTTTAATACAAACTAACCCAAAAATTAGTGTCACAAGCGATGAGCTATTAATGTAACGATCCGACCGATCGTTTTGAGCATTTGCATTTTGCTGGGTTGTTTGAGTGCATGAGTAGCTCCGTATGATATATTATGACTCATGTGAATCGTCGGTTTTGGTTTTCAGGTTATTCGGAATTGATTTGGAAGAATGATTCTCAGCTAGAAGCTTCAAATTTGAAATGTTTGACCATGTTTTGAATTTTTAGCATTTGACCTCGGATTTGATTTCTCATGGTTCAGTTAGCTTCGTTTGATAATTTTGAACTTAGTAGTGCGTCCGGATTGTGATTTGGAGGTCCGTAGTGGAATTTGGCTTGAAATGGCGAAAGTTGGAATTTTGGAAAGTTTGATCGGTACTGGACCTTTTGATATTGGGGTCGGATTTTGATTTCGAAAGTTGGAGCAGGTCCATAATGTCGAATGTGACCTGTGTGCAAAATTTCAGGTCAATCATACGAGATTCGATAAGTTTCTGCAGCGGTTGTAGAAGTTTGAAGTTTGAAGTTCATTGATTTTGAAATTTGGTGTGATTTGCCGTTTCGATGTTGTTATGTGTGTTTTGAGGCCCCGAGTAAGTACGTGTTATGTTATAGGTCTTGTTGGTATGTTTGGACGTGGTCCCGAGGGGCTCGGGCGTGTTTCGGATTGATTTCAGATCATTTCTCCTTCATTTTTCACTGTTGTGTTCTGATGTGTTTTGGTGTTGCATTTCTTCATCGCGACCGCGGAAGGGTAAAGTGGAGCAGGCTAATTCTTTTTCTTCGTGTTCGCAAGTGATGGTCCGTGTTCGCATATGTAGTGGCAATTAAGCATCGCGTTCGCGGAGTGGAGAACGCGTTCGCGTAGTGTTTGGGTCTGAGTTGAGGCATGATGGTTATCTCTTCGCATTCGCGAGGTTAGTTCCGCGAACGCGTAGTTCATTCAGTTGTGTATAACGCGATCACGAGAGGACTTATGCGATCGAGTAGGGCATTATTCAGGAGCGTTGTGTTCCTTCTTCGCGATCGCGATGGTAATTACGTGATCGCGATGCATTAAGTTGCGCGGTGGTTATAAGAACTTTATTTCGAGGGTTTCAGCCACTTTTGCATTTTTGGAGCTATAGAGCTCGGATTGAGGCGGTTCTTGAAGCAATTTTCACCATATGAATTGGGGTAAGTGTTCTCTACTCGGTTTTGGCTATATTTCATGAATCTATCTTCGATTTTAGCTTTTGGTTGGTGAATTCTAAAGAGGAAAATTGGGGGTTTTGGCCTAAAGTTTTATAATATGAATTTTTGAGTTTTGAACACCGATTTGGAGTCGGATTTGAGTGAAACTAGTATGGTTGGAACCGTAACTGAATGGGTTGTTGGATTTTATGAGTTTTGTCGGGTTCCAAGGTGCGGGCCCGAGTGTGTTTTTTGGCCGGATTTGGGATTTGACTTAGGATTCGATCTTTATCATTTGTAATTGTTTCCTTGGGCTTTATCTGATGTATTTGAGTTGCTTTTGGCTAGTTTTGAGCCGTTCAGAGGTCGCTTCGCGCGTGATGGCTTTGCTGGAGCATCGCTTGGCTTGCTCGGCGTTAGAATTGGCTTGTTTGAGATAAGTAGCTCTTCTAAACTTAGTGCTGAGGTTATGAAACCCCAAATTATATGTTGTGTGATTGGTATTGAAGTGACGTACATGCTAGGTGACCGGCGTGTGGGCGTGCACCCTATGAATTGTGAGTCCGTTGTTTTCCCTGTCACTATTTAGTGGCCCAAGTTTGTTCATATCTGTGTTTTCACCATGTGATTAATTAATTGAGCTGCCAATCATGCTAGATATCATGTTTAGGCTTTATGCTGATATTGCTAGTACCCATAGTGGTCGTTACTTGCTGTCACCTCACTGATTTCATTGATATTTCATACTCACTCATATTCGTGCATTCATATCATATCTCAGTCTCAGTTGTTATTTATTGATACATAATATCATTGTTTTCGGGCTAGTTTAATGACATTGAGAACCCGAGAGACTGAAGAGATTGATGACTGAGTGAGGCCGACGGCCTGATTGTGAGGATATTTATGGGATCGGGCTGCACGCCGCAGCATATTTTATTGATTTATGCCATGATTGGCTTGTCATAGCGCTTCGGCTGAAGGAGCCCCTCCGGAGTCTGCACACCCCCAGTGAGCGCAAGTACTTACTGAGTGCGAGTGCCGAGTGCCGCGTGAATGGGAGGATTGAGTGACTGTGAAGACTGACTGCCTGTGAGGACTAAGTGATTCTGAGGACTGAGTGACTGTGAGGACTGAGTGACTGGGAGGACTCAGTGAATTGATACTCGGAGAGTATACATATGGTTTTATTACTGAGTCACATTGCATTTGACATGCACATGACATGCATGTATAAGGATGCATTTTCCTCACGCTGTACGGTATCACGTCATTCATGACTTGTTTTATACACATTGATATGTGGTAAGAGAGGTATTTCACACATGCTATCTAGAAAGAAAATGAAACATCATATTTACTGTTGAAAGGATTTTTGGGAAAACTCACAGTTTTCAAACTTACTCGTATTTTTGACGATTTCGGTAAAAGAGTTGGGTTTCACTGATATACTTGAAAGGCGGAAATATTTTCGGAAAAACTATGCAAAAGCTGAGCATTTTATCTCTGAGTTACGTCTTTATTTAATTATCTATGAGCTAATGTTGGCTATTGATATTGGACCTGACCTTTGTTCAAGCTCGTCACTACTTTCAAACTAATGTTAGGTTTGTTACTTATTGAGTACATGGGGTCGGTTGTACTCATACTACACTTCTTGCACATTGCGAGCATATTTCGGATGCCGATGTTGCTGTGTTCGATGGTTGCTGGATTGAAGATGTACCCGCGTTCCGGTTGTAGCTGCCTCTTGTTCATGGTAGTTGTAGATTTATAAAGCTCTGTTTATGTACTTTTCAAACAGAAGATGTATTTATTTCATATTAGCTTTGTAAATTCTATTCTTAGAAGCTCAGGATTTGTACTACCAGTCCTTGGGGATGTATAAGATTCTGATAACTCCTTTGTTTAATTGTTTTATTAAGTTAATTGAAAATGGATAACCGTTAATTGGCTTATCTAGCGGGTTGGGTTAGGTGCCATCACGACTAGTGGATTTTTGGGTCGTGACAGATTGGTATCAGAGCTCTAGGTTCATAGGTTCTACAAGTCATGAGCAAATGTCTAGTAGAGTCTTGCGGATCTGTATGATGACGTCCATACCTATCTTCGAGAGGCTACAATACATTTAGGATATACTTCCCATCTTTCTTTCCTTATCGTGCGACATTGATTTGTCTTGAAGCGTTACTCTTTGAATTCCTTCCACGTATTCATATGCGCATGTGAGCGCTCCGTATCAACTATGCATCGACGGCTTGTGATTCCATGGATGTGGTGCTAGATGTGATTTTAGTGCGCTGATGATGGGCCACTCTGGAGGACTTGAGGTCGGATTTTGACTGTAGCTTGAGCATAAATATGTTGATTGTGTGAGTATGTGCGTTGGACTTTATGTCCGGTAGTGTCCCTATTAGTGGATTTGTGGCTGGATGACTACGTGATAAGTATGATGTGACTGCGAGACATGTTCATATGATTTGAATGTGACGAGAAGGGATTTGCTTGAGGTGTAGAAAGAATTATTAGGTGCTTGATTCCACCTTGATTTGACGTATAGTCTCGAGTTATGGGTATGTTGAAGGATCCTTTTCATGACGTTTGGTTGTGGAGGGGAGTAGATTTCATGTCGTGATATGAGTTCAGACTCAGAGATTAAGTGGTTGCGTAATAGTTATGATTGTGGAAGGGTATAGAAAGATGTCAGTTTGAGGCTAAGTAGGTGGGTTATCTCCTGCAGGATGTCCTGAGGTTGTGTGATCCCTAGATTGTGTTGTTGAGAGTCCTTTTCTTTTCCAGTGAATTATGTGTGTTGCAATTTGAGTTTGGATCGTATCTGAGAGTTGGCTTGACTGTTATAAGGGCTAATGCGAGACTTGCAGATGACTTGAGATACTAGATGGGTTGTGTTACATGAGCTTATAAAGGATTTAGTTGAAATTCCGCGAATTTTGGCAGCAGCAGAGTATGGGTATTGTAAATTATCAGATGCTTTATTCCTTAGCTTTGTGCCAAGTGGGGGAGTCTGTTATCGATGGGTTGTATTACACTGTATGGGTATATGGGAAATCATGCAATGATTGAGTGGTTACTCGTGAAGGATGTAATGTTCATGGAGTAGAAATTTGCTCGGTTGCTTAGAGGTGTGAATTACTTCTTAGGGTGTTAGGGGTACAACTGGGGCACAATTCATTCGGTCCGTTTGGGTGGTTCTATTGAGGTTCGAATAGAGTGGATGACTCTCGAGAATGGTTCTAATGAAGTCAGGATTTATACGTAGCAATTGGGAAAGTTGCGGATTTGTATATGGCTAGAAGCTGAGAGTTACATTGGATGGTGTTGAGACCCACACTATTTCTATATCCCTATAGATTCTACATTCAGTATCGGGAATGTAAGATGAACAACCTTAAATTCACAAAAGGTCTCTTCAGAGTAGGTATCTCGGTTGTGGTACTTTTAGGGTGCTTAAGAGGAAATTTAGCGGCTTATAAGCCTTAGGGCGGTGTGGTTCTATGCTGAAGTTCGTGGGGCAAGTTTTGGTTAAGGATAATAGTGTACTAGCAAGGAAAAGTATCAATTGAAGGTAATCTAGAAGGAACTCGAAGAATTATGACAATTTGGTAACGAATGTGATTGGCTCTTTCGGTTCTTATGATGTAGTGAGTTTCTACAGGTGTTTTGTGGCGATACACTTGGATTTTGGTGACCTGTGTGGCTTGGTTGAGTTATAGAGGTTCAGATCTATCGGCTTGGTTATGTGCAAATGGGCGTCGAAGAGTTCTCAAGGGTTTCTACCACGGTTCGAGGTGTATATTTCATATTGATGTACGAGGCATGATGCGTATTGTGATTTTCTCCTGGGGGGGAGGGATCAAATGAAAGGTTCTTGGCTAATTGAGCATGTGGTTTCTTGTGACTCGGAGTGGATTATGAAATGAAGTTCTCATATTTTTCATATGATGGCATGGTATGCGTGGTTTGTTGTGTGGGATTGAGATTTGCATGAGCGAGGTCAGTTCAGTTTTGAATAGAAGGTCAGAAAATTCTTAGGCAGTAGGGACGGTTTCAGATGACTAGATAAATGATATTACTATTAGACATGGCTTGATGAGAGTGTAAGTTTCAGAAGGGGCACTGTGTTTTGATCTATGGATACTTCATTAGTATCGTGGTACTCGACTAGTTGATCGACCATTGATAATCAAATTTTTCTTTGTGGCATAGAAGAATCATAGAAGTATTCCTCGTGGGATGATCGTGTATGAGAGATGTGTAGGCATTCGAGCGGTGGAGTTGGGATCAGATATGGCGATTCGTGTGTTCTATGGATTTGTAGAGTGAGAGTTGTCAAGAGTAGATTGTTTCGTGGTTGTGGAATGTGAAGTTGTGGCCGGAGCTAGCTAGAGGATGGTATGTGATGTGATTCAGTCAAGGTGGACTTTCGGAGGGTTATGTATCTAATTGTGGGTGGCTAGAGCTAATTTGGGGGTTCATCGGTAAGCCCAATTAGGATGTGTATTTGCATCGAGTCGGATGGGTTGGCTCCATATTGCTATCATTGAGGGATGTGCCATTCGGTGGTTGTTGAGTCTATTCGTGTTCTGAGATGATCTGTGAATTACTCTTCTATGCTACGAGGAGTTGTGATCCATTGGTTATATGTACATATGGTGCGGTTCTATTTGGGCGTTATAGCGGAATCTGAGCGAGATGAGCAACTGGGTATTGCATGATTGATTGCGCGTTGGCTATATTCTTTTCGAATTTTGGTATTGTGTTATTTGTTCTCCGTTGTTATGTTATTGTACTTTGGGAACTTGATGTCGAATTGCGCGTGGTTATTGATTTTGAGCTAGGTAGCTTGAGGTATATGCCAGGGACCAGTGTTTGGATGAGGTCACGCATTGTAGCGGAGTTATGTTGATATATGATCCTTTGTGTGGGATTCGTGTATTTTGGTTTTACGGTGTGTGATAGGCTCTTAGCATGGCATTGTGATGGTACTTGTTAAGCTGGCAGGCCAGTTCTCTCGTTTGAGTCAATTCCATGATTGAGTATATTTGGAATGTTGCTTATTGGTGCACGGACTGCACGAGTGGCGACATAGATTTTATTGATGTGTTATGTCACTAGAGTGGTCGTGTTGGATAAGATGGGGTCTCTGGACCTAGAATAAATACTATTGGATTTGATTACAACATGGTTAGAAATATAATATCGGAAGTTGGCTTAGAAATTTGCTATAGTTCTTGTTGAAAGAGAGGGAGCTCCATGACTTGTTGATCCGACGAATGGTTATGAGTTTCCGCGTGTTTCTTTCATCATTGACAGTATATCAAGGTGTTAGAATGAGGCTTTGTTTGATAAGAGTTTCATTAGCGGCACAGGGTTGTTTTGATCAGCTTCTGTGATTAGGAATTGTCGCCGTGAGTGTTTGAGTTATGTGGTATACCATGTGATTTCATCTTGGATTATGGCTATGGCTTGATGCGGCTTGTTCAGTCTTATACAGTGCGTAGATGCGAGATTCTGATCATATAGAAAATTTCGGATGTGGAAATTGGATTCTAAGGCTAATGGGCTAGGTTGGATTAAGAAATTTCAGTCATGTTGTGTTATCAGACCTATATGGGATAAGGTGACTTGGAATCACCCCCGAGTATGTGCATGGTAAGGTTACACGGCGACTTGATGGCTTTTGGAACGACTCTGAGCACGTTCGAGGACGAACGAATTTTAAGTGGGGGAGGATGTAACGACCCGACCGGTCATTTTGTGCATTTGCACTTTGCTCGGTTGTTTATGGGCATGAGTAGCTCCGTATGATGTATTATGACTCATGTGAATTGTCAGTTTTGGTTTTCAGGTTATTCGGAATTGATTTGGAAGAATGATTCTCAGCTAGAAGCTTCAAATTTAAAAGGTTAGACCAAGTTTTGAATTTTTAGCATTTGACCTCGGATTGGATTTCTGATGGTTCCGCTAGCTCCGTTGGGTAATTTTAGACTTAAGAGCGCGTCCGAATCGTGATTTGGAGGCCCGTAGTGGAATTTAGCTTGAAATGGCGAAAGTTAAAATTTTAGAAAGTTTGACCGGGAGTGGACTTTTCGATATTGGGGTCGGATTTTGATTCCGAAAGTTGGAGCTGGTCTGTAATGTTGAATGTGACTTGTGTGCAAAATTTGAGGTCAATCGGATGAGATTTGATAGGTTTCGGTAGCGGTTGTGGAAGTTTGAAGTTTCAAGTTCATTGAATTTGAATTTAGGTGTGATTCGTCGTTTCGATGTTTTTATGTGTGTTTTGAGGCCCCGAGTAAGTCCGTATTATGTTATGGGTCTTGGTGGTATGTTCGGATGGGGTACCGAAGGGCTCGGGCGTGTTTCGGATTGATTTTGAATTATTTCTCCTTTTTAACTTTTGTGTTCTGTTGTGTTTTGGTGTCGCATTTCTTCATCGCGATCGCGGACTTAGTGGTGCGATTGCGTAAGGGTAAAGTGGAGCAGGCTAATTCTTTTTCTTGGCACTATTTTCCTTGGCACTATTTAGTGGCCCTCGTTTGTTGATATCTGTGTTTTCACCATGTGATTAATTAATTTAGATGTCAATCATGCTAGTTATCATGTTTATGCTTTATGCTGATATTGTTAGGACCCATAGTGGTCGTTTCTTGCTGTCACCTCACTGATTTCATTGATATTTCGTACTCAATCATATTCATGCATTCATATCATATCTCAGCCTCAGTTGTTATTTATTGATACATCATATCATTGTTGTCGGGCTAGTTTCCTGACATTGAGAGCCCAAGAGACTGGGGAGATTTATGACTGAGTGAGGCCGAGGGCCTGTTTGTGAGGATATTTATGGGATCGGGATGCATGCCGCAATATGTTTTATTTATTTATTCCATGATTGGCTTGTTATAGCGCTTGGGCTAAAGGAGCCCCTCTGGAGTCTGCACACCCCTAGTGAGCGCAAGTACCTACTGAGTGCCGAGTGCCGAGTGATTGGGAGGATTGAGTGACTGTGAGGATTGAATGGCTGTGAGGACTGATTGATTATGAGGACTAAGTGACTGTGAGGACTGAGTGACTGGGAGGACTGAGTGAATTGATACTCGGAGAGTATGCATATGGTTTTATTACTGAGTCACATCGCATTTGACATGCACATGACATACAAGCATAGAGATGCATTTTCCTCATGTTGTACGGTCCCACGTCATTCATGACTTGGTTTAAACACATTGATATGTGGGCATAGAGAGGTATTTCACACATGCTATCTGGAAAGAAAATGAAACATCATATTTACCGTTGAAAGGATTTTTCGGAAAACTCACAGTTTTCAAACTTACTCGTATTTTCGACGATTTCAGTAAAAGTGTTGGGTTTCACTGATATTCTTGAAAGGCAAAAATATTTTCAGAAAAACCATGAAAAAGTTGAGCATTTTATCTCAGAGTTACTTTTTTATTTAATTGTCTTATGTTGTTATGAACTGATGTTGGCTATTGATGTTGGACCCGATCTTTGTTCAAGCTCGTCACTACTTTCAACCTAAGGTGAGGTTAGTTACTTATTGAGTACATGGGTTCAGTTGTACTCATACTACACTTCCTGCACATTGCGTACAGATTTCGGATGCCGATGTTGCTGTGTTCGATGGTTGCTGGATTGGAAGTTGTACATGCGTTCTGGTTGTAGCTGCCTCTTGTTCATGGTAGACGTAGATTTATAAAACTCTGTTTATGTACTTTTCAAACAGAAGATGTATTTACTTCATATCAGCTTTGTAAATTCTATTCTTAGAAGCTCATGATTTGTACTACCAGTCCTTGGGGATGTATAAGATTGTGATAACTCCTTTGTTTAATTGTTTTATTAAGTTAATTGAAAATGGATAATCGTTAATTGGCTTACCTAGCGGGTTGGGTTAGGTGCCATCACGACTAGTGGATTTTTGGGTCGTGACAATTAAGGATAGGAATACATTGCTAATTTAAAAAAAAATCATATGTTCAACTATACATAAATGGAAATAAAGATTCTCTGCCACCACGAACAACTATAGCTCACAATTGGAAAGTTGTTGAGTTCCCCAATGCTTCCTCTCAAACTCCGTAATAGCTCAACTCCAAATATCTATACATAAGATGCATAAGTGTAGTATGAGTATAATTGGCCACATGTACCAGTAAGCACCTTGACTGACCTCAATGAAGTAGTGGCGAGAGTTTGATAAAAAAGGTACTCACTTTAACAAACAAGTGCAACTCATATTCATAGCAAAAAAAAAGAGGGAGTACACATAAGAAGCATAACAAGCTAATATCACAATCAAAACATATAACAATACGTACAGATATAACATATGAAGTTGTTACTGTAACGACCTGACCTGTCATTTTGAGAATTAGCGTTATGTTCGGTGGCTTAAAGTCTCAAGTAGCTTCATATTGTGTATCATGACTTGCGGGTGTGGCCGTGTTCGATTTTCGGATGATTCGACATTGATTTTGAGGAACAGTTCTTGTTGTAGAAATTTAAGTGAAAAGAGTTGATCGGAATTTGACTTTTGTGAAGACGACTTCAAAATGGTGTTTTGATGATTCTAATAGCTTCGTATGATGATTTTGGACTTAGGCGTGTGTCCAAATTTTGATTCAGAGGTCCGTAGGTTGATTTGATGCATTTTGGCAAAATTGGGAAGTTGAAGGTTTGGAAGGTTGAGAGGTTTGACCGGGAGTTGACTTTGTTGATATTGGGTCCAGATTTCGATTCCGTGAGTTGGTATAGCTCCGTTGTGTCATTTAGAACTTGCATGCAAAATTTGACTTCCTTCCGGGTTGATTTGATATGATTCGGCGCAAGTTGTAGAAGTTGAAAGTTCATAAGTTAATTACTTTCGATTTGAGATGGGATTCGTACTTTTGATGTTATTTGAGGCCTCAAGCAGGTCCGCGTTATGTTTTAGGACTTATTGGTAGATTCGAACGGGGTCCCGAGGGGCTTGGGTGAGTTTCAGATAGGTTTGGGTTGTCGTGCGCTCATTTTTTATGTTTCGACGTCGTTTCTTCTAGCATAAATGGTATCACATTAAGAAAATTATCTCCAATTTCTATTTTGATTGAATCATTAGATCCTTATCGTAATTACGGAGCCATAGCAAAAAGAATCATCGAAGTTTAACATCGTATGAGGGAGTTATGCTCATTGTAGTATCAGAGAAGAGAGCTGGTGCTGGTGTTTCGCAGATGCGAAGTTGGGTCTGCATCTGCAACCCCGCTGGTGCGAGAAATGGTCCGCAAAAATAGAAATTACAGCTAGAAATGCGCAGGTGCGGATTTTTTTATTGCAAAAGCGAAAATCCATATGTATAAAAAATCAGACCGCGTTCTTTTGGTATTTTGAGCATATCTTGAGTTCTAGAGATCCAATTAAGGTGATTTTCGCGGCGTTCTTCTCGTCTTTTCATTGGGGTCAGTATCTAACTATTATTTTTGTATTTTAATATGGTTAGAGAAGTTCATGTTTGAATTAATCCATATTTTGATTGGAGAATTGGGGGATTTTTATCAAAAACTTTTCTAAAGAGAATAATTGTGTTTTGAACATCGATTCGGAGTCAGAATTGGATGGAATTAGTATTGTTGGACTCATATTTGAATGGGTTATCGAAATTTATGAATTTTATCGGGTTCTAAGGTGCGGGCCCAGGGTTGACTTTTTAGTTTTCATTAACGATAGAAGCTTTATTATCAGGAATTATTTTCTAAAGTTTTTATTTATAATATTAAGTTATTTTGTCTAGGCTTGAGCATCCAGGAGGTTGTTTCATACGAGAGGGTCATTTTAGAGTATCGGTCTAGCTTCTTTGAGGTAAGTATCTTGCCTAACCTTGTGTGGGGGAACCACCCCTTAGGATTTGAGTCGTTTGAGCTATTTGTGTCATATGAAAGCTGTGAATGCGAGGTCATGAGTATGTACTCGGGCTTATATGCAGAAATTTACCGATCTAGTCTTTTAGGCATCTTTTATGTATTTATTTGAAATTGTTAGCACATGTTATATCCTTTATTCGTCATGTCTACAATCACATGCTTTATTTGAAGTTGTCACTATATGTAACGTTCTTTACTTGATTAGTTTGCTCATATATGCTTTATTTTGAGTTGTTATCACTTTTATCATTATGTGATTTCTTTTATTGTGGAGCTACTCTCAGTTGAAATTGTCGTCATATGATATCCTTTTGTTGTCGGATTGTTCTCATGCATTTAGACGTAGTACTAGTTCGTGCCATCTCCTTCATTGTTAGCCTAATTCATACACTAGAGTCTGAAGTTTGTCTATTTGTGGAAGTACTTTCATTATCGAGGTTATCCTTAAACAATTAATTGGAATTGAAGTTATGGAGAGTCATCAATCTATTCTAATTGAAGTTGTGTTTAAAGGGGCTGTTGTCCTTTTTTGAGTTGAAGCTATGAATTGTTGTGTGGTTTGGTTGTTGTTATGCGGAGTATAAGGGTGGCATTGTACCGTTATTATTATGCGGCGTATAAGGGTGGCATTTCACCGTTGTTGTTATGTGAAGAATAAGGGTGGCATTTCACCGTTAATATTATGCGAGGCATAAGGGTGAAATTTCACTGTTGTTGAATGTACGGAGTGATACGGGTGACTGTTATGTTATTGTTCGGGCAGAGCGATAAGGATACAGAGTGATATGGGTGGCTATAGGAGAGATAAGGGTGGCTAATGATATTGTCAAGATGGAGTGATACGAGTGGCTATCAGAGAGATAAGGGTGGCAATGTTAGGGATGATGTGTGATGGTTTGGAGACATTGTGTTGGTGATTTTCATGTGATAGTGTGTTTTTCCTTGTGTTTGTCATATACCTTACGTGAGTTGCTTTGTTGTTTTGATGAGCTACTCGACGTCTTTGATATTACTTGTTGACTTGGGCTATAATAGTACACTCGCACAAGCATACACTGTAGCATGCCACTTATATTAGATCAGGAGTATAAAATATGATATTTATTGATCATGCCCATGTGTTATTGTATTATCTATTTCCATATTGATATTGAGCCTCCAACCATGCCGGGCGGATTGTGATTGTGAGCCTGTGACCATGCCGGGCAGATTGTGATTATGAGCCTGTGATCATGCCGGGCGGATTGTGATTGTGACAAATTGTGAATGTGAGCATGTGATCATGCTAGGCGGATTGACATATTGGCACGTGAGTTGTCCGTGCGATTGTGATTCGAGATGTGGGACCAAGGTGCCGTGAGTACATGATGCTGGGTTGAGACTCGTGACAGTGAGATGAGGTATCACAAGGGGATTTTGTTGTGAATCTTGTGTTAGCATGGCTAGATTAATTGATTGTCTTATGTGTTCCTTATTTGGTCTTAATGATACTTCTCGGTGTTCTTGTTTCTTTATTATTTATATCACATGTTGATTTTGTTGTCATTTACTGATTTTTGCTTTCTATTATTAGCTTTATACTTCTATACTACATAGGTTACTTTGTCTAGTAAGTGTTTTGACTTGTACCTCATCAGTACTCCATCGAGGTTAGTCTTGATACTTATTGGTATCGACCGTGGTGTACTCATACTACACTTCTATGCATTTTTGTGCAGATCCAAGTACTTCGGAGTCTGTGGATTGTTTGATAGCGGATCAGATATTGCTATGGAGACTTCAAGGTATAACTTCCATCGCGTTCGCAGGCCTCGGAGTCACCTTCGAATCGGAGTCACCTTCGGAAGTTATTTGTGTACAGTTTATTTCTATTCTGGAACAGTTGTACTTAGAGATTTTCTAGTGAACTTAGTAGAGCTTATGACTTGTACTACCGGTATTAGGATTGTTGGTTTTGTATAGAAATGTCTATTTCATATTTAATAGTTATTGGTTGAATTTTTCCATAATTTAGTAAGTGTTAGGGTTACCTATTCTTGAAGACTAGGTGCCATCACGACATGCTACAGAGGAAAATTAGGGTCGTGAAAAGTTAGTATCAGAGCTCTAGGTTCAAAGGTGCTATGAGTCACAAAAGAGTTTAGTAGAGTCTTGCGGATCGGTACGGAGACCTTTGTACTTATCTTCGAGAGGCTACAAAACTATTAGGAAAAATCTCCACTTCTTTCATTCCTATCGTGCGAATTTGTTGATTACAAAGTTTGGGACTTTGTATATTTATTCTCTCATATATGGTGAGGACACGCCCTATCGGATCAGCTGAGAAGACACCCACGCCACTTTCTATAGCCACGAGAGGCCGGGGTCGAGGTAGAGGCCGATGAGGGGCACGCGCCGCACCTAGAGCACATGTCAGAGCAACAGTTGAGGAGCCGCCAGTAGCTCCTGTTCGGGGACAGGCACTGGAGGCTCCTGTTGTTACCCCTAGACTTCAGGAGACTTTAGCGTTGTTCCTGAGCATGTTTGGAACATTGGCACCAGCTACTTCGTAGATTGGAGAAGGAGCTCAGACTCCCACCGCTGGTACTTCAGAGCAGCAGGCTCACATTGGTCAGGTTCTGGGTGTGGTGCCGGTGCAACCTATTATTCCTGTTTAGCCTGAGGTGAGGCCAGGGGTATCAGAGGAGAAGCAGCTTAGGCTTGTGAGGTTCAAGAAGTATCCCCCTCCTACTTTTAGTGGTTTGGCATCATAGGATGCTCATGGTTTTCTAGAGGAGTGCCACCGTATTCTCCGTACCATGGGTATTGTGGAGACAAGTGGGGTTGCTTTTACTACATTCCAACTGTCAGGAGAAGCATATCAGTGGTGGCAGGTTCATGAGGAGGGTAGCCTAGCCGATGCAACTTCACTTTTATGGACTCAATTTTCAGAGATGTTTTTGAGAGAGCTTGTTCCTTAGACCCCTTTTGGATGCATGGCGCGCAGAGTTTGAGTAGCTACATCAGAGCACCAAGACAGTGTCAGAGTATGCCATCAGGTTCAGTGAGTTATCCCGTCATGTACCTACTTGGGTTCCTACAGTCAAAGAGTGAGTCCGCAAATTCATTGAGGGGCATTATGATCTTAGATTCTGCATGGCTCGGGAGTTGCAGACTGATACTCCATTTCAGCAGGTGGTGGAGATTGTCGAGATGTTGTTGATACCCAATTTTTCCCTATGTATTTTCATACTCAAAAATACTTTCAAAATAGCACGTGTATGCATATATAAGCATGCCCAAGAGTTTTGATATTTTGCCCTAATTTTCTAAGATTTTAAAATCAATTTATTATCTATTTTAGCAGTACAAAATCCCATAATTATTCTCAAAATTATCATTTTGGTGAATAATTTATTTCCATCCTCATATTTACATCAAAATATAATTAAGGTGATTTTTTTGCATATTTTTATATAAATTTAATTGGCATTTTTAAAGCTAAAATTGCATATAATTGCAATTATAGCCTATTTTACGATTTTAACAATATTATAGAATTATAAAATCATTTCCAGTATTTTTAGATCAATATTTATATATTATTAATTAGTTCAATAATTTTAATTTGTTTTTAAAATCATTTAAACTATTTTATATAAATTAAAAAGGGAGAAATTGGCTATTCAACACATAGCCTATTATTATTTCAGTTTTAGCCTCAATTTAACCCCCCCCCCCCCAATTCCACCGCAATATTAAACGACCCAATTTTTTTTTTACCCGACCCCTTAACCTGTTTTCAGACCCGTCCGGATTTCCTTTAAATCCTGACCGTTGATCATTTTGATCAACGGCCCTGATTTGCCCTTTCCTTTTTTAATCCCCTAACCCCTCTAACCCTAACTCATTTGCACAAAGACGACGCCTCTAAACTCCCTCATCTCCCAAAAACCTCTCTAACCCTCCGAAACCCTAACCCTATTCCACCGATCTCCGTCTCACCTCCACCGGAATCCATGGCACCCCTGGCCATGGATGGCCTGTGCTCCCTCTCCCCCACCATCAGCTTGAGTTACTCGAAGTTTGGGGGCCCGACTTCCATGGTTTCCTTTACATCCGTCTCAGATTTGCAAGATCTATGGCCTCTACGGCCATTTTCCGGCATGTTCAAGGCAATATGAGTCTCTTCGACTCAGGATCTGAATTTCCTCAAGACTTTTCTCGTTCTAGGGTTTATCTCTGCTTCTAAGTCATCTGAGGTTCTATACTTTCTTATTTTTTCTAAGATCTGTGACATGCTTGGCCCTTGCTTGATATTTTAAGGCTTTTCCTCAAATTTCCTTTTAAAATTGTTCACATTCGATTTTTAGGGTTTCAGGAAAAAGTTTTCTTTAAATGTTTTCTGACTTTTTGTTCTCTCTTTATGTGTGTTTTCATACTTGTGTGTTTATTTCTTATTGTGCTCGAGTTTATTCTCTTATTTCTCTTCTGATTATGCAAGACCTTTTGTTATTCTTTGTTCACACGTTAACTCGAGTGTTTGTTCCTCACTCTTTGCTATATGTGTTTAATCCTGTGCTCTTTGATTTTGTTTCCCCTTACTGAGTTTTGTTGATGTGTCTGCTAAGCATGTTCTTACCTACTTTGTTTAAAACTTCTGAAATTTGTTTGAATTCCAAGTTTTTCAAGCATGCCTTTGAATCAATGTGTTTGCTCTCACGTATGTTTGCCTCTCTCAATGATTTCCCACTTCTGATCCTATTTGAAACCCTAAAATTTAGGGGTTTTTCTTTGGGTAAATGACACTAGGGTTTCACTTTGGAACCCTAAATT
Organism: Nicotiana attenuata; assembly: GCF_001879085.1. Classification (NCBI taxonomy): domain Eukaryota; kingdom Viridiplantae; phylum Streptophyta; class Magnoliopsida; order Solanales; family Solanaceae; genus Nicotiana; species Nicotiana attenuata. Next base: position 30,208,278 of record NC_031994.1, read on the forward strand.
TCCAAACTCACAGTGAGCCTGTAATCGAACTCGAAATCCTATTTGGTTGTGGTTTTGAAACTTTCATTGTTAGACTCTTCTTTTGCTTAAACTGTATGCTTTATATATGAGGAAAAACTTCCCTTTCAAAAGATTTTACCAAAAATTGATTTTTGAAATCCCTTTAATCATGCTAATGATTCATCGCTGTATTTCGATTGAATCCCTTTTACCCTACTAGCTGTTTATTTTGATCCTTCTGTGTAAAAATCCTAGGCTTGTGATGTTTTCCTTAAAATACTTGGTCTTGTGTATTTCTTCTGTGATTCTGTACCAACGTTTGAATTATTTCCATATCTATATGACTCTTTCCTTAATCACTTAAGGTTCTCCGTGATTACAATTGGATTCGGGACCCTTTTGATTGGTTTTCAAACTGATACCTTATTTTACTTTATAAAGAGCACTACTATTCCAACCTTTCCTTAATTACTCACTATGTATTTGGTCTTGTTTATGCACTATTTGGTTTCCTTGCCTTAATCGAGCCTTAGTAACTGATTTTATCTCCTTATTTCATCTCAATTAGCCGTTTGACCTAGACTCTCCAATTAAAGGAGCCCAGTTGTCTTAATTGATACTAATTGATTGTTATTTTCATGTTTGTGCACTCTTTGCCTATGTATTGCTTGTTTTAAAAAACTATATAAGGACCTAGTCCTCCCTCTTTCTATCATCAGGGAATTCTCTCATAATCAGAAACACACGAACACACACACTGAAATACACGAGCAAAAACACTTCTACCTACTTTCCTTCTTGCAATACTGTTTGGAATTCTGCTTTGCTTGAGATTTTGGAACTATTGTTTGCAATTTGGCTCTCTCAAGGCTACTGTTTTCTTACTTGTTTTCCTTTGAAACTGGTATGTCTTTTATTTAAACTTTCTGCTTCACCACTATGTGTTTACTCTATAGCTCCAGTCTTTTGTTTGCTTTACTGTTCATGTTCTGCAACTTGTGCTAAATATTTTCCTTCTTTGCTTCTATTCCTGTATGGATCCCTACCCCTATTCCCTTCTATGTGCTGAGTTAAGGTCTTGGCTTGACAGTATCCTAATTACTGCCCAGGCCATGACTTGATCCACAATGGATCCTAACTGTCAATGTTTGGCTAGCAGGCTGGTCAGGGGTGTGCCAGCATCCCAATTGCTGGGCATGACCACCAGCCTGCCGTGTCTCTCCCTAATTCCCTTCCCTATGCACTTACACTTACTCTTAGATTCTAAGTTCGGCCCCTCTCTTATGAGCCTTGCTTTGGGACCCTGAGTTCCCTTTGGACTTGGACATCTGAGGGCTGCCATCTCCACACTGCACTATGCTCTTGATTCTGAAATGTTTTGGGGTGTAAGCACTGCCCGGAGTCCCTTTGAGACTCTTGAGAACTTTGACACACTCCAAATATGAGAATGTCTTTTGGAAATCTGATCCTAGAAGTTGGTTTATCTCATATTGTTGGACTTTGAGTCTGAATTAGTCTGATTAGATGTAGCTGTAACCGCTGCTGTAATTATTTTTTACTTTCTTTTGATCCATTCGGTCTGTAATAACTTTGTAATAACTATTGGGGATGGATAGTGAAAAGGAATGGGGGAATGATGCATGTAAAGGGTAGAAAGCATGCCTATAGGATCTTTTATAATTTCTGCATGTAGAAAACCTGCCTATAGGTCATTAACAATTTCTGCACTTCTCCATTTAGAAAGCATGCCTATAGGATCTTCTATAATTTCTGCATTTCTGCATGTAGAAAACCTGCCTATAGGATCTTCTATAATTTCTGCATTTCTGCATGTAGAAAACCTGCCTAGAGCTCATTCACAATTTCTGCACTTCTGCATTTAGAAAGCATGCCTATAGGATCTTCTATAATTTCTGCATGTAGAAAACCTAGCTATAGGATCTTCTATAATTTCTGCATTTCTGCATGTAGAAAACCTGCCTGTAGGTCATTCACAATTTCTGCACTTCTACATTTAGAAATCATGCCTTAAGTTTCTGCATATACACACCATTAGGCAAACAATCTTAGGCTTAATAATAACCAACTCATTCTAGACATCATGTCTATAGGATTCATGCATTTTTATAACTGTTTTAAAACTAGTGACACTTAGAGATCATGCCTATAGGAGCAAATCAACTGAATCTGAATCGTCCATCTCTCTAATAAGTTTAGAATCGGTGGTAAAGTCGTTTTAACATCTGCAGAACTTTTGTTTGTTTCTAAAATCAATAATCCTCCTTAAAATCAGTACGCCTTCTGCCTGTTAGATAATCTTGATCACAGATCTCACCTAGGCAAACCAGTAGGTAATTGATTAACTGTATCAGTTCTGATAACTACATCTAGTCAATATTAATTTGGACTCCTCATCTGAGAAGTATGTGATGAATCAGCCTATCCTACGCCTTAATTTAATTAAAGACCTAACCAGTATCTGAAGTCATGCTATGAATTTGCATTTAAGTGAGGAGGCCTGTCTGAGCCCTAATTGCTGTTTGTCTCCCCCTATTTGACTATGTGTTTTGATTGTCGCCTAGATTTTTTATCCTTTTAGAACCTCTGAAAGGCCCCAACTCCCTCCCCTTTAGGACTAGTAGTCCCAATGCCTCCGGAACTGAAAGGATCGAGACGGGTAATAGCATGCAATAAGTAACGATACCATTCTGCGCTTCAATACCTCAACGGGGTGGGAAGGGTAGACATGGAGATGATGATCACACGATAACACCATGCGTACGATAGACTACCGGTGTTGTGTGGATGATCCATGTATTTTACAAACCTAGGACCCCCCTTTCTTTATGTAATTATTTTAGATTGACAATTTTCAGTTCTTTAAAATTCTGCATTTTGTTTCAATAATTAAAATTTCCCTTTTAATTTTTGCACTGTCCTCTTCTTTTAAAATAAAATTTCTGCTCCCCACATCTGTATCTGATTGTTTATATTCATTATTTGGTCTTTTTGTTGCACTTAGACACTCTTTCAAACAACTAGGAAATCACCTATTCAAAATTTCAGCATGCTTAGTAACCATTATACATATCTACTTGAGGTCCTTATGTGAAACTTGTCTTGTATGCTTACTTGCTTTAAAGTCACAATTGTAGCATGGCCGAGAACCACACTAGTGGATCTTGAGGGGTGCCTAACACCTTTCCCTCGAGATAATTTCTAACCCTTACCCAAACTCTGGTTTTCCAACTCAAACCCTTCTTAGTGTCCTAATGCACTTAATCATTAGGTGGCGACTCTTCTAAATCTCAAAACCCAAATTCCCAAAAGGAATAGAGTTGTCCACCCAAATGTCGTAAACTCGATTTCGCCTTTTAAAAAGAGGAAAAAGGGGGCGTCGACAGATGTTAGAGAGTATTTGGGATGAGGAGAGGGAGGATATGAAGACCAAGAGGTCTCGAGGTTCTGGAGGGTTTAGTGGATTCTACTCTTCAGCTATGACCCATCATGGTGGAGGCTCGGGTAGTCGGCCAAACAAGTCCGCACTTCGAACTACTCGGGGTGTTTTAGTTAGTTAGGGTACTTATATGGGGCAGTCATCTTTTAGTGCACCACCTGCATGGGGTTCCTACAAGAGTTATTCCAGTTATCCAGCATAGATTTAGTATGAGCAGCCACACCCGCAGTGGGGTTGTTATGAGTGTGGTGATACTAGGCACATTATGAGAGCTTGTCCTAGACTTGGGAGAGGCAGATTTCATCAGAGCACTCAGGCTACGGGCTCCATTCTAATTGCTACTCCACTTGCACAGCCAGTTAGAGGTGGAGGACAGGCGGGCAGAGGGCGCCCTAGTGGGGGAGGTCCGGCCCGTTGAAATGCTTTTCGTGGTATGGATAAGGCCGTTGCAGTAGATATTATCGTTATAGGTATGGTTTCAATTTGTTATAAAGGAGGATCGTTCTTATTTTGATTCGGCTCTGCTTATCGGGGTGAGTCCTCCTATCTTGCTTCACATATGGGTGAGTATCGTGATTTTTACTCTACTTTGTGTTTACCCCTATTGGGAGATTCTATAGTGGTAGCCAATTTTTATCATTTTGGTTTTTTCACTATTGGGAGCTATGAGACTAGAAGTGACAATCTGTTACTCATTAGGTAGGTTTTGATGTGATTTCTGGATGTTTTTGTTATGATTTGATAGTTAGATGCTCTACTGGTATGGAAAGTCCGTTACGTGTTGTGATTTTGTTTGCAAAATTAAGTTAGTGGAAGTTTACGATTGGTGTGATGTGTATTCTACTTGTGATTCAGAGCTGAGGATGGGATCCTCATGTGTTCATATGGTTTGATGTGTTTGAACCGGGCTACGTTGCATGGTGAAGTTATATTAGGATGAGATCCTTGTATTAGTCCATGTGTTTGTATTCTCCCTGGTGGAATTGATTTGTAGCATGGTGCTGATAGGGGGTTGTGCCTGTCGGGCTTGTTTGATAGTTCTCTCATGTGTTTTTCTTTGCATATTTAGTCATATTCACGTTGTGCTTATTGGGTTATAGCTTGCGAGGCATGTTCCTAGGTGGCGTTAGTTGTGACTTGTTGATTTGAGTGAATGGTCATGGGATATTTATGTTTCTTGCATCGTCGTCAGTTTTGTGAAGGTTTGGATTAGGGTTCTAGCTGATATAAGGTTAATTGCCGGTGCTGGATTTGATTATGGGCAGCTGTGGTGGTCAGAGATATTGTTATGGGCATATGTGTGATGTGTTACATCGTGTGGTTGTATCTCGTGGGTTTATGCATGATATGTTGCAGCAGGTTGAGGCTAGTACCGCGTGTTGATGTGTGAATCGAGTCTTTGGGAAATGATCGGATGGTGAAATTTTTTGTTTTAAGGTTTATTAGTGTGGGTCGAAGAAATAATTTTTAGTTGAGATGGTGTTGTCGGGCCTATGTGAATTGGGGTGACATGGGATCACCCACGAGTTACATGTATGATGAGTACATTTAGTGATTTGATGACTTTGGAAGGGTTCTTGGCACGTTCGAGGACGAACGTTTGTTTAACAGAGGGAGAATGTAACGACCCAATCGATCATTTTGAGAATTAGCATTCTGTTCGCTAGCTTAAGGTCTCAAGTAGCTGCGTATTGTGTATCATGAATTGTGTGTGTGGCTGGGTTCGATTTTCGGATGATTCGGGATTGATTTGGAAGAACAATTTTTGTTTTAGAAGTTTAAGTGAAAAGAGTTTACCGAAGTTTGACTTTTGTGAAGACGACTCCAGAATGGTGTTTTGATGATTCCAATAGCTTTGAATGGTGTTTTTTTACTTAGGCGTGTGTCCGCATTTGGATTCAGAGATTCGTAGGTTGATTTGATTTTTTTTTTTGGCGAAAATTTGGAAGTTTAAGGTTTAGAAGGTTGCGAGGTTTGTCGGGAGTTGACTTTGTTGTTATCGGGTCCCGTTTTTGATTCCGAGAGTTGGTATAGCTCCGTTGTGTCATTTAGAACTTGCATGGAAAATTTGACTTCTTTCTGGGTTGATTTGATATGATTTAGCGTGAGTTGTAGAAGTTGAAAGTTCATAAGTTTATTACGTTCGATTTGAGATGGGATTCATAGTTTTGATGTTATTTGATGTGATTTGAGGCCTCAATTAGGTCCGTATTATGTTTTAGGACTTATTGGTATATTCGAATGGGGTTCCTAGGGGCTCGGGTGAGTTTCAGATAGGTTTGGGTTGTGGTGCGCTCATTTTTTATGTTTCGAGGTTGGTTTTTCATGCATATTTGGTATCACATTAAGAAAACGAGCTCCAATTTCTATTTTGATTGAAGCATTAGATTCGTATGGTAATTATGGAGCCATATCAAAAAGAATCGTCAAAGTTGAACATCGTTTGAGGAAGTTATGCTCATTGTAGTGTCGGAGAAGAGAGCTGGTGCTGGTGTTTTGCAGATGTGAAGTTGGGTTCGCATCTGCAACCCCACAGGTGCGAAAAAGGTCCACAAAAACAGAAATGGCAGATGGAAATGCGCAGGTACGGATTTTTCATTGCAAAAGCGAAAATCCCTATGTATAAAAAATCAGACCGCGTTCTTTTGGTATTTTGAGCATATCTTGAATTCTAGAGATCCGATTGAGGTGATATTCGCGGCGTTCTTCTCGAATTTTTATGGGGTTTAGTATCTAACTATAATTTTTGAATTAATACATGTTTTGATTGGAGAGTTAACAACTTTTATCAAAACTTCTCTAAAGAGAATAATTGAGTTTTGAACATCGATTCAGAGTCAGAATTGGATGAAATTAGTATGGTTGGACTCATAATTAAATGGGTTGTCTAAATTTGTAAGTATTATCATGTTCCGAGGTGCGGGCCTAGAGTTGAGTAGTTAGTTGACTTTTTTTAGTTTTCATTAAAGATTGAAGCTTTAATATCCAGAATTATTTTCTATAGTTTTCATTTATAATATTAAGTTTTTTTGGCTAGATTTGAGCCGCCCGGAGGTTGTTTCACACGAGAAGGTCATTTTAGAGTATCGGTCTAGCTTCTTTGAGGTAAGTATCTTACCTAACCTTGTGTGGGGGAACTACCCCTTAGAATTTGAGTCGTTTATGCTATTTGTGTCATGTAAAAGCCATCTACGCGAGGTGATAAGTACGCACTCAGGCTTATATGTGGAAATTGGCCGGTCTAGATTATTAGACATCTTTTATGTACTTATTTGGAATTGTTAGCACATGTTATATCTTTTATTTGTCATGTCTACTATCACATGCTTTGTTTTAATTTGTCACTACATGTCACATTCTTTACTTGCCGAGTTTGCTCTAATATGCTTTATTTGGAGTTGTTATTACTTTAATCATTATGTGATTTCCTTTATTGTAGAGCTACTCTTAGTTGAAATTGTCGTCAAATGATATCCTTTTGTTGCCAGGTTGTTCTCACGCATTTATACGTATTACTAGTTCGTGCCATATCCTTCATTGTTAGCCTAATTTATACACTAGAGTCCGAAGTTTGACATTTCATGGAGTGGTTTCATTATCGAGGTAGCACGACTTGATTAATTGATTGTCCTCTGAGTTCTTTATTTGGTTTGTAATGACGACTTGTCCTTTTGAGAATTAGCGTTCTGTTCGGCGGCTTAAGGCCTCGAACAACTTTGTATAATCTATTATGACTTGCGTGTGTAGTCGAGTTTGGTTTTCAGATGATTTGGGACCAATTTTGAATAAAAATTGTTGATTTAGAAGCTTAAGTGAAAAGAGTTGATCAAGAGTTTCACTTTAGTATAGACGACTCTGAAATGGCATTTTTATGATTCCAATAGCACTGTATGGTGAATTTGGTCTTCGGAGCGTTCCCTGATGTTGATTTGGAAGTCCGTAGGTCGTTTCGGCATGAATTGGCGAAGTTGGGAAAAAATGGAAGATTCTGGAAAGTTTGACCGTTGACTTTATTGATGCCGGGGTCGGATCCCAGTTCCGAAAGTTGGAGTAGGTCCGTACTGTCATTTATAACTTATATGCAAAATTGGAAGTCAATCGGAATTGGTTTTGTATGAATCGACATTAGTTTGGAAATCGGAAGTTCATAAGTTTCTTAGGCTTGAATCGATGTACAATTGGTGATTCTAGTGTTGTTAGAGAAAATTTGAGGCTTCGAGCAAGTTCGCATAATATTTTGGGAGTTGTTAGTATACTTGGTTGGGGTCCCATGGGGCTCGGATGGGTTTTAGATGGGTTTTTTTCTAATATGTTTGGTGTTTTTAACATTATTTAGACCATAAGCATGTAATGTTCCAAAGGTTCATTTTTAGTTCTAGAAATCGATATTCGATTTCTAGACTTCTAGGAGTTTGATAATGATTTATAAGAATGATCTGGAATGCTTGGTCTAATTTCATTAAATTGCGATTGGGTTTTTATCGCGAAACATGAGTTAATTATTTTACGAGCGAAGTTGGTATCACATTGAGCAAACTGTATTGATTTTCGATTGAACGACTAGGTTTGTATTATTATTTGTAACTCATAGGAAAAAAGAATCATCGAATTCCGAGTTCGTACGGTGGAGTTAGAGCCTTTTTAGTGAAAAAAATATTGCTGGTGCAAGAAGGTTCTGGTGCACACTTTTAGCGACAGGAATTGGGATTTTAGCGACCAGATTAGTGCCTTTATTGCCCAATTTTTTTTATAAGCTTTCTACATTTTTGGAACTAAGGAACTGGGATTTGAGCGATTTTTGAGAGGATTTTCACCATATGGATTGGGGTAAGTGTTTACTACTCGGTTTTCATTATATTTCATGATTCCATGATTATTTTCATCCATAATTAGTGAATCGAATAGAAGAAATTGGAAGAACTGTAAAATCTTTCAAAAATGTAAAATGAAGATTTGAAGGGCGATATGTTATCGAAAGTTGAAAATTTTGGTATGGTTGGACTCGTATCGGCATGAGTGTTCGAATTTTGTGAATTTTTGTGGTTTCCAAGGTGTGGGCCTCGGGGTTGACTCTTTAATGAAAATTTTGAAGTCGACGTTTTAAGAAATTAATATTAATTATTTTAAGAAAATATTCTGGCTAGATTTGAGTCGTCTTGAGGTCATTTCAAGCGAGAACGCTATTTTAGAACATCGGCCTAACTTCTTAAAGGTATGTATCTTGCCTAACCCTGTGCTGGGAAATTACCCCTTAAGCAATGAGTCATATGTGTAATTTTTGTAATGTGAAAGCCATGTACGCGAGGTGACGAGTACGTACTCGGGATTATATGTAATTCTATTGGTATTGTATACGGTCGATTTCTTAGGCTCGAGGGATCGGCTTAAGCCCAAATTCAGGACGGATCGAGTTCGAGCTCAATGAACCAGGCTCAAGCTCGATGATAGAGTACAAGGCTCGAAGAATTAAGTGTTCGAGGAACGTCGGGGATCGACTATGAATAGGCCTCGAGATAATGCCGTTATGGATTTGTAATAGAATGAGCAAGATTCCTGCCACGTCCCCAAAATCATGGCGTAAATCCCGGAATAGATTTGTACGAATCCGTACTAGGCGGTTAGACAGCTGTTTCAATAAGATTCTTTACTGTAAATAGAAATGTACCTTATTTAAGACTCCCCTATTATATAAAGGGGACCCAATCATTTGTAGAGATCTATCTAATCATTGGCAAATAATATACTCTTTTATTTTTCTCGCTCATTGTTCATCAAAATTATCCTTTAGCTTTATTATTCTTGCTTTACTGTTCTTAATCCATCTCGAGGTTACAGGGCTCGAGGTCGATACTGCTTAGTAACACTGGTTTGATTCACTCATTTCTTTCATTTATACGTTATACTTCGCTTGATTACTAATTAGTATTGAACTAAATCACATATCTTTAATACCGCAAAATAAATTTAATTGTTACTCGCATTTTTGAGGTAAACAATTTGGCCCCCACCATGGGGCTAAAGATAATAGTTATTATTTCAGTACTAATTCTGATAACACACATTTTTTTTCACACTTGTTCTTGTCAAGATTTTTTGTTCTCAGGATTAAACATGTCAAACTCGCAAAATGCACCTGTTCACGACACGAAGGTCTTGGATTTTATGGGAAAAACAACAATGTAGGGGTCGGTGTACCACCGATAAACCCTGAGGATGTGCCAAATGTGGAACCAGTTGATGTTAGTTCGCACATTGCTTTGAATGCTGATTTAGGCGCAGACCCCGTAGGAAGTGTACGCAGGGAAGCCCGATCTAGGGGCCAAGGAACACAAGGTATAGGTGTTGATACCTAATTTTTTCCGATATTTTTAAATATGCAAAATACCTTCAAAACGGTCTGTATATGCATATATAAGCATATCCCAAGGTTTCATTATTTTTCCTTAATTTTTCAAAGATTTTTAAATCAATTTACTGCCCTATTTCATCAAGAAAAACCAATAATTGTCCCTAAAATTATCATTTTTTGGTGATTCATTTATTTGATTCTCATGTTATACTAAAATATAGCTAAGATATTTTTTACAAATTTATTTAGTATTTTTAAGGATAAAATTGCATAATTGCAATATTAGCCATTTTTAGGTTTTAATTCGTCTCATGTTTATAAAATGGGATTTTATATTTTAAAATTGATAATTATATATTATAAATCTTTTTAGTGATTTCAATTAATTTTTTAGAAACTTATTTACTATTTTCTATTAAATAAATGGGAAAAAGGGCTATTTAACTTATAGCCAGATTTGGCTTTCTAATTTAACCTATATTAAACCAGACCCCAACCCAAATTAAACCAGCCCAAAGACCCTAGACCAATCCCTAAATCTACCCGACCCAATCCGATTAAATCTTGGCCGTTGATCAATTTTGATCAACGGTCCAGATCCTTTCTTACCAAATTAAACAAACGACCCCCCAAACCCCTCTCATTCCTCACTCAACCGACTCTCATCTCTATCTCTCTATCTCTGGTTCTCTCTAGAAACTTCCCCTTTCCCCTCCGCTCCGATGAGCTTCACTCGCCTTCTCCGGCCACCTCCTGGCCTGAATCCATGGTGGTCTCACTACCTACCAGCCTTCTATGGTTCCTGTACGCTTGGTTGCTGAAGTTTCATGGCCTGACCACGAAGAAGCTTCATCCAGACCTTGCTTGATTCAAGTTTTATGGCCATCTCCGGCGTTGCTCCGGCAAGCCATGTCTGTTTCGAGCCTGACCTCGACTCCTTCTGCTTAGATCAACGACTATCCAAACCTTTCTCACCATTTGCGTTCCTCTGAAACCCTAGTTTTTGAGGTTCTTCTGATTTCTTTAGATCTGTTTAGATCCGTGTTTTTCCTAAACTTTTAAACGACTTCTCGATATTTCTTTCAAAACTATGCTTTCAAAAAACCTTTATTTTCCATCTAGGGTTTTTGAGTTATTTAGATGTTTCTCTGATTTTCTTTTTTCTCTTGTGCTTCTTCTACTATGTTTCTTATTAAGTTTCTTCTACTGTGTTCTTGTTAAGTTTCTTCTACTATGCTTCTTTATATGTTTCTCCTACTGTGTTCTTATTAGTTTCTTTTACTAGGTTTCTTATTAGTTTCTTCTACTATGTTTATTTGAGTTCTTCTACTGTGTTTCACATGTTGTTCTTTTACTATGCTTCTCATGAGTTCCTGCTACTGAAAAAGCATCTTAAAGGTCTCAGTTCTTTTCTGAGATTCTGAACCTGTTTCGATTAGTATCTTTTCCTTGATTACTTGTCCTCTCATCTCTGCACTCGATTGATGATAAAAACCCTAGAATTTGGGGGTTCATCTGAGTTTTGAGACCATTAGCTATGTGGTATGCTTGTCTTTCATCTTTGAAATTGTTTAATTTCAGAAACCCTAACTATTTCGAGTTTCTAAATTTGTTTCCTCTGTTGCTCAACTGAATCTTGAAATCTCTGTTTCAATCTCTATTTCTTTGGGCAATTCTGATTCTCTACTAAACTCTTCTAATGTCCTTATACTGAACCCTTTGTATGCTATTTGATACTATCTCTCTTCTACATTGCTGACCTATAAGACTACCATTTTTGCAATGGCATGACGTTTTTCTTTGCCCTAAATTTAGCCTAGCACATTTGTGTGCTCTTTATATGTGCTGAGCTTCCCTCTAAAATGGCTTTCAATTCTGATTGATTTCAGACTTCCTTTGTGTAAGTCTGATTGATCTTCTTTCCTTGTTTGCTGATTTTCCTATTGCTTGGTTTGAGTCGAAAACTTTTTTTAGCTTTTCTGACTTGGTTCATTCATGGACCAGTAATTACAAATCTCTGACTCCTTGATTTACGGTCTACTAATTGATTTTCTACCTTATTTATGTAACCGTGTATTTCAAAATTCTGCCCTTAAATAAACTCCTATGCATTTACCCCTAATTGCCTACTTTGCACAATATGCTTGTACGATCTCTTTCCTTAAATAATTTTATTGCTCCTTACCTTTTAAGTCCGAATTCCATAATTAAAGGAAGTCTTGTACTGATTGATTTTAATTGATACCCAGTTGCTTAATTGTTTTCTTACCTTATTTCTGCATGTTTTTCACACTATAAATACATGACTCTTTCATTAACACAAGACATCCATCATTTGTAGTCTTTCTGAACTTATACTCACACTCAAAAAGTATTCTCTCTTATTGTTTGTACTGTGGCCTGTTTACAAGTTTTGCTGCCTGTTTTCTCTATTTGCTTCTTTGAAACTGGTATGTCCTGATTTAAGCTTTGTAGCACCACAACAATGTGTTTTTCTTACTGCTTTTGTACCCCTCTTTGCTTACTGCTTCTGTATAGTTCAACACTTACTCTAACATACTAATTTCTTTCTGCATGTTCTACTATGAATCCAAAACCCCTACCCCCTATGTGTTTAAGCTATGGTTTGAGGCATGGCAATACTGCAAGTGATTGTCCATGAATCAGACTTGATCCCCTGGGATCCTAGCCTCTAATAGTATGTGTTCTGGCAGGCTTATAGGTGTGCTAGCACTCTCCATTACTGGGCATACCTAAAGTCTGCCCTTGCCTAAGCAATAGGCTCTTTACAATCTCCATATTCCCCTGAACCCCTTATGTGTGCTTACGTATAGCTGTTTCCCTTTCCCTTTCCCCTTTAAGCATTGTATTCTGCACTTGCACACTTTCTTAGTCATTAAGTTGTGCCCCCCTCTGGTGAGCCCTACCTTGGGACCGTTTGAGTTCCCTCTGAACTTGGACACTTGAGGGCTGGCCCTTCAACACTGTACTCATCCCCAATCTGATAATACATTTGGGTGTGAGCATTGCCCGGAGTCCCTTCAAGGTTCTTAGGGAACTTTGACACACTCGGATGGAAGAAAGGCTTTGGATCATGATCTCTTGGAGTTGGTTTACCTCATATTTCAGACATGAAGTCTGAATCAGGCTCTCCTTGGTTGTACTTTTATTTATTTTCTTTCTGATGTATTTTACCTTATTCTGGGCTGTAATAACTTGTAATAAACTCTTGGGGATGGTTAGTGAAAAGGGATGGGTAACTATGTATGCAAAAAGGGTAGATACCATGTCTATAGGAATTTTGAATTCTGCATATGCACATAGAAATCATGCCTATAGGTCCTTCTGAATTCTGTATATCCATCATTCATATAGAAGTCATGATCATAGGACTACTACGTTCATATAGAAATCATGCTTACAGGATTATCTAAATCCGCACGTTCAATCGCATCTAGATATCATGTTCATAGGTCTTAAACAAATTTCTGATGTCATGTTCATAGGTCTTAAACAAATTTCTGCAGCTAGATATCATGCTCATAGGTCTTCAGCTAATTCTGCATGTAGATATCATGTTCATAGGCTTAAAAATGAGTCTTCTACATTTTATACCATGTCTGCAAAGGCTTACAGTCAACAACGCCTAGAAATCATGCCTATAGGAACTCCTAATCGAATCTGAATCGCTTCATTCACGAATAGAGCTAAAATCAGTAATAATGGGTACTATCAGTTGCAGAACTTATAACCCTCATTAAAACTTGCCTCTCTTTTAAATTACCTGACTTCCCTTTTAACCAGTACGTATCCAGTTTATTTTAGACCTTGTTATTTCATTGCTTTCTGAATTAAATAGATACCATGCCTATAGGATCCTTGTCCAACACTTAGGCAAGCCTTAGGGTAAAGTTATAATCTGAATCTGTTCTACAACCAGCTGGCAGGCCTGATTTGGGCTTCTTATCTGAATTATGTAATAAATCAGTCTGCCTCAACCTTTATGTTATTTCACGTTTAATATTCAATCAGACCCTAAACAGTATGTGTAAGTCATGCTAATTACGTGCTTCTTTGTTTAAAGGATTTGAGCCTTTGCTTGTTATGTGCTTTCCCCCAACTGTTATACGTGTTTTGTATGTCGCCTTAGAATTTTTCACCTTTGAAACCACAAATAAGCCTATCATCCCTTCCCTTTAGGATTAGCAGTCCTAATACCTCCGGGACTGATAGGATTGAGACGGGTAATAGCATGCAATAGGTAAATGAGACCATTCCGCGCTTTAATACCTTAACGAGGTGGGAAGGGTAGATATGGATATGATGACCACGCGATAATGTCACGTGTAGCCCCTCATTGAGGAGTGATTACCGGGCATTGTGTGGGGTGATCCATATTATTAATAAACCTAGGACCCCTCTCCCTTTATTCTTTATCTCTTTCTTTTCAGCATTTTAACTCTTTATTTTTTAAAATTAGCTTTTCTAATTATTCTTTCAAACCTTGTTTACTTTCAAACCTTTATGTGATGAAATCCCCTCTTATTTGAGCCCTATTTGTTTATATGCTAATTGTACCCAAATTCACAATAATAGTCCGGCCGGGAACCACACTAGTGGATTCTGAGGGGTGCCTAACACCTTCCCCTTAGAATAATTTCAAGGCCTTACCCAATCTCTGGTTACTCAAATCAAATCTCCTTGGTGTCTTAATGCACCCTAATCATTAGGTGGCGACTCTTTAAATCAAACCCAATTCCCAAAAGGAATGAGTTGTCCTCCTAAATGTCTTAAACCCGATTTCGCGAGAAAAAAGGGGCACGACAGCATGGCGACTCTGCTGGGGATTTTTAGGCTTTTACCATTTCAGGCTATTATTATGAATTTATGCTTCTTTATGCGCAAGTATTTGTTTATTTCATTTAAGCATTCAATTTCCTTTTCAACTACAAAACTGACTTGTCTCTTTGTTTCTTTCCTTTACTGCTTTCCTTCATCAACGGTGTAGTCGACGGTTCCGTGCCTTTCCCCCTTGAGTTGTCCACTCAAGGGTACCAGTCTAAAACCTCATAGAAACCTCACTCTGTTTAACTATGCATGCATCATGGTCAACTAACGGGTAGAGTTATGTTGTCCGCATAATGACTCTTTAAGATAGCCTTGTCTAAAGTCCCATNAATTGACTAGGAGAATTCAAGGCGTTGAGGGAAGTAAGGGAATTGAAGGGCTGAACTACGAAGATCTTTACATACAGCCCGATGTCGAACTGCCCGAGGGGTACAAACCTCCTAAGTTCGAGATGTTTGATGGTACAGGGGATCCAAGGGTCCATTTGAGAACATACTGTGACAAGCTGGTTGGAGTAGGAAAAGACGAGAAAATATGCATGAAGCTTTTCATGAGGAGCTTGAAGGAAGATGCTTTATCTTGGTACGTTAGCCAAGATCTAAAGAAGTGGCCGAACTGGATAAGCATGGAGTCCGACTTTATGGACAGGTTCAGGTTCAATATGGAGAATGCGCCGGATGTGTTCTATATTCAAAATCTAAAGAAGAAGCCCACAGAAACATTTCGCGAGTATGCTACTCGCTGGAGGTCCGAAGTTGCTAAGGTTAGACCCGCCTTAGAGGAAGAACAAATGAACAAATTCTTCGTCCGGGCCCAAGACCCACAATATTATGAGAGGTTGATGATGATCGAGGGCCACAAATTTTCTGACATTATCAAGCTGGGAGAAAGGATCGAAGAGGGCATCAAAAGCGGTATGGTTACTAATTTCGAGGCTTTACAAGCTACAAATAAGGCCTTACAGTCAGGCGGTGTATCCAAGAAAAGGGACGTAGGAGTCGTAATGGTGGCACAGAGGACCAAATCTCCCGTCAAATACCAAACCTACCCAATGCCTCCACTCACATATCAGCCTACTCCAAACTACCAAGCACCTTCACCCTCTTACCAAGCTCCACCACTCACCTATCAATCACCTCCCGCATATCAGCCCACTTCACCCAAATATCCCCAACCAGCACACGTTTACCAAGCCTACAACACTCAACCATCCCATTACCAATCCCCTCCTCCCCGCCTAAACTTCCCTAGACCCCGACCAAACTTTGACCGAAGACCTCGAAAACAGTATACGGCTATAGCTGAACCTATCGACCAATTGTATGAAAGACTCAAGACTGCTGGTTACGTCACCTCTATCCCTGCTGCTCCTGAGAACCCTTCTCAGTGGGTTAATCCAAACAAGTCCTGTGCATACCATTCCAGCATGAAAGGACACACTATTGATGAATGTCGCACTCTGAAAGATAAGATCCAGACGTTAATTGATAACAAGATCATTGTGGCAAAGGAGCCTGCTCCGAATGTCCGCAGTAACACTCTGCCAGATCACAAGGGTGGAGGCGTTCACATGATTGAAATAGAGGATGATTGGGACCCCAAGGGATCGATCGGTTTGATCACAGAAGGTGACGATCCAAAGAAGCCAATAGTCACCCTTAATCCGATTGTAGTCCAGATTCAGCCCTCTGGGGACGCCGAGATAAATATGTCCATGCCACTTGAGTTTGAAGCACCATCCTCTGCAAAGACGCCAGCGCCGATTGAGGTCGAATTTATGTCACTAGCAAATGCACCTACACCCTTCGAAGTTGCAGTTTTACCGCCTAAGGTAAAGATAGCCACGCCAATTCCAGTAGCAATGTCGGCTGTAACACCATTCCATACAAATGCCATACCTTGGAACTACACAGTCGAGGCAAGACTACATCAGGCAGTGATGTTTGAGTGGAATCACCAAGAGGTGATCATTCACGGCGACGATAGTAATCCCATATTCAGTCGCCAAACCATCCCGGCAGTAGGAGGCAGAAGAAAGATAGGCGGGGAGACTTATCACCACATCGAGCGGGTCAACGCCGTTGATAAAGACAAATGGTGGGACAACAAAATTGAAAGCATATTGAACTGGAGCGGATACGAACCTGGCAAGGGACTTGGCAAGAACCTCCAAGGAATCGCTAAGCCTATCAAACTCAAGAAACATGGCACCACCTTCGGATTGGGAAATGAGTATACTTGAGAGGAATTCAACCACTGGTCGCCACCATGGTGTGGCCCTTACTATCCATTGGAACAGCCAATACCATGCTTGGAACAGACTTTCCAACCGGCTGAAGTTATCTATGGGTCAGAAGAAGAGGAAGTACTGGCAGCAGTGAGGAATTTGTTCCTGGAAGACGATGATATGGATTGTTGTGTCATTTTCGAGGAGGAGGGGGAGGAAGGCCCTTCTATACAGGCTGTAAGCAGAGGAGCATGCCTCAATAACTGGACCGTAAGAACCACCAGAGCCCGGTGAGCCTCGGGGTAGCAAGGCTGAACAAGCATCATGCACTATCTTTTATTTTTACTAGTTGACTTTCCTTTCGCATTTTTTTTAAATTTCGCAATAAGATCTTCAATGTTCAAAACAGTTATGGAATTTATCAAAGCACTTTGATTTTCCCTATAAATCACTCTTATTATTTTCTCTCATTACTTTAATTATACAGCATTACTATTACTTGTCTTGATGAACCAATGACTATGACATGCAATGAGACAACGCAACAAACAGACATGGATTGAGAGGAAGATAACATACCGGAAGAGATTGTTAAGGAAGTCGAGAATTTTGAAAACGGGCTGAAGTCCAACTTGGACGAGACTGAAATTGTTAACTTGGGGGATGAAGAGAATGTCAAAGAAACGCGAATCAGCGTCCACTTATCGCCATCAGAAAAGAAGGAATACACCGAATTTCTAAAGGAGTATGAGGACATATTCGCCTGGTCATACGATGACATGACCGGTCTGAGTACATCTATTGTGGCTCACAAACTGCTAACTGATCTAACATGTCCGCCGGTAAAGCAAAAGCTCAGAAAGTTCAAGCCTGATATGAGTCTGAAATCAAGGAAGAAGTCACCAAGTAGGTCAAAGCCAAAGTTCTCAAGGTAGTAGAATACCCAACATGGTTAGCTAACATTGTGTCAGTGCCAAAGAAGGATGGGAAGGTTAGAGTCTGTGTCGACTACCGGGATCTCAACCGGGCCAGCCCGAAAGACTATTTCCCCTTACCAAACATACACATACTGATCGACAATTGCGCCAAGCATGAATTGCAATCATTTGTGGATTGTTTCGCTGGTTATCATCAGATCTGGATGGATGAAGAAGATGCTGAGAAAACGGCTTTCATTACGCCATGGGGAATGTACTGCTACAAGATGATGTCGTTTGGTTTAAAGAATGCAGGGGCCACCTACATGAGGGCTATGACCACCATTTTTCATGATATGATACACAAGGAGATCGAGGTGTATGTAGACGACGTCATCATTAAGTCAAAGAAGGCCACCGATCACATGGAAGATTTGAGGAAGTTCTTCAACAGATTGCGGAGATACAACCTAAAGCTGAATCCCGCAAAGTGTGCATTTGGGGTTCCTTCTGGAAAATTACTTGGGTTCATTGTGAGTCGTCGGGGAATAGAACTGGATCCATCAAAGGTCAAAGCTATTCAAGAACTGCCACCGCCAAAGAACAAGAGGGACGTGATGAGTTTCTTGGGGAGACTCAACTACATCAGTCGGTTCATAGCACAATCTACAGTTTTCTGTGAGCCAATCTTTATGATGTTAAAGAAGGACGCCGCTACTAAATAGACGGATGACTGCCAAAAAGCTTTCGACAGAATTAAGGAATACCTATCAACACCACCAGTCTTAGTCCCGCCTGAGCCAGGTAGACCTTTGCTACTCTACATCGCAGTATCAGATGGAGCTTTCAGTTGCATTTTGGGGCAGCATGATAAAACGAGGAGGAAGGAACAAGCCATTTACTATCTCAGCAAGAAGTTCACTCCGTACAAGGCCCGATATTCCCTGTTGGAGCGCACCTGTTGTGCTCTAACTTGGGTGGCCCAGAAGCTGAGGCACTACTTCTGTGCCTATACGACATATCTCATATCAAGGATGGATCCCTTGAAGTACATTTTTTAGAAGCCCATGCCCACCGACAAGCTAGCCAAGTGGAAAATCCTGTTGAGTGAATTTGACATTGTCTACGTAACTCAGAAAGCAATCAAGGGACATGCACTAGCAGATCATCTTGCCAAAAACCCCGTGGAGGGAGAATACGAACCCCTAAAGACGTATTTTTTTGATGAAAAGGTATCATTCATAGGAGAAGACACTGCAGAATCCTATGATGGATGGAGAATGTTTTTCGACGGAGCAGCAAATTTCAAAGTAGTCGGCATAGGAGCAGTCCTAGTATCAGAAACCGGTCAACATTATCCGGTGCCTGCCAAACTCAGGTTCCCGTGCACCAACAATATGGCCGAGTACGAAGCCTGCATCTTAGGGCTCAAGATGGCTATTGACATGAACATTCAAGAATTGCTAGTGATCGGAGATTCAGATTTGCTTATATATCAGGTACGAGGAGAATGGGCAACCAAGAACTCTAAGATACTCCCGTATCTACATCACGTGCAAGAACTGAGGAAGAGGTTCACGAAGACGGAATTCCAACATGTTACCAGAAGCGCACGCTGCGGAGATTGTCTAACAGTTTCTTTCACAACGGAGGAATCCTGTACAGGAGGACCCTTGATTTGGGATTATTAAGGTGTGTCAACGCAAAGGAAGCATCCAGACTACTAGAGGAGATTCACGCTGGGACCTGTGGTCCGCATATGAATGGTTTTATTTTAGCCAAGAAAATACTCCGGGCTGGTTACTTTTGGATGACTATGGAAACGAACTGCATCCAGTACGTCCGGAAATGCCACCGCTGCCAGATACATGCAGACATGATAAAGGTGCCACCAAATGAGCTTAATGCAACAAGCTTACCATGGCCTTTCGCCGCCTGGGGAATGGATGTTATTGGACCAATCGAGCCGGCCCCTTCCAACGGGCACAGGTTCATCCTATTGGGCATTGACTATTTCACCAAATGGGTCGAGACAGCATCTTACAAAGCAGTGACTAAGAAAGTCGTGGCAGACTTTGTCCGCGACCGTATTGTCTATCGGTTCGGGATTCCAGAGTCGACCATTACTGATAATGGTTCCAACCTCAACAGCGACTTGATGAGAGCCACATGTGAAACCTTCAAGATCAGACACAAGAATTCTACAGCCTACAGACCTCAGATGAATGGAGCCGTAGAAGCCGCCAATAAGAACATCAAGAAGATATTAAGGAAGATGATAGAGAAGCATAAGCAATGGCACGAAAAGCTATCATTTGCTCTATTGGGATATCGCACCACAGTCCGCACATCAACTGGGGCAACCCCCTATATGCTGGTCTATGGTACAGAGGTTGTCATTCCCGTCGAGGTGGAAATTCCTTCCTTAAGGATCATACATAAAGCTGAGCTCGACGATGCAGAATGGGTGTAGAGTCGTTACGAGAAGCTAGCTCTTATAGATGGAAAGAGGATGAATGCAGTTTGCCATAGTCAGCTTTATCAGAACAGAATGTCCAAAGCCTTCAACAAAAGAGTCAAGTCGAGACAGTTCACATCGGGACAGCTGGTATTAAAGAAAATCTTCCCGCATCAAGATGAAGCCAAAGGGAAATTCTCTCCTAACTAGCAAGGTCCATACATGGTTCACCGGGCTCTGACAGGAGGAGCCCTTATACTTGCAGAAATGGACGGAAAAGTTTGGCCAAAATCAATCAATCCAGATGCAGTCAAGCGCTACTATGTGTAATCTTATGCTTTCCTATGTGATGTAAATTGAACTACGTCTGACCTGATTCCCGTTTAAGAGGGGATACGTAGGCAGCCTTATGTGTTCGGTCAATTCAATAAAATTTTCATTTTCCCCGCAATTGGAAACTGGGGCAGAATTTTGAGGAGGACCCTCAAAATTCCAAAGTATTTTCAGCCAATCATCGCAAGCAGCCGTCAGAAGCATCAACCCATTCAACTGGGGCAGAATTTTGAGGAGGACCCTCAAAATTTCGTAGCAAGAGAGGTTGCAATGTCTTGATCCACGTCACAGTCGTCGGTTCATCTAAAAGTTGTTTCTTAAATATATACTTATGTCATATATATACTTTTACAAATTCATGTTGTTTATTATCGAAGTCGCTTTGTTCAGCAACGCTACCGCAATGATACATATCGTATCACTAGATCAAAGCTGAACGGGTCAAACAAGGCCAGCAGGGATACGAACTAACCTCCCCTCCACAAAACTCACGATTTTTCTTCGGATGCAGACACTTAGATTGCGAAAGCACCTGACATACTATACACTCACAAGACAAACGTTTTTCAGGAATACAACCCTCAGAATTGTTGCATTTACCAGCATTTGCTATCCACGCACGCCGGCGATATTCCCTATATCGCGATATCCCCAGCAGTCACAATATCGCAACCTGCTATCAGCTAAGAACTCTATTACCATTTGCCATTTTGTTTTTCTCTTTTTGCATTGCATAAGGCTACCATTCTGCCTTCCGAGACTAAACACTGTCTCCATGTGCATTTTCTGCATTGCATAAGGCTACCATTCTGCCTTCCGAGACTAAACACTGTCTCCATCTGCATTTTCTGCATTGCATAAGGCTACCATTCTGCCTTCCGAGACTAAACACTGTCTCTATCTGCATTTTTTGCATTGCATAAGGCTACCATTCTGCCTTCCGAGACTAAACGCTGTCTCCATCTGCATTTCTTGCATTGCATGGCTGAAAGATCGCCACCTTATTCACATTCTGCACGGGTGAAAGATCGCTGCCTCTACATTTGCATGGCAAAAAGATCGCCACCTTATTTACATTTGCATGGCTGAAAGATTGCCACCTTATTTACATTTGCACGGCTGAGAGATCGCCACCTTATTCACATTCTGCACGGCTGAAAGACCGCCACCTTATTTACGCTTGCATAGCTGAAAGGTCGCCACTTTTATTTATGCTTGCATGGCTGAAAGATCGCCACCTTTCACATCTCATGGGCTGAAAGATCGCCAAATATTGCATTTCATGGGCTGAAAGATCGCCAAATTATCCGAGGGCGTCATTGTTCGGAGGCACCATTGTCATAGCCCGAGAACACCATATCATGGCCTAAGGACCCCTTTTAATCTTTTGCATATCATTATTCAAAGGCATCATTGTTCGGAGGCATCATTCTCATAACCCGAGAGCATCATTTCATGGCCTGCAAACCCTTTATCATACGCTTCATGGCCCAGGACGTCATGGTCTGAGGACGTCATCCTAACCGTCCAAAGACAACATTCATGGTCCGACGGGAATTTGCATCACGTTTAAATTTATGCACAATATATGCCCGTATTTGCTTATTTGCAGGTAAACCAACGAGCAACGGCCATCTCGGCAGGAGCGATTTCGCTCCAGTTCCCCACAGCCCTATCCTAAATATTGTGTCCGTGCATGAAAGCCTCCATCGGCATACTCCGCCGGTGGATCCTAAACTACATATGGCCTGATTCCTATAAGACCAGGGATATGTAGGCAGCTCAGAAGCTAGAGCGCGGCCAAACCTCTTCAAACCATTTCGTTCGGTCAAAATTGGCCATCATATCTTTACCCGACAACTCTTTCATCCTTCCCAGGTAAATAGGGGCAGCTGTTGATACCCAATTTTTCTCTGTATTTTTTTTAAATATGCAAAATACCTTCAAAGCGATCTGTATATGCATATATAAGCATATCCCAATGTTTCATTATTTTTCCTTAATTTTTCAAAGATTTTTAAATCAATTTACTGCCCTATTTTATCAAGAAAAACCAATAATTGTCCCCAAAATTATCATTTTTGGTGATTCTTTTATTGGATTATCATGTTATACTAAAATATAGCTAAAATATTTTTTACAAATTTATTTAGTATTTTTAAGGATAAAATTGCATAATTGCAATATTAGCCATTTTTTAGGTTTAAATTCGTCCCATGTTTATAAAATGGGATTTCATATTTTTAAATTAATTATATATATATTATAAATCATTTTACTACTTTCAATTTGTTTTCAGAAATTTATTTACTATTTTCTATAAATTAAATGGGAAAAAAGGGCTATTTAACTTATAGCCAGATTTGGCTTTCTAATCTAGCCTAATTAAACCAGCTCATATCCCCTAATTACACCAGCCCAAAGACCCAAACCCAAATCCTAAATCTACCCGACCCAATCCGGATTAAATCTTGACCGTTGATTAATTTTGATCAACGGTCCAGATTCGTTCTTACCAAATTAAACAAACAACCCCCCCCCCCCAAACCCCTCTCATTCCTCACTCGACCGACTCTCATCTCTATCTCTCTATCTCTGGTTCTCTCTAGAACCTTCCCCCTTCCCCTCCGCTCCGATGAGCTTCACTCGCCTTCTCCGGCCACCTCCTGGCCTGAATCCATGGTGGTCTCACCACCTACCAGCCTTCTATGGTTCCTGTACGCTTGGTTGCTGAAGTTTCATGGCCTGACCACGAAGAAGCTTCATCCAGACCTTGCTTGATTCAAGTTTTATGGCCATCTCCGGCCTTGCTCCGGCAAGCCATGTCTGTTCGAGCCTGACCTCGACCCCTCCTGTTTAGATCAACGATTATCCAAGCCTCTCTCACTGTTTGGGTTGCTCTAAAACCCTAGCTTTTGAGGTTCTTCTGTTTTCTTTAAATTTGTGCTAGATCCGCGTTTTCCCTAAACTTTCAACGATTTCTTGATATTTCTTTCAAAAGCTATGCTTTCAAAACCTTTATATTTTTTCCGATCTAGGGTTTTTGAGTTATTTAGATGTTTTCTCTGATTTTCTTTTTCTCTTGTGTGCTTCTTCTACTATGTTTCTTCTACTATGTTCTTTGTGTGTTTCTTCTACTATGTTTCTTGTTAAGATTCTTCTACCATGTTCTTATCAGTTTCCTCTATTGTGTTTTATATGTTTCTCTTACTGTGTTCTTATTAAGTTTCTTCTACTATGCTTCTTTATACGTTTCTCCTACTGTTTCTTATTAGTTTCTTCTACTATATTTCTTTGAGTTCTTCTACTGTGTTTCACATGTTGTTCTTCTACTATGCTTCTCATGAGTTCCTGCTACTGAAAGAGCATGTTAAAGGTATCAGTTCCTTTCTGAGACCTCTGAACCTGTTTCGATTAGTATCTTTTTCCTTGATTACTTGTCCTCTCATCTCTGCACTCGATTGAAGGTAAAACCCTTGAATTTGGGGGTTCATCCGAGTTTTGAGACCATTGTCTATGTGATATGCTTGCTCCTCATCTTTGAAATTGTTGGATTTCAGAAACCCTAACTATTTCGAGTTTCTGAATTTGTTTCATCTGTTGCTCAACTGAGTCCTGAAATCTTTGTTTCAACCTCTGTTTCTTTAAGCAATTCTGATTCTCTACTAAACTCTTCTAAGGTCCTTATACTGGACCCTTTGTATGCTATTTGATACTATCTCTCTTCTACATTGCTGACCTATGTGACTACCATTTTTGCAATGGCATGACGTTTTCTTTGCCCTAAATTCAGTTTAGCATGTTTGTGTGCTCTTTATATGTGCTGAACTCCCCTCTAAAATGGATTTCAATTTTGATTAATTTCAGACTTCCTTTGTATAAGTTTGATTGATTTCTTTCCTTGTTTGCTGATTTCCCCGTTACTCGATTTGAGTCGAAAACTTTCCTTAGCTTTTCTGACTTGGTTCATTCATGGACCAGTAATTACAAATCTCTGACTCCTTGATCTACTGTCTACTAATTGATTTTCTACCTTATTTATGTAACCGTGTATTTCAAAATTCTGCCCTTAAATAAAGTCCTATGTATTTACCCCTACTTGCCTACTTTGCACAAGATGCTTGTTTGATCTCTTTCCTTAAATAATTTTCTTGCTCATTACCGTGTAAGTCCGAATTCCTTAATTAAAGGAAGTCTTGTACTGATTGATTTTAATTGATACCCAGTTCCTTAATTGTTTTCTTACCTTATTTCTGCCTGTTTTTCACACTATAAATACACGACTCTTTCATTAACACAGGAAACCCCATCATTCGTAGTCTTTCTGAACTTATACTTACACCCAAAAAGTATCTCTCTTATTGTTTGTACTATGGCCTGTTTACAAGTTTTGCTGCCTGCTTTCTCTATTTGCTACTTTGAAACTGGTATGTCCTGATTTAAGCTTTGTAGCACCACAACAATGTGTTTTTCTTACTGCTTTTGTACCCCTGTTTGCTTACTGCTTCTGTATAGTTCAACACTTACTCTAGCATACTGATTTCTTTCTGCCTGTTCTACTATGAATCCAAAACCCCTACCCCTATGTGTTCATGCTATGGTTTGAGGCATGGCAATACTGCAAGTTATTATCCATGAATCAGACTTGATCCCCTGGGATCCTAGCCTCTAATAGTATGTTTTTTGGCAGGCTTATAGGTGTGCTAGCACTCTCCATTGCTGGGCATGCCTAAAGTCTGCCCTTGCCTAAGCAATAGGCTCTTTACAATCTCCATATTCCCCTGAACCCCTTATGTGTGCTTACTTGTAGCTGTTTCTCTCTCCCTTTCCCCTTTTAGCATTCTGTTTTGCACTTGCACACTTTCTTAGTCTTTAAGTTCGTCCCCCCTCTAGTGAGCCCTGCCTTGGGACCCTTTGAGTTCCCTTTGAACATGGACACTTGAGGGCTGGCCCTTCCACACAACACTCATCCCCAATCTGATAATACATTTGGGTGTGAGCATTGCCCGGTGTCCCTTCGAGTCTCTTAGGGAACTTTGACACACTCAGATGGGAGAAAGGCTTTGGATCATGATCTCTTGGAGTTGGTTTACCTCATATTTCAGACATGAAGTCTGAATCAGGCTCTCCTTGGTTGTACTTTTATTTGTTTTCTTTCTGATGTATTTTACCTTATTCCGGGGTGTAATAACTTGTAATAAACTCTTGGGGATGGTTAGTGAAAAGGGACGGGTATCTATGTATGCAAAAAAGGGTAGATACCATGTCTATAGGAATTTTGAATTCTGCATATGCATATAGAAATCATGCCTATAGGTCCTTCTGAATTCTGTATATCCATCATTCATATTGAAATCATGATTATAGGACTACTACGTTCATATAGAAATCATGCTTATAGGATTATCTAAATCTGCACATTCAATCGCATCTAGATATCATGTTCATAGGTCTTAAACAAATTTCTGATGTCATGTTCAT
Source organism: Nicotiana attenuata (assembly GCF_001879085.1). Lineage (NCBI taxonomy): Eukaryota > Viridiplantae > Streptophyta > Magnoliopsida > Solanales > Solanaceae > Nicotiana > Nicotiana attenuata. The sequence continues at coordinate 30,234,348 of NC_031994.1, forward strand.
AGGTCTTAAACAAATTTCTGCAGCTAGATATCATGCTCATAGGTCTTCAGCTAATTCTGCATCTAGATATCATGTTCATAGGCTTAAAAATGAGTCTTCTGCATTTTATACCATGTCTGCAAAGGCTTACAGTCAACAACGCTTAGAAATCATGCCTATAGGAACTCCTAATCGAATCTGAATTGCTTCATTCACGAATAGAGCTAAAATCAGTAATAATGGGTACTATCAGTTGCAGAACTTATAACCCTCATTAAAACTTGCCTCTCTTTTAAATAGCCTGACTTCCCTTTTAACCAGTACGTATCCAGTTTATTTTGGACCTTGTTATTTCATTGCTTTTTGAATTAAATAGATACCATGCCTATAGGATCCTTGTCCAACACTTAGGCAATCCTTAGGGTAAAGTTATAAACTGAATCTGTTCTATTAACTACAACCAGCTGGCAGGCCTGATTTGGGCTTCTTATCTGAACTATGTAATAAATTTGTCTGCCTCAACCTTTAAGTTATTTCACGTTTAGTATTCAATCAGTCCCTAAACAGTATGTGTAAGTCATGCTAATTACGTGCTTCTTTGTTTAAAGGGGGTATATTTGAGCCTTTGCTTGTTATGTGCTTTCCCCCAACTTGTTATACGTGTTTTGTATGTCGCCTTAGAATTTTGCCCCTTTGAAACCACAAATAATCCTAACATCCCTTCCCTTTAGGATTAGTAGTCCTAATACCTCCGGGACTGATAGGATTGGGATGTGTAATACAATGAAAAATAGGTAAACGAGACCATTCCGCGCTTTAATACCTTAACGAGGTGGGAAGGGTAGATATGGATATGATGACAATGCGATAATGTCACGTGTGGCCCCTCATTGAGGAGTGATTACCGGGCGTTGTGTGGGGTGATCCATATTATTAATAAACCTAGGACCCCTCTCCCTTTATTCTTTATTTCTTTCTTTTCAGCATTTTAACTCTATATTTTTAAAATCAGCTTTTCTAATTATTCTTTCAAACCTTGTTTACTTTCAAACCTTTATGTGATGAAATCCCCTCTTATTTGAGCCTTATTTATTTTTATGCTAATTGTACCCAAATTCACAATAATAGTCTGGCCGGGAACCACACTAGTGGATTCTGAGGGGTGCCTAACACCTTCCCCTTAGAATAGTTTCAAGCCCTTACCCAATCTCTGGTTGCTCAAATCAAATCTCCTTGGTGTCCTAATGCACCCTGATCATTAGGTGGCAACTTTGTAAATCAAACCCAATTCCCAAAAGGAATGAGTTGTCCTCCCAAATGTCATAAACCCGATTTTGCGAGAAAAAGGGGGCGTGACAATAGGAGATGGGTGAGTCAGCCTCTAAGTGATATTCGAGATGCTGCAAGCTCATTAGATTGCCATCGCTCAACTTCAGAGTCAGAATAAAACTCCGAGTATAGCCGAACCAGAAAACACTCGACGTGGTGAACCGACGCCAAAGAGGTCAAACAAAAATGGCTCGGGGACTGACCCCACCATTATAGAATGCTCGAAGAGCTCAATAAGACGATCGAGTTCGGGGAAAAGAAGATTAAAGGCAATGATAAAAAGGGGGAAACTTATAACTCCCGTGTTGACCAAATACCGGGGGCACCCTCGGTCTTGAAAGGTTAAGATGCCAAAAAGTTCATACAAAAACCATTCCCTCAGAGCGCGGCTCCGATGCCCATTCCTAAAAAGTTTTGCATGCCCGATATACCCAAATATAACGGGACAACCGACCCTAATGAACACATTACCTCATATACTTGCGGGATTAAAGGAAACGACTTGAATGATGATGAGATCGCGTCAGTATTGTTGACAAAATTTGGAGAAACTTTGTCGAAAGGAGCCATGATTTGGTACCACAACTTGCCCCCGAACTCTATCGATTCGTTTGCTATGTTAGCAGATGCCTTCGTAAAAGCACATGCTGGGCCATAAAGGTAGCAACGAGGAAATCAGACGTTTTTTAGATAAAATAGAGGAACAACGAGATGTTAAGGGAGTTTGTGTCTAGGTTTCAGATGGAGTGAATAGAATTACCACCGGTCTCGGATGACTGGGCAGTACAGGCTTTTGTGCAGGGTTTGGATGAACGGAGTTCGATCGCGTCTCGACAATTAAAGCAGAATCTGATCGAGTATCCAGCTGTGACGTGGTCAGACATGCACAATCATTATCAATCGAAGATCAGGATCGAGGACGACCAGTTGGGAGCCCCCCGAGTTCAGTCCATCCTAATAGATTGACAGCCAAGCCCCTAAGAGATACAGATAGGTAATCAAGATCAAACAATGAACGGTATTAGCCATATGTCGATCAGAGAAGCAACGGTTCGGGTCGTAACGCTCCTCAAAATGATTGAGATCAAAGCTTTCGCAAACTCATGAGTAAGAATGGGTTCGATAAACATACCGACCCCACGGAGGCACCTCGATTGTCGGAGTATAATTTCAATGTAGACTTGTGTCAGCTATTGGAAGAATCAAAGATACCAGGTGGCCAAGGCCTATACAAATCGGTCCTTCTCAAAGGAATCCAAACATGATGTGTAAGTATCATGGCACACATGGCCATAGAACCGAAGACTGCAGGCAGCTAAGGGAGGAGGTAGCTCGGTTCTTCAACGAGGGTCACCTTCGAGAATTTCTCAGTGATCGATCTAAGAATCACTTCAGGGAGAGAGATACAAGCAGAAAAAATTAGAAGGAAGAACCACAACATGTAATCCACATGATCGTTGGCAGTGTCGATGTCCCAAAAGGACCTGTATTCAAACGCACCAAGGTGTCGATCACCAGAGAAAAATAGACTCGAAGCTATGTGCCCGAGGACGTCCTATCATTCTATTACGAGGAAACAAAAGGCATTTCTCAGCCGCGCAATGACGCCCTGGTAATTTCTATTCTGTTAAATAAAATTCAAGTTTAACGTGTTCTAGTGGATCCAGGTAGCTCAGCAAACATAATCAGATTGAGGGTTGTAGAACAGCTCGGCCTACAGGATCAGATTGTACCTAAATCCCGGGTCCTAAATGGCTTCAACATGGCAAGCGAAATAACAAAGGGAGAGATAATCGTAGCCGGGACCATACAAGATATAAAATTCCATGTCATCGAAGGTGACATGGGGTATAATGCACTCCTCGGGAGACCATGGATACACAACATGATGGCGGTACCTTCAACTCTTTATCAGATGATGAAGTTCCCAACAGAGGATGATGTGAAAATGGTTTACGGAGAGCAACACTTTGCAAAGGAAATGTTTGCAGTCGATGAAGTGACGCCGATACCAGAGTCTTCGAACTCGGAAAAGTCTAACAGCAAAGGTAAGCAAGCAGCTAAATAGCAATCACTGCCCCTAGCCTCGACGGAATCGGAGCAACAGGTAATTGAAGACGAAGAAGAGGATTTCCTTACTCCTCGAACTTTCATCGTTCCCGAAGAGTCCGATGCAACCAAGTCAATGGTCGAGGAACTGGAGCAGGTCATACTGATCGAATACATGTCCGAGAGAAAGGCATACCTAGGAACAGGATTAACCCCCGAACTTAGGAAAAAACTCATTCAATTTCTTATTAATAATATGGATTACTTTGCTTGGTCCTATTTAGATATGATAGGGATTCCACTGGAAATAAAAACAGACCGGTTAAGCCTCGACCCCAGGTTCAAACCGGTAAAACAAAAACGGAGGCCCCAGTCCGAGGTGAAGCATGCATTCATAAAGGACGAGGTAACCAAACTTCTTAAAATAGGGTCTATTCGGGAGGTAAAATACCCTGAATGGTTAGCCAATGTAGTTGTAGTTCCTATAAAAGGAAACAAACTTAGAATGTGCGTAGATTACAAGGATTTAAACAAAGCTTGCCTAAAAGACTCTTTCCTACTGCCCAACATCGATCGTATGATCGATGCCACAACCAACCACGAGATCCTAACTTTTCTCGACGCCTATTCCGGGTACAATTAAATTCAGATGAACCAGGAGGACCAGGAAAAGTCCTCATTTATCACTAAATTTGGAACTTATTGTTACAATGTAATGCCCTTCGGGCTAAAAAATGCAGGAGCTACATACCAATGCCTAGTTAACAAAATGTTCGAGGAATAGATAGGTAAATCGATGGATGGTTACATTGAGGATCTGTTGGTTAAGTCCCTGCGCACTGAGGACCATTTAACTCATTTGCAGGAAACATTCAAAATCTTGAGGAAGTAAAACAACCCAGAAAAATGTGCCTTCAAAGTCGGCTTGGGTAAGTTCCTCGGGTTCATGGTGTCGAATCGGGGTATCGATATTAACCCCGACAAGATCAAGGACATCGAGGATATCACGATCGTGGATAGTGTGAAGGCCGTGCAAAGGCTAACAGGACGAATAGCTGCCTTGGTTCGGTTTATTTCGAGGTCATCAGATGGTAGTCATAGTTTCTTTTCCTTACTCAAAAAGAAAAAGGATTTCGCATGGACCCCGGAATGGCAGCAAGCCTTGGAAGAATTAAGACGATACTTATCGAGCCCGGCTTTGCTTCACACCCCGAAGGTATATAAAAAGCTTTACTTATATTTGGCAGTATCTGAGATAGCGGTAAGTAGGGTACTAGTTCGAGAAGAGCAAGGTACACAATTCCCTATTTATTATGTAAGTCGAACTCTAGGAGATGCTGAAACTAGATACCCTTAATTAGAAAAATTAGCACTTGCATTGATAAGAGCATCTAGAAAGCTAAAGCCATATTTTTAGTGTCATCCCATATGAGTATTAACCACTTACCCTCTTCGAAATGTTTTGCATAAGCCCGAGCTATCAGGCCGGTCGGCCAAATAGGCTGTCGAACATAGCAGGTACGATATCGAATATCAACCCCGAATGACCATCAACTCTTAAATGCTAGCTGACTTCGTGGCTGATTTTATGCCAACCCTCATACCCAAAGTCGAGAAAGAACTCCTGCTACGATCGGCTACATCATCGGGGGTATGGACGCTTTTCAAGGACGGTGCCTCGAATGTGAAAGGGTCTTCTAGGTTGACCCATAATGAGGTCGAGTATGAGGCCATGATTGCAGGTCTCGAACTAGCTAAGAGCTTGAGGGCAAAAGTCATTGAAGCCAAGTGCGATTCACTGTTGGTGGTAAACCAAGTAAACAAAAGTTTTGAAGTTCGAGAGGATGTGATGGAACGGTACTTGGATAAGCTACAGGTAACTTTGCACCGCTTCAAGGGCTGGACTCTGGATCATGTGCCTCGAGAACAAAATAGTAAGGCCGACGCACTTGCTAATTTGGGATCCTCTGTTGAAGAAGATGATATCGTCCCGGGGACTGTCATCCAATTATCGAGGTCTGTGGTTGAAGAGGGTCATGCCGAGATAAGTTCTACAAGTTTGACTTGGGATTCGAGGAATAAGTATATCGATTATTTGAAAAATAGAAAACTCCCATTGGATAGCAAAAAATCGAGGGCCCTACGAACCAAGGCTGCTAGGTTCACATTAGATAAAGATGGAACATTGTACAAGAGAACGTGCGATGGACCTGATAGGTTTTCAATGTCTTTGACTTATGTTTTGATGATCTAACAAACTTACTATCAAGAACTAGATAGGGAACCTGACACACTTGGTACACATTACAAATGAACGAAGTCCAGCCTGAACTCCAGCCAATGTGAAGTGCTCCAAATAAAAAGAAAAGAGGAACAAGACAGGGACCTAATCCCTGGGTGTTCTCTGACAGAAGTACAAGTCAACTATACAGCTGGAAAGCAACTGCAAAAAGCAACTGCCTGCAACTGTACGCGCGACAGTGCAACAGTCACTTCCCATTGGGAAGAGGCGTATACCTACCAAGACATGACATCATCCTTGGGATATCTTTGGTAATATAACAACATAGTGCAAGTCACAACATACTTATTTGAGCATTTAGTGATATTCTTTCAAGCACAAAAGATCTGATCCAACATTGAAGTCACAAGTGCGTCAAGAACAAGAAGACGACTCCACTAGGGATCTTTCCAACGATGAGTCTATGTGTCTGTAGTTGAGTTGTAATCTTGTTGTTTGTTCTTCATTGTAACTCCTATCCTGCTTTCTTAGAAGCGTTGTTTTAGGAAACTCAAAATCACAAACCTTCTGAGTGGTGTTGTGACTAGAGTTAGTCATAGGTTAAAAGTCTTTGTAACTAGTGAGTGACAAAGTGGCTTGTGGTTAGTGTATCACAAGTTAGTTGAGTTGAAGTCTTTGTAATAGAGTCATTACAAAGTGGCTTGTAATAGTGTGTTTACATGTTAGTGAAGTTGAAAGCCCATAGGTGTAGGTCATGGTTTTGTCCCCTTGAGTTGGGATTTTTCCACGTAAAAAATCCCGTGTCTCATTTACTTACTGCTTCATTAGTATTCTCAGTAGAAACTCACAGAGGACCAACTACTCTATAGTTTGGTGGACTCATATAAACTAACAGTTGGTATCAGAGCAGGTTCTTTCTAAAAGGTTAACACCTAGAAAAGATCTTAATGGCTGCTCTACCTAACTTTGAGGAAGGACAATCAACCTACAGACCTTCGATATTTAATGGTTAGTTCTACGGATGGTGGAAGACTCGTATGCATGATTTTATAATGGCAGAAGACTTAGAGCTGCGGGACGTCATTTGTGATGGTCCACATGTTCCTATGAAGAAGCTTGGAGAAACTGGACCAATGGTGCCGAAAAACAGAAAAGAGTACAGTGATATTGATAGAAAAGCCGTAGAAAAGAACTATCGTACCAAGAAAATCTTTGTATGTGGCATAGGACCTGATGAGTACAACATAATCTCGGCTTGTGATTCTGCCAAGGAAATATGGGAGGCATTGCAAACCGCACACGTAGGAACTACTCAGGTTAAACAGTCCAAGATTGACATGTTCACCACCGAGTATGAGCTCTTCAGAATGAAGGATGATGAGTCTATACAAGATATTCACACTAGATTCATATCCATCATAAATGAGCTTCATTCACTTAGAGATGTTCCTAGAAACAAACTTGTAAGGAAGATTCTCAGTGTTCTACCGGGCTCTTGGGAGAGTAAGGTGAATGCCATCAATGAAGCTAAAGATTTACAAACTCTAACCATGGAAGCTGATTGGAAATCTAAAGACATACGAGATGAAAAGAAAGAAAGACCGTGACAGGAGAGAACCAAAGAAGGAGAAGAACCTGGTGGTCAAGGCTGAAAATAGTGACTCAAGTGAAGAAGATAGTGATATGGCCTATCTTACTGAAAGATTTCAAAAGATGGTTCGAAGAAATGGTGGTATACCAAAAAGGGGTTGTTCAAGTAAGGCAAGGAACTATGATCTCTGTCACAAGTGCGGAAAGCCTGGGCATTTCACCAAAGACTTCCCACTTCTGAAACATGAGCAATACAAACAAAACTCCGACAAAGCAGCAAAAAGGAACCCGATTTCTAACAAACGATTCAATCAAAAAAGTACAGTTGACAATGTTGTGAAGCAAACTCTAGCTGCTTGGGTAGACTCCTCCAGTGAATCAGAAGGGGAACCAGATGCAGAAAACAGCTCCATGATGGCAGTAGAAACTGAAGCAACGAAATATGATTCATTGCTTGCGCTGATGGCTTAGTTTGGCGATGATGAAGATGACAAAAATGATGAGGTAAATTTTAGGGATGTTCAGAGAAATCTGAAGTCTTACTCTTCTAAGAAATTAATGTCATTAGCAAATGGTCTAATTGATGCATATTATCGCCTTATTAATGATAAGGATATCTTGACCATAGAGCTAGGAGATGCTGAACAATCTAGAGATGATCTGGTGGTCTGTGTAGTTGATCTAAATGAGACCAAAAAGAAAATGAAGCCTTGAATGAAAAACTAAATAGTGTAGAAAATGAGAGAGATGACTTGATGGTAGTGGTTGTTGATTTGAAGGAAACCATAGAAAGCTTTAGCAATGAAAAGCACACTCTAGAAGAGAAAATTGCAGCTACTGAGCAAGAGAGGGATGACTTTTTGGTGATAATCGCTGACCTAAAGGAAACTATTGAAGGACTCAAATCAGAACTTAGGCCTGCAAGTATTGAGAAAGTAAAGAAGTAGCTAGTGAGTCACACATCAAGCTTGAAAAGGAATTAAATGATGTTAAAACTAGTCTATGTGGTGAACTCAAGAAAAATAGGCAGCTTCAAGCTGAATTGAAGAAAGTAAAAATTGATCTTGAGAAATCTCTCAAATGGACCTGGTCCTCAGATGATGACACTGCCATGTACTTCAACAATAGTGGAAACAAGCAGAGAATCAGGTTTCAAAAGGAGAAAACTCCTTACAACCCTCATAGAAAGTACGTCACAGTTCCTGATAACTGGCTTTGTACCCACTGTGGGAACAATGGGCACTTCAAAAAAAATTTCCAGGCCAGGGTTCAATGTGTTCAGAAAAACAAATTGTTTACTGAAAAAGTGACTACTAAAGAGGGACCAGGTACCCCTCGCAAGAAACGAATATTGCCTGCATGGACTAGAAAAGCTCTTATTCATCCATTCTCTCATTACAAGGGACCCAAACTAGTTTGGGTTCCAAAATCTAACCCATTATTCACATGTGCAGGGAACAATGAGAGGAAGCAGACTACAACGGATCATGGACAATAACACATGATTGGAAACACCATGAACTTTCTTTCACTGAATGCCCTGCAGGGAGGGAATGTATCCTTTGGAAGTAAAAAGGGAGGGTACATTCTCGGTGTTGGAAAAGTTGGAAAGGCGCTTTCACACTCAATTGAGAACGTGCGCTATGTGGATGGCCTGGAGTACAATCTCTTGAGTGTTTCTCAAATTTGGGATAAAAGGAACAAAGTAGATTCGTATCAAAACTGTGCACAGTTACCAATCTGGTAACTGGCGAAATGGTCTTAGTAGCCAACAAATACAAGAACATCTATGTTGCTGACTTTGAATCTCTACAAGCGGGTGATATGATCTGTTTGGAGGCAATTGTTAATGATGCAGAACTTTGGCATAGAAGATTGGGGTAGGCAAGCGTCTCACCTCTGAATAAATTGATTTAGAAGGACCTGGTTCGTGGTCTGCCAAATCCAAGATTCACCTGGTCACTGGTTCTTAGAACACATGGTGAGACATTCGAGGTATTTTTATCTTTGTCGAGAATATTCACGTGAAGATGAAATTGAGGGTAGTATGCATGAGATCTGACCACGGGACAAAATTTGATAACGCAAAATTTGATGAGCTTTCTAATGAAAATGGAATCACTCACAACTTCTCAGTACCAAGGACTCCACAGCAAAATTGTGTTTGTGAAGGAAAGAACTGAACTCTGGAAGACATGGCACAGACAATGCTCATTGACAGTGGAATCGCCAAAAATCTCTGATAGAAGCAATAAACACTGCTTGCTACTTGGTAAACAGGTGTATGATCAGGTCCCTCCTAAACAAAACCCCCTATGAGCTGCTCAGTGGAAGAAAACCAAAGATAACTTATTTGAGAATCTTTGGATGCAATTGCTATGTTCTTAACAACGGGAAGGACCAGCTTGGGAAGTTTGATGCAAAAAGCAATGAAGGAATTCTTCTGGGATATTTCTCTCAAGGCAAAGTCTACAAAGCCTACAACAAAAGGACACAATGTGTGAAAGAAAGTGTTCATGTGCCATTCAACGAGATACCCTCCTTTAAAATTAGCTAAAGTATTTTCTAACTAGGCCTAACTCACATCTATATCGTTGCAGGTAAACACGTAAGACGGTCATAGAAGCTAAAGGTACATTGTTGAACTGCGAAAGGAAGCTGCAAAAATCTTCTACAAAAACTAGTCAGGAACCAGGTTCCTGTACCACAGGTTAGTAGTAATGTGTTTTTCGCATGCTTTTTCAAAAAAGTTTACAAAATTAATTCAACCGCCACATCATCCGACATTTTCAGAGTCTACATGTCACGTCTTGTCTTTCAAATCCTTTAACCTCTTCTGCACGTTACGTATTGCCATAAACCTACCGCCGTTCAAAATCCTCCAGAACCCGTTTCGCTTCCCTCTTATTATTGGCTTCTTTTCCCATAAAATCCTCCCTTTCTCACAGCAGTCCTGAACCTTTATCTCCTCTGAATCTCTGTGATCCCTTCTTTCCTTCTCTCTCACTAAAATTTCTCTACCAAACTCTTCTATAATGGTAAACGAACAGTCTCCTTCTTCTCATGCCATCAACAGCACTCCCACTTCTCCATCTTCCTTAACGTCACCCCCAGAAACCCACTCTTCTACCATTTCCAATACTACTGCACCCACACATGTTTCCTTTTTATCTTTTATCACCTTTCCTTCTCATTCAAACTCTGTCTCCCTTCCATGTGTTGAAAACCCTATTTCTCCTCCTTCCTCTGATCTCACCAAAGAATGCTTAGAAAGTGTTGCCCCTCAGTTATCAGAAGTCTCTGAGGATGATCCTGATCAATATTTGAACTCCTCCATTTTAGACTCAGTGGCTCCCATGGAGTCACCAAAAAAGGAAGCAGCACACAATATCATGGCTATTGTTGCTGAGAGTCTTCTGAATGAAGGAGCCTTCTTTGTGTCTCAGTCTCAGGGGGAAGAAAATCCATTCCTAGGGGATGAAAGAACTTTGGTACTCTTCGAGTCTCCAGTACATGATAAGGTCACAGAAAAACCTGTTGGAGAACCTGATTCTCTTCCAGTTGAAACTACCCAGGAACCTTTTGTCTATCCTAAGCCCTTGGAATCCATTCCACCCAGTGAGGTCCCCGTTGATGAAGATGATATGGTTCTCAGCGTGCGGTTTAAGATACGCAAACCAACAATGACTTTTGAGTCCTGTTCCAAGCGACCCACTACCATGTTGCAGCAGAAAGAGGCTATCGAGTCTACCTTGCAGAAAAGTAAGAGGAGTATCAAGAAAAAGAAGAAGAGGTTGATGAAACAAGGGGAATGTGTGACTAACAAAAGCATTATAGTGGTTGAGGTTGATGAAGCTGCTGTAGAGGAACCTAGTTCCGTAGTGAATTGATCTACAAAAATCCAGAAGTCTATGATTGGAGCTTCTGATGAAGCTATTGAAAAACAAAGTGGAACATCTGTGAAGGGTGGCAGTAAGTCTAAGAAGGTTGTAGTTGAGCAAGATATGTCTGAAGGAGATACTGTGGGTGCTACAAGCCGGAAAGGGAAGTTTGTTGAAGGGTCTAGAAAACGAAAACGGGAAGCTGTTGGGGGACCTGGTTCTGCAAAGACCATACCCAGTGACAGTGGTCTTTGGCAAGAGAGATTGAGAACTCAGAAAGTCTTATGGGGTTGTAGGTTTGACCCAGCCATCTCAAAGATGGAAGGTATGAGGCAAGTCTTGGAGATGGTGGAATTTTTGCAATGGGAGCATCTGTTTCAAGAGGATGTGCCTAAGGTGTACGAAGATGCGGTACAAAACTTCTACGCATCTCTCTTCACTATTGAGGGGCACCACATCTGTGTGCTAGTAAATGGAGTAGATATTCTGCTTGACGCTTCAGCTTTGGGGAAATTTCTCCAAGTTCCATGTGAAGGGATGTCCTCAGTCAAGGGTGCTTGTAGAGCTAACTTTAAGAAAACTGTTATGAAAGAGCAAGCTATTCTGTAGGGGGAACGGGTGCATAAGAAGGCACTACTTCCTGAGTATCAACATCTTTTTGAGCTTGTCAATAAGGTGCTTTTACCTCGTGCTGAGTGGCGGTCTATCGCTTCAAAATATGATCTGGTCTTAATATGGGCTCTTGATGAGTTTGCCCCAGTGAATCTGCCTGCAATCATGATAGAACACATGCAAAAGGTGGCAAACTTTAAAGGTGGCAATCACGGGCTTCCATATGGCTTTCTCCTTACTCGAGTGTTTAATTTCTACAAGGATCCTTTGGCCAATCCCAAAGTGGGCACCCGCAAGCAAAACATCTCCAAAACTACTCTGGAAGAGTGTGAATGTGTAGAAAAGGTTGGTGGAAGCACCTCGACTATTTCTCAGCTAATCAATGCTCAAAATGCTGCTACCGAAGAGATCAGAAGGTTGAAGGTTCAGAATGCCATACTGGAAACTCAGCTTAGTCAAGCTGTTGGGCACCTGGTTCTGTTGATTCTTTCAATTAAGAAGTTGCCCGCTTGACCAAGGAAAATGATGAGCTTCGCGCAAAACTGCTTGAAGAGCAGCTATCTGCAAATGCCCGTATGGACTTGGTTCTCAAAACCTTTGCTGCCTCCTTCTCCAAGTCTCCTTATTCTAGTGCCCCCTTAGAAACCTCTCAGTGACCAGTTGTCTTCCGTTACATTGTTTTGTGGCTATCGTTTTTGTTTTGTTTATCTTTTTGTGATGGCATATTGGATTTCACTATTACTGCTCCTGTTTAATTAGTCCATTTTCATATCAATGAAACAACCTTTCTTTTGCCTGTTCAATGCTGCTTTCCTTTTACTTCTCTTTTCTGTCATGTTGTGTGCACATATGTGGCATGGGTTAGCTATGTTAGACTTGTTTATGCTGTTTGCCTGCTTGTGTATTTTTAATGATGCCAAAAGGGGGGAGTATAATTGTATAGTATAATTGAAATTGAACTTAGGGGATCTAATTAAGGGGGAAGCATAAAGTCCGGGGGGAACTTATGAATTCTGCTCTAAATTTATGTTACCGATGTCTAAGTTTGTCATCATAAAAAAGGGGGAAATTGATAGGTTTTCAATGTCTTTGCCTTATGTTTTGATGATCTAACAAACTTACTGTCAAGAACCAGATAAGGAACCTGACACACTTGGTACACATTACAAATGAACGAAGTCCAGCCTGAACTCCAGCCAATGTGAACTGCTGCAAATAAAAAGAAAAGAGGAACAAGACAGGGACCTAATGGTTATAATTATGTATTCTCATCAAAACAGGGACCTAATACTTACTGCTTCATTAGTATTCTCAGTAGAAACTCATAGAGGACCAGTGATGATAGGCTATAATTATGTATTTTAGTCAATTATTACATTCCAATTTACTGCACTTTAATTGAGTTTGAGCTTTAATCACTAGTGTTTTTGCACTAATGGTGTGTTTTATGCCTTGTAGGAGTGATTCCGAGCTATGTAGATGTTATGGAATGAATGCAAGTGATTTGGAGCTTTGAAGTCTGAGAAAAAGCTCAAGGAATTAAGCCGGGATCGTGTTCGAGGGTCAACAGATGATAGTTAGAACAAACGAAGAATCGAGTAGGCATATTGCACACTGTCTAGTAAAATGCACATAACGTTTTGCTCAGAACTCCAGTTGGGCTCCACAATATATGGTTGGAAATCTAACTCAAAGGGATACAACATTCATGTTGTACATTTTTTTAAATTCCTAACAGAACAGGGTGAAAAGTGCGCATCAAGAGCGCGACTGCGCTCAGGCCGCGCTCGTCAGGCAGAATCAAAGTGGATATGCGCGGTCTGAGCGCGGTCCAAGCGCGGCCGCGCACGTCCTGTCCGGAAAATGTGTCCTTTTTCGCGTAGGAGAAGGTATAATTGTTTGGGCCCAATCCTACTTGGTATATATACATGGAAAAACGGTATATTGAGGGGGTTGGACAGATTTGAGACACATATTCGACCTAAGGAGGCAGAGACACAATAGGAGAAAGGCGGGGAACTCTTCTACGAGTTTTTCCTTCCTCTTCCTATTTTTCATTGTTGGTTATGACTATTAGTATTGTAGTTTTACATACTATTATGAATAGCTAATTTGTTATCTAGGGTTTTGATGGAACCTTTTGTAGGATAAATTCTTGTTATGTTTTTATATAATTGAGCCGTAGTATTTTCTCTATTTGTTCAACTATATTATTCTTGTGGTTGATTGAAGGGCCCTCAATTAGCTGTGCCTATTTAGTATGTATTACTCGGTAGAGAGTGCATATTTAAAGTTGTTGAACAACATCACTCCCGACGTATGTGAGGAATCAATAACCAAGGGTTTAAAGGTGGGATTAGGGATAACGAAACCTTGGGTGCGATCTAAGTGAGCTGTAATTAAAGTCAGCTAGCGTAACTCGGGAGAGTATGTCCAGTAAATTGTCGTAATTACTCGGGAGAGAATTACAACACGCAGAGCACTCATGATCGGCAGAGAATACTTAGGCGAAATTATAGAAGACATAGCGTGAAGGATTCCGACAATTGGGGAAATCATAACTCTAGACTTTCTCCAACCTGTAGTATCTTTAGTGTTAATTTATGATTTTAATTTGTTAGTTAGTTAGTTAAACACAAGAATCTTAATATCTATATGTTAGGAATTGTTCAAGCTTGTATTCTTGGTGATAGTGAACAACTGTAGCTAAGCCTTAGTTCTCTGTGGGATTCGACTCCGGATTTGTAAACCGGATTATATTTGCAACGACCGCTTAGTTCTTTGTATAAGGCATAGTTGGGCGTGATAAACCAGTTAATCTATAGTTTAGTGGACTCATATAAACTAACAGGACCATTAGCGGTATGTTTAGGGCCGGGGGACACCGATTATCTTCTACGAGAAATCTACGAATGTAGTTGTGGGAATCACTCCGGCGCCGGGTCTTCGATTCGCAAAATTATCAGAGCAGGGTATTACTGGGATAGCATGGAAAAGGATACTAATGAGTTTGCTAAAAAATGTGATAAGTGCCAATGGTTTGCACCGATGATCCATCAGCCCGGAGAACAACTCCACTCGGTCGTATCCCCGTAGCCTTTCATGAAATGGGGAATGGACATAGTCGGCCCTCTACCAACGACCCCAGTTAAAGCTAAATTTATTTAGTTTATGACTGATTATTTTTCTAAATGGGTGGAAGCACAGGCCTTTGAGAAGTTCAGAGAAAAGGAAGTTATTGACTTCATCTGGGACCACATCATATGCCGGTTCGGGATACCTACCGAGATTGTATGTGACAATGGAAAGTAATTCATCGGCAGCAAGGTAATGGGGTTCCTCGAAGCGCACAAAATAAATAGGATCTTGTCAACACCATACCACCCAACCGGGAATGGACAGGCCGAGTCCACAAACAGAACTATCATCCAAAACCTAAAAAAAAAGGTTGGACGATGCAAAGGGACAATGGAGAGAAGTTCTACCCGAGGTCCTTTGGGCATATCGATCAACATCAAAGTCAAGCACAGGTGCTACTCCGTTCTCTTTAGTATATGGCTCCGAGGCCCTTATCACTATCGAGGTCAGAGAACCCAGCGCCAGGTTTCGACATGCATTTGAGGAGTTAAATCACGAGGCAAAGAACTAGCCTCGAGCTATTAGATGAAAAATGAGAGGCAACACTTGTTCGGATGGCCGCACAGAAGCAAAGAATCGAGAGATACTACAATAGAAGGACCAACCTTCGACACTTTGGAATCGGGGACTTAGTTCTACGGAAAGTTACCCTCAATACTCGAGACCAAAATGAAGGGAAACCGGGCTCAAATTGGGAAGGACCATACCGAGTCATCGGGGTTGTCGGTAAAGGATCTTACAAACATAGTGTTGATACCCAATTTTTCGTATATATATATATATATATATATATATATATATATATATATATATATATACACACACACACACACACACACTCTTTCAAAATAGTACATATGCATCATCGCTTGATTTACAGGCATACACAAGTATTTTTTCATAATTTTCCATAATGTTTAAAGGCTTTAAATCAATTTGTTTCTACATTTTATTATATAAATATCCAATAATTACTGTGAGCACGTGATTTTTGCCCTATATGAATTACTCCCATAAACTCAAAAAAAAAATTCTTTCATTATTTGCAAATTTTATGGATTTTTGTGGCATTTTTTGTTAATTGTTTGCATTTGTTTATGCACGTTTATTATTGCTTAATTCGTGAAAAATACAAAAATACTTGGCATTTGCATGTAGGGTTAATTTCACATTTTAGGATTAATTAGTGATTAATGTTACAAACAAATAAAGAAATAACAAAAATGGTTCTTTTTGCACTTATATTTTTAATTCTCTTAGTTTGCATTTAAATTAGGAATTAATGCATTTGGAAGTTGAGTAATATAATTTTAGAAGTCAATTTGGGTTTTTATTTTTAATTTGGCATTTAATAGAAATCAGAAAATATATATACAAAATACAAAAAAAAAAAAAAAGAGAGAAAAGAAGAGAAAAATATAAAGAATTAAAAAGGCTCGAATTTGGGCCAGATGTATTTCAACCCAAGATGAGACCCCAAAATCGGACCAACAGACCAGGCCCAACCAAAGCTACCCGGTCCAGCTCCCCTATCCCTTAAACGACGTCATTTGGTTAAGTTTTAATCTTGACCGTCGATGTTTATTGATCCAACGGACAGGAAGCCCACGTTCAATAATATATATATGTCCGAACCATGTCCCCCCCCCCCTCAGACCCCCTAGTCATCTCTAACCTCAAAACCCTAAAAGATTAGCCGCCTCTATACCCTCCGTCAATGACGCCGGCGGCAAGGACACAAACTTCTCTGTTGATTCTCAGATTAACACCATATCACCTCCTTCGTCCCCTCTTTCCAAATATAGTTCCAGATTCCCTCAATTCCCTTCCCAACTCCTCGAATCTTCAAAATTATTGTCACCGTCTCCGCCGTGTCCGGCGGCGGTCACCCCAAACCGGTCCAAAATCACACCTCATGCTCCTCTCCTCCTCTCCTTTCCATATCCATGTCTATTCTCCCTCAAATACCACCCGAATTCCTCGAATTTCGATTCAAAGTTCCGTCCCAAAACCCTAATTTCTCCAAACAGCCCCAAATTAATACCATACACTCCCCTCACCCTCCTCTACCCAAATCCCTGAACCGTTTTCCCCAAATCCAACAGGCACTGATAAAATTTCAAATCTAGGGTTTGAGGAGTTTGAACCTCTTCTGGGTTTTTGAAGGTTCGACTTGGCTCAGTTGATGTATTGTGTTTAGTGAAGGCCGAGTCAGTAAGTTCTTTCTTCTTTGTTCAACTGCTTCTATTTATGGTTGATTCTGTGCTCATGCTTTTGATTTTCTGTAGTTTAATCTTGTATGTGGATTGATTCTGTTCGCGTGATTTTTAATTTTTTTTGTCTTGATCTTGTGTGAATCAATGTTTGTCTCTACTAGTATAGGTTTAATCTTTACTGATTAGTTTAGTTAGGTTTCATCTTTTGTTTATCCTTCTATTCGTTTTTAGAATTAATCTTGACCCAATTTTGATTCATATGCTTGATTTCAATTATTTGATCGATAGATGCTACTTTTAATTTGATTTTAACCTGGTTCATTTATTGTTAATCCTTAGTTCACTGACCAGCCTAGGTAATAAGTGGAATTAATGTGAATAATCTAGATTTTAGTTAACCATGGTCTAATTAATAGAGTTGGGGGTTTAGTAAACATAGTTGGTAATTTCAAGTTAAATTCAAGGGTAGTATAGACTTTAGCTAAAAGGAATCTGATAGAAATTGAAGCTAGGACACCCTAGACCCTTCTAGAAGAGGGTTGTAGTTATAATTTTGAAAAGATAAGGCAGTAATTTGAAGAATAAGACAGTCCCTTAGGGACTTTTAAGCAAAAACGAAAATTAAAAAAGGACTAAAATGGAAAAACTAAAAATCTGAGGGCTGCCTTCATCTTTGCCTATAAAAGGCATGTCCAATGCCTTAATTCACAAGTTTCACACACCTGAAAATTCTAAAAAAGTTTTAATCTCTGAAAATTCCCCCCAAATGTCCAGAAGCCTTCAGAAGCCGAAGATTTGAATTTCGAATCCAAATTCTAGATCTAGAGCTTCAAAAACTCAAAAAAAAAAAAAACAACAGAAACTTCCAAAAAAAGTACTGTTACATTGAGTTTTTTCTTAGATTAATTTCAAGTACTAGCTTCATATTCAAATTTCTAGCTTAGAAAATATGAAAACGACTTGAGAATTCCTTGTTGTTTGGTTGCTGAAACTTCAAAGTGCTCCTGGTTTAATTTCGAGTGGTTTTGGGTTCAGTCAAGCTGTTTTTGGTCATCTATTGGGTGCTGTACTTCTGTTGTTCATTCCTGGGTTTTTGAGAAGCTGTTTTGGTTCAAAAATTACTCCTGTTGTTGCTGGTTGTGATTGCTGTTTGTCATCTGCTGCTGCTGACTTCTCCTTTTTTCTTATTGTGATTCAAATTTCAGGTACACTTCTGTAGCTCTTGAGTGTTGGAAATGAAATGGAATGTTGCTCACTTGTTTCTCCATGGCTAGATTCGTTACTGCCTTTTAGCTAGATTCAAAATTTATACATTAGTTGGTTGGCATATCATAACTGTTTATATTGGACTGTACGAACTATTTTAGATTCATCTGATTATTCTGAATGTGACACAGATTATAGTTTAGTAAGTGTTAGTTTGGCTATTAGATGTTCAATTTCGGATCAAAGTAGTGTTAACTCATAGGAATTGTATTTTAAGTTTATAATTCTACTTCTAGCTGTAAGGCGCTTAAATTCAGTCCAGTCATCTCTTTTAATTGAGAATTTAGCCTAGTTAATGTGATTGTTAAAAACAGGAACCTGGAGTTTTGAAATCGAAACAACTTCTCTATGTCATAACTGAGTTTGATTACATTGATCCAGTTGTTAAATCCTCTAGGTGTTTTTAAATTTTATCAGTTTAGATCTAAGTAACGAGTTTAGAAATAAATTGTTAGTTGTATTTGGATTTGGAGTTTCCCTTTATGTGTTATCCCAATTAGTGAGTTTAATTGCTTGAATCACTTCAATAATTTTGTTCGGGCCTGCTCATAGGCCCAGGGCTGACAACCCGCGCCACTTGTTTTGGACCTCACCATTCCTAATGCAAAGCTTGGTTTCGGGCGTGCCTATTCTCCCCAATTGGGCTAGTGTCAAGGCCCAAGCGGGAACAATCCACAAAGCGAGTTAATACTACTGTTATGTTGTTGGGCCAAGTTCAAAAATTCAATGTTGAAAGCCTGAAGGCGTATTCGATCTAAGATTAATTTTGTAACATAGGTTTGGGGCCTATCAAGTAATCAGGCCTTTAGAGACAACCCAATAGAAAATGGTAGTTCGCTTTAGGATATCCTTAAATAAAAATGAGGTGTGCCGCGCCAAATAAAATGCATAAATAGCGTGGCCCTCTTAACTGCTTCTATAAAAATATTTACACCTCGGGGCGTGCCATTTAGCGAATTTCATGGCCTCCCGCAAAGTTAATAATACGCTAGTTGCTTTAGGCCCGACATTTAATAATATTACCCTCCTAAACTCGGGTGCACATTTATGTGACCAAAATCCAATTCCCAACGAAGTTGAAATGTGTCAAAAATCACGGGTGCATTTATGTGACGTGGTTCGAGACGTGTTTTAACGACGTTGCAATTCCCTTTAAAATAATAAACAAAAGCGGTTCAAAATTAAAAAGCATATAGTTTAAAACATGTACTAAAATCAAATAAATAAGCCAAATATGACAGTTGAGCGACCGTGCTAGAACCACGGAATCTGGGAATACCTAACACCTTCTCCCGGGTTAACAGAATTCCTTACTTGGATTTCTGGTTCGCGGACTGTAAAACAGAGTCAATAATTTCCTCGATTCGGGATTCTAAACCGGTGACTTGGGACACCATAAATCTCCCAAGTGGCGACTCTGATTCTTAATAAAACGAATCCCGTTTTAATTGTCCTTTAATTGGAAAAACTCCTTTACACCCTCGCGGGGTGTAGGTAAAAAGGAGGTTTGACAATTACCCTCCAAATTATTTTTTTTGATGAATTAATCATCTAAACTTATCATTTATACTAGCATAATGATTGAGTACTTTTCAGTGCATTTTTATAATTACATTTATATTTTACAAGGCTAAATTGCACATTTTATTATAATAGCCCATATGCATGTAAAATTATATTATTTATACAGAAAATAACTTTTTATATTTTATAATGTTAAGTAATTATTTTAAATCATTTCCATGCACAAGTGATATTTTTGTTATTTGTTAATTATTTTTTATAAATTATTTATTGGTTAAATTGGGTATTTAAAATATAGCCCCCTAAAACTTCAATTTCGGACCTATACACTACCCAATTACCCCAGCCCAAAATGCCAAGCCCAACACATTTACACCAGCCCAATAGCTCATGAGCCCAAACCAAACAACCCCTTACTAAAGCCCGGCCGGTACCCATTTTATATGACCCGCCCCATTTACCTTTAATCCCAGCCATTGGGTGACCGGCTCCCGTTCACCCTGCCCTTTTTAATTAATCATTACTAACCCTAATCCTCCATTTTTTCTACCATCCGCCGTCCTTAAACTCCTAAACGCTCTCTTCCTCTTCTGAAACCCTAGCGCCGTAATCCCGTTTTCCCCTTTGATTCCAACTCAGAGATGGAATCCATAGACGATTTCCTTACCTTATTTGTCGGCTGCTATTACTGGTTAGCCGACTATGGTATAACATAATCACTTGCCTAACATGGCAAGTGGATCTCTCTTGCTTTGAACCAAATCTGGTTCGAACCTTTACTTCTTTCCATCTATGTTCATTCTTCGTCTCTTTATGGTACGAATCTCTGAGATTCTTGTGATTCTGTGTTTACCCTTAAAATTAAGGTTCAAATCTTTTAAGACCTGTTTAATTTTTTTTTCTTATTTTTGTTAAAATCTCACCGCATGTCTATTTTCTTTGCGATTTTTCCACTAAAAGTTTTATCTAATTTATTTTCTCTAAAATTAGGGCCCAGATCTTTTATGATCTGTCCTAGTTCTATTTTTGTTAAGTATCTCCTTTAATGTTCCATTATGTTCGTCTATATGCACTCTATTGCGATTTTAGTAAATTTGCTGACCAGCTTATTTACCCTAAAATTAGGGCTCAAACCTATTATGATTCTTATTTCTTGTTCATTACTTTACCATAGCTGTCTATATGCATGTTATCTTCCTTTCATTATTCCGACTGATTTTACTTACCCTAAAATTAGGGTTCCGATTCATATTTCACTTTTCTTAGTGACTATGTCTATCTGTTGCCTTAATTATTACCTGAGAATCTTTAATTCCGAGCCTTGTTTGATTATTATTATACGCATCTATGCACTTGTTACTATGGTTTACCTTAAATAAAGTTCTGAGTTTTCTTCCCTTAATTGACTATTAGATGTTTCCTGGATTTATTATTGCCATATTTATGTGCCTAGTCCATTGCTATTTAAACCTTCTCCCCTTTCCCCTTTTGACAGATTCGAAGTCTCAATATTCTTACTAAGAAATCTGGGACTTAGTTCTATAATCTTTCTGCTCTCTCTTGTTTACTACTGGTCTTGGCCGGCTGAGAGCCAAGCCCAAATATTCTGGACTCTCGACTCTGTGGTATTACTCCGGTTTGCTTTCTTAACTGGCGAGTGACTATCCTTTGTCATTTCATCACTATATATCTTTGAACCACGTGTACAATCCAGCATGTTTAAAGTGCATTCTAAGCATGATTCTGCGTGTCTACATGATTCTCTTTTAGTCCTATAGTTGATACTGTCAGTTTTGAGATTGGTTATCTTTGAATAATATGAATCTTCTTAAAGGATAACTTATTGTTTTAACTTGTCTCATGCATATTGTTTGCTAGTCCTGAACTTGTTCTGAACTTAGTATCCTTAGGGTACTACTAGCATGAAATTAGTTCATCAATCCTAACTTTGCAGACTTGTATTGTTACCTAATTCATGTGCCCTGCTAAGAGGTCTTGTATCCCTCTCGATTCATGTGATAATCTGACTGTTTTCCTTAGCACTCTGCCTAAATGTTTCTGTGATTAAACCAGGCTGTCCTAAATGTTAGCATGCACACTTAGTGTAATCAGGTCTTTTCTGACTTAACCTATTTGAAACTGTGTTCTTTTCCACCCCTTGTTTGTGTTCTTAATGCCATTATGCCTAAATATTTTGTGCTCTAAAAATTCTGCTATGGTAGTCTCCTTCTGAGAAATCCAAATTGTTTTAAATCTATCCCTGCTTGTTTTTATATGCTGTTACTCTTTTTTTTTATAAAAAAAATCCCAATCTTAGTCCTTTAGGTTCTATCCTCAACCACCCCAGTGTGAGCACTGCTCAGGGTCTATGTGAGACTCTCGTGAACTCTGACTCACTGGGAACTGGTTCCTAATCTCTTTTGAATCATTTCTGAATATGTGGTTCTAGCGTGCGCATTGCCCTGAGTTCCTGAGACCCTTGGGAACTTTGACACACTGGAAACCTGGTTCTATATGTGCTATGGGTGAATAACTCATATTTGGCTATGTTGTAGCTGTGAAATAAGCTTCGAATTTGATTGGTTTGAAGGCCTGGTTCCCAGGTTTTTTTGGGCCTAATGGAGGCTCTATATAGTGCATTTTTATTACTGTTATGTAATTCATTCATGATATTGTATGTAATAACTTTGTAACAAACAGATTCTGGGGTATTTAGTAAAATCGAGGGGATTTCTTATTTCCTTTTGTTAAACTGGGTAGAAATCCTGCCTATAGGGATTCATCTATGCTATTAATTTTGATCGTTTGTCAAAACTGTTATGTTCTACAATGTGTTTTAGAAACCCTGCCTTTAGGACATTCATTGGTGATGTCAATTCTGCTTAAACCCGTATGAGTTTTATATGGTGTGTACATTAGAAATCCTGCCTATAGGACGCGTCAACATATGTTAACAATCATGCCTATAGGACCCCAATGTTTGATTCGATTGTTTGCTAGGAATGTGTACAATTTCTGCCTTTATGCTGCTTGATAAATATCATGCCTATAGGATTTAAATCAATTCAGTAATAGATATCATGCCTATAGGATTAAAATCATTTTCAAACCTAGAGATCAGGCCTATAGGATTTAAATGGGTTCAGTAATTAGAAAGCATGCCCATTGTCGCCCCCCCTTTTTCCTCTGCGAAAATCGGGTTTATGACATTTGGGAAGACAACTCGTTCCCTTTTGGGAATTGGGTTTTATGGATTGAAGAGTTTCCACCTAATGATTTAAGTGCATTAGGACACTAAGAAGGGTTTGAGTTTGGATAACCAGAGATAGGGTAAGGGCTTGAAATTATTCCAAGGGGAAGGTGTTAGGCACCCCTCAGAATCCATTAGTGTGGTTCCCGGCCAAGCTATTGTTGTGACTTAAAGTACAAATAACACATAGGCAAGTAAGACTTCAAATAAGAGGGGATTTATCACATAAAGGCTAGAAACACACAAAGTCGGAAAGCATTAAAGAGACTTGATTTAGAAGAAACGTTTTGAAAGATTTAAAAGAAACAAAGAACAAAGGAAAGAGGGTCCTAGGTTTATTAATAATATGGATCACCCCACACAACACCCGGTAATCACTTATACACGTGGTGTTATCGCATAGTCATCATATCCATATCTACCCTTTCCCACCTCGTTAAGGTATTAAAGCGCGGGATAGTCTCGTTTTCTTATTGCATGCTATTACCCGCCCCGATCCTATCTGTCCCGGGGGTACTTGGGTCTACTAATCCTAAAGGGAGGAGATGTTGGGCTTATTTGTGGTTTCAAAAGGTAAAAATACTAAAGGCGACAAACAAAACACATATAGCAAGTTTGGGGAAGCATATAAACAAATAAAAGGCGCAGACAGACCTCCTTTAAACCAAAGAAAGCACATAGTTTAGCATGTCTTGCACGTACTGTGTAAGGTCTAATTAAACTTAAAAGGTTTGAGGCAGACTGATTTATTACATAGTTCAGATAAGAAGCACGAAGCAGGCCTGCCTGTTGGTTGTAGCTAATAAGATCTGATTCGATTTATAAGTTATCCTATGGCTTGCCTAAGTGATAGACGAAAACCTATGGGCATGATATCTACAGATTTCAGAAACAAGAATATGAACTGATTACATACTTATTTAAGAAAAGCTGCCAGTTAAAAGCGAGTTTTAGATGTGCACAAGTTTTGCCATTGGTAATACATTATTACTGCTAGTTTTAGACTTATAAACGAGTGAGGTGATTCAGATTCGGCTAAAGCTCCTATAGGCATGCTTTCTATGCGTTTGTTCTCTTTAGAACACATTTTATAGACATAGTAAAAATGCAGAAACCCTATAGGCATGACATCTAAATTCTGGGTTTTATATGAACATGACATCTGATTGTGTTTGGTTATTAAGACCTATAAACGCGTTTGCCTAGTGAGAAGTGGATATGCAAGAATCAGAAAGGACCTATAGGCATATTCTCTACATGCATATGCATCCTATAGACATGGTATCTATACATGAGAGTGCAGAAATCCTATAGACATGTTATCTACGTATGAGAATGCTGAAATTAGAAAATCCTATAGGCATGTTATCTACATGAAAGAATGCAGGATTCTTATAGGCATGGTATCCATGTGAAGGAATGCAGAAATTCCTATTAACATGGTATCTATGTGAAAGAATGCAGAAATTCCTGTAGAGATGGTATCTATATGAGAATGCTGAAATTAGAGATACTATAGGCAGGTTATCTACGTATGGAAGTGCAGACAATCAGAAACTCCTATAGGCAGATAATCTACCCTTTGCATACATGGTTACCCTTCCTTTTTCACTAGCCAACCCTGAAAGTTTATTACAAAGTTATTACAGCCCAGAAAAGTAAAATAAAGAAAAATACATCATAAATTAAAAATTACAACCAAGGAGAGCCTGATTCAGACTTCCTGTCTGAAGTATGAAGTAAACCAACTCCAAAGATCAGATTTCAAAGCCTTTCTACCACTTGGGTGTGTCAAAGTTCCCTAAGAGCCCTACATGAACTCCGGGCAGTGCTTACACCCTATTACATTACCATATTAAGACATAGTGCAGTGTGGAAGGGTCAGCCCTCAAATGTCCAACTTCAGAGGGAACTCAAGGTCCCAAGGCAAGGCTCACAAGAGGGGGCAGAACTTAGGAACTAAGAGATAGTGCAAGTGTAGAAGTGAAATTCTGAAACGAAAAAAGGAAGAGGGAAGCAATTCACATTAACACAAATAGGGGATAGGGAATGAGGGAATTTGCAAGAGCAAAAAGAAAAGTAGGCTGATGGGCACACCCAGCAATGGGATATGCTGGCAGACCCTCCAGCCTGTTTATATAGAGGTTAAGACCCCATTGGGTCAAACTTAATTCATGGACAACAATTCATATTGCCATGCCTTAAGCCACAACTCTCAAACGCATAGGGGAAATAGGGTGGGGGAGCAAGGATTCATAACAGAAACAGAAAGATATGAGCATACTTAATTTAAACATAAATAGTAAAGTATACATGGATAAAAGCTGTAAATGAACACAATGTGGTGATGCTGAAACTTAAATTAGGACATACCAGTTTCAAAGAAACGAATAGAGAAAATGCAGTAGTCTTGTAAAAGCCACAGAATAGACAAGAAGAGAGTGCTAGTAAGAGTTCAGGAGAGATTGTGAAGTAGTAGTGAAGGATTGTTAAATCGTGTGTGCTGTGTGTTAAAGAATCTCGTATTTATAGTGTAAAAGTCATGAGGAAATAAGATAAGAAAATAATTGAAGAACTGATTGCGAATCAATTACACAAGACTCCCTTTAATTAAGGGATTCAGATTCAAACGGGTATAAGCCAATTAAGGAAAGAAATTAATCAAACACTTTGTGCAAAGTAGGCAATTAGGGGTGAATACATAAGAGTTTTATTTAAAAACAGAATTTTAAAATACACGATTGTGCAATTAAGGAAAGAGAATCAATTAATATCCAAGAAATCAGAGGTCAGAGATTTGTTATGAATGAACCGAGCCAAAAGATGGGAAAGGTTTTTAACTTAAAGGAAATTAGCAAACATGAAAAAGGAATCAATTAGACCCATATTCAGAGGGGAGTATGGACTATTACAGATTTAAAATCTACTTTAGAGGCTAGTTCATCATATATAAAGAGCATACAAACACGTTAAGCATGAAAGAAGACTGTAGTGTCATTGTAAAATCAGTAGAAAATCCAGCATAGAAGAGTTTAGCAAAAGGTCAGAGTCATATGAAAACAAAGAAGTCCAAACTCAATTCAAAGACTCAAAGTCAATCTGAAAGAATTAGGCGAAATAAAACCCTAGTTTAAGCAAACCATAAAGTAGAGATGAGAGGGCAGGCAATTGAATCGAAATCATGTTTAGAAGTTTCAGAAAAGGAACAGGCTTCTTCAGCAACAGAACTCATGAGAAAACATGATAGCAAAGTAACGTGCAATCACAGTCGAAGGATTCAAAGAACATAATGGCAAATACTGATAAGAACAGTAGAAGAAGCATGCTTAAGAGGATCTTTCAGGAGAAATTCAAACAAGGTTCAGTAGAAGAAAAATAGCAAAACCTTAAGAACACAGTAGAAAGAATGTAGTAGGAAAAACATAGCAAAATATAGTCGAAGAAAATACGAGAACATAGTATGGAAAACATGGTAGGAAAACATACAAACATGGAGCATATAGAACACAGTAAAAAAAAAGAACATACAAGAACAGAGTATAAAAACTCGGTAGAAGAGCATACAAGAACAGAACACATACAAGAACGTGGTAGATAAAAACACAGGAGCACAATAGAGCAAATACACAAAAGAAAGGGGGAAGAGAAACACTTAAGCATTTTTTTCCAGAAAACCCTAGATCGGAAAGAAAGATTTTAAAAAGTAATTTTCGAAAGAAAAGTTAGGGAAATCGTTTGAAAACTCAAAGAGAGCATAGATACCCCACAGATCTAAAGAAATCGGAGAAAACCTCAAAGGGTTAGGGTTTCAGAAGAGCCCTAGAAATGAGAAAGGCTTTGAGAGGTCATCGATCTGAGTCGGAGAGGTCGGAATCAGACTCAAACAACTATAGTATGCCGGAGCAAGGCCGGAGATGACCAGAGAACCTTGAATCGATAGAGGTCTGGGTGAAAACCTTCGAAGTCAGGCCTCAAATCTTCAGGTATCAAGCACATAGGAGCAATAGGAGGTGAGTATAGGACTCCCACAGCTTGAGAAGCCATGGATTTCGATGGGTTTCACGGTGAGAGATGGTAGGAGATGATCAGGGTTCAGAGAACGTTCGAGAGAGTTTGAGGGGGTGAAGGGATTCAAAGGCGGCTGATAGCTGAGAGTGATTTAGGGTTGGGGAGTTTGGGAAATTAAAAAGGAAAGAAGAGATCGTGGCCGTTGATCATTTTGATCAACGACTTGGATTTATTGGGGAGCCGGGCGGGTTGGATTAAATCGGGTCATGGGCGGGTAGTTTAGGAATTGGGCCGGTCCAATTGAGATTGAAATTGGGTTAATTGGGGTGGTCGATTTGGGCTAAAATTGAAATAAATAGGGCTAGATTTTAAATAGCCGCTTTTTCCCTTTTTATTTTATAAAATAGTAAAATGATTTCTGAAAACAAATTAAAGGTACAAAATTTATTAATAATATATAAATATTAAATTAGAAATACTGGAATCAAATTGGTAATTATAAACGCAATTAATTCTTAACATACGCTAATATTGCAATTATATGCAAAAAATTACCTTAGCTATATTTTGGGATAAATATGAGAATAAAATAAATTAATCACCAAAAATGATAATTTGAGGAATAATTATTGGCTTTTGTATTGCTAAAATAGGGCAATAAATTGATTTAAAAATCTTTTAAAAATTAGGAAAAATACTAAAACATTTGGACACACTTATATATGCATACATATGCTATTTTGAAAGTATTTTGCACATATAAAAAAATATTACAGGGAAAAATTGGATATCAACAGGTGCCCTTCTTTACCCGGAAAGGATGAAAGAGTTGTCGGGTAAAGATATGATGGCCAATTTGACCGAATGAAATGGTTTGAAGAATTTGATCGTGCTCTGGTTCCTGAGCTGCCTACATATCCCTGGTCTTACAGGAATCAGGCCATATGTAGTTCAGGATCCGTCGGCGGAATATGCCGATGGAGGTTTTCCAAGAACGGACGCGATATTCAGGTTTGGGATGGATGGTTAAACTCCTTCTGAGGCGGCCGTTGCTCGCCGGTTTACCTGCAAATAAATAATACAAGCGTATATTGTGCGTAAATTTAAACATGATGCAATTTCCCGTCAGACCATGAATGTTGTCTTGGACGGTGAGGACGACGTCCTTAGACCATGATGTCCTTGTAACGACCCGGCCGGTCGTTTTTGGAATTTACGCCCCGATCCCCCATTAACTGCTTCCCCTAAGTTCATTTCTGCTATTTTGGTTTGCCGGGACGTTCGGTGTTGGGATTCGAAGTGTTTTGGGACACTTAGTCCCTAAATGAGAGCTTAAGAGTTGAAAAATGGTCCGTAATTAGAACAGTGTGAAGACGACTTCGGAATGGAAATCCGATGGTTCCGTTAGCTCCGTTAGGTGATTTCAGGGTTGGGAGCGTGTTCGGAATGTATTTTGGAGGCTCGTAGCTCATTTAGGCTTGAAATGCCGAAGTTTGGATTTTTGAAGTTTCCGGTCCGATAGTGAGTTTTTGATCCGAGGGTCGAATTGGAATTCCGGAAGTTGCAGTAGTTGCGTCATGTCATTTGGGATTTGTGTGCAAAATTTCAGGTCATTCGGACGAGGTTCAGGTAGGTTTTTGATCGAAAGCGTGTTTGGTTGGAATTTGAAGTTTCTTAGGCTTGAATCCTTGATTAATTCGTGTTTCCGGCGTTGTTTTAGGTGGTTTAAGGATTGGTACAAGTTTGAATGATGTTATGGGATATGTACGTAGGTTTGGTTGAGGTCCCGGGGGCCTCGGGTGTGTTCCGGGTGCTCAACGGAGCACTTTGGAGTTGGAAAATATTGCAGAAAACTGAACTCAGCTGTTGCAGACTTTTCCTCTTCGCGATCGTGGCCTCCCTCTCGCGTTCGCATAGTGTAATCTTGGAGGGAGGCCAGTTTCTTCATCTCGTTCACATAAACTTCACCGCGTTCGCGTACCTATGCCAGTCAGTTCTTCGCGTTCGCGAACCCTTGCACGCGTTCGCGTAGAACAACTTCCGGACCTCAGCATGTTTCCTTAATCGCGATCGCGTTACAGGCCACGCGTTCGCGTAGCTTTAAAAACCCCAGGCCTTCGCGTTCGCATCCTACTCCTTGCGATCGCGAAGAGCATATTTGACATCTTCCATCTTTCTTCTCGCGAATGCGATCTAATCTCCGCGTTCGCGATGCATTGAGTGTCTGGACAGTATTTAACATTTCAAAAACGAGGGTTAGCCATTTTTAACAAAACTCAAGCTAGAGAGCTCGGATTTGGGAGAAATTTCGAGGGGTTTTCAAGAGCAACGATTGGGTAACGATTCTCTACTCTCTTATGCTTAATACCCACTAATCTAATCACGATTTCATCTTTAAATTTCGGATTTTGAATGAAAATTGGGTGAAAGTTCATAGACCAAACTATTGGGTTTTGAGGGGGCATTTGACCTCCGATTTGGGAGATTTTTATATGGTTGGACTCGTGAGAGTACAAGGGTTCTGAAAATGTGAAAATTATTCGATTCCGAGATGTTGGCCTGAAGGGCATTTTGGTCATTTTACCTAATTTCACGCCGTAGCTTTGAATTAAATAGCAAAACTAGTTGTTTGCGATGTTATTTATTATATGTAAATGTATTGAATAGATTTGGGTCATTTGGAGTCGGATACTCATGGCAAAGGCGTGTTTCTAGTTGATTTTGAGCCGGTTCGAGGTAAGTGGCTTGTCTAACCTTGTGTGGTGGACCTTTTCCCTTAGGATATGATCTTGAATATTTGAATGTCCCGTACGTGAGGTGACGAGCGCGTACTTGAGCTAATTATTGTAAATCCATTTCTATTTGAAGTATTTAAATTGAAATTTCTTGTTTACTTGTTCATTTTAACTGTAAGTTTGTACTTGTGCTAGCTTAGAGACTCATGTTTAGCTGGCTTACCTGCTTATTTGCTTTAACTGTGCTATTTGTACTCTGTGAAGCATGTTAGGCTATAATTTACTACTTCGTATCCTGATTTTTAGCATTGTTCTGAGATTAAGGAATCGTTGTTGTTGCGTGTTTAATTTGGGACTACGGGACGGCTTCCCGGGAGATCCCATGTACTTGAGATATTCTGGACTGAGGATGCGGGATACCAAGAGATCCCTGGCACATGTGATTCTAAATATATATATTAGGATACCAAGAGATCCCCGACTTACTTATTGAGGATACTAAGAGATCCTCGGGATACCGAGAGATCCCTAGTGTTGATGATGAGGATACCAAGAGATCCTCGGGATACCATGAGATCCCCCGGCTACTATTCCTTGTGAGGGCAGTTTTCTGTATATTGTTACCTTTGCTTTCTATTACTGTTCTTCCTTATTTACCTGGTTTAGATTCTCGCTGTAGACTTTATTTAAACTATTTCTGTTATCTCATTATTTATTATATTATCTCAGTAGTGCCCTGACCTTCCTCGTCACTACCCAACCGAGGTTAGGCTCGGCACTTACTGAGTACCGCTGTGGTGTACTCATGCCCTTCCTGCGCATGTTTTTCATGTGCAGATCCAGGTACTTCCTCCCTGACGTATCATCCTCGTGGTGGATAGTCCTAGCTGAGACTCGAGGTATATCTGCTACGTTCGCAGACCAGGAGACTCTACTCTATTCCGACTTTAGTAGATAGTTCCTTTTTCTTTCCTTTCATGTTGTTTAGACATTCTAGTGTAGAGCAGTTTACTTCATCCTATTAGCCTGTGTTTCCCGTGAGTTTCCGGGTTTTGGGATTTAGTTATAGACTTCCGCATATTTTGAGTTGTGTAGGCTGAGTGGCCTTATATATACAGTTGTTACTTCCGTATGTTCAGTTTTAATTTATTACTCCGCAAATGTTAACTCGTTATTCCGCACTGTTAGGCTTACCTAGTTGTAGGAACTAGGTGCCATCACGACATGTTCATGGAGGGTGAACTGGGGTCGTGACAAGTTGCTATCAAAGTTCTAGGTTCATAGGAGTCACGGAACACAGGCCGGTTTATTAGAGTCTCGCTGATCGGTACGAAGACGTCTGTACTTATCTACGAGAGGCTATGTAACTGTTTAGGAGAAATCTTCATTTCATTTGAACTCCTTGTCGTGCGATATTTCGAACATCGATTCTAAACTTCTGACTTTTATTCTCTCACAGATGGTGAGGACATGTGCTACTCGTGATGATCAGGCACCCGCGGCCCCTCCTGCAGCCGTCAGAGGCCGGGGCCGGGGGAGAGGTCGAGGACGCGCACGTGGTGCAGCCAGAGCACCTGCGCGAGCTGCCGCCGAGGTACCACCAGCAGATCCAGCCGGAGCCCAGGCACCTAGCACACCTACTACTGCCACTACTACTCCAGCGCTCCAGGAGACTTTGGCTCAGTTCATGAGCATGTACACCACCTTGGCTCAGGCGGGGTTGCTTCCCATTGCTGCAGCCACATCCCAGGCCGGGGGAGGAGCACAGACTCCCGCCGTCCGCACTCCTAAGCAGCGAGTGCAGGTTGAGCAGGTTCCCGAGATTATTCCGGCACCGCCTGCAGCACCAGTTCAGCCCAAGGATGGGTCAACTGCTTCAGAGGACGAGTAGCGCAGGCTTGAGAGGTTCAAAAAGTATGACTCCCCAGTGTTCAGTGGATTAGCATCAGACGATGCCTTGGGATTTCTAGAGGAGTGTCATCGTATTCTTCGCACTATGGGCATAGTGGAGTCCAGCGGGGTTTCTTTCACTGCTTTTCAGCTTCGGGAGCTGCCTATCATTGGTGGCGCACTTATGAGATAGACAGTCCAGTCGAGGCTGCTTCACTGACTTGGACCCAGTTCTCGGACATGTTTATGAGAGAGTTTGTTCCCCAGAGCCTCAGAGATTCATGGCGCGCAGAGTTTGAGCACTTGCGTCAGGGTGCTATGATAGTTTCAGAGTATGCCATCTGTTATACCAGGTTGGCTAGGCACGCACCGGCTTTGGTTGCTACAGTTCGGGAGAGAGTTCGCAGGTTCATTGAGGGTCTTATTCCACCCATCAGATCTAGCATGGCTCGAGAGTTGGAGATGGACATTCCTTATCAGTAGGTAGTTGGCATTGCTAGGAGGATTGAGGGTATGCTCGCCAGGGAGCGAGGAGAGAGGGAGGCCAAGAGGTCTCGAGAGTCGGGTCACTACTCTGGTGCCCGTACCCCATCAGCAGGTCGTTATGGTAGGGGTTATGCGGGTCGCCCTGTTCATTCAGCTCTTCCAGCAGCCGGCAGTACTCCAGCTCCACCTGCACCTCAGGAGCCTTACTATGCACCTCCAGTTTCTAGCGCGCCTCCTGCGCGGGGTGCTTCCAGAGGTCAGCCCAGCAGACCTAGTCCCAGCCAGTCACAGCCACCGCGTCCTCCCAGAGCTTGTTTTGAGTATGGTGATACACGCCACATGGTTAGGGACTGCCCCAGACTTGGTAGGGGTGCATCTTCACAGACTGCTCATCCACAGCGTGCTCCTCAGGGTTCTCAGGCCATGGTCACAACTCCAGTTGCTACCCCACCTGCCCAACCAGCTAGGGGTGGAGGTCGGGGAGATAGAGGTCGCCCTCGAGAGAGGGGCCGGGCCAGATATTATGCTATCCCTGCTCGTACTGAGGCTGTTGCCTTCGACTCCATCATTACAGGTATTATTCTGGTTTGTCACAGAGAGGCATCGGTTCTATTTGATCCGGGATCTACTTACTCTTATGTGTCTTCTTACTTTGCTCCCCATTCGGGTGTGCCTCGGGATTCTTTAAGTGCCCCCGTTTATGTTTCTACTCCTGTGGGAGATTCTCTTATTGTGGACCGCGTTTATCGGTCATGTTTGGTTACTATTTGTGGTTTTGAGACCAGAGCAGACTTATTATTACTCGGTATGGTGGATTTTGACATTATTCTGGGCATGGACTGGTTGTCGTCCTACTTTGCTATTCTTGATTGTCAAGCCAAGACCGTGACGCTGGCTATGCCAGGTGTTCCGCGTATTGAGTGGAGTGGTACTTTAGATCACACTCCCAGTAGAGTTATCTCTTTTCTTAAAGCTCAGCGCATGGTTGAGAAGGGGTGTGCCGCGTATTTGGCATATGTGAGAGATGTTAGTGTTGATACCCCTTCTGTTGATTCTGTTCCAGTGGTGCGGGATTATCCCGATGTAATTCCAGCTGATCTTCCGGGCATGCCGCCTGATAGAGACATTGATTTCGGCATTGATCTGTTGCCGGGCACCCAGCCCATTTCCATTCCTCCGTATCGTATGGCTCCTCTTGAGTTGAAGGAGTTGAAGGATCAGTTGCAGGAATTGCTTGGTAAGGGTTTTATTCGACCCAGTGTTTCACCGTGGGGTGCTCCTGTTTTGTTTGTGAAGAAAAAGGATGGTTCTATGCGCATGTGTATTGACTACCGCCAGTTGAACAAGGTTACAGTGAAGAACCGTTATCCTTTGCCTCGCATTGATGATCTGTTTGACCAGCTTCAGGGCGCACAGGTGTTTTCTAAGATTGACTTGCGCTCAGGTTACCATCAGTTGAAGATTCGGGAGTCAGGCATCCCGAAGACTGCCTTCAAGACTCGATATGGCCATTACGAGTTCCTTGTCATGTCATTTGGGTTGACCAATGCCCCTGCAGCTTTCATGCATTTGATGCACAGTGTGTTCAGGCCATATCTTGACTCGTTCGTGATTGTTTTTATTGATGATATTCTGGTGTATTCCCGGAGTCGGGAAGATCATGAGCAGCACCTGAGGACCGTGCTACAGACCTTGAGGGAGAAGAAATTATATGCAAAGTTCTCAAAATGTGAGTTTTGGCTGAGTTCTGTGGCATTCTTAGGCCATGTGATTTCTAGTGAGGGTATTCGGGTGGATCCGAGGAAGGTAGAGGCCGTGCAGAGTTGGCCCAGGCCGTCCTCAGCTACAGAGATTCGCAGTTTCCTTGGCTTGGCGGGTTACTACCGTCGTTTCGTGTAGGGATTTTCATCGATTGCTGCCCCTATGACTAGATTGACCCAGAAGTTGCCCCATTTCAGTGGACAGAGGAGTGTGAGGCGAGCTTTCAGAAGCTCAAGACAGCTTTGACTACAACCCCTATTTTGATGTTGCCTACCGGTTCGGGGTCTTATACTGTCTATTGTGACGCCTCGAAAGTTGGCCTTGGAGCAGTGTTGATGCAGGACGGTAGGGTGATTGCCTACGCGTCCAGATAGTTGAAGATACATGAAAAGAATTATCCTGTCCCGACCTTGAGTTAGCTGCCATTGTTCATGCCTTGAAGATCTGGCGTCATTATTTATATGGAGTGCCTTGTGAGATCTATTCTGATCATCGGAGTTTGCAGCACTTGCTCAAGCAAAAGGATCTCAATATGCGTCAGAGGAGGTGGTTAGAGCTGCTGAAGGATTATGACATCACTATCCTATATCACCCGGGCAAGGCCAATGTGGTGGTGGATGCCTTGAGTCGCTGGGCGGAGAGTTTGGGGAGTTTGGCATATTTACCAGCTTCAGAGAGGCCTATGGCGATGGATGTTCAGGCCTTAGCCAGCCAGTTCGTGAGTTTGGATCTTTCAGAGCCCAGTCGGGTTCTAGCCTGTGTGGTTTCCCGGTCTTCCCTATTTGACCGTATCAGGAAGCGGCAGTATGATGACCCTCATTTGCTTGTCCTTCAGGACAGGGTCCAGCGTGGGGATGCCAGAGATGTGACCATTGGGGATGATGGAGTATTGAGGATGCAGGGCCGGATTTGTGTGCCCAATGTTGATGGTCTTCGAGAGATGATTCTAGCAGAGGCCCATAGTTCGCGGTATTCCATCCATCCGGGTGCCGCGAAGATGTATCAGGACCTGAGGCAGCACTACTGGTGGAGGCGGATGAAGAAGGATATAGTTGGTTATGTGTCTAGATGCCTCAACTGCCAGCAGGTAAAGTATAAGCACCAGCGCCCGGGAGGGTTGCTTCAGTAGATAGAGATTCCGGAGTGGAAGTGGGTTTTTGATCCGAGGGTCGAATTGGAATTCCGGAAGTTGCAGTAGTTCCATCATGTCATTTGGGATGTGTGTGCAAAATTTCAGGTCATTCAGGTTGTTCGCGTACCAATGCCAGTTAGTTCTTCGCGTTCGCGAACCCTTGCACGCGTTCGCATAGAACAACTTTCGGACCTCAGCATGTTTCCTTAATCGCGATCGCGTTACAGGCCACGCGTTCGCGTAGCTTTAAAAACCCCAGGCCTTCGCGTTCGCATCCTACTCCTCGCGATCGCGAAGAGCATATTTGACATCTTCCATCTTTCTTCTCCGCGAACGCATCTAATCTCCGCGTTCGCGATGCATTTAGTGTCTGGACAGTATTTAACATTTCAAAAACGAGGGTTAGCCATTTTTAACAAAACTCAAGCTAGAGATCTCGGATTTGGGAGAAATTTCGAGGGATTTTCAAGAGCAACGATTGGGTAACGATTCTCTACTCTCTTATGCTTAATACCCACTAATCTAATCACGATTTCATCTTTAAATTTCAGATTTTGAATGAAAATTGGGTGAAAGTTCATAGACCAAACTATTGGGTTTTGAGGGGGCATTTGACCTCCGATTTGGGAGATTTTTATATGGTTGGATTCGTGAGAGTACGAGGGTTCTGAAAATGTGAAAATTATAAGATTCCAAGACATTGGCCTGAAGGGCATTTTGGTCATTTTACCTAATTTCACGCCGTAGCTTTGAATTAAATAGAAAAACCAGTTGTTTGCGATGTTATTTATGATATGTAAATGTATTGAATAGATTTGGGCCATTTGGAGTCGGATACTCGTGGCAAAGGCGTGGTTTCTAGTTGATTTTGAGCCGGTTCGAGGTGAGTGGCTTGTCTAACCTTGTGTAGGGGACCTTTTCCCTTAGGATATGATCTTGAATATTTGAATGCCCCGTACGTGAGGTGACGAGCGCTTACTTGAGCTAATTGTTGTAAATCCGTTTCTACTTGAAGTATTTAAATTGAGCTTTCTTGTTTACTTGTCCATTTTAACTGTAAGTTTGTACCTGTGCTAGCTTAAAGACTCATGTTTAGCTTGCTTACCTGCTTATTTGCTTTAACTGTGCTATTCGTACTCTGTGAAGCATGTTAGGCTATAATTTAATACTTCGTGTCCTTATTTTTAGCATTGTTCCGAGATTTAGGAATCGTTGTTGTTGTGTGTTTAATTTGGGACTACGGGACGGCTTCCCGGGAGATCCCCTGTACTTGAGATATTCTGGACTGAGGGTGCGGGATACCAAGAGATCCCTGGCACATGTGTTTCTATATATATATTGGGATACCAAGAGATCCCCGACTTACTTATTGAGGATACTAAGAGATCCTCGGGATACCGAGAGATCCCTAGTGTTGATGATGAGGATACCAAGAGATCCTCGGGATACCAAGAGATCCCTCGGCTACTATTCCTTGTGAGGGCAGTTTTCCATGTATTGTTACCTTTGCTTTCTATTACTATTCTTCCTTATTTACCTGGTTTAGTTTCTCGCTGTAGACTTTATTTAAACTATTTCTGTTATCTCATTATTTATTATGTTATCTCAGTAGGGCCCTGACCTTCCTCGTCACTACCCAACCGAGGTTAGGCTTGGCACTTACTAAGTACCACTGTGGTGTACTCATGCCCTTACTGCGCATGTTTTTCATGTGCAGATCCAGGTACTTCCTCCCAGACGTATTATCCTCGTGGTGGAGAGTCCTAGCTGAGACTTGAGGTATATCTGCTACATTCGCAGACCAGGAGTCTCTACTCTATTCCGGCTTTAGCAGATAGTTCCTTTTCTTTCCTTTCATGTTGTTTAGACATTCTGGTGTAGAGCAGTTTACTACATTCTATTAGCCTGTGTTTCCCGTGAGTTTCCGGGTTTTGGGATTTAGTTGTAGACTTCCGCATATTTTGAGTTGTATAGGCTGAGTGGCCTTATATATACAGTTGTTACTTCCGTATGTTCAGTTTTAATTTATTATTCCGCAAATGTTAACTCGTTATTCCGCACTGTTAGGCTTACCTAGTTGTAGGAACTAGGTGCCATCACGACATGTTCATGGAAGGTGAACTGGGGTCGTGACACACGCCTGCAACAAGATGTGAAAGTAAAGTGAATTCTGCCTTTGTTTTCTTTATTCTTGGTAGTGGTTGGGTTTTGTTTACTTTATAGTTCTCTTGATATTCTGTTTTTACCTGTTATTCCCCGGAGTATGTTTCCCCCTCCCACCTCTACTTGTTTATTCCTGCTTTACTTTCCGTTGTATATCATATCACTGTACAGGTTTATTTGGTGGTCTGGTCCTAGCCTCGTCACTACCTCGCCGGGGTTAGGCCAGACACTTACCAGCACATGGGGTCGGTTGTGCTGATACTACACTCTGTGCTCTTTTGCACAGATTCAGGTGTCGGGCAGCAGCTGCAGTAGCACGGGAGTTAGCTTCAGTTCAGCGAGACACCGAGGTAGCCTTGCAGGCGTCCGCAGGCCCGGCGTCTCTTCTATCTTTTATTTCAGTCTGTTATCTCATGTATTTCGAGACAAACAGTTACATTTTCTTTCAAACGGTTGTATTTATCACTCTTAGTAGTTCGTGAGAATGTGACACCAGTTCTTGGGTAGAGATTTATGTTGAGTTTCCCCATTGTGGTTCAGTTTCTTTAATCTAAGACTTCCGCTTATTTACTTTATTCCGCTATTTTTATGATATTACTGATAATTGTTAAAGGTAGTAAATTGGTTAATGCTAAAGGTAGTTAAGGGTTGGCTTGCCTAGCTCTCATCAGTAGGCGCCATCACGACTCCCGGGGGTGGGAAATCCGGGTCGTGACATTATGCCATATAGTAAACTATATTACCCTCCATGCTTAACTTTTAATATAATTACTTTTTATATACCTAATTACCATTTATATATATTTTAGGGGTTTTAATGGTATTAATTAGTCTCCTAATTTAACTCTACCGTATATTCCCACTCCCCCCAAGTTTCTCTCTCCAAATCCCAACCCCCCTCACCCACGTATCAAACCACACTCCACGATTTCCTCTTCAATCACCCACTATTTTCTCTTCTAAAACCAGCGAAAATCTGTAACCCCTCCACCATTGACAACCATTAAAAAGCTTTGAAGCTTTGAATTCGAATTTGGGTTTTCAGAAGACATTGTTTATTTGGATTGGATGTTGTTGCAAAGAATTGAAAAATTCTCTCTACGTCTCTCTCTATCTCTCAATCCCAAATTTCAGTAATATAAAGCAAAGGAAAAGAGAGCAGTAATTCCACCATTGACAGCCATTAAAAAGCTTTGAAGCTTTGAACTCGAATTTGGGTTTTCAAAAATTATTATTTGTTTAGATTGGGTGTTGTTGCAAATAATTGGGAATATGGTTTGGAGTTTATATCTCAATTTTGAGGGGTTTTGGTGAAGAATAGACTTGGTTTTGGCTGAATTTCATATTGAAACTCGAAGAAGAAGACATGACATACATTATATTGCAGAAATTGTAGTAAAATTGTAGAAAAATTATATTCTATTGTTTATTTATTTTTATTTTAGTTATTTAACTATTGTATGAAAGTTGAACAACATTATATAAAAATTATATTTAAGTTGTATGATATTGTAGTTGTATATAACTGAGTAGAAATAATGTATGAAAATTGTAGATAAGTTGCATAATATATAGTTAGTTGTATGAAATTTATTTTTACTATGTATAAATCAGATACAAAATATACAAAAGACATATTGTATAAATTTTGTATAAAATTTGTATTTAAGTTGTATGTTATTGTAGTTGTATTTAACTGGGTAGAAATAATGTGTGAAAGTTGTAGATAAGTTGTAAATAAATTGTATAATATATAATTAGTTGTATGAAATTTGTTTTTACTATGTATAAATCAGATACAAAATATACAAAAGACATATTGTATAAAATTTGTATAAAAATTGTATTTAGGTTGTATGATATTGTAGTTGTATTTAATTGTGTAGAAATAATGTATAAAATTTATAGATAAGTTGTAGATACGTTGTGAATAAGTGTATATTATAAGTATTGGGTGTGATCCAACAGAAAATAGCTGGGAAAATCTCCAGATCATAGAAAAGAGATAATTAGAAAAGAGATAAAGGCCAGTTTAAATAAATACTTTTATATTAAGGCTATCCCACGTCATTCTTAAGAGGTATATTAAACTCTTTTTGAAATTAAACAAATACAGAGAGATGGATGTAGCTAAAAGGCTATGAACTCAGTAACTTCAATATGTACACTACAACATTATGCATATATAGCTACGAAATGTTAGCTATAGATTTAAAAATCGTGGCTAATGGTCTAATACTATTTTGATACCTTAATAATTATCATAAATATAATTAAACGCTAATTTAAGAAGCTATTATAATTGAAATATAAGGTTATAAAAATCTAAAAGTAATATCACATATGACAAAAAATTGTGCAAAAATATTTTTATTTTATGAAAATAGTTGATTTTTTCTTAATTTACTTAATATAAGTTATATATTTATTTTTTATGAGCATAGTTATTTTTCTTTTATATATTTGTTGTTTAATTTATTTGCATTTATACATTTGTATTACAACACCAAAAAATAATACGTACTAATTTTTTATTTAAGTAAAGCAAAAATAGTACTATATAAGAAAAGGTAAAGCTACGACAAAGCAAACCAAAATCTAAGCTTAACCTCACCTCCTCTCCCTCTCAGTCGCCACCCCTTCCTCAGCCTTCCCCATTTTCTTATTCAATCATCGTTAAATTTTACGGGTTATCCCAATATTTTGATAAATATTATGTCTTATATTTTATTAGTATTGCGTGAGAACTTGAAAATTACAAGGTTGTAATGTTGGGATGAAGATCTCTTAAGAAGTTTTCTAAAAGGTGTACAAGTTTGTGTGCTTGTGTTGTTCTTTAAGTATTTCTATTTTGTTATTTGTTAAAAATTCTTGTAAAAAAATTATCATGACATAATTTTGTCTTTTTGACATTTTATTAACATTTTTATAAATTAAACTTGGATCTTTGTATTATAGTTTTTCTTGGGTTTGCTCATTCTTTTTGTGCTAATTATTATTTCTTTTGAATTTACAGGGTGCATTTAAATTCTTCAATGCAAGGACCGAAACTATTTCTTCCTTGAATGCAGTCGGAGCAGCAACATTTTCAATTCCCAAATCAATACTTAGAATTTTTAATGTGGATCCCCCCTAGAATTTTATAGATTAAAGAAAAAAAATCTAACCCAATGTACAAAGTTTGTACTATTATTTTAGTTTGGCAAGAATTTTAATTTGAGTTCATCTTATTGTTTAGCCTCCCCATAGCTAGTTTTTATTCTACAAACTTTATTATGTCTCTTGTAGAAGAGTTGTATCATGTATGTATATTGAGGATGCATGAACTTTAAATATATAATTGCACATTTTAGAATTAACCTTTAGAATTATTCATGTATCAGTTTGTATGAAGTAAGTGATATCCAGAGCTTATTATGTTTCTATTCTTACAAAATAAATAAGCGACTGAAACATTTATTGTCGTAAATTTATTTTTCATCACTAATTTAAAATGTAATAGAAAATTTAGAAAGAAAATAAAATATATTAAAAAAATTTAATCATGGATATTGGTGACGATTTATAGCTACAAAATTTTGAATTTGAAGTTAAACATAAATGCTCTACTACGTGGCTAGTGTGTAACCATTGCTACATGCTAAATTTTTTGTAGCAAAATAAATTAGAGCTTTTGCCATAATATATCCCTTTGTGGCTAAAGTACAAAAGATAGCTACAAAGTTGGTTTGCTGTAGCAAAAGAATAAGGGAAACTTACACAAATGTCCC
Source organism: Nicotiana attenuata (assembly GCF_001879085.1). Lineage (NCBI taxonomy): Eukaryota > Viridiplantae > Streptophyta > Magnoliopsida > Solanales > Solanaceae > Nicotiana > Nicotiana attenuata. The sequence continues at coordinate 30,275,369 of NC_031994.1, forward strand.
AAATAAATCTCAACTTACCAACCTCTAGCCATTAGTCATAGACTTACCAAAACTAGCCAACAAAAGTTGAAAAACCAAATAATAGGGTTCTTTCTCTCAAAGAATCACATGCAAAAATCACCTTCCATATTTTTAAGCGTGATAGCAACATTAGACACAAGACGGAAAGAAAATTTCATGGACGGGGTAGCAAATAAGGTGATGAAATACAAAAATCTATACAATATTCCAAAAATCTAAACAAAAAAGGAACTTTTTCGATGGGTATAGTTGAAATTCATTGAAAATATATAAATAAGTCAATATACAAAATTTGAGGAAGATTGGAGGTGATTTGGACTGATTTTGTATCACAATTCGTAATTAAAGAGTTCAAAAAAGTCTTCTGCGACACATGTATCAAACATGTATCACGCATGTATCACACACACAGGTATACATGGATATACATGTCATACACAATTGATACAAATATGATACATATGTGATACACAAATGATACACAGTGTGATACACATATCATTTTTTTTTTCATGTTCAGCTTTTACTTCGAATTTTCAATTCAAACCACCTCAAAACTTCACCAAATCATCCCAAAACTGAGATTCAAGCTCCTTAAGTTGTGCCCAATCTATTATAATAACACCCACTCAGAACAAAGCAAAAATTTGATATTTTTTGCTACAAATAGCTAATTGGCTAATTTGGCTAATATTAGTAATATTTTATCAATTGGCCAATTTTTGTAATGAGCTACTTATAAATGGACATAGCTGGTAATTTTCCAAAGAATAAACACATTAGCTACAAATATAAATTTTTCGTGGCAAAAGTTTTATCAATATAGCCACATCATAAAAATTCTTATAGCAGTATGTACTACAACTTAGTCATGAAACATTAAAGTTTGTAGCTAACTTTTAGTTACACTATATTTTGCTACGGATGCTACGAAAAAAAATATTGTAGCTAAAGTGTTTAGCCACGAAAATTTTTATATTTAGCTACGATATACTTCGTAGCTATACATGTATTATGTTGTAGTGGTGTAGCTTATTGATTTTCGTTCTGTAAAGGCTAATTCTAGGTTTACTTGATTTTATTGCTTTCGCTTTAACTGTATATTTATATATACGACTCACTTATCGACATCTTAGTTGGCCACAAAGCTTTTTCAGTTACCATGTGATCATGCCTTCTTTGTATTCGTGGGGCAAATAGGATCTGGTTTCAGTCTCTTTCGCTGTGTTGAAAAAGTTGAAATTTTCAAGAGAGAAATTGTTGCAATAGAGTTCCAAAGACAGTATCATGGCTGATCAACAAGCCTACCAGATAACGAATATCATTAAAGGAATAATTAGTTTCTGTTGTATGAGACATTAGTAGCTAGAAAGGACTTAACCTTTGCTCCACGGGGAGTACGTGTCATGTGTGTTCTGTGGAAAAAAAAATATGTGGCTCATATTATTAGATGAGCCCAAAATTTTCGATATAGAGGGAAAGAAAAGACGAGGTTGGTGTGAAGAGGAGCAGTGTTAGCGGTGGGGATGAAAGCACATGTTGGCTAAGAGAAAAAAAAAAAGGAAAAGGGTGTAACTAAATCCCTTAATTGAAGGCACTAATAAAGGATTGGGAGCCTTTTAAGGTGGAATGTATATATTTTGTAAACAAAACTTGTGTAGGTAGGGTAATTTACTAAACATGAACATTTAGGGTAATAAAGTTTCCAATAGTGTATAGGAATGAAAAAATCCCTTCTTTATTTCAGTTTCCTAACTCTGGGCTGCTGTTGATTAGAAAAAAATCTACCTCTCTATCTATTTTTCTTTTCGAGTAAAAGGGAGTCATGTGCACAAGACATCCCGCGTTCATGTTAGAGCCGTCAATATGGGCTTGGCTTGTTGGGCTAGCCCAGCCCAGTCCAACCCGTGATTTAACAGGGTTGGGCTAGAATTTTTGGAGCCATTTAAAAACAAGGCTTTTAAGCTCGGCCCAAGTAAGCCCATGGCCCGTGAGGCTTAACTGAGGCTGGACTGGGCCGACCCGTGGGCCTAATAAAAATACGTATTTAAAGTTGGAAAACTTACACAAAATGTCCAATATAAATCTCAACTTACCAACCTCTAGCCATTAGTCATAGACTTACCAAAACTAGCCAACAAAAATTGAAAACCCAAATAATAGGGTTCTTTCTATCAAAGAATCACATGCAAAAATCACCTTCCATATTTTTAAGCGTGATTAACAACATTAAATACAAGACGGAAAGAAAATTTCATGGACAGGGTAGCAAATAAGGTGATGAAATATAAAAATCTATACAATATTCCAAAAATCTAAACAAAACAGGAACTTTTTCAATGGGTATAGTTGAAATTCATTGAAAATATATAGATAAGTCAATATACAAAATTTGAGGAAGATTGGAGGTGATTTGGACTATTTTTGTATCAAAATTCTTAATTAAATCGAGTTCAAAAAAGTCTTCTGGGACACATGTATCAAACATGTATCACGCATGGATCTCACACACAGGTATACATGGATATACACGTGATACACAATTGATACAAATATGATACATATGTGATACACATATCATTTTTTTTCATGCTCAGCTTTTACTTCGAATTTTCAATTCAAACCACCTCAAAACTTCACCAAATCATCCCAAAAATGAGATTCAAGCTCCTTAAGTTGTACCCAATCTATTCTAATAACACCCACTCAAAACAAAGCAAAAATTTGATATTTTTTTGCTACAAATTGCTATTGGCTAATTTGGCTAATATTAGTAATATTTTATCAATTGGCCAATTTTTGTAATGAGCTACTTATAAATGGACATAGCTGGTAATTTCACTTTAAAGTATATAAAATATAAAAAGTATATGACACAAAAAATAACAAGAAGAGTATCCCAAGCTTAAAGTTTATTAAGCTCATCATATTAAAAGATCAAAGTCTTAAAACGTTAATTAGTTTAAACTTTTTAATTATTCTTAATATTTAACTAATTAATATTGCATACGAATTGTAGATGTAGATGAAAGTGAAGATGTTAAGACAACCTTCCAACAAGCAGATTCAAATGTGTTTGATGAAGATGATGTGTTGGATATCACATAAGCGTCATTGACGTTCTCTTGAATAATTTGTTTTGAGTTTTGACTTTTAGTGAATGAAATATAGTCTTGTCTTTTACTTTTTAGCGTTTATTGTGATATATTGGAACATTAAAAGTTATAAGTTTTGTAAAAAATTTCCAATAAGGTTTTTTAAACTTTTAAATATTAGCTTTTTTTAGGTTAGAATTTAAAGAAAAAATATAAAATTATATTTAAAACAATAATGGGCCGGCCCATGGGGCCCGCAACTCACATAGGCCTAGGGTGGGCTGACCATTATAAGGCCCATCAAAAGGTGGGCTAGCCCAGTCCGTCAATTGCTAAAGCTCATATGGGTTGGGCTAGCCCCGACCCCGCCCATTATGACAGCTCTAGTTCACGTAGGATTCAGAAAAGAGTATGCAAGCATTATTGGCTGCTTCCACGGCAATTTTACATCGCCCTTGAACATTGTTACTGTACCAGATTTAAATATTGGATATGATGGGTGAAAGTCCCTTATATA
>NC_031994.1:30279019-30309433 GCF_001879085.1 Nicotiana attenuata
ATATATATATATATATATATATATATATATATATATATATATATATATATATATATATATATATATATATATATATATATTCTGATCCAGAGTGACTTATATTCGACTAAAAATCTATGGTCTGAGGACAAAACCAGTTATTACTAAGGGGTCGTTTGGCTGGAAAATAAGTTATCCCTGATTAATTATCCGAGGATTAGTTATCCCACCCTCTCATAGGGATAAAAAAATACTACAATCCCGGGATAACTAATCCCAGGATTACTTATACCACGATTTTATTCCAACCAAATATGGGATAAACTCAATTCAAATTTAATCCCATGATTAAATGTCCTTTATCCCTCAAATGTTCCTATGGAGCTAGGACTCCAAATTTCTTCCACCTTATTGAAGCATTTGCACGTTCTGCATTTCTAGAGTTCTTGTAAAGAAAATGGACGTGGGATCTACTCAACTTCAAAAGTAGCTAGATTATCAGGTGAGAATTGTTCATGACCATATGAGAAAACAACAATACCGCTCTCAATCAATATGGGACAACTAATACCTCTAAACGTATAGACCTGACCGGTGGAGCGTAGGCAATACAACATAGGGGCACCCTAATTTTAGGTAAACGAAGAACATGGATGAGTTTGAATCTGATACAACGGAAAGAGAATCGACCTTGAGCGTAACTCAAGCTCAAAAGATAAATGATTGTCCCACGACCATCTAACGAGACATCAGTGCATTCCCTCAACCAAAGTACACTTAAAAGTTCTACGATCTACTTGCTAGACCCGCACTCGAGTCATCTATAGTACTACTGATCACTGATGAATTACTACAAGAAGAGGATGGAGAAAACAATTGGTAAGCCGCTGTTACTGACAAGGACATAGCATCGTTCCATGTTTTCCTTTGAGGAGAAGGCAAATTCCTACTGCGAGTACAGGTATTATTTGAGCATGCTTCCTTCTTCTTGTGCGATGCACAGCTGCAGTATCTGTGATAAGGTCTCCTCTCAATATCCATGTCAAACAATGACAAAATTCCATGCATGACACACTGAAACATCAACATTTTAGCTACTCCAGTAGCCATTATCTTCGTCCTCTTCTCTTCCTTGCTTTAGAATATATGTATCTAAATATAGGGTAATCTAATGCTGAAATGTTACTTGTGTATACGTAAGTCATGTAATTGTGCTGAATTTTTTTTAAGGGTTTATATAAAGTTGCAAATCATCGATTAATAAGTCCAATATACCCTATGGGTGTTGTTAGAAACTATATATTAAGGAAAATTGTTTACTGCACGCTTCTAAATTCTAATAATAAATTCAAAAAGTATACATTAGTGGCGACTATTAGAAGGGGAGTCTGGGAGCAACGATAAAGTTATCTCCATGTGACTTATAGGTCAAGGGTTCAAGCTGTGGAAGCAGCCACTAATGCTTGAGGTACATCACATCCCTAGGGGTGCTGCCCCTTTCGGATCCTGCGTGAACATGGGACACTTTGTGCACCGAACCGTCCTTTTTCTTATTAACGGCGACTATTGTTTTCGTCCATGCATTACCTTAAGATAATATGAGACGGGCGTGTTTCTCTAGGATTATTATATTGAGTCTAGGGAATATGGATTATACTTGTTCTTGTGCTAATTAAATGGATGGTACGGTAGCATATTTTAGGTGAAAAAAGGATCTTTAGTTTAGTTATAAGCAATATTCTACAAGGCGGGGCGTGAGGCGAGTCGTTTTACCTCTGACGAGGCGAGGCGTAAGCCTTGAGACATGGGATGTAAGTCCCACGGATCTTTAAATTTTACTAATTTCAAGAATTTTAAGATAGTATAAAATAAAAAATAATTATAAAAACACTACTAGAATTCCGGAAAAAAGCAACCAAAATTTTGCGACCAACGTTGGTCTGTCAAGAAAAGCGACCAAAGTTGGTCGCTAAATTGGAGAAAATAATTAAATAATTATTCTAAATACATTAGCGACCAAGCTTGGTCGCTTTTTGGTCGATAATTTTGTCAAAATGTTGACCGGACTGGTCAGACTTGCTTGGTCAAAGAAATACAGAAATTAGCGACCAACTTTAGTCGCTAAAGGGGGACCCACTTATAAAATTTTAATAATTATATTATTATTTAATAAAAATTAAAAAATGTAAATAAATATAATTCAAAATTAGCGACCAAAGTTGGTCGCTCACGAAAGGGGAAGCAGATAGAGACCAACTTTGGTCGCTAATATGGGACTCAGTTACAAAATTTCAATAATTATATTATTATTTAAAAAAATATAAAATATAAATAAATATAATTCAAAGTTAGCGACCAAAGTTGGTCGCTTGTGAAAGGAGAAGCAGATAGAGACCAACTTTGGTCGCTAATCTGGGACCCAGTTCTAATGTTTAACAATTATATTATTATTTTAAATATTATATAAAATACAAATAAATCTGATTTAAATTTAGCGACCAACTTTGGTCGCAAATTTGAATTTCTGGATAATTAGCGACCAACTTTGGTCGCTAATTTTAATTTCTGGATAATTAGCGACCAAAGTTGATCTCTTTTCAGGTCAACATTGGTCAAAATTAAAAATTACTTTTGTATTTACTATCTAAATAATATAAATATAATCCGTTAACACTTTTATAATACAAGGGATGAATACACTAAAATATACTCTAACATGCTATATATGTAGTTAAAGTAGTATAACGAAGCGTGTGTGTGTGTCTCTATATATATTATATAAGAACATGAAGCGCTCGGAACACAGGGCCGGGTTCTTTTAGGTATTGATACACTTGTAAATTGATTCATCGACTTATAACCTACTCAGATGCATGTATATATATTAAAAACAAAACGTCTCGACTTATATCAATTAATATGTTATAATTGATTCATCGACTTTTAACCTAGTGATGAATGAATGTAATTCATTAACTCTGTGCTCGTTCCTCCCGTCCTCCAAGTGCTCGTTCCTCCCGTCCTCCCCGTGATCGTTCTTCCCGTACGTCCTCGACAAGTACACCCTTCTGGATACCTTCTTGGTGATGAAAGTTCATCAGACGATGATGATAATGATGTACAAAACAATCCTTGACTTTCATACACTTTGAACTAGACAAATAGAATCGGTTTTCGAATGGGCTTGTAATAACAGTTAACTTAGTTTGGTTAGCTTACTGTGTTAGTTCTATTGAACTTTATACTTTGTTGGTTTTAATGTTATTGTTAATGTTGTTGTTAATGTTGTTGTTGTTGTTGTTGTTGTTGTTGGTTGTTGTGTCACGACCCGGATTTCCACCCTCGGGAGTCGTGATGGCACCTACTAGTACGAGCTAGGCAAGCCAATTAATTTCACAATTTACCTTTTTTTCCTCATTTTATATTCATTAGCAATTCTAATAATAATAATAATAACATTTAAACAGCGAAATTTAACATAAGCGGAAGAAAGAAGTCATAAGCTAACTGAACACGAATATCTAATACAACTGTTTGAACCTCGACTACCCAGAACTGGTGTCACAGTATCACAGACGGTCTAAGAATACTACAAATAAAGGTTTGAAAGAAATAAATACAACATTGTCTCTGGAAATACATGAATGAAACAGGAATAGTAGATGGAAGGAGACGCCAAGGCCTACGGACGCCTGTAGGACTACCTCGGGTCGCCTGATGAACAAGAATCAGCAATCGCACTGCGGTCCAAAGTCTACAACGCTGGGGTCTGCACAAAAGAGTGCAGAGTGTAGTATCAGCACAACCGACCCCATGTGCTGGTAAGTTCCTAGCCTAACCTCGGCGAAGTAGTGACGAGGCTAGGACCAGACCACCAAATGAACCTGTGCAATTATATAATATACAACGGAAAGTAAAGAAGAAATAAACAAGTAAGGATGGGAGGAGGAAACATGCTTCGGGGAATGACAGGTAGAAACAGAATATCAAGAGAACTAATAAGGAATCAAAATCCAACCACTAACAAGAATAAGGAAAACGAAGGCAGATTTCACTTTCTTTTCACATCTTGTTGCAGGCGTGCAACCCGATCCCATTTTCCTATATCTCGTGGCAGGCGTGCCACCCGCTCCCATTTCATTATATCTCGTGGTAGGCGTACCACCAGCTCCTATTTTATTATATCTCGTGGTAGGTGTACCACCCGCTCCCATTTCATTATATCTCGTGGTAGGCGTACCACCCGCTCCCATTTCATATTGTTGCGGCGTGCAACCCGATCCATATATAATATTATTGCAGCGTGCAACCCGATCCATATATAATATTATTGCGGCGTGCAACCCGATCCATAAATAATATTGTTGCGGTGTGCAACCCGATCCATGTATAATATTGTTGCATCGTCCAACCCGATCCATATATAATATTATTGCGGTGTGCAACCCGATCCATATATAATATTGTTGCGGCATTGTCGATGCCCCCTTTTTCTCGCGAAATCGGGTTTATGACATTTGGACGGACAACTCTTTTCCTTTTGGGAATTGGGTTTGCAATTTAGAAGAGTCGCCACCTAATGATTAAGTGCATTAGGACATTAAAGAAATTTGATTTAGAAAAACCAGAGATTGGGTAAGGGCTTGAAATTATCTCGAGGGGAAGGTGTTAGGCACCCCTCAAGATCCACTAGTGTGGTTCCCGGCCATGCTACAATTGTGACTTTAAGGTACAAATAACATATAGACAAATAAGGCTTCAAATAAGAGGGGATTTTTCACGTAAAGGTTGCAAATAGATGGAGTGAAAAGAAACGAAAGAAAAGCTGAATTTTGAGGAAAAAAATAGTTTGAGAAATTTGAAAACGATGAAATAAACAAGTAAAAGAGAGGGGGTCCTAGGTTTATATATAATATGGATCACCCCACACAACAACCGGTAATCACTTATACACGTGGTGTTATAGCGTGGTCATCATATCCATATCTACCCTTTCCCGCCCCATTAAGGTATTAAAGCGCGGAATGGTCTCGTTTACTTATTGCATGCTATTACCCGTCCCGATCCTATCAGTCCCGGAGGCATTGAGACTATTAATCCTAAAAGGGGAGGGAGTTGGGGCTTTTCAGAAGTTTTAAAAGGATAAAAGTCTAGGCGACAAACAAAAACACATAATCAAATAGGGGAGAAGCAAACAGCAGTTAAGGCTCAAATAGGCCTCCTCACTTAAAGACAAATATAGAGCATCACTTCAAATACTGGTTATGGTCTGAATTAAATTTAAAAGCGTTAGGACAGGCTGATTTATCACATATTTCTCAAATGAGGAGTCCGAATTAGCCTTGTCTGGTTGTAGTTATCAAAGCTGACACAGTTAATTAATTACCTAATGATTTGCCTAAGTGAGACCTATAGGCATGGTATCTAACAGAGCGTACTGATTTTACAGAAAGGGGTCACTAGTGCTATAAACAAAAGATCTGCAGATTTTAAACGAACTTGTGACTGGTTTTAAACGTATAGATAAAATAGACGAGGCTGATTCGATTGATTATTCCTATAGGCAAGTTATCTAAACGTTATTGGTTTCAAACGATTACATAGATGCAAGAGTCCTATAGGCATGGTATCTAGAATGAAGTTGATTATTATTAGACCTATGATTGTTTGCCTAATGACAGGTATATGCAGAAGTGCAGAAAAGAAACCTATGATCATGATTTCTATATGCAGAGATGCAGAAATAAATGGCCTATAGGAATGCTTTCTATGTGAACGCATGAATTAAAAATCCTATAGGCAAGTTATCTAAGATGAGAATGCAGAAGTTTATAGGTAACCTATAGGCATATTTTCTAAGATGAGAATGCAGAAATAAATAACCTATAGGCATGTTTTCTAAGAGGAGAATGCAGAAATAAATAACCTATAGACATGTTTTCTAAGATGAGAATGTAGAAATAAATAACCTATAGGCATGTTTTCTACCCTTTTTCATACATTCATCGCCATCCCTTTCCACTAATCCTTCCCCAATAGTTATTACAAATTATTACAGACTCGAATGAATCAAAAGAAAGAAAAGTAAAATTACATCAGAAGTTCCAGCTATAACCAAACAGCCTAATTCAGACTCAAAGTCCAACAATATGAGATAAACCAACTTCCAGGATCAGATTTTCAAAAGCCTTCTCATCCTTTGAGTGTGTCAAAGTTCCAAGGAGCTTTATGAACTCCAGGCAGGCTTACACCCAATTATATTGCAGAATTAAGATTATGGTGCAGTGTGGAATAGCCAGCCCTCGAATGTCCAAGTTCAGAGGGAGCTCCAGGTCCCAAGGCAAGGCTCATAAGAGGGGGACAGAACTTAAGAGTCTAAGAATAAGTGTAAGTGTATGGGGGGGGGGGGAATTAGGAAAGCCATGGCAGGCTGGTGGTCATGCCCAGCAATTGGGAATGCTGGCACACCCATGACCAACCTGTCAGCCCAAAACTTGGGAGTTAGGATCCATTGAGGACCAGGTTCTGACCTGGGCAGTAATTTGGGTACTGCCAGGCCAAGAACCTTAACTCAGACACATAGAGGGGAATGGGGGGTAGGGATTTACAATAGAAACAGATGCAAGGAAGGAACATATTAGCATAAATCATTGAATCATGCGCAGTAAAGTAAACAGGATTGCAGAAACTGTAAGTAAACACATAGGGGTGAGGCAGGAATGTTAACTCAGAACATACCAGTTTCAGAAGAAATAAGTAAAAACAATAGTCTTGAAAAGGCCAAGTTGCAAGCAAAGCAATTCCAAAAGATCCCAAGCAAAGCAGAATATCGAATTCAAAACAGTATTGCAAGTGTGCAAGTATTTTTTAAAGACTAGTGGTGTGAAGGTTATGTGAAGAATGAAGTCGTGTGTAAAAGTGCAGAGGGGCAGTCCCTTTTATAGTGCAGAGAAACAAGTAAGAAAGGCAAGGAAATATCATTGAAATCAGTCTCCTTTTGGTTAAGGGATTCTGATTCCAACGGGTAAAAGCCAGTTAAGGAAAGAAATTTTAATTAAAACCTTTCAAAGTAGCACAAAAGGGGTATATACATAGAAGTTATTTAAGGAAAACAATCAATAGTACACAGTTTGTGCCAAATATGGCAAGGGAATCAATCAAACAGCCATGAAACCAAAATTACAAGTTCAATTTGAATGAACCAAGTCAAGAAAGGTAAAGGGGGTTCAATCGAAGAAAAATCAGTGGCAATTCGTCAGCCTTATTAAAAGGATTTCAGAATCAATCAATTAGTTGGTAAAAAAACCTTTTGAAAAAGAAATTTCTCATATATAAAGCACACCAATCAAGCAGAAGGAATCGTCAGGTTACTTAGAAAAAGAGTATAACATTGAAAGCCTTAGAGTCACAAGCAAAAGGGATTCAAGTTCAGTTGCGGACTCATAGTGAGTCTGAAAGCCTAGGGTCCCAAAGTGGAACCCTAATACCACTTGCCAAAGAAACCCCCAAATCCTAGGGTTTTGAATTGAGTCAGACATAGAGGTGAGAAAACAGGTCATTGAAAAAGGCTCAGAAGTCTTTTCCAAAGACTGATGAGAGACAAACACACACGATAGAAAGAACACTGATTCAAGGTCATGAGAACACGTTTGAGAAAACTCGGAATTTAAACAAGTTCAGAAGAAAGAGATGATACGAGTTTTAAACACAAGTGGATGAAATATGCTTAGCAGGAACACAAAGAGAGTTCAGTAAAGTGAACAAAATCAAAGAACTCAACCATAAACACATATAGCAAACAACACGGATTAACATGCGAGTACAAGAATAACAACAAAAATAGAAGAATCTTGCATAATAGAAAGAGAAACAAAGAGCAACCTCATGCGTAGTAGAAAAGAAAACATACGAGCCTAATAGATGATCACACATAAAGAACAGAAAGAATCAGAAAGATATTTAGAAGAAACTTTTTCAGTAACCATAAAATCGAAATTGACGATTTTGAAAGGAAATTTAGGGGAAAACCTTTAAAATGTCAAGTAAAGCCCAGACATATCACAGATCTAAGAAAATAAGCAAGTACGGAACCTCAAACGGCTTAGAGTTGCAGAGAAAACCCTAGAAATGAGAAAGGTCTTGAGGAGAGTCAGATCCTGAGTCGAAAAGACTCATATTGCTTGAACATGCCGGAATAATGGCCGGAGAAACCATAGATCTACAGATCTGAGAAGGATCTGAAGAGGGCCATCGAAGTCGGGCTTCAAACCTTGAATAGCTTAGGTCTGATGGTGAGAAAAGATGAGTACAGACCGTCCATGGCCGGAGACGCCATGGATTCCGGTGAAAACATGGCGAGATAAGGTGGGAAACGATTAGGGTTTCGGAGAGGTTCGAGAGAGATTGAGACGAAGAGGGTTCGAAGGCGGCGTCTCAGGTTAAATGAATTAGGTCAAGCGAGGTTTGGGAATTAAAAAAGGAAAGGGGAATTTGTGGCCATTGATCAAAACGATCGACGGCCTGGATCAAAGGGGAGCCGGGTGAGTTTTTAAATTGGGTCAGGGGTCGGGTAATTTAGGTTTAATTTGGGGCGGAATTGGGGTCAATTTAAGGTTAAAAATTGAAAGGAAATGAGGCTGTAATCGAAATAGAAATGGGCTAAATGTTAAATAGCCAATTTTCTCCTTTTTATTTATAAAAATAGTAATAACGATTTTAAAAGTAAATTAAAAAAACTGAGCCAACAAATACCATATAAATATTAAAATAAAAATAATGGAAATAATTTTATAATTATAAAATGCCATTAATCGTAAAACAGGCTATAATTGCAATTACATGCAATTTAGCTTTAAAAATGCCAAATAAATTTGTAAAAATATACAAAAATCACATTAATTATATTTTGGTGTAATTATGAGAATAGAAATAAATTATTCACCAAAATGATAATCTTGGGAATAATTATTGGATTTTGAACTGCTAAAAATAGACAATAAATTGATTTTAAAATCTTTAAAAATTAGGGAAAAATACCAACACTCTTGGGCATGCTTATATATGCATGTACATGCTATTTTGAAAGTATTTTTCATATAAAAGTACATAGGGAAAAAATTGGGTATCAACAGCTGCCCCTCTTTACCCGGGAAGGATGAAAGAGTTGTCGGGTAAAGATATGATGGCCAATTTTGACCGAATGAAACGATTTGAAGAATTTTGACCGAGCTCTGGCTCCTGAGCTGCCTACATATCCCTGGTCTTACAGGAATCAGGCCATATGTAGTTCAGGACCCATTGGCGGAATATGCCAATGGAGATTTTCGAAAAGCGGACGCGATGTTCAGGTTGAGAAGGATGGTCAGAGTCTGATAGGCTGTGGGATCTGGAGCGGGATTGCTCCTGCCGAGACGGCCGTTGCTAGCCGGTGTACCTGCAAATGAATAATACCAACATATATTGTGCGTAAATTTAAACGTGATGCAAGTTCCTTTTGGACCATGAATGCTGTCTTTGGACGGTTAGGATGACGTCCTCGGACTATGGTGTCCTGGGCCATGAATCACATAATAAAGGATTCGCAGGCTATGAAATGATGCTCTCGGGCTATGAGAATTATGCCTCCGAACCATGATGCCTTTGAATAATGCGATGCAGAGATAAAAGTGGAGTCCTCAGGCCATGGCATGATGTTCTCGGGCTATGAAAATGGTGCCTCTGAACGATGACGCCTTCGGATGATTTTGGCGATCTTTCAGCCCATGAAATGCAGGATTTGGCGACCTTTCAGCCGATGCAAGTTTTAACAAAATGGCGATATTTCAGCCGATGTAAAGTGTAAATATAAGTGGCGATCTTTCAGCCGATGCAAGATTTAAATGAAGTGGCGATATTTCAGCCGATGCAGGACTTAAATAAAATGGCGATATTTCAGCCGATGCAAGATTAAGATAAAATGGCGATATTTCAGCCGATGCAAGATTTAAATGAAGTGGCGATATTTCAGCCGATGCAGGACTTAAATAAAATGGCGATATTTCAGCCGATGCAGGACTTAAATAAAATGGCGATATTTCAGCCGATGCAAGATTTAAATGAAGTGGCGATATTTCAGCCGATGCAGGACTTAAATAAAATGGCGATATTTCAGCCGATGCAAGATTAAGATAAAATGGCGATATTTCAGCCGATGCAAGATTAAAAGAAGTGGCGATATTTCAGCCAATGCAAGATTTAAATAAAGTAGCGATGTTTCGGCCAATGCAAGATTTAAATAAAATGGCGATATTTCAGCCGATGCAAGATTAAAAGAAATGGATATTTCAGCCGATGCAAGATTAAAAGAAGTGGCGATATTTCAGCCGATGCAAGATTAAAAGAAGTGGCGATATTTCAGCTGTGCAAATGGAGACAGAGCTTAGTCTCGGAAGGCGGGATAGTAGCCTTATGCTATGCGAAGAGATGCAAATGGAGGTAGAGCTTAACCTCGGAAGGTAGAATAATAGCCTTGTGCAATGCAGAGATATGCAAATGGAGGTAGAGCTTAACCTCGGAAGGCAGAATAGTAGCCTTATGCAATGCAAGAAATGCAAATGGAGGTAGAGCTTAACCTCGGAAGGCAAAATAGTAGCCTTATGCAATGCAAGAGACAGAGCTTAGTCTCGGAAGGCAGAATAGTAGCCTTATGCAATGCAAGAGACAGAGCTTAGTCTCGGAAGGCAGAATAGTAGCCTTATGCAATGCAAGAAATGCAAATGGAGGTAGAGCTTAACCTCGGAAGGCAGAATAGTAGCCATATGCAATGCAAGAGACAGAGCTTAGTCTCGGAAGGCAGAATAGCAGCCTTATGCAATGCAAGAGACAGAGCTTAGTCTCGGAAGGCAGAATAGTAGCCTTATGCAATGCAAATGGAGGTAGAGCTTAACCTCAGAAGGCAGAATAGTAGCCTTATGCGGAAGATGAGAGACGAGTAGTAGTAAAAGGTTCTTAGCTGATAGCGGATAGCTGGTTGTTGATTGCGACATTGTGGCTGCTGGGGATATCGTATATGGATAGTGGTTGTGAAGCGATAATTTCGGGAGTTGTATTCCTGAAAGTACGAGTGTGTAAATGGATTTGCTGATTTGCGACTTGGGTGCCTGCATCCAAAGAAAAATCGTGAGTTTTGTAAAGGGACCGGTTAGTTCGCGTTCCTGCTGGCTTCGCTTGACTGGCTCGGCTCTGTCTATGGTGATATTGTAGGTACCCTCGGGGCAACGTTGTCAAACAAAGCGATTCCGATAATAGACATGCATGAGTTTTGTTAAAGATATGATCTATGTATATATATTTAAAAAACAGCTTTAGATGAACTAACGATCGCGACGTGGTTCAAAATATTGCGACCTTTCTTGCTACGGAATTTTGAGGGTCCTCCTCAAAATTTTGCCCCAGTTTAGTGGGTTGACGCTTCTGACGGCTGCTTGCAATGAACGACTGAAGTTACTTCGGAATTTTGAGGGTCCTCCTCAAAATTCTGCCCCAGTTTCCAATTGCGGGGGGAAATGAAATTTTTATTGAATTGTGACCGAACCCATAAGGTTGTCTACGTATCCCCTCTTAAACGGGAATCAGGTCAGACGTAGTTCGAATTACATAAGGAAATCATAAATGGTTACACATAGTATCGCTTGACTGCATATGAATTTATTGGTTTTGGCCAAACTTCTCCGTCCATTTCTGCAAGTATGAGGGCTCCTCCTATCAGAACCCGATGAACCATGTATGGACCTTGCCAATTAGGGGAGAACTTCCCTTTGGCTTCATCTTGATGTGGAAAAATCTTCTTCAACACCAGCTGCCCTGGTGTAAACCGTCTTGGTCTGACTCTCTTGTTGAAGGCTCTGGTCATTCTGTTCTGGTAAAGTTGACCATGTGTGACGACCCGACCCGTCGTCACGTGAGTTACCGCCCCGTTTTCCCCATTTTTGATTTCCTTATGTGTTATTATACGAGTCTTGTGTGAATGAGTTAATTTGGATTGATTCTGGATGGAAATGAGACACTTAGTCTCTTCAAGGAAGGTTTGTTTTGGAAAAGTCAACCGGATGTTGACTATTGAGTTAGAGGGCTCGGATGTGATTTCCGCTGATTTGGTTAGCTTCGGGGGATGATTTGTGACTTAGGAGCGTGATCGGAATTTATTTTGGATCACCGCTGTGTAGAATTAGGCTTGAATTGGCGAAGTTAGTATTTTGGCGAATTCAGGTTGATGGGTGAGATTTTGATCAGAGGGTCGGAATGGAATTCCGAGAGTTGCAGTAGCTTCGTTAGGTGATTTTGGATGTGTGTGCAAAATTTCAGATCATTCGGAGGTGTTTTGGTCGGGTTTTTGATCGAATGCGTATTTCGGAAGTTTTTGAAGAACTTAGGCTTGAATTCGATGTAATTTGATGATTTTGGTGTTAGTTGATGTGTTTTGATGATTGGAACAAGTTCGTATGATGTTTTAGGACGGGTTGGCACTTTTGGTTGAGGTCCTGAGGGCCTCGGGTGATTTCGGATGGCTATCGGAATGAAATTTGAAGTTTGGAATTGCAGGTTTTTGGCAGCAGCAGGTATTTCCGCATCTGCGGAAAGAAAACCGCAGATGCGGTTGCGCAGAAGCGGGGCAGACGTCGCAGGTGTGATAGGGCTAAGGTCGAGCATTTTCCGCAGAAGCGGAAAATTATCTGCATAGGCGGGTCCGCATAAGCGAAAGGTTTACCGCAGAAGCGGTTTTTGGATTTTTAAGAGGATCCGCAGAAGCGGAGAGAAGGACGCAGAAGCGGTCCCGCATAAGCGTAAACGGGACCGCAGAAGCGAATAATGGCCTGGGCAGAAGGGTTTTAAAATATCATTTTCATCCGCGAGGTTGGGATATTTTCCACCATTGTTGAGCATCTTGAGAGCTTTTTGGGAGCAATTGAAGAGGGTTTCGACTGGAGTTTATTGGAGGTAAGATTTTTGAGTTAAAAACATGATTATTATGTGAAATTAACCTAGAAATTCATGGAATTAAGCCTAAAAAAATTGATGAACTAGGGCTTGTGATTTTGAGATTTAAATTTGGGATTTGAGGGAGCATTTGAGCTCGGATTTTGGTAAATTTGATATGTATAGACTCGTGGCGAGATGAGGAATCCATTGATGTGAATTTTCTAATTTTTCAAGAAGTGGGCCTGGGGCTCAGGTTTTGCTAATTTCGAGATTTTCGCTATTTTTCGACTGTTTTCGATTGAGTATTGTCCCGTTGGCATATTGTGATATTTTCGCTCTAATTTTGGATAGATTCGACGCGCGTGGAGGCCGATTTGAGGGGCAAAGGCGTCGCGAGCTAGAGATTTCGCCGGTTCGAGGTGAGTAATGATTGTAAATGATATCCTGAGGGTTTGAAACCCTGGATTTGCACCCATAGTGCTATATTGAGGTGACTTGCACGCCGGATAGAGAGCGTGGGGTAGAGCATCGTTGGGGATTTTGACTTGGTCTGTCCCGGTTGTTGATTTTACCGCGTAATTGGCTGAAACTTATTTGATATTTCATGATTGGGATGATTGCCGTATTGGGCTTCGTGCCAATTATTTGAATCCTTCAGGGATTGATATCACCGTTTTCGCATTATTTTTGCGTATTATTTGATCTCGGTCCAAGGTTTTAAATACTGTTTCGCAAACTCAGCCATCTTTCTAAGATTTGAAAACTTAAACTATAATATTGACGTTTTGAGCTGAGAACTATTATTTTAACATTGCCCAAGTGTTATATGTGCATTTCTAGACTGAGCATGGATCGGGCTGCACGCCGCAGCAGTGTTATATTGATTTTGAGGCTGAGAGTCTGGTTGATTACATTGATCTTGAGGCCGAGGGCCTGGATGGTTACTTTGATATTGAGGCCGAGAGCCTGGTTGATGCCACGAGATGGCTTGATATTGCGCTAGGGCTGTAGGAGCCCCTCCGGAGTCTATACACACCCCCAGTGAGCGCTGTCGACGTTAAATATATGGATGGCTCGGGCTGCACGTCGCAGTGGGTACCTGAGTGTACCGGCATATGTATTGCATTGCACTCATGCATTTGTTCCTATTTGTATTATCTGTCATGACATTTCAGCACTCTCATTTCATTGGCTTCCATGCTATTTCTGCATTGCTTACTTGATACCCTGGTGTTATTCGTTAATGGAGTGCTATGCCCGAGGGGCTGACTTTTGTGCTGACTTGCACTATCTGTTTTGCATTCATTTGCTCAACTGTCGGTTAAAGATATTTTCAAAAGAGGTTTTAAACTGAGCCCAGATATTTCTAAAGATTTCACGGTTTCACTGTTTTCTCAAAGGGTTACACTGTTCTATATAGCATGATGGCTTGCTTACGTGGTTTCTTGCTGCTCAGTTATTATTTACCTTTATTACTCACTGAGTTGGAGTACTCACTTTACTCCATGCACCTCGCGTGCAGATGCAGGGTTTACCCGGTATCGGGTTTGAGCTGGTTGAGGATTTTGCTATCGTAGCTGAGCAAGGTGACCGCCAGCGTTTGCGGCACCGGATTTCTTCTTTTTGATTCTAAATTTTTAATCCATGTATTACAGGCCTTGTAGTTGTATTAAAAATCCTTCTAGATGCTCATGACTTGTGACACCCCGGTCGGGCTGTGTTGGGATGGTTCCCTGTTTTTATCACTTTTCTTCCGCACTTATGGGAATTTTATTAATGGTTTAGACTTATTCATGCTAAGTAATTATTAAAGAGTTATTGGTGCTCTGTTGGCTAGCCTTGTCTTCACGAGAGGCGCCATCACGATCGGGTTTGGAAATTGGGTCGTGACAAGTTAGTATCAGAGCCTAGGTTACTAGGTCTCACGAGTCATGAGCAGGTTTAGTAGAGTCTCGCGGATCGGTACGGAGACGTCTATATTTATCCTCGAGAGGCTGCAGAACCTTTAGGTAAACTTCACTTTCTTGGAATTCTTATCGTGCGTACTTGATTCAGCTCGAGATATAACCCTTGAAATTCCTTCCACACGTCTGTATGCGCACGCGAGCGCTCAGTATTATATGTGCCTTGATGGTTTGTGATTCCCCGATCAAGGGGCGAGATGTGATCTTCGTGAGTATGTTGGGCCAGTCTGGAGGACTTGAGGCCGGATCTTTGCCTATGGCTTGAGCACCGAGGTGCTGATTGTGTGAGCAAGTGTTTTGAACTTATATGTTCGGTATTGTCCCTATTAGCCGGAATGGCGGTTGGATATCTATGTGATGAGTATGTTAGTACTGCGAGATGTATCTGTATGACTTGGTAGTGACGAAGAAGCCTGCTGGGTAATAGATGAACTGTTAAGTGTTCGATTCCTATGGTGATTTGATGTGTAGCCCCGAGTTATGGGCGTGTGGAGAATATTTTTGTGTCTCCTAGTTGGGAGTGAAGTGCATTACATGTGGCGGTATGAGTTCAGACTCAGGAAGACTAAATGACTGTGTAACGTATATGATGGTGAAAGGTGTGCTGGAATACTAAATTGAGGCGGAGCAGGTGGGTTATCTCCTGCGGAGTGTTCTTAAGTGGTATGATCCTTATGCGTATGTTAGAAGATCTCATGTGTAATTGAAGGGTACGTGTTGAAATTTGAGAATTCGGGTAGCTTAAGAGAGTAGACTCAACTGATGTGGGAATGAATGCGAGGTTTGCAGAGTATTACAGTACTAGATGATCTGTGTTTTCCCAAACTAGTGGATGATTTGAGTTTAATCTCACTATGATATTGTGGCATCATTAGAGTAAAAGTATTATGGGTTATTGAGTGTGTCCTGATATATGGCTTCGAGCCAAGTTGGGGAGTTTGCTATTGATTAGCTAATTGTACGGTTATGTGCTATGTTGGTTCCGGTTTGAGGCATGCTGGCGAATCAGTTCTGGTTGCGGAAATTAAGCCGAGGATTGCACGAGTGAAGCAAAATTTTGACAAAGGTTATATGGTGCTTCGTAGATGTGTGAGAATCACAGGATGTCTTAAGCTGTTGTTGGTAAAGAATGCTTAGTGCATGGAGCAGGAAGATGTTTGTTTGTATTGGGATGAGGTCATATCCTGCGGTGTCAGAGTGCTATTGAGGCATGGGTGGTTATGTTCATTTGATCAGGTGAATTGCAGTTTGAATAAGAAGTAAATGACTCTCGAGAATGATTTTAATGTGTTCAAGATTCTACATGTAACAATCAGGTGTCTTAAGGTTGTGTATGTGGTTAGAGGCTGTGTTTTCATTGGAAAAGGTCAAGACCTGTGGTATTTTTATGTTAATTATGGGATTCTATGTATCAATAGCTGGAAAGTAAAGGTAACGGATTTAGATTCGCAGGAAGTTCTTCAGAGTAATGTATTTTGGAATGTGGTGTTTCTGGGAATATTTGAGAGAGGATTCAGTGGCTTATGGGTCTTAGACAGTGTGGTCTTGTGCTTGGGTCTCGTGTAGTGAGCCTGGGTTGAGGAACTGTGGTGCTACAGCAAGAGGGAATATCAAGTTGATGATGAATCAGAAGGGAAATTAGATAGATGGGATAACTTGATAGTAGAACGAATCGGTATGGTAAGGATATGATTAATTTTTCGTATGCGTTCGAGATAATGAGCCCTTACAAGTATTGTGCAGCAAAGCTCTTGAGTTTTGATAGCTTGCTTAGCTTGATTTGGATAGAAGGATTCAGTCCTGGCAGTTTAGCTTGTGCAAATGGAATTGGGAAAGAGTTCTTGTTGAGTTTAACCGTGGTTTGGAGATGTATATATTTTCCATGGGCATGCGAAGCATGGAATGTGTAATGATTCTTTTCTTCTAGATGAGATTGATGGGAGTTCTCGACTAGTTGAGTGAGTAGATGTATGTGGCTCAGAAGGGAGATAAAGGTTTTCTTGCTATCCTTGGATGTCATGGTATACGCGGTATGTTGTGGAGAATTGAGATTTGCGTGTGCGAGGTTTCAGTCCAGTTTTGAAAGGAAGTTCATAAAATTCTTAGGCAACTGGTAGCCTCAGGTAATCAAGGAAATGATACTGCTAATTGGAAGTGATTTGACGAAAGTATATGTCTCGAAAAAAGGGTAATGTGATTAGACTGATGATACTTCGGTAGTGTTGCGGCATTTTCTTGTTAGATCGACGGTTGATATCTGAGTTTGTGTGATGGCACAGGGGAATTTTAGAATATCTTTCGTGGAATGATTGGGTACTTGGGGTGTGATATGTATTCATACTGCGGAATTTGGGATCAGGCATGGTGATTCGTGTGCTATATAGAGTGGAGACTAGAAGTTCGCATGTACAACCTATGTAGTGGTTGTGGAGCGTGTGTATCGGCACCGTTTAGCGGCTGTTGGGATTTGGAGGCCCGAGTGGATCTTTCTTTGCTTGGTATATTAGATTTTGGATATGATATTGGGGTGTAGACTGGTTGTCTCAGTGTTGGGTTATTCTAGACTATTGTGCTATGGGCTATGTCGGAAAATGCCACAAGTTGCGTGGCGAGGTGCATCGGATTTTGTTCTAGCAGAGTGGTTTGTATTCCAAAGACCAGCGGACGGCTGGGAAGGACTGCTTTTCTTAAGTGGGCCTTCGTGACGGATGTCAGTGCAGGGGTTTCTACCATTGATTCAGTTCCGGTATTGAGGGACTTTTTCGGATGCGTTTCTTGTGGCCGGGCATGTCGCTGGGCGAGATTGTGGATTTCGGTATTGATTTGGTGCAGGGCACCGTATCGTACGGCTCCGAAAGAAGTTATAGTAGTGGAAGGAGCAGCTTCAGGCTTCGTGGTATTGAGTTCGTTGGCAGGCCGATGTGGCTACGTATTTAGCTTGAGTTACCTTGGACGGCCCCGAGTTGTATTGTTGAGGGGTAGGTTGATTCGATCGTTATTGAACTTGTTAGTGATCTGGGGAGATCTATGAGTTGCTTTTCGGTGTTGTGAGACGTTATGATTTGTTGGATATGGGCACATGTGGTGCGGTTCTATTGAGGATTTATGGAGAAAGTCGAGCGGGAAGAGTGATTAAGTGTTGCTCGGTAAATGGAGTATTGGTTATGATCTTTCGGGGTAGATTCAGGTATTCTATTTCTATGATGTGAGACGGGGTCTCAGCCTTGTGTTGTAATGGTACTGATGAGCTTGAGGTACAGCTCTTTCGTTTGAGTCATTTGTCATGATTTGAGTATGTTCAGACCGTTTCTTATTGGTGCGTGTGTTATGCAAGTCGTGGCTTAGGCCTGTATTGAGGTGTCATATCACCAGAAAGGTGACTGAGCAAGGTGACCGCCAGCGTTCGCGGCACCGGATTTCTTCTTTTGATTCTAAATTTTAAATCCATATATTACAGGCCTTGTAGTTGAATTAAAAATCCTTCTAGATGCTCGTGGCTTGTGACACCCCTGTCGGGCTGTGTCGGGACGGTTCCCTATTTTTATCACTTTTCTTCCGCACATATGATAATTTTATTAATGTTTTAGACTTATTCATGCTAAGTAAGTATTAAAGAGGTATTGATGTTCTGTTGGCTGGCCTTGTCTTCACGAGAGGCGCTATCACGATCGGGTTTGGGAATTGGGTCGTGACACCTAACCTCGGCGAAGTAGTGACGAGGCTAGGACAAGACACATATATAAACCTGTGCAGTTAAACAATATACGGGCATAATAACAAATAATAGAAGCTAAACAGATAATAATGGGAGGGGGAAAACATGCTGAGGGGAGTACAAGAACATGAGAATGGTAACAGTAAAGAAACACAGCAAACAACATGCTTTGCACCAGTAGAAATATTAAACATAGCAAAAACAAGTGCACGACATCACCCTTCGTGCTTTTACTCTCATCCTCACCATAATAAATGAAAGAAATGATGATAATGAATATTGAATGGCACGACATCACCCTTCGTGCTTTACATTCTTCCTCACATGATAATGAATATGAAATGGCACGGCATCACCCTTCGTGCTTTAGACTCTTCCTCACATGATAATGAATATAAAATGACACGGCATCACCCTTCGTGCTTTACACTCTTCCTCACCCAAACAACAAAACAATAACAAACGGGAGATAGAATTATTAATAACAAGTCCCATTTCAACATTTAGTTCCACAACGTCAACCTCAACTTTGAGTCGATACTCAATCAGCATCAAATTCCGTAAAACATGATAAAAATTGCCCAACATAAAGAATAACTAGTCTAAACATGAACAACATGAATAAAGAATACACCGATCACAAGAATGAGACTTACTCGCATGCTATGACTCGACAACAACGCATAGGTACTCGTCAACTCACCTATACTGTACTCAATAACCAAACACGTAGCAAATAGGCAACAATACCTAATCCCTCAAGCCAAGGTTAGACACAACACTTACCTCGCTCCAACGGCAAAACTCAAAGCTCAATCACCACTTTACCCTTCACACAAGCCTCCGGACCAATAGAATCTAGCAGTTTACCAACCAAACAATTCAATTTAAGCCTTAGGAACTACCCACGATAGACAGGAATTCAATTTAGGCCATTTATAAAAAAGTCAACAAAATCAACACCCGGGCCCGCTTGGTCCAAACCCGAAATTCGGACCAATACCCGATTACCCATTCACCCCCGAGCCTTGATATATAATTTGTTTTGAAATCCGACCTCAATTTGAGGTCTAAATCCCCAAATTTCGAAACCCCTAGTTTCTACTCAAAAATCCCCAATTCCACCATGAAAATCTTAGATTCTAGGTTGAAATCTTGTAAAATAAAGTGAAAGATTGAAAGAAATGAGTTAAGAATCACTTACCTATGATATGGGGAAGAAGTGGTTTTTGGAAAATCGCCTAGAAGGTTTCTTGTTTTGAAAGATTTGGAAAATGAGAGAAAATCCTGTCTAAGTCAAGTTTTACCAGCTCCAGATGTCGCAAATGCGACCCGGGCTTCGCAAATGCGAAGCCCGCAAATGTGAGAAAACCATCGCATTTGCTGAGATTCACACAGTCCTGCCTTCTTCGCAAATGCGAAGAAAAGTTGGCAAATGCGAACTAAGCTGGTCGCAAATGCGATCGGATGATCGCAATTGCGAAGGTTGCCTCCCCCTTGTCCCCATCACAAATGCAAAGAAATGGTCGCATTTGCGAACATGAGCTGGCCCAGCTTCTCTTCGCATTTGCGATGAGAAGCTCGCAAATACGAACTCTTCGGAGATCGCAAATGCGATGATTGACCTCGCATTTGCGAGGTCTGAGGCCTGCAACAAAAACCAGCAGTTTTTTAAGTTTCAAATCACCCCGTGGCCTATCCGAAACTCACCCGAGCCCTCGGGGCTCCAAACCAAACATGCACCCAAGTCTAATAACATCATACGAACTTGCTCACGCGATCAAATCGCCAAAATAACACATAGAACTACGAATTTAGCACCAAATCAAATGAAATTCTGAAGAACACTTTAAAATCTCTATTTTCTCAACCGGATGCCCGAATCACGTCAAATCAACTCCGATTCTTACCAAATTTCGTAGACATGACTTAAATATTATATTAAACCTGTACCGGGCTCCGAAATAAAAATACGGATCTGATACCAACAAGATCAAACATTAACAATTCCTTAAAAACCATTATATTTTCTGACTTACAATTTTAACAAAAATTCATTACCCGGGCTAGGGACCTCCGAATCCGATTCCAGGCATATGCCCAGGTCCCATATTTTGATACGGACCTACCGGGACTGTTCAAAAAGTTGACCGAAGTCAAGTAAATCAACTTTTAAAGGCATAAATTATTATTTTCATCAACTTTTAACATAAAAGCTATTCGAAAATACGCCCGAACTACGCACGCAAATCGAGGAGGAATAAAATGAGGTTTTAAAGGCCTCGGAACACAGAATTTGGTTTTAAATTATAAGATGACCTATCGGGTCATCACAAGCCTAAACATACTTAAGTTTTTGTCCTGTAGTTTGTCAATAGTCTTTATTTAAAGACGGGCAAAATCGTCTTTTTAAAATGTTTTTAATAGAAAAATGGGTACGGATACAAAAAAAAAAAACAAAACATGTATAAGTTAAAAGGGGGCGACCCAATAGGGAGCACCATGCAATTTTTACTTTTTTTTTTGTGTAACGGTAAGTCATTCAACTTACCAACATGTTATAAAAAGTATTACCTCGGTTATCTCATAGTGGATTTCTGTGATACTTTTTAAAACACTTTTATCAAAAAAATGGATACGGATACAAACGAAAAAATAAAACAGGTAAAAGTTAAAAGGGGGCGACCAAATAGGGCGCCCTATGCAACTTCTTTTTTTTTTTTTTTTTTTTTTTTTGTGTAACAGGTAAGTCATTCAACTTACCAACGTGTTATAAAAAGTATTACCTCGGTTATCTCACAGTGGATTTCTGTGATACTTGAATAAAGTTGAGTGACTATTTATTACAAAAAAAGAGTTCAATAACTTTTTTAATACTTAGTTAAATTTGAGTGACTTTTAAAAAAAAAAAATTAGTTACTTTAATGAAATAGAATGAAAATTAAGTCATCAAGCAAAATTAATCCCTCATCTAACCCAACTTATTTAGTTTGACCAATCCTACTGATTTGACACACCTAATCTTAGTGAAAGATTTTTGCTTTAAATCCCAAATGTGAAGTGTCATATTTCACATGATATGGGTACGTAAATTATCTAAAATGAATTAGTACTAACATTTCAACTGCGACCAATAAATTGTGCTATTTCTACATCATACTTATTTACAATTTATAATTTAAAAAATGATCTTTCTCTTATGTGTAAAAGACAGATCTATTACGTATAAAAGAAATTTTCTATATGTTAAAAAAAAAAAATAAGGACATAAAACTAAAAATAAATTTATAAACATCCACAAAACCAAACCCATAAATCACGAATCATTTTTCTAGGTTCAAATTCCTATACATATGTTTTGTTTCATAGCTGAAGCTATTGAATTCCCTTGAATATTGTCGTATTAATAAGCGCACAATGTGTCATTCGCAGAGGGAGAGCTACCATTTGAAATTTATGTTCTAAACTTGTCATCGAATTCATAATTCTTTTTAGTTATCGAATTTCTTATTAAATATTTATATATATAATTTTCTAATACAAATATATGATCTTAACAAAAGATGTATTGAAGTTGTCTGGATCCGTATCTAATACTCTAGCTCCATTCGGAGTATGATCAGTAGAACCATGTTATGTGCAGGATTCAGGGTTCAATTCCATTACTTCAAAGTAGAGGCGGGCCCAGGATTTGAAATTGGCGGGACACCATTATTGAATAAAAATTTGAGCAAATACTAGGATCGGAATTGACTAAAAGTCAAGTTGTGCCCCTAAAATCGACCAATACAATTGCCTAAAATTTGAATTCTAGTATGTCAATGAAAATATAAAACTATTATTTAAGATATATACATACATTTTTTTCTGAATCGTTCAGTTTTTTACGAAGATATGAAGTGCTTTGCAGAATTGTAGCAAAATTTGAAAGATCAGCAGGATATAAAGAAGAATGGGTGGTTTATTAGCAACATCAAAAGATCAACATAACGTAACCAATTCTTTTTTTTTTTTTTTTGTGGAAAGTAAATGAAAAGTAACGTTCTTTATAAAAACAAACCGAAAATGTAAGTGAAAAAGAACAAGAAAGAAAAGAAGAAATCCAAGCTAAGTAAAACTTCATCAGTCCTTAGAAGCAAGCGTCCAACACAAGGCAGCAACACAAGGCAGCAAAACTGCAACAATCAACATCATACCAATATGTTAAACCCAAAAAAAAAAAAGTTGTATAATTATGATTTTAGAGTACTTAATTACCAGCCTTTCCAGAAGCCATCACCCCTGGTCTGAGTTTTGGCCGGAACGGAGGAATCTCCATGACCGTACTCTCTCGTCTGATAACCAGCCGGCGGCGGAGGAGCCACGTAAGCACCCTGTGCTTGCTTTGGATATGGACAAGCAGTCCCTTGTGGAGGATAAGTTCCTGAAAATTAATCAAGAAAACGTATCACTTATAAGTTTATGGTTCCTAAGCAACCTCAAATTAAATTAATATACTATAATAATTGAGTTCAGAGTTATTTACAGATATTTAGTAGATTTCCTTAATTATATATATGTATGTATTGTATGTATATATATAGGGTGTACGCAAAAGGCACGAGGATCCTATGAACTCAAAGGTTGTGCTCTAAATTCGCTACTGATTACTATCCTCGTCTAATCTCCTAAAACCAAAATACCGAAGAGTGATAAAGAATCCAAAATTTAAATTAAATATTATCTTAATTTAAGAAAAATTACCTTGAGACTGGTTGTTATTGTAGCTACTCATCTCGAGAAAGGATGACAAAAAAGACGCTAAATATCAATAAAGAGATGATTTTCTTCTTGAAAAAATACATATAAACTAGTTGGCTATGAATGTATATATAGATGTTGGAATAGGGATTTTCTTTTTTCTTTTTGAAGAAGAATAATAAGACGCGTTTTGGATTGAAAAAAGGAAAGATTGTACGAGTAGAAGTTAACAATTAGGAGTACAAAGCAAAAGAAAAACGACAAATGGTTAAGGCTCTAAAAAATATGCAGGCCGAACGGCAAAACTACTACACTTCTTCCTTAATTTCAATTTTAAAGCCGTTTTAGCTTTTAATGAGAATTTATTAAGCTTCTTCAGAATTTAATTTGCATTAATTAGCGTTTCATTAATTATTGTTTAAGAAGATAACTCATTGACATTTGGTCTTCATTACGTAATGGTACTGACCTCAGTACCATAGAAACGTGTTTCAAGCTATCCGGTCCACTTTAATTGATTTTTTGGCCTTGCTTTTGTAGTTCATAATAAAAAAGTTAACTTCTTTTTTTCAAAGTTGCCCTTGGAGTAAAAAAACCTAGTAGTATCTGTTATATTTCCACTGACCAAATTAAAGAGATATTAAAGGTTAATATGGTCAATTCTATTGTTACTTAATGCTAAAATTTGAATTCCTTAATATGTGTAAAAACAGTCAAAAAAATCAATTAAAGTGGACCGAAGGGAATATTGAAGTTAAAACTAATTTTTAAAAAATTAAAAAAAAAACTAAGTTTTGGTCATTTAAATAAGTGCAGCAATAGCCACTTATAAGCCCGCTATTTAAAATATATTCACAATTTACAATATTTTTAAAGATTAGCCAATTCACCCAAACTTCAGGACTAAGTTTCGTGAATTTGAAAATTAAGGACTTAGTGTCCTGAATTTTGAGCTGCTAATTTGAAATTCAGGACTAAGTGTCCTAAATTTCTGAACTACTACTTTAAAATTCAGGACATAAGATTCGAACTTCTGGATATAATTTTCAAACTTTAGGATATGATGTCCTGAAGTTTGGACTCTGAGGTTTAAACTCTAGGACTCTGTGTCCTGAAGTTTGAGCGAAATTGGCTAATCTTTATATACATTGTGTGAGCATGTGATTTCTCCTTATGCGAACTACTCCTATAAAATCCCAAGAAAATAGATTTTTTCTTAATTATTTGTCATTTTTAGGATTTTTTTTGTAGAATTTATTTAATTGTTTATATTTTTGTGCACGTTTAGTTTTTATTTAAATCATAAAAATACCATGCATTGCCTTTAGGCTTTATTTTTACTGTGACGACCCAAAGGGGTCATCACCTGTTTTCTCTTTCATTCCGTGCTTCCGAGGCCTTGAAAACCTCATTTTTTCTTGCCTCGATTTGCGTGCGCAGTCCGGCGCGTAGCCGGAATGATTATATGTTAAATTCTGTAAAAATTTTCAAAATGTGGCTTTAAAATGATTAAAGTTGACTTTGGTCAACATTTTTGGTAAACGGACCCGGACCCGTGATTTGACGGTCCCGGAGGGTCCGTAGAAAAATATGGGACTCGGGCATATGCCCGGAGTTGAATTCCGAGGTCTAGAGCCCGAGAAATGAATTTTTCTGTGAAATTGTTTTTCTGAAATTATTAAGGAAAATGGAAATGAAAATTGATTAAAAAAGGCTGTGGTATCGGGCTCGTATTTTGGTTCCGACGCCCGGTACAAGTCTTATATATGGTTTAAGCGCTTCCTGTGAAATTTGTTCGAAATCGGACGTCATTTGACGTGTTTCGGACCTAAATATCTAAATTTGAAGTTTATGAAGTTAGAATGAAAAATGATGATTTTGAGGGTTGATTCATTGATTTTGATGTTGTTTTGGCGATTTGATTGCTCGGTTAAGTTCGTATGAGGTTGTGGAGTTAGTGTGTGTGTTTGGTTAGGAGCCCCGAGGGCTCGGGAGTGATTCGGATGTGGTTCGGGATGTTTTTGGCCTTAGAGAAAGTTGCAGAAAATCTGCAATTTTTGCTCAGTTGTTCCCTCCTTCGCGATCGCAATCTTCAGCCCGCGTTCGCCTTCCTTTGGCTTTTTCCTCTTCCGCGTTCGCGTACTCGGTCACGCGATCGCATAGCTTCAGCATTTCCTTCAATGCGTTCGCACCAGTAGACTCACGTTCGCATAGATCAAACTTTTGGACCCCCAGTATTTCTTCTACGCGTTCGCGTTACCATCCACGCGATCGCGATGACCAGTCAGTGGGACCTTTCGCGATCGCATCCCTGTTTCTGCGATCGCGTAGGGCAAATTCGCGCAGTTATTTTTAAAGCCTAAAAGCAGACCAGTAACGGGATTTTTCACCCAAAACACACGAGTTCATCTTCTCTACAGCACATAGGCGATTTTTAGAGCTATCCTTCACCAAAACTTCTTGGGTAAGTATTATCTAACTCATTTTCTTCATTTTCTATCATCATTTATCAAATTCCTAGACTTAAATCATGTAGTTCATGGTAAGAATTGGGGAAAAGGGTAGAATTAGGACTTTTCAATTTTCTTTGATTTAGACCTCGTTTTGGGGTCGAATTTGAAAACAAATTGTATATCCGGGCTCGTGGGGGAATGGGTGACATGGAATTGGTTCGAACCTCGTGTTTTGACCAAGCGGGCCTGGGGTCGATTTTGGAATATTTGGAAGATAGCTTGAAAATTCATATTTAGGCATTGGGTTTAGTTTGTTTAGCTATTATTTATATTGTAAAGTCATTATTTCATAGATTTGACTGAGTTGGAGCCGATTTCGAGGGGTAAAGCTACAGTAGAGGCTTGAGTTGATTTTTGGAGCATTTGAGGTAAGTGTTTGATCTAACTTTGGCTTGAGGGAATAGGATTAGAGTATTGTTTGCTAATTGCTAAATTATGAGTACGGTGTATAGGCATGGTGACGAGTATCTATACACCGGTGTCTAGCATGACCGTGAGTCCTTACTTGTGCTTATTTGGGATTCCGTGGCGACTCTTCCTTATTTAATTGATGGATTCAATATACTGTGAACAATATTAAGAGAAAATATGATTTGTAAACTCCTTGGAGCGTTGGCTCGAAATATGACATGATTAAGACGTAAGAAATGAACGAAAGAGGAAGAGATGTAATTACTCCGTTGTCGGGACGTGTAAGTTATTGGTGTTGCTCCCTTGCCGGGAATTAACTGTTTATTTGTATTCTCCCTTGCCGGGATGGTTGAATTGATACTTGTTCCCTTGCCGGGAAATCATTATATATAATATAAAATGGGATCGTGTGGCACGCCGACCACTTATATATTATGAAATGGGATCGTGTGGCACGCCGACCACTTATATATATTATGAAATGGGATCGTGTGGCACGCCGACTACTTATATATTATGAAATGGGATCGTGTGGCACGCCGACCACTTATATATTATGAAATGGGATCGTGTGGCACGCCGACTACTTATATATTATGAAATGGGATCGTGTGGCACGCCGACCACTTATATTTGCTGAAATGGGATCGTGTGGCGCGCCGACCACTTAGTATATTATGAAATGGGATCGTGCGGCACGCCGACCACTTATATTTGCTGAAATGGGATCGTGTGGCACGCCGACCACCTAGTTATACTATGAAATGGGATCGTGTGGCACGCCGACCACTTATATAGATTATGAGATCTGATGTAGTTTCGTGTTTACTTCTGATAAGTTGTTTTCATCTGTATTTCCCCTAAGCATGTCCCCTCCCCGCCTTAATTGGTATTTTCTGCTGTTATTTCTTTGCACTTGTATATACATATATATCTGCACAGGTTGTTTTTCGTAGGTCCTGTCTAGCCTTTTCACTACTTCGCCGGGATTAGGCCAGGCACTTACCAGCACATGGGGTCGGTTGTGCTGATGTTTGTGCATCTTTTTGCACAGATCCAGGAGCAGTTTTTGGGCCTCAGCAGTAGGATTTTATCGGGAGCTGACTTCAGTCCCGAGACTTTCGAGGTAGCCTAGCTGACGTCCGCAGGCCGGAGTTCCTTCTATGTTATTAGTTTGTTTTCCTTGTACCGAGACAAACATTGATGTACTTCTATTCTGACTTGTTTTTAGCACTCTTTAGTAGTTCGTGAGTTAGTGACACCGGATCTGGGTAGAGTTGTAATTAAACTTCCGCATTTGGTTTTCAGTTATCTATGTTTTTAAGATTTCCGCTTTATGTCATTATGTTTGATGTTACTAAATGGTTGGTAATTGTTGCGAAAAGGTAGATTAAATTGGCTTGCCTAGCTCCCATTAATAGGCGCCATCACGACTCTCGAGGGTGGGAAATCCAGGTCGTGACAAATTGGTATCAGAGCTCTAGGTTACATAGGTCTCGCTACTCACGGACAAACTTAGTAGAGTTTGAGGGATCGGTACGGAGACGTCTGTATTTATCCCCAGAGGCTACGGAGTTAGGAAAACTTCACTTTTGTTCTTTCTTGTCGTGCCATTCTGTTTCTCAAATACTGATTGTTGTTCTACTCTGTTCTTTCGCAGATGGCGAGAACACGTGCTTCCTCTTCTACCGCGCAGTAGCCCGAGCCCCCAGCAGCAGCTCCTACGAGGGGCAGAGGGCGAGGCCGAGGCCGTGCCAGAGGCCGAGGCCGGGGCAGAGCTCAGCCCCGAGCAGCAGTCCTAGAGGTGGAGCCTCATGTTGATTATGATGAGGAGGTTCCAGCCCCAGCAGCTCCGGTGGGCCCAGCTCAGGTCCCAGAGGGGTTCATAGCCACCCCAGTTCTTCAGGACGCTCTGTTCAGATTGGTAGGCTTTGTGGAGAGCGTCGCTAGAGCGGGTTGGCTTCCAGTAGCACCAGCCACTTCTCAGGCTGGAGGAGGGGTTCAGACTCCTGCTACACGTACTCCGGAGCAGGTAGCTCCCAGGCACAGGTTCCAGTGGTTCAGCCAGTTGTGGCAGTTCAGCCGGGTATTGTGACTCAGACCAGCGATGGAGCGGCTATGTCCGCAGATGCTTTGTGGAGACTGGATAGGTTCACCAAGCTCTTCACCACCACATTCAGCGGTGCTTCTTCAGAGGACCCCCTGGATTTCTTGTATAGCTGCCATGAGGTTCTTCGGACTATGGGTATTGTGGAGACCAATGGGGTCGACTTCGCCACTTTTCGACTAGCAGGATCCGCCAAGACTTGGTGGAGAGACTACTGTTTATTCAGACAAGCAGGGTCGCCATCATTGACTTGGGAACAGTTTGCAGAGTTGTTTTTGGAGAAGTTTCTCCCAGTTACTCAGTGAGAGGCTCTTCGCAGGCAGTTCGAGCGCCTCCAGCAGGGCTCTATGACAGTCACTCAGTATGAGACTCGGTTCATTGAAATAGCACGCCATGCTATTGTTATACTCCCCACCGAGAGAGAGAGAGGGTGTCACACCTCCTTTTTACGCTACACCTGTGAGGGTGTAAAGGAGTTTTTCAAATTAAAGGACAGTCGGAACGGGATTTATTACTAACATTCAGAGTCGCCACTTGGGAGATTAATGGTGTCCCAAGTCACCGGTTGAATCCCGATCCGAGGATATTATGACTCTGTTAACAGTCCGCGAACCAGAACTCCGAGTAAGGAATTCTGTTAACCCGGGAGAAGGTATTAGGCATTCCCGGGTTCCGTGGTTCTAGCACGGTCGCTCAACTGTTGTATTTGCTTTTATCTGATTTTAAAACATATTCTAACCTATATGCCTTTTATTTTAACCGCTTTTATTTTATTTTTAATAAGAATTTGCAACGTCGTGAAAATGCGTCTCGAACCGCGTCGCACCAGTGCGCCCGTGATTGTTAACACATTTCGACTTCGTTGAGATTTGGATTTGGGTCACATAAATGTGCACCCGTATTTAGGAAGGTAAAATTATTAAGAAGCGCGCCTAAAGTGGCTAGCGTCTTATTAACCTTGTGGGGAAGCCATGAAAATTCGCTAAATGGCATGTCCCGAGTTTCTAAATATTTTTTGTATAATCTTTAATGAGGGCCCCACAATTTATATGTTTTGATTTGGCGAGGCTCGTCTCATTTATTTTAAGGCCAACCTAAAAGCAACTACGATTCTCTACTTAATTTCGTCTCTAAAATAAAAGGAAAAAGTCCTAATTAATTTATCATTAACTTAGATATGCCTTCGGGCCCAAAGACAAACCCAGGCCATGTGAGTTAAATTTCAGTCCATAAGCAAAATCCAGTCAAACATGGACCCTGGCCCAGCGGAAGCTGTGTCAATTTAAACAGACTACTAAGCCTTGCCAATTTATAATCCAGAATCAAGGATATGCTGTCCAGGGCCCAACGCTTTGGGGCCTGCTATTAGAAAAACTGGCCCAGGTGTGATTAGGCACATTCAAGTGTAACTGATAAGCATGGCTTCCAAATCGAGCCCAGGCAGAGACAGCGAATTGCGCCTGGATGCAAATCCAACCGTCCCAGCCCCATCAACTAATTAGGCAATTATTTAGGCTTTGCTTGAGATTCGACGGTAGTAACAATCTAATTGCTATTTCAGCTAAAATAAACCAGTCTCATGTTCCCCTGATTAACAGAATTGAAGTTAACACGGAAACAGGGGTTAATTTGTTGAACACTACTAACAAAGGAAGCTACCTCACATTATCCTATGCTATACTAACAACACATTGAATCGATTTAACATCACTAACTAACTGAGCCACCTTAACAGTCTATGAAATTCATATACAAGTTCAAATATACTGAGTCAAACAGTCCAAATTTTAACATATCACGTGCACTGAAATTACACTATTACATAGTTCTAAACTAACCACATCCATAAACATTCACCATGAGCACAGCCTTGAATCATCACTTCATTTCATTTCAATGGAAGAGTACATCACTTGTGAGGTCAAATGCGTGTACTTAAACTAAACAACAACAGCAGATTATGTTCACGCATGTTAATACAAGCTTCCACATCACTTGAGCCTAAGAATATACCTGGAAATTAGAACA
>NC_031994.1:30311150-30314335 GCF_001879085.1 Nicotiana attenuata
ACTTGCCTCATCGCGTTCGCGGGGTCCTTCCCGCGTTCGCATAGCACAAAACCTGGACCCAGCCCATTCCTTCTATGCGATCGCGACTTACTTTTGGCGATCGCGATGCTTACCAGTTTCTCTTCTTCGCGAATGCGGCCCTTATGTCGCGAACGCATAGGGTAATTTTGCCCAGTGATTTTCTTAAGTTTCCAGAACAGTAACTTCGGGTTTTATTCAAAAATACTCACGAGCTCTCTTCTCTCCCAAGCTTTAGGAAGCCATTGAAGCCCCCATTCTTCAAGACCACTTTTATATTATAAAATGGGATCGTGTGGCACGCCGACCACTTATATATTATGAAATGGGATCGTGTGGCTTATATATTATGAAATGGGATCGTGCGGCACGCCGACCACTTATATATTATGAAATTGGATCGTGTGGCACGTCGACCACCTATATATTATGAAATGGGATCGTGTGGCACGCCGACCACTTATATATTATGAAATGGGATCGTGTGGCACGCCGACCACTTATATTTGCTGAAATGTGATCGTGTGGCACGCCGACCACCTAGTTATACTATGAAATGGGATCGTGTGGCACGCCGACCACTTATATAGATTATGAGATCTGATGTAGTTTCGTGTTTACTTCTGATAAGTTGTTTTCATCTGTATTTCCCCTACGCATGTCCCCTCCCCGCCTTAATTGATATTTTCTGCTGTTATTTCGTTGCACTTGTATATACATATATATCTACACAGGTTGTTTTTGGTAGGTCCTGTCTAGCCTCGTCACTACTTCGCCGGGGTTAGGCCAGGCACTTACCAGCACATGGGGTCGGTTGTGCTGATGCTACACTCTGTGCATCTTTTTGCACAGATCCAGGAGCAGCTTTTGGGCCTCAGCAATAGGATTTGATCGGGAGCTGACTTCAGTCCAGGGACTTTCGAGGTAGCCTAGCTGACGCCCGCAGGCCAGAGTCCCTTCTATGTTATTAGTTTGTTTTCCTTGTACCGAGACAAACATTGATGTACTTCTATTCAGACTTGTTTTTAGCACTCTTTAGTAGTTCGTGAGTTTGTGACACCGGATCTGGGTAGAGTTGTATTTAAACTTCCGCATTTGGTTTTCAGTTATCTATGTCTTTAAGACTTCCGCTTTTATTTAAATGACTCATTTTATTTATATCGTTGAGATGATATTAGAAAATGTTTTAATACTTGGCTTGCCTAGCTCCGACAGTAGGCGCCATCACGACTCCCGATGGTGGGAAATCCGGGTCGTGACAAGTTGGTATCAGAGCACTAGGTTACATAGGTCTCGCTACTCACGGACAAACTTAGTAGAGTCTGAGGGATCGGTACGGAGACGTTTGTATTTATCCCCCAGAGGCTACGATGTTAGGAAAATTTCACTTTTATTCCTTCTTGTCGTGCGATTCTGTTTCTCATATACTGATTGTCTTTCTACTCTATTCTTTCGCAGATGGCGAGAACACGTGCTTCCTCTTCTACCGCGCAGCAGCCCGATCCCCCAGCAGCAGTTCCTACGAGGGGCAGAGGGCGAGGCCGAGGCCGTGCCAGAGGCCGAGGCAGGGGCAGAGCTCAGCCCCGAGCGGCAGTCCCAGAGGTGGAGCCTCATGTTGATTATGATGAGGAGGTTCCAGCCCCAGCAGCTCCGGTGGGCCCAGCTCAGGTCCCAGAGAGGTTCATAGCCACCCCAGTTCTTCAGGACGCTCTGGTCAGATTGGTAGGCTTTGTGGAGAGCGTCACTAGAGCGGGTTTGCTTCCAGTAGCACCAGCCACTTCTCAGGCTGGATTCAGACTCCTGCTACACGTACTCCGGAGCAGGTAGCTCCCCAGGCACAGGTTCCAGTGGTTCAACCAGCTGTGGCAGTTCAGCCGGGTATTGTGACTCAAACCGGCGATGGAGCGGCTATGTCCGCAGATGCTTTGTGGAGACTGGATAGGTTCACCAAGCTCTTCACCACCACATTCAGCGGTGCTTCTTCAGAGGACCCCCGGGATTTCTTGTATAGCTGCCATGAGGTTCTTCGGACTATGGGTATTGTGGAGACGAATGGGGTCGACTTCGCCACTTTTCGTCTAGCAGGATCCGCCAAGACTTGGTGGAGAGACTATTGTTTATCCAGACCAGCAGGATCATTGACTTGGGACCAGTTTGCAGAGTTGTTTTTGGAGAAGTTTCTCCCAGTTACTCAGCGAGAGGCTCTTCGCAGGCAGTTCGAGCGCCTCCAGCAGGGCTCTATGACAGTCACTCAGTATGAGATTCGGTTCATTGATCTAGCACCCCATGCTATTGTTATACTCCCCACCGAGAGAGAGGGTGCAGAGGTTTATTGATGGGTTGATTCAGCCGATCCGTCTCCAGATGGCTATGGGAGCCGGGAGTGAGATTTCTTTTCAGGAGGCGGCCAACGCGGCCCGCAGAGTTGATATGGCTCTTGCACGGGGAGGTGGTCATGGGTCAGATAAGAGGCCCCGTCATGCAGGTAGATTCAGTGGTACCTCGTCTAGAGGTGGGGATTCTTATGGTAGAGGCCATCCTCCGAGGCCCTTTCAGTCAGCCCTACAGGTCTCACATGGTACTTCAGGTGGTCGTGGCTCTCAACCGCAGTCTTCTGATCAGCGGCTTTTCAGTTCGCCATCAGCACCCATCAGCGCACCACCACTCCGCTATTCTCAGCAGCCGAGGGCTTGTTACACATGTGGCGACACGAGGCACATTGCTAGGTTTTGCCCTCGAGCTTCGGACAGCTCTCAGCAGCAGGGTCCTCGCCCTATGATTCAGGCATCAGGTNAAACAAAGAAAATTTTCTGCTCCAGTTTGGTAACTGGATACAGCATGTTATCAAATATTAAAAATTAAAGCTAAAATTGAATTGCACTTCCCTTGTTCTCCAGGTGGGCGCCTGACTGCTGAAAACTTGAAAAGTATTCCCTTGTTCTCCAGGTGGGCGCCTGATTCCTGAAACTTGGAGTGTATTCCCTTGTTCTCCAGGTGGGTGCCTGGTTCCTGAAATTGAAATGTATTCCCTTGTTCTCCAGGTGGGCGCCTGATTGCTGACAACTTGAAATGTATTCCCTTGTTCTCCAGGTGGGCGCCTGATTGCTGAAATTGAAATGTATTCCCTTGTTCTCCAGGTGGACGCCTGATTGCTGAACTTGAAATGT
>NC_031994.1:30314667-30329271 GCF_001879085.1 Nicotiana attenuata
GCTGAACTTGAAAGTATCCCTTGTTCTCCAGGTGGGCTCCTGATTGCTGAAGCTTGAAAAGTATTCCCTTGTTCTCCAGGTGGGATCCTGCTTGCTACCTTGGACAGTATTCCCTGCTTGCGACAAACATACAAGACAACGAAAATTTCTGCCCCTGTTCCAATCAAAGAAAAATTTGTTAATGTAAAATGGTGGTTAGCTGCTGGCATTCTTGTAAGCCATGCTCCCGTTTCCGACCTTGCTCTGACTTGCTTCTTTGGACTTGCTTTGACTTGTCACGATTTCCCAATTGACTTTCAACCCTCTGATCTTGATGACCCACATGTTTTACCTCGTATCACTGTTTGGTGTTTATGTTCCTTTCTTGTGAACCTTGCTTCTCCCTCACAACCATCTGATTATTCCATTGATTTTCATTGGTCCTTCATGTTTTACTTTCTTTTGATATGTCCCAACCTTATTGTGCCATCTAACTGGGAAGCTGGTAATTAGCTTTGACATCCTTCTTTTGTTTTTGAATAGAACTGACACTAAAGCATCTTATAGACAGACTTCAAGAGAATGAAATGCAATGACCTCGAAGGTTTTGAGGATAGAAAAACTCTGAAAACGAATGAGTTGTAATGAAGAGAAAAAGGACAGGACTTATCTGAGCGGAAAGGCTGATTCCATTGATTGTGCCATGCATTTTGGATTCCAGCCTAGTCTGTCCAACCAATTAATTATCAATTACCACATTTGTTGTCTCATACTTTCACGCCCGATTCTCGCCAAACCTAAACCTTGCTTGTTTTGCCATGTTTCAACAACTTTTAACCACAGACTTCTTTCATTTGCCCAACTGAAAAACTCACTTTCGCCTTACGGTGCCTGTGAGGGTTTTCACCAATAAGACTCTCTCATTTTAATATCTCTCAAACTCATCTCGCCTTACGGTGCCCGTGAGGGTTTTCACCGATAAGACTCTCTCATTTTATCCTTTTCCTTCTGTCACCAGAGTGTTGTCTCCAACATGAGTCGCTTTCCCTAACCGTATTGACATTTCTTGAAATTGATCAGAAGGTCTTTCTTTGGACCGTAATGTGGCTTTTGGACGGGTTTTAGAAAGAAAGGTATAAAGGTTCAAAATAATTCAAATGTGGGTTCAACATTACAACTTTCGGAATCATATCCCTTGCGACAACCATAATTTCTGCCCCAGTTTCTTTCTTGGGGATTCTTGGATTTTTTCTTCTGTTGTGACTGAACCTCAGTGAGGCTGCCTACGTACCCTTTCGGGATCAAGTCGAACGTAGTTCAGGCCATAGAACTACTTTACTGTGGCGATCTTTTTTCTTCTACTTCTCCCTTTCTTTCTTTTCATTTCTTTTCTTTTCCTTCTCTTTTCTTTTATTTTATTTTATTTTATTTTTTTTTTCTTTTTTTCTTTCTTTTCTCTCTTTTTTTTCTTTTCCTTTTCTTTTTTTTTCTTTTTTTTTCTTCTCTTTTCTTTTCTTTTCTTTTGGACTGTTTTTTGCTTGTTTCTCCGATGACTTTCCTTGCTCGGGCTTTCGAGTTTTGTTATTGATTCCGAAAGAGGGATACGAAAGGAAATATAATAAGGCTCAAAGGGATAACAAAGGATAAAGTGTTTGGGTAGCAGAACAAAATGCCTTCATCATTTCAATCTCAAAACATGCCAAATACAACCAGGGACACAAAGATAAAGAAAATCATACATAATATCTCTTGACTGCATCAGAATTGATGGCCATTTCTACACATTTTCCTTCCACGTCCGTTAGATATAGAGCGCCATTGGACAAAACTCTGGTTACAACAAATGGCCCTTGCCAGTTTGGGGCGAACTTTCCTTTTGCCTCAGCCCAATGAGGTAGGATACGCCTGAGCACCAACTGTCCTACTTCGAACTTCCGCGGACGCACTTTCTTGTTATATGCTCTTGCCATTCTTCGTTGATACAATTGACCGTGACACACTGCTGCCAGTCGCTTCTCATCAATCAAACTTAGTTGTTCCAAGCGGGCTTTAACCCATTCATCATCATCAATCTCTGCCTCTGCGATGATTCGGAGGGACGGGATTTCAACCTCTGCGGGTATTACTGCTTCGGTTCCATACACCAATGAGTAGGGAGTCGCTCCTACTGAAGTGCGGACAGTAGTGCGATAGCCTAACAAAGCAAAAGGTAACTTTTCATGCCATTGCCTTGACCCTTCTACCATTTTTCGAAGTATTTTCTTGATATTCTTGTTAGCTGCCTCGACTGCCCCATTTGCCTTAGGACGATATGGAGTGGAATTGCGGTGCATGATCTTAAACCGCTGACATGTCTCGGCCATCAAATGACTATTGAGATTGGCACCATTATCTGTGATGATTACCTTCGGGATCCCAAACCGGCATATGATATTTGAATGTACGAAATCGACAACTGCCTTCTTAGTCACGGATTTGAAGGTTTTTGCCTCCACCCATTTAGTGAAATAATCAATAGCTACCAAAATGAATCTATGCCCATTTGAGGCTGCTGGCTCAATCGGACCAATAACATCCATTCCCCAGGCAACGAACGGCCATGGTGCTGACATTGTATGCAATTCAGATGGTGGAGAATGAATCAAATCTCCGTGTATCTGACATTGATGACATTTGCGCACGAAGCTGATGCAATCCCGTTCCATAGTAAGCCAATAGTAACCTGCTCGAAGGATCTTCTTTGCCAATATATATCCACTCATATGAGGTCCACAAACACCCGCATGTACCTCAGCCATGATAACTGTAGCTTGTTTGGCATCTATGCATCTCAATAAACCAAGATCTGGAGTTCTCTTGTACAACACTCCTCCACTGAAGAAAAATCCGCTTGCCAGGCGTCGAATTGCCCTCTTTTGATCCCCTGTAGCTTGTGTCGGGTATGCTCCCACCCGGAGGTATTCTTTTGTATCATGGAACCATGGCTCACCATCAAACTCTTCCTCTACCACATTACAATAGGCATGCTGATCTCGAACCTGAATCTGTAACGGATCCACGTAAGCCTTGTCCGGGTGATGCAACATCGACGCCAAAGTGGCCAGAGCGTCGGCAACCTCATTGTGCATCCTTGGAATGTGTTTGAAATCTATTGATTGAAACCGTTGACGAAGTTCATGCAAACACTGCCGGTATGGTATGAGCTTCAAATCTCGTGTCTCCCACTCTCCTTGAATCTGGTGTACAAGAAGGTCCGAGTCACCCATGACCAAGATTTCCTGGACACCCATGTCTATAGCCAACCTCAATCCCAGGATACATGCTTCGTACTCAGCCATGTTGTTGGTGCAATAGAAACGAAGTTGAGCAGTGACGGGGTAATGTTGCCCCGTCTCAGAAATCAGTACTGCTCCTATTCCGACACCCTTGGCATTGGCAGCTCCATCAAAGAAAAGTTTCCATCCAGGCTTCTCGACCTGTCCTAATTCTTCAACATGCATTATCTCCTCGTCCGGGAAGTATGTATTCAAAGGCTCATATTCATCATCAACGGGATTCTCAGCTAGATGATCAGCCAACGCCTGTGCTTTCATTGCAGTCCGAGTCACGTAGATAATATCAAATTCCGTAAGCAGGATTTGCCATTTCGCTAGTCTCCCTGTGGGCATGGGCTTTTGAAATATATACTTCAATGGGTCCAACCGAGAGATGAGATAGGTAGTATATGCTGACAAGTAATGTTTCAACTTTTGCGCTACCCAGGTTAAAGCACAACACGTCCTCT
The DNA here is from genome assembly GCF_001879085.1 of Nicotiana attenuata. Lineage (NCBI taxonomy): Eukaryota > Viridiplantae > Streptophyta > Magnoliopsida > Solanales > Solanaceae > Nicotiana > Nicotiana attenuata. The sequence continues at coordinate 30,318,431 of NC_031994.1, forward strand.
CGAGTTGAGTGTATTTTACCTCATATGATGTGAACTTCTTGCTGAGGTAGTAAATCGCCTGCTCTTTCCTTCCTGTGATGTCATGCTGCCCCAGTACACAACCAAAAGAATTGTCCAACACAGTCAGGTAAAGGATCAAGGGCCTTCCTGGCTCTGGCGGGACCAACACAGGTGGACTAGCCAAATACTTCTTAATCTTGTCAAATGCTGCTTGACATTCGTCTGTCCATCTGACCGCAGCATCTTTCTTTAACAGCTTGAAAATGGGCTCACAAGTAGTTGTAAGCTGGGCAATGAACCTGCTGATGTAATTCAACCTGCCAAGCAAACTCATCACATCCTTCTTGTTCCTTGGTGGCGGTAGCTCCTGGATGGCTTTAATCTTAGACGGGTCTAACTCAATACCACGCCGACTCACCACAAATCCCAACAACTTCCCCGACGGGACTCCAAACGCACACTTTGCTGGATTAAGCTTGAGGTTGTACCTGCGGAGCCTGTGGAAGAATTTCTTCAAATCCCTAACATGGTCACATTGTTTCCTCGACTTTATGATCACGTCGTCCACATAGACCTCGATTTCCTGATGTATCATGTCATGGAACATGGTAGTCATTGCCCTCATATACGTCGCCCCTGCATTCTTCAAACCAAATGGCATGACCCTGTAACAATATGTTCCCCACGGCGTGATGAAGGCCGTCTTTTCCGCATCCTCCTCATCCATCAAAATCTGGTGATAGCCCGCATAACAATCCACGAAGGAACCAATCTCATGTTTAGCACAGTTGTCAATCAATATATGGATGTTTGGGAGTGGGAAGTTGTCCTTCGGGCTCGCCTTATTGAGATCACGGTAATCAACACATACTCTGGTCTTCCCATCCTTTTTTGGCACTGGCACCACATTAGCTAACCAGGTAGGATACCGAGTAACCCGTATAACCTTCGCCTCAAATTGCTTAGTAACCTCTTCCTTAATTTTCACACCGATATCTGTTTTGAATTTCCTCAACTTCTGCTTGACAGGAGGGCATTCCGGATGAATGGGCAATTTGTGGACTACCAGATCGGTGCTTAGACCCGGCATATCATCATATGACCATGCAAACACATCTTTGTACTCACACAACAATTTAATTATCTCCTCTCTGAGCGGGGCTTCCAAATGGACACTTATTTTTGTTTCTCGAACATTTTCCTGATCCTCTAGATTGATTGCCTCTGTGTCATTCAAGTTAGGTTTAGGTTTTTGCTCAAATTGATATAACTCTTTACTGATTTCTTCCAAAGCTTCCTCATCATCGTATTCACCCTCGCCATCACACTCAATTTCTTGTATTACCATTTCATATGGAATCTCAAGACTAGGCCGGAAGCTCCTTATGCATGACACATCATTGAAACCAGCATAAGAGGGACTGTACAAGAGAGAAAAGAAAACAAAATCAAGGCTATCAGGAGTGAAGAGAGAAGGAAATTGCATTTCATTAAAATTGTAAAAGAACAAAGTTTAAACTCATCCAAATGGACGGAACATAGAAATCTGAATTACAATCCTGGCAATAATCCAAATCTAATACTCAAAGGAAAATCCAAAGCTAACTACCACGACTCCTTCCGAGTTAGAAGAGGAGTAGCTTCCCAGTTATTGAGCTTGGCCTGATACCCCACGAACTGCACATCGACTTTACTTGGACCTTCACCTGGTTCCACCATATTCACTTCATTGAACACCCTTTCAAACTTTTCGATCAGCTCTTTGTCAGGTTCTGTCACCATGGAATTTGGTAGTGCTGTTGCTGGGCGTTGTTTAGTACCAGGCCGGACGAAGGAACGGGAAATGTGAGGAATGGGTTTTGGTAGGGTCCACACTCTCTTTTTCATCTTTTTGGCTCTCCTTATGTCAGCAGCAGAGGGTTTGAAACCTAACCCGAAAGTGTCCAGATTTCCGGGAAGAGATACTGGCTGTATGATTCCCTGCAGTGAAGAGCCCAACCCCTTTCCAGGCAAGAATCCATTCCTTATCATCTCTGAACCTACCATAATAGATGCAGCAGCTATCTTGGGCATAGGAACACACTCCCCTTCCGAGATTCTATCCACTGACACTGCGTCCATGACTTGGTACACCCACGGGCCTTTGTCATTTTCAACTTCCTCGAAGGATGTAATAGTATTACAAGAATTGTCCTCTCCATGGACCACGATCTCCTGCCTATCCCATTCAAATTTAACCATTTGATGCAAAGTAGACGGTACCGCCTTTGCGGGATGAATCCATGGCCGTCCCAATAAAAGATTGTAGGAAACGCTGACATCGAGCACTTGAAACTCCATAGTGAATTCCACAGGTCCTAAATGTTAGCTCCAACACAATATCTCCCACTGTGTCTTTCCCTCCGCCGTCAAATCCCCTTACACAGATACTATTTTTATGAATTCTTTCCCTGTCAACTTTCAACTTTTCTAGGGTGGAAAGAGGGCAAATGTTTGCACTAGACCCATTATCAATTAGCACCCGAGTTACCACAGAATCTTCACACTTCACTGTGAGGTACAGAGCTCTATTATGTTCAGTTCCTTCCAATGACAACTCATCATCAGAAAATGTTACCCTGTTCACCTCAAAAATTTTGTTTGCAATCTTCTCAAGATGATTCACAGTGATTTTATCTGGCACATGAGCTTCGTTTAGAATCTTCATCAACGCCCGGCGGTGTTCATCCGAATGGATTAATAAGGACAATAATGAGATCTGTGCCGGGGTTTTTCTCAATTGTTCCACAATCGAATAGTCCTGAGCCTTCATCTTTTTCAGGAATTCTTCAGCTTCTTCTTCAGTAACAGCCCTCTTTGTCGGTGCCAGATTGTCTTTAGCCGCTTTAACCCTTCTCAATTCTTCAGGGACAAAGCACCTCCCTGATCTAGTCAACCCATGAGTTTCACACACTTCTTCTTTAACTTCCTTTCCTTGGTACATCACAGTCACTCTGTCATAGTTCCATGGGACAGCTTTCTCACTAACCACAGGCAACTGGGTCACTGGTTTAATGATAACTGGCTCTGTTCGAGCGCCTTTTACAACCAACACAGGCTTAACAACTGCTCCTGGTATTGTCACCTTAACAGGCTCTGGTTCTATTATCATCACTGGTTTTCTGACTGTCCGGTCCATTACGACCAGGGTTTTCCCATCGACCAACTTCTCGTTTGCTTTAGCTTCACTTGCCTTAATCATCATCACAGTTTGTGACGGCTTCTTGCATTCCCCCTTTTGCACTAACTCGATCATGTGAGCCTCATGATGAATTGGTAGCGGATTTCGCGTGATATTGGGAGTCTCCGGAGCCTGCACCTCAATTCTTTGTGTATCAATGAGTTCCTGAATGGCGGTTTTCAGATGCCAACATTTCTATGTGTCATGTCCAGGTGCTCCAGAGCAATACTCACAGCTTACTGAATGGTCCAGGTTCCTTGGGGGAGGGTTTGGTAATTTGGGTTCGATTGGGTTCAACATGCCTAACTGCCTTAATCTGTGGTACAGGCTGGTATAAGATTCACCCAAGGGAGTAAAAGTCTTCTTCTTTTGCAACCTATCATTCTTAAATGCGGGGTTGGGTCGGTAACTGGTTCCAGCGGCATTTTTGTTAGTTCTTGGGGGTGGGTAGGTGTTTTGAGATGGGTAAGTATTTTGGGGAGTAGGTGCGCGCCATTGTGCATGGGTAGGGGGTTGGGGGTATGTCTGCGCATGATGGACGGAGAAATGGGGAGTAAGAGGTGGGTAGTAATGCTGTGGTGGGCCATATGGAGTATGTGGGTAAGCTTGGGGGTGAGGGCGAGGTTGGTGATAATATGGTGACGGACTCCTGGACCAGACCCTTGATTCCACCACTGCCACTTCTTCTTTCTTTTTCTTTCCCAATACTCCTCCGGTGCCGCTTTGAATAGCCTGCGTAGTTGCTTTGAGTGCCGAATAGCTCATAATCTTGTTAGACTTGAGACCCTCTTCCACCGTGCTTCCCATCTTTACGACCTCATTGAAAGTTTTCCCCACCGCGGACACCAGATGACCATAGTAGGTTGGTTCCAAAGCCTGAAGGAAATAATCAACCATCTCATTCTCTTTCATCGGAGGATCAACTCTTGCTGCCTGTTCTCTCCAACGGAAACCGTACTCTCTAAAGCTTTCTCCGGGCTTCTTCTCGATTTTGGTCAATGACAGACGGTCCGGGACAATTTCGAGGTTGTATTGAAAATGACATGCAAATGCTTGAGCCGGGTCGTCCCAGGTGTACCACCGAGCATGATCTTGTCGTGTATACCATTCTAACGCTGCTCCACTTAAGCTTTGACTAAAGTAAGCCACTAATAGCTCATCTTTTCCTCCAGCTCCCCTCATCTTGCTGCAGAATCCCCTCAGGTGGGCCACCGGATCACCATGGCCATCATACAAATCAAACTTTGGCAACTTGAACCCCGCTGGCAGCTGGACATCGGGAAACAAGCACAAATCTTTGTAGGCCACACTGACTTGGCCACCCAGTCCTTGCATGTTCCTGAAGGATTGCTCCAGGCTTTTTACTTTTCGAAACATCTCTTCCTGTTCCGGGTCCTTAAGCGGCTTATCAGTTTCCACCGGGAGCTCAAAGCGAGGAGTGTAGGAATACGGCTCAGGTGCTTTGAAGGTAGGCTCGGGAGGGTAGTACTGGCTGTCGTGAGTTGGAAACAATGGCTCACTGGAAGATCTTTGCAATGTGGCAGGTGGAGGCGCCACAAATACTGGAGCAGTTGGCGGTGGAGGACATGGAATTTGCTTGGGTGGTGGTGGTGGCGGTGTCTGAGAGGTGGTTCCGTAGTACTGCTGGTACGTCGGGAAAGCGGGAGATGAGTTCACTGTGGGAGGATCTTGGGGTTGAGCTGGTGGTGGGAGGTAATTGGGGTTGGCAGGATAGACTGGTGGTGGATGTCCCTTCGACCAGGCCTGGTACATTTCGGCCATTTGTTGCTTTAGTTTGTACATCTCTTCTCTCATTGTGTTAACGTCCACTGCCTCCTCCTCTCTGGATGGGTCAATAATGCTTGCTTCCAAATCCTGATTGGTCATGTTTGACTTGTCCTTGGAGCGGGTATTGTAAGGATGGGTTGCCAGAATGCCAGTCAGCTTAAACACCTATCTGGACTCATCAACAACAACTTGGTTAGCGGTTAGGGCATTAACAAATAGATAACCGCACATTGATGGGTGGATGCACCTAAGCAGTCAAACGTTTCTATTATGCCTCTATTCACATGCGTCATTCCGGCCTAATTAGTTCCCACTCTTATCCTTTCACTTTGTTTTGCTCTCCCTCTTTTGGTTTTCTTTCATTTGGTTTTTTCCCCTGTTTGTATCATTCCTTTCTGGTTTTCCCTTTTATTATTTAGAAATGGTCGAATCCTATGGAGATTGCCTACGTATCACGACCCCGCGTGAATCAGACCAATCGTAGTTCGTAAATAGATGCAACGTAGGAGCAGGATATTTTGATAATTTTAATTTTATTGATAGCAAACTTGTCTATTACAAAGACTCAAAACAACTAACAGACTACAAACTCCATCATCCCTATTCTAATTCAAAATACAGACCCAATCCACTGACTCTGATAAAAGAACTTACAAACCCAAATGACCTAACTCCAAAAGAAATACAGACTCGGAAAACAAAAATTTCTTAGTAGAAGAAAGAGTGCAGACTCAAAGACAATTAGGAATACATTAAAGCTCCTGGTGCCCGCGGGACATCATTCGGTCTTGCCGCGGGCCTATATGCAAGTTCCCCTTGAAGTCTGTCTAGGTCGTTCATTATCTGCTTCACAAATGTCATCACTGATACCAGGAAGGTGGTTCGGGTCATGTTCTCGCACATTTGACATTTCCTAGTAATAGAATGAGCAACGGTTAAGATTCTTTCTCGGATTCTTCCTTTCTCTTGAAGCAATCGCCCTATCTGTTGTGCCCTGGCCTCCAAAGTTCGCTCATCCGCTTGGCTTTGTTCCCGGAGTTGTTGCAAGTCTATTTCTAACTATGCCAATGCCATGTAACACTGTTCTCTTTCGACTTTGAATTCTTTTGCCTGCTTAATCATACGGTTTTCTGTGGCAATAACCTTTTTCTTTAATTCTGTGACCTCAGTGTCATATTTTCCTTTTAACTGTTTAACCATGCGGGCCCGTTCTTCTGCATTTTTAGCCAATTGTTTCTGGACCCCAGCTAATTCCTTTTCTGCCTTGTTGCAGTCAAAACTGTAGTCGTTCACCTTTTGCCTTAGATTTGCTATAAGCTTTGCATCTTTGGCACTTCTGACAGGATTATCGGCTTCTAACCTCATTTTCTGGATTTGGGCCCGTAAGGCTTCATTCTCTTTGGCCAATTGTTTTTTCTCACCTTCATCAGCCGCGGCTTGCAAGCTATTCTCAAATCGGAGGTCCTGGACCTGTTTTTCCAATGCTCCTATGCGGGCCCTATACTCATTTTCTTTAGTTAACCAATCCCACTGTTCTCGTGATGATTCAACAAATTCCTGGATGTGCGGTCGTTTGGCCGGTCTTCCGAATGCAACGTCCCTTCTATACCAAGCCTGATAATCAGGCGACACTTCTCCTTTGGCTCGATCTCGAACACAAGTGTTTGCCGTCAAATATTGACATTCGCTCCAGACTTGGCGGACCATTGCTTCAGGAAACTGCCCATCAGGGCCAATCTCAACCACTTGCAAACTAAGATCATCATCCTTGGGTACTATCTGGCATCTCCCCAGCTGCCTCAACACTCTATACGGGGCGTAAGGCTGAATGCTTCTAAGCCCCATCAGAAGGAAATGTGGTCGGGCTGCCGGCATGTATACGATTTCATCAACGGGTACCCATCCCAGTGTCCACTCTATTTGGCTTGCAGTGAGAGACCGAAAATATGTTGTCCAACCCGTGACTCCTTCTGGCAATTCGGCCCCTTTTATCCTTGTGTAAAACTCTTCTATGCATGTTTTTTCTGGAGACCCGTAGCTCAAAAACTGAGGGCGATGACACAGATGCTCGATCATCCACATTTGTAACAATAGATTGCACCCTTCGAAGAAAGCTTCCCCGGCCTTGCAGGCTGTAAGAGCACGGAAGATGTCGGCCAATATAATGGGTGCAAGTGTACTTTTGGCTTGAGTAATTAATGTGCTGACGACCCCAGCTATTTTTATGTCAATGTTCCCATCCTCCCTTGGAAATACCAGAAGTCCCAGGAAAGCTACCATAAAGGCGAAACGTCGATGCTCTTCCCACTTTTGGCGGTTTCCTTTGCTACATATCTTACTTTCTGGGTTGTTGAACCCCCCAATATGGCCGTATCGCTGATATATGAAACTTAGAGTACAAAAGCCATTTGCCAAATCTGTGTTATGGACGGCTCCTAACTATCTTCAAAGAGTCTAGAAATCTGTGCACGGCTACCACTCTGGGGGCAACCAAGTATTTGTGCCTCAACGGAACCTCATCCTTTCCAATGTAGCCAGCTATTTCCTCTAATGTCGGGGTAAGCTCAAAGTCCGAAAAATGAAACACATTATGTGCTGGGTCCCAACATGTAACCAGTGCTCTAATAATATCTCCCCGAGGCACAATATCGAGCAAACCGGTAATCCCTTTCAAATGTTTCTTGACTGCATCTTGCCCTTCTCCGCCTAAATCGTTCCACCACAGACGTAACTCCAAAGGGATTTTATGCATGATTGAAAATAATTCATTTTGAGTCGTGCTCATCCTGCACATTTATTAAGGTGATTTTAATAACTCATTTTGACCTAAAAGAGAAAAATGGCACAATCTCTGTTCAAATTCCAATTTAAACAAACAGCCAGTATTGTGGATACGGCCTTTCAGAACTTCATAAGGAAGATTTTAAGGCTGTGCCTGCTAACCGTTTAGAAGATGACTCAGGGTGGCTGTTCTTGCAAAAACAGCCTTCCGCCGCCCTTTTGGGGACATTTGGCTTATTTTTGACAAGAATGGCATCACCCGACTTATTCATTACGAAATTAAAAATTTTGGTATTTCTGGCTATTTTTGCAAAAGGGGAGGTTGGACCCGATGAGGGTTGCCTACGTATCTCACGTCCGGTGAGAATCAAACCAGCGTAGTTCGGGCAGATAAAAATAACTATTTCCGAAAGCTAAACTCTTTTTGTTTTTCTTCTTCATTTTTTTGTTTTTTTTTTTGTTTTGGCAAATACGCTACTTCTGAAAGCAGGACTCTTTTTTTTTTATATTTTCTTTTTCAGTGGCAAATAAAATAAACTAATTTGAAAATAAAACTCTTTTTGTTTTTCTTTTCCATTTTCTTCTTTTTTCCATTTTCAAAAATTCGGCAGCATTTCGGCACTACTTGGACATTGGGTTTTCTAATATGGGAAATTAACTCTCTACACTGCTATCTTCTCTTTTGTTTTTTTTTTCCAAATATTCAAAGCCGGTCAGCATGCGAGTCCAAAATAGATAAATGCACAAGTAGGATGCATCAGGATGGTCCATTATTCTGGGTACACCTGTCCTAGACGGACCCAACCCCTGTGTTGAGTCCCCTAAGTCATATGCACGTGATGCAAATAAGCGTTCCTACTAGGGATCCGGCATGAAGTCAAATTATTCTAGGTTCAAAAACCTGGGTATGTGTTCTAGACTGTGTACCCGAGCGGACAACTCGAGTCGAGGAGGGGGCTACGTACCGGGAACCAAAAGGCCTTCCGGCTTAGTAACTTGTCCGGCCTCTTTCTTATTTCAAGGTATTGACACTAACAGAATAGGGAGTCTCAACCAGTGAGCACATCCCCAGAGGTGAGAAGAGAAGGGTTTCGCCACAGTTTATATACAATCCAGATAATATCAAAACGGTAAAAGCAACATTTTGCACAATTAGCATGAAACATGTAGGAAAATCAGATAAAGCCAAATACAACAATCTATCTAAGCTCGAATTCTGAACCCATAACCAAAGTTCTGGGTTCTTTTCCCCAGCGGAGTCGCCAGAGCTGTCACACCTCCCTTTTCACTACACCGTGAGGGTGTAAAGGAGTTTTTTCAATTAAAGGATAGTCGGAACGGGATTTATTATTAATATTCAGAGTCGCCACTTAGGAGATTAATGGTGTCCCAAGTCACCGGTTGAATCCCGATCCGAGGAAATTATGACTCTGTTAACAGTCCGCGAACCAGAACTCCGAGTAAGGAATTCTGTTAACCCGGGAGAAGGTATTAGGCACTCCCGGATTCCGTGGTTCTAGCACGGTCGCTCAACTGTTGTATTTGATTTTATCTAATTTTAAAACATATTCTAACCTATGTGCCTTTTATTTTAACCGCTTTTACTTTATGTCTTTATAATAAGAATTGCAACGTCGTGAAAATGTATCTCGAACCACGTTACACCAGTGCACCCGTGGCTTTTGACGCATTTCGACTCCGTTGAGATTTAGATTTGGGTCACATAAACGTGCACCCGCATTCAGGAAGGTAATATTATTAAAATACGCGCCTAAAGCAGCTACGCTTTTATTATCTTTGGGGAAAACCATGAAATTCGCTAAACGGTTCACCCGAATTCTAAGAATTAATAAAATATTTATTGAGGGCCTCGTAATTTGTGTATTTTGCTTGGCGAGGCTCATCTCATTTATTATTTAAAGGCAAACCTAAAAATAACTATGGTTCTTTATTTTACTTGTCTCTAGTAATGGAGGGAAAAGTCTTACTTAATTCATTATTAGACTAAATGGTAATTATGCATCACAATCCAGCCATTGGGCTCTAAGATAAGTCCAACGAGGGGAAAATACACTCAGGTCTGCACGATTTCATCTGGTCCATCAAACGCCTTGGTCCAGGCCCAAACGAGAATGGAGTCAAAACTGGGCCTGGGCCTATGCCAAACCAATCAGCACCTCAAATCAACAAATGTAAATCTGCTGAGTTACTCCAGGCTATTTTAATTGTATTCAATGACTTATACAAGGAAGAACAAAGTATACTTACTTATTTGCCTACTGGTGCGTCCCTATATGTCACTAACGGTGAAAATCACACCAGAGGAAGCATCATATTGCGTGTTTCATGCAAAGAATGTGACTGGTACACTAGAGTGGCCATCAATTACAATAGACTGTTAGAGTTGTGTAAGCTCAGCATGAGTAGTGCAAATACCCTGGCTTAATATTAACAGGCCTATTCGAATTAATACAACGGGGCTGCAGTTTTACAATAAAACAGGCTCATATTCAGGACTTCTAGTTCTAACCTCTATATGCAGTATTCAGATATTGAGAACATAAACCACAATCAATTCCAAATGTCTCAACGGTATCGAAAACAGTCTGATCCAGTCTTATTATACAGTCCAGATTTATACACATACAAATCGATTCTAAACTATGCTGTACAATTAAATTTAACGCCTATTTAACTACCAACACCCCACAGTCCAGGCAACATATTTCAGGATCAAATAGGTGAGTAATTGTATTCCATTTCAAGCTCAAAGTTACAGCAGAGTAGATTCAGGCGTGTACCTGGAAGTCAGTGATCAATAAGAAGAAGAAAGATCAGCAGCAGTAACAGTTCTCAGCAGCAACCCAGGAATAAGTTCAAAATTTAATAATAAATCAGTTGACACAGCAAATTCAGGAACAGATTTGAAACTCCAGCGATAGATCAAACACAGCAACAATTTCTATCACTGAAGCAACCCAAACCAGCTCGAATACCCAGAAACTGAACACAGGAAAGAAAAACACTCAAACTAGGATCACAGTGACTCGAA
>NC_031994.1:30332247-30349063 GCF_001879085.1 Nicotiana attenuata
CAAATAATCTAACTATTTTGAAAACTAAGACGTTTTTTTCAGTTTTGTTGGCAAATACACTATTTCTGAAAGCAAGATTCTTTTTATATTTTCTTTTCAGTGCAATAAATAACTATATGAAATAAACTCTTTTGTTTTCTTTTCCATTTTTCTCTTTTTTTCATTTTCAAAAATTCGGCAGCATTTCGGCACTACTTGGACATTGGGTTTTCTAATATGGGAAATTAACTCTCTACACTGCTATCTTCTCTTTTGTTTTTTTTTCCAAATATTCAAAGCCGGTCAGCATGCGAGTCCAAAACAGATAAATGCACAAGTAGGATGCATCAGGATGGTCCATTATTCTGGGTACACCTGTCCTAGACGGACCCAACCCCTGTGTTGAGTCCCCTAAGTCATATGCACGTGATGCAAATAAGCGTTCCTACTAGGGATCCGGCATGAAGTCAAGTTATTCTAGGTTCAAAAACCTGGGTATGTGTTCTAGACTGTGTACCCGAGCGGACGACTCGAGTCGAGGAGGGGGCTACGTACCGGGAACCAAAAGGCCATCCGGCTTAGTAACTTGTCCGGCCTCTTTCTTATTTCAAGGTATTGACACTAACAGAATAGGGAGTCTCAACCAGTGAGCACATCCCCGGAGGTGAGAAGAGAAGGGTTTCGCCACAGTTTATATACAATCCAGATAATATCAAAGCGGTAAAAAGCAACATTTTGCACATTTAGCATGAAACATGTAGAAAAATCAGATAAAGCCAAATACAACAATATATCTAAGCTCGAATTCTGAACCCNGGAAGATAATATTATTAAAATACGCACCCTAAACAACTACGCATTCATTATCTTTGGGGAGGACTGTGAAATTTGCTAAAACGGTCTGCCCGAATTCTAAGTATTTTTATGTAACATTTATTGAGGGCCCCGCGATTCATGTGTTTTATTTAGCGAGGCTAGGCTCATTATTTTATTAAAAGGGCAGCGTAAAAACGGACTACGATTCTCTATTTTTGTATTAAAACAACATTAGGTGTTACCAACTCAATTGCAGTTGGCCCAAGAGCCCAATCCAAGTGGTCTGCCACACCTAAACCCATCATACCTCAAATAGGAGATCCTGGGGTCGATTTCCTGAGTCGAGTGTACCAAGGCCCGTTTTGTTTTACCTTATTCGAGATCGCTGAACACTACTCCATGCTTAACAACTATCATTTCTAACTATTAACCCGTTGGAAACATTTATAGTACGCTTTCAAACTCAGACAAATTCACGCTATGATTATACGAAATCAGTAATCCATTAAAACAGCCTGATTTTCCATTTTTCATAACTATATGAAAGAGCAACCAATGAGAGATTATGCCAAGCTACCATTAACAAACAACATGTTGACAGAATAAAACAGTCTCAATTAGCACAATTGATAGATTAATGTTTCAGTTATGCTTATTAACTACATAACTACTACAAACTATCTACAAATTAGCAATCAGCAGAGGCGAACTTCAATGCATAAATTCGATGGAATTTCCTCATTGTACTTCCAATTCAACAGTTACATCAAATCAGTTTCGGATGTGTACCTGGAATTTGCAAAGGAAACAAGAAGGAAAGAGTCAGCAGTAGCACAACAAGGCAGCAGCAATGGAGTTAGCCCAGGAATAACTAAAATAACTAGCCGGATACAGATTTGGACAGCAAAACTATCAAATGACCCTCAGCAATCAATCAGGCAACCAATACAAGGGTAGATTGAACTCAAAAATACCCGAGATCTCAACAAACACCAACAGCAATAACGAATAACCCACAACAGCCACTTAAGCCTCAAATACTACTCGAAATGCAAACAAACATCCTCGAAAGAAAACTTAATTTCTCCTGGAGCTTTAATGAAACAGAAGTCGACCAAAATCCAACCCCAGACCAGCTTGAAATAACCAAAACCAACGGCAAACTAACAGTCACACTTCAGAAGAAACTCAACAAACAGAGGAGAAGAGAACTGGTCAAAGTTGGCTAACATCAATGTAACAGTACATAATTCTGATTTTTGCAGGTTTTGTTGTTTTTGGTTTTCTTATTTTTTGAGTTTCTACTTTCAAATCTGGGAACTGAAGAGTACTTTTGGAGGTGGGAATTCTAGGCCTCTAAACTTGTGAATCAAGGCAAATGAATGCCTATTTATAGATGAACTTAGGGTCCAGCTCCAGATTTTCCTTTTACCCATTAATCCCTATTTTAATTCTATTTTTACCCTTTATTTTCTGACTTGTTACACAAGTAACTACCTTAAGTTTACTGAAATATGCACTATAGTCCATCCTAGAAGGTTCTATACCCATTACAAATCCTATTCTACCCTTACTTTACTTCAACAATTACCAAATCTGATTAAACTACCCTTTTCCCATGCCTAAACTACCCTTAGCACCCCCTGAAATTACTGAGCTAAACCAGACCATCCTAAACTAAAACCTATCAATGCTAATTAATGCTAAACACTGAATTAAGGCATTACTAATGATAACTACTGATTGAACGAGACTAACTGACCAGACTAACTCAAATCAAATATTAGAACAAAAATTAAAATCAGCAAATCCTAAACAGAATTGACTAAGACGGCTAATAAAGAATTAAGGATTATAACCATGAATCATAAACTGAAAACAAACATCTAGCAAGACAGATTCAAAACGAAAAAAAAATAAACTAAAACCTAAAATTAACAAAACAGGATTAAATCAACCCAACAAAATTAAGCTAAAGCTAAGAACAATTACAAGAGCAGGATGAAAGCACATACAGAATCAAAGACAGAATCGAACAAAACTTACTGATGTTGAGCATTCGACTGACTACGGGACGAACTCTGACCAGCTATTGTTGTTTGAATCCTCCGAGATTCTTGACACGTAACATCCCTAATCGTGTGTTTTCAAAATAAAACACGTGATTAGGGAAATTACGGTCCAAAATCCCCAAGATTTTCTGAGCTAGGGTTCTGCCGGGATTTGGGATTCAGAGTTTATAATGTTCCGGGCAGATTCGAGGGTTTCTAAGTATGAGTTAATGATGAGGGAGGTCTGGTGGTTAAAGAGGTATCGATTTTGGGAGGATTTGGGGACGGCACCGCCATCGGAGGAACTTGTGGCGGCGCTAGAGTTTTGCAGATTCGAGGAACTCCGGTGTGATTTGAGAGAAGCTGAGGTCGGAAGGGGAAAGAAGGGGGGAGAGGGTGCTAGGGTGTTAAGCTGGGGTGGTTTGGAAGTGGTGGCGTTCACCGGCGGCGGCGGTTCCGGCGCTAGGGTTTGAATTATTTGAGACGTTTGGGTGATGTTTGAAAGAAACCAATACTAGATATGGAATGGGGAGGTGACGAAGAGGACATGGTGTAAATTTCAGGGCCATTGGACAACCGCCGCCGGCGGAGGCGATTTCCGGCCGGCGGCGTGCGGCGGTAGGCGACGGAGGGTTCTCTGAAGTGTGAGAGATGAGAGGCAGGGGGTCTGAAGGGGGGGGGGGGGTAGGGCATTCGGACATATATATATATCAAATGCCCCCCAGTTAAGAGCCGTTGGATTAAACTACCTCGACGGCCCAGATCAATTACGACCTAAACAGGGTCGTTTCAGTTAAGGGGAAAGACCGGATCGGGCATGGGCTAATTGGGGTGGGGCATTTTTTGTTTGGGCCTGGGTAATTTGGCCCAATTCTTGCCATTTCCTTTCCTTATTCCTTTATTTGTTTTCTTGTATTTTAATCACTTTGCTTTTGTATTTTATTTTTTGTATTTTGTATTTATTTATTTTTTCTGATTTTATAAAATGATAAAACTAAAATGAAACCTAATTTATTTCCAAAATTAAGCTAATTAATTCCTATTTAAAATAAACTCAAGACAAATTCAACAACTAACAATTAAGAAATGCAAAAATGGACTATTTTTGTTATTTTCTTTAAATTTTGTTCTAAAAATAACTTAACCACTAAATAATCCTTAAATATGGAATTAGATCCTTAATGCAAATGTCAGGCATATATTTTTTATATTTTTCATATGAAATAAAAATGCACAAACAAAATGCAAACAATTAACAGAAAATAACACAAAATTCAAAAAAAGTGTAAAATAATGAAAGAGAAATTATTTTGTTTGAATTTTTGGGAATAATTCATATATAGGGCAAAAATCACGTGCTCACATTCCCCAAATTTCCTTTTCAAAAATCGTTGGTTTTTCAAAATTAGGGTTTCTGAAAGTCTTTCGATTCTTGTTGTTCTTTTCTTTTAGATGTTTGTCTGTATTATGCTCGTATGTTTTCCTCCTCTATTACGCATGTATTGTCTTTCTACTTTTATATGTATGCTCACATGATTAGTCTGTTTTTCTCACTCTTCTACCATGCATATTTACTATTGAATTTCTTGATGTTTGGCTATCCTGAACTATGTTCGTGTTCTTGTCGAGCATGTTTTCTTAAATGCCAAAGTTTTTCTGAGCATGTTCTTCATGCCTTAAAGTGGTTTCCTTTCTTTGATTGTTTCAAGACCGCCATTGTATTTGCCTGATTCTCATGAGACTCCTTGATTCTGTTCACTTGCCTTCTCATTTCTGTGTTTGATTCGTTGGGGAAACCCTAGAATTTGGGGGTTTTTTCTTGGTAAATTGAATTAGGGTTCCACTTTGGGGATGCTGTACCTTCAGACTCACTATGAGTCTCTGGTTGAACTCGTATTCTTTTGTTCACGATTCTAAACAGTTCAATGTTAAACTCTTTTGTATGAATTGTTTGCTTTATATGCAAGAAGCTACTCTTCCAAGGTTTTTGGTGATTGCTTGATTGATTTTGGATCCCTTTGATAGGGTCTTGATTGATTGCCATTGATTTGCTTTGGTTAAGCCCTCTTTACCTATTTCTAGTTTGGTTCATTCGATTTAAACTTAGTACTTTGATTTTGTTAATTGTTTGATTGATTCCCTTTCTTTTCTCTTTACAAATCAAGTACTATTGAAACCTTTCCTTAAATATACCTCGTGTATTTTCCCTTCTTATGCTACTGTGAAGGATTTTATTCAAATTTCCTTTCCTTGTTTACACTTTTCCGTTTGAAATTAAATCCCTTGACTAAAGGGAGAATATTTGAGACTGATTTTTTTAAAAGGGTTTTATTGCCTTTCTTGTTTGCTTCTCTACACTATAAAAGAGGCTACCTTTCTACACTTTTACACATGAACACAGAATACCATCTGAGTTCATAATTCACTTTCACTCTCTCTTTCTGATACTCACACTATTGTGGACTTTGCTCGCTTTCTTCTGCATTCTTTACTTCTATACCGGTATGTTTCAATTAGTTTATACGCCCCAAGAACAATGTGTTTAATTCTGTCCACATGTTTTCTAGCATATTATAACGTGTTTCCCCTTCTCTTACAGTCCAGCATTTAAATAATCTGTGCAGTAGTTTGTTTGTTGTGAATTTGATGCTTTATGAATTCCCTTACCTCTTTTACCCCTTTGTATGTGAGTTTATTGTTCAGGGCATAGCAACACCCCAATATTGTTGTCTATGATCCTGAACTGGGTTCATTGAACTCCTTAACTCAATCAATTCCCACTTCCCATTCTCCCCACTATGTGCTTGAGCCTTGACTTAGGTCTGATAGTGTCCTAATCACTATCCAGACCTTTGTCAGACCATCAAAAGGTCTGCTCCTAACTTGTTCATCTAGCAAGCGGTCAGGGGTGTGCCAGCCTACCTTATGGCTAGGTATGACCACCACTTGTCATGGCCCCTTTAATTCCCTTTCGATTTGCACTTACTCCTAGCTATAAGTTCTGCCCCCCTCTTTCAAGCCATGCTTTGGGAACCCTGAGCTCCCTCTGAACTTGGATGCCTGAGGGCTGGCTATTCCACACTGCACTATCCTGTTCATAATGGCATCCTGGGTGTAAGCAATTCCTGGAATCCCTGAGGTTCCTTGAAACATTGAAACACCCTAGATAAGGAGAAGGCTTTGGAGATCTAGACCCCGGAGTTGGTTAAATACATATTATTGGACATTAAGATTGAATTAGGCTGCTTGGATCTAGCTGTTAGTTTTTCATGTATTTCTATTATTTCAGTTGATTCATTGGGTTGTAATAACTTGTATAGAACTCGGGGAATCTAGTAAAAGGGTGTGGGAGGGGTTTTACTTTCTTGCATCAATAAAGGGTAGATATCAAGACTTTAGGACTTTAATTTTTTCACTAGAAATACTGTACATAACATGGTTCGATGTTTCTGATTCAAGTCACCTAGATGGCATGCCTATAGGGTTTAACGTTTAATTATGATATAAGTCATCTAGAAATCCTGCCTATAGGACCTTAACGTTCATGTAATCAGTGCATATAGAAATCATGCCTATAGGGAATGCATATGCATTAGGAAAACTGTAGGGTAATTAAATAATTACCTCTTCTTACCAGTTCTTAACAGACTTTTTTAATCAGATATAGATATCATAGGATTCCGCATCAAGTTCGTCCGATTCTTCTTAAGCAATAACAATTTGTTAACTGGTCTCTAATGTCTTAATGTTTTCAGCCTCAATCTTTTGACAAAAACTCTTTTGAATCAGTATACATTTGAGTCCTTCAAATCAGCACCTCTTCTGAAATGGTTTCTTTCTAAAATTCCGCCTAAACATTTTCCAACTAAGTTTTGGTCTTCCTGAAATTGTCTTTAAAACGGTTCTGCAGTTTACTCTTTCCTTAAGTATTTCTGACTCTGGAACTCCTTTTACGGTTTATACTCATGATTCTCTTAAAACTTATTTCTAAACTACCTGCAGTCTGTACTTTCCGGTATTAGACTACTTTTCTAGAACCAGTACTTTCTAAATCACTCGCTTAAAATACCTTAAGTTTTGACAATTGGATCCAAGTTGCCTAATGTGGGCTTCTTGTCTAAACGTATGTATCGAAGCAGTTCCCTCGCTGCTTAATTTTTAATTTTAAAGACTAAACCAGTATGTGTAAAGGCATGCTAAACTATATGTTATCTGATTCACGGGGTTTATGTGAGCCTTACCTGTTTGTCTGTTCATTCCCCCTACTTGTTACTTGTTTTTGAATGTCGATTAGAATTTTTGTCCTTTAAACTTCATAAAGGCCCCCTATCCCTTTCTTTCCCTTTTAGGATTAGAAGTCCTAATGCCCCGGGAATGATAACTTGGGACGGGTAATAGCATGCAATAGGCAAACGATACCATTCCCCGCTCCAATACCTTAATGGGGTGGGAAAGGGTAGACATGGAGATGATGATTACACGATAACACTATGCGTACAATTGAGTGCCGGTATTGTGCGAATGATCCATGTAATATATAAACCTAGGACCCCCCCCCCCCCTCTTTATTAGTTTAACAATTTTCTGAGTCTTAAAAAGATGTTGCACTTTCGACTTCTGTTTTTCACATTGTCCGCACTAAGTACTTGACTTCTTCCTACTTGCACTTTTAACTAAACTACTCCTTCCCAAAAATTCAGCACTTTTTTTTTACCTTTTGTGCTCCTTATTTGTAATAGTTTTCTCGTATTTGCAATGCTTGCTTGTTTACTTGTTTGTTTGCATACAAAGTCACAATTATAGCATGGCCGGGAACTACACTAGTGGATCTTGAGGGGTGCCTAACACCTTCCCCTCGAGATAATTTCTAGCCCTTACCCAAACTCTGGTTCTTCATTTCAAATTCTTCCTTAAAGTGTCCTAATGCACTATAATCATTAGGTGGTGACTCTTCAAACTAAAAAACCCAATTCTCGCAAGGGAATAGAGTTTTCCTCCCGAATGTCGTATACCCGATTCCGAACTCCGTTTTTGGAAGAAAAAGGGGGCGTCGACAGAGCTGCCCCTCTTTATCCGGGAAGAATGAAAGAGTTGTCGGGTAAAGATATGATGGCCAATTTTGACCGGAAGTGGCGATTTTCAAAGAATTTGACCGAGCTCTGGTTTCTGAGCTGCCTACGTATCCCTGGTTTTACAGGAATCAGGTCGTATGTAGTTCAGGAACCATTAACAGAACATGCCGATGGAGATACGAAAGGACGGACGCGATGCTTTTGGAGAGGCAAGAGGTATTTGGGAAGCTGATCAGCTGCGAGAACCAGAGCGGGACCGCTCCTGCTGAGATGGCCATTGTTAGCTGGTGTACCTGCAAGTGAGCAATATAGGCGTATATTGTGCATAAACTAATACATGATGCAAGTTCCCGTCGGACCATGAATGTTGTCCTCGGACGGTTAGGATGACGTCCTCGGACCATGATGTCCTAGGCCATGAAGCGCAAAATTAAAGGATTCACAGGCTATGAAATGACATTCTCGGGCCATGATGATGGTGCCTCCGAACCATGATGCCTTTGAATAATGATGTGCAAGATATAAAGTGGGGTCCTCGGGCCATGGCATGGTGTTCTCGGGCTATGAAGATGATGCCTCCGAACGATGACACCTTTGGACAATTTAGCGATATTCCAGCCCATGAAATGCAAGGTTTGGCGGTATTTCAGCCATGAAATGCAAAGTTTGGCGGTATTTCAGCCGATGCAAAAACGTAAATGGCGATGTTTCAGCCGACAGAAGATTTAAAGAAAACAGGCGATGTTTCAGCCGATGTGAAAATAAAACTAGCGATGTTTCAGCCGACAGAAGATTGAAATAAAGTTTGGCGATATTTCAGCCGATATGAAATAAAATGGCGATATTTCAGCCGATGCAAAAATAAAATGGCGATATTTCAGCCTACATAAATTTAAGTAAAGTTTGGCGATATTTCGGCTGATTGCAAGACGTGAGGTGGCGATATTTCAGCCATGCAAGAAAGATAAAGTGGCGGTATTTCAGCCATGTAGGTGGAGATAGAGCTTAACCTCGGAAGGCAGAAAGGTAGCCTTATGCAATGCAGGAAATGCAGATGGAGACAACGCTTAGTTTCGGAAGGCAGAAAGGTAGCCTTATGCAATGCAGGAAATGCAGATGGAGACAACGCTTAGTCTCGGAAGGTAGAAAGGTAGCCTTATGCAATGCAAGAAATGTAGATGGAGACAACGCTTAGTCTCGGAAGGCAGAAAGGTAGCCTTATGCAATGCAGGAATGCAGATGGAGACAACGCTTGGTCTCGGAAGGCAAAAAGGTAGCCTTATGCAATGAGATAAAAGCGGGTAGTAATAAAAGATTCTTAGCTGACAGATGGTAGCCGATTGTGATATTGCGGCTGCTGGGAAATATTGCGTGCGGACAGCAAAATGCGGGTAGGTGTGATGGCTCAATGCGATTGCGTAATATGTTTGTAACTCGGGCGCCTGCATCTAATAAAAATTGTGAGTTTTGTCAAGGGGGAAAGGTTAGTTCGTTTTCCCTTGGCTTCCGGCATTGCGCATCGTTGGGGTAGCGTCGCTAAACAGTAGCAATTCGAACAATAATTATGCATGATTTAGTAAATATAACATAAGTAGAAAACGGTTTTGTTTAGATGAACCAACGACTGCAACGTGGTTCAAAACATTGCAACCTTTCTTGCTCCGGAATTTTGAGGGTCCTCCTCAAAATTCTGCCCCAGTTTACTAGGTTGGCACTTCTGACGGCTGCGCTGCATGACTGAAGAATCAACTTCGGAATTTTGAGGGTCCTCCTCAAAATCTGCCCCAGTTTACTGAGGTGGCATCCCTGGCGATGAGTGGCTGAAGACCAACTTCGGAATTTTGAGGGCCCTCCTCAAAATTCTGCCCCAGTTCCAATAGTAGAGGGAAATGAAATCTTTATTAAATTGTGACCGAACCCATAGGGCTGCCTACGTATCCCCTCTTAAACGGGAATCAGGTCAGGCGTAGTTCAAATTACATCATAGAGAAATAATAGGTGATTACACATAATATCGTTTCACTGCATCTGAGTTGATTGGCTTTGGCCAGACTTCTCCATCCATTTCTGCAAGAATAAGGGCTCCTCCAGTTAGAATCCGGTGAACCATGTACGGACCCTGCCAGTTGGGAGAGAATTTCCCCTTGGCTTCATTTTGATGTGGGAATATCTTCTTCAACACCAGCTGCCCCGGTGTAAACTTCCTTGGCTTAACTCTTTTGTTGAAGGCTCTGGACATTCTGTTCTGGTACAACTGATCGTGGCAAACTGCATTCATTCTTTTCCCATCTATAAGGGCTAGCTGCTCGTAGAGACCTTTTACCCATTCTGCATCGTCCAACTCTGCTTCTTGTATGATCCTCAGGGAGGGAATTTCTACCTCGGCCGGGATGACCGCCTCTGTACCATAAACCAACATGTAGGGAGTTGCTCTGGTCGACATGCGGACTGTGGTGCGGTATCCTAGTAAGGCAAATGATAACTTCTCATGCCACTGTTTGTGACTTTCGACCATCTTCCTTAGTATCTTTTTGATGTTTTTATTGGCTGCTTCTACGGCTCCATTCATCTGAGGTCTGTAAGCTGTAGAATTCTTGTGTTTAATCTTGAATGCCTCACACATTGCTTTCATTAAGTCGCTATTGAGATTGGAACCATTATCAGTGATGATTGATTCTGGAATCCCGAATCGGCAAACAATACGATCACAGACGAAATCTGCCACAACTTTCTTAGTCATTGCCTTGTTTGATGCTACTTCAACCCATTTAGTAAAGTAATCAATCGCCACCAGGATAAATCTGTGCCCGTTTGATGCGGCAGGCTCGATAGGTCCGATAACATCCATTCCCCAAGCGGCAAATGGCCACAGTGAGCTAGTTGCAGTAAGCTCGTTTGGAGGCACCTTTATCATGTCTGCATGTATCTGACAGCGATGGCATTTGCGAACATATTGGATACAGTGTGTTTCCATAGTCATCCAAAAATACCCTGCTCGGAGTATCTTCTTTGCCAAGAATAAACCATTCATGTGTGGTCCGCATGTCCCTGCGTGCACTTCATCTAATAGTCTGGATGCTTCCTTTGCTTCGACACACCTTAGCAAACCTAAATCGGGAGTCCTCCTGTACAAGATTCCTCCGCTGTGAAAGAAGTTATTGGATAATCTCCGAAGTGTGCGCTTCTGAGTGGCGTTGGCGAGTTCTGGATACTCCCCTGTTGTTAAGTACCTTTTGATGTCGTGGAACCATGGCTTTCCGGTTCTTCTTCAACGTTGGCACAATAAGCTGGCTGATCATAAATCCTTACTGGGATGGGATCAATGAAATTTGTGTCTGGATGTTGGATCATGGATGATAGGGTAGCTAGTGCGTCAGCGAACTCATTCTGAACCCTGGGGACATGCCAAAATTCAGTCTTTGTGAATCTTTTCCTTAACTCCTGTATGTGGTGCAAATAGGGAAGTATCTTAGAGTTTTTGGTGGCCCATTCTTCTCGGACTTGATGTATGAGCAGGTCTGAGTCCCCGATCACTAGTAACTCTTGAATGTTCATGTCAATGGCCATCTTGAGTCCCAGGATGCAAGCTTCGTATTCGGCCATATTATTTGTGCAAGGGAACCTGAGTTTGGCGGATACCGGGTAATGCTGGCCGGTTTCTGATACTAGGACTGCCCCTATGCCAACTCCTTTAAAATTGGCGGCCCCGTCGAAAAACATCCTCCAACCCTCGTAGGATTCTGCAATATCTTCTCCTACAAAGGACACTTCTTCATCAGGAAAATACGTTTTCAGGGGTTCGTATTCTCCGCCGATAGGGTTCTCGGCGAGGTGATCTGCTATGGCCTGGCCCTTAACTGCTTTCTGAGTCACGTAAACAATGTCGAACTCACTCAACAAGATTTGCCACTTGGCGAGCTTGCCAGTGGGCATGGGTTTCTGAAAGATATACTTCAACGGGTCCATCCTGGATATGAGATAGGTAGTGTAGGCACAGAAATAATGCCTCAATTTCTGAGCTACCTAAGTTAGAGCACAACAAGTGCGTTCTAATAAGGAATACCGGGCCTCGTACGGGGTAAACTTCTTACTGAGATAGTAGATGGCCTGCTCCTTTCTTCCCGTTTCATCATGTTGCCCTAGAACACAACCGAACGCTTCATCCAAAACTGCAAGATAAAGCAATAGGGGCCTTCCTGGCTCGGGCGGAACCAAGACTGGTGGCGTTGACAGGTATTCCTTGATTCTGTCGAAGGCTTTCTGACAATCGTCGGTCCATCTAGTAGCAGCGTCTTTCTTTAGCAATTTAAAAATGGGTTCACAAATGACTGTGGACTGGGCTATGAACCGACTGATATAGTTGAGTCTTCCCAAGAAACTCATCACGTCCTTCTTGTTCTTGGTAGTGGCAATTCTTGGATGGCTTTGATCTTTGATGGGTCCAATTCTATTCCTCGACGGCTTACGATGAAACCCAGCAATTTTCCGGCAGGAACCCCGAATGCACATTTGGCAGGATTCAATTTCAGATTGTACCTTCTCAGTCTGTTGAAGAATTTTCTCAGATCTTCCATATGATCAGTGGCTTTCTTGGATTTGACGATGACGTCGTCCACATATACTTCGATCTCCTTGTGTATCATGTCGTGAAAGATAGTAGTCATGGCTCTCATGTAGGTGGCGCCAGCATTCTTCAACCCAAATGGCATCATTTTGTAGCAATACGTTCCCCACGGGGTGATAAAAGCCGTTTTCTCTGCATCCTCCTCATCCATCCATATCTGATGATACCCGGTGAAACAATCAACAAAAGACTGCAACTCATGCTTGGCACAGTTGTCGATGAGAATGTGTATGTTTGGCAATGGGAAGTCGACTTTGGGACTGGCCCGATTGGGATCCCGGTAATCGACACAGATTTTGACCTTCCCGTCCTTCTTTGGTACTGGCACGATGTTGGCTAACCATGTCGGATATTCCACTACCCTGAGAACCTTGGCTTTGATTTGCTTAGTGACCTCTTCTTTGATTTTCAAACTCATGTCGGGTTTGAATTTCCTGAGCTTCTGTTTTACCGGCGGATAGGTTGGATCTGTTGGCAGTTTGTGAGCTACAATGGACGTGCTGAGACCATTCATATCATCATACGACCAGGCGAATATGTCTTCGTATTCCTTTAAAAATTCCATATATTCTTCCTTTTCTGACGGCGACAGGTGAACACTGATGCGAGTTTCTTTGACATTTTCTGTATCTCCCAAATTAATGACCTCAGTTTCTTCTAGGTTAGACTTAGGTCTATTCTCAAAATTCTCAACCTCTCTGATGACCTCTTCAGGTATTTCATCTTCTTCTGAGTCTATGTCCTTTTGTTGCGTTGTTTCGTTGCAAGTCACAGTCGTTGGTTCATCGTGAAGATAAGTAATAGTAATGCTGTATAAAATAGAGTAAATGATAGAGAAAATAATAAGCGAGATATATGATAAACTGAAATGCTTTGTCTAAATTCATAATTGTTTGAAATGTCGGAGCTCTTTTCAAAATTAAAGACAATGCGGAAAGGAAATTAGTTAGTAAAAAGTAAAATGAGATGCATGTGGGCCCCGACGGTTCTGATTGACCGGTTGCTGAGGCGGTCCCCTCTGTTCACAGCTTGTGTGGAAGGGCCTTCCTCCCTTTCCTCCTCAAAAAGAACACAACAGTCCATATCATCATCCTGTTGGAACAAATTCTTCATGGCTGCCAATGTTTCATCTTCTTCGGACCCATATATAGTATCTGCTGGCTGGAAGGTTTGATCCAGGCTTGGTATCGGAAACTCCAATGGATAGTAGGGGCCGCGCCATGGTGGCGACCAGCTCTGGAATTCTTCCCAAGTATAGCCGTACCCTAAGCCAAAAGTAGTGTCATGCTTTTTCAGTGTGATGGGCTCAGTGATCCCCTGGAGATTCTTGCCGAGTCCCTTTCCAGGTTCGTACCCACACCAATTTAAGATGCTTTCAACCTTGTTGTCCCACCATTTGTCTTTGTCCACAGCGTTGACCCTTTCGATGTGGTGGTATGTCTCTCCGCCTATTCTCCTTCTGCCCCCGATCATTGGGATAGTCTGGCGACTATATATGGGATTACTACCGTCGCCATGAATGATCACTTCCTGGTGATTTCATTCGAATTTTACCGCCTGATGCAGGGTCGATGCTACAGCTCCGGCAGCGTGGATCCAGGGGCGTCCTAATAGCAAGTTGTAGGATGCTGGGACGTCTATTACTTGGAAGTCGACGTCGAACCGCGTTGGCCCCATTTGCAAGCATAGGCTAATTTCTCCAATAGTATATCTCTGGGATCCATCGAAGGCTTTGACATTGATAGCCCCATCTTTGATCTCGTGTAGGCCTTTTCCCAGAGTTCTGAGAGTTATAAGTGGACATATGTTGAGGCTGGACCCTCCATCGATTAGGACTCTGGTGATGAAGTAATCTTTGCATTGTACGGTGATGTGCAGTGCCTTGTTGTGGCTCAAACCTTCTGGTGGCAACTCGTCTTCATGGAAGGTTATTTTATGGCTTTCCAGCACTTGCCCCACCATATTCGCCATCTCACCCCCGGTTATATTGCTGGGCACATAGGCTTCGCTCAGTATCTTCATTAGGGCATTCTTGTGAGCGTCTGAACTTCGCAGCAGGGCCAGGATAGATATCTGTGCCGGCATTTTGTTTAACTATTCAGCGACCGAATATTCCTTAGCCTGTATTTTCCTCCAAAGGTCATCGGGCCCAGTCTCAATGGGACGTCCCTGAGCTTTCTTACTGGATTCGGCTAGGTGTTCTAGGGTGTAGACCCTCCCTGTTCTAGTCATTCCTTGTGCGGCAATCGCTTTCCCTGTCTTTGTCTTTCCTTTCCTCCTAGCTTCGGCAGTGTAATCGCAGGGTATGGCGTTTGAGTGGAACGGTGATACGTCAGTCATTACTACCAGAATAGGCACCCTTGGTGGTAACACAGCAACTTCAAAGGGTGTAGGTGTCTTCGGAACCCCAAATTCAACCTCGATTATCCCAGACGCCTTTGCAGAAGGAGGCGCTTCAAATTCAAGTGGTACAGACATATTTACTTCGTCGTCCTTGGAGGGCTGATTCTGTACAATAATTGGGTTGAGGGTAACTGTCGGCTTCTTTGGTTCATCCCCTTCAGCAATCAAACCTATCGACCCTTTAGGGTCCCAATCATCCTCGACCTCAATCATTTGAACGTCTCCACCTTTGTGGTCAAGCAGAGGGTTGTTGCGGACATTAGGAGCAGGCTCCTTTGCTACGATTACCTTGTTGTCGATTAGGGTCTGAATCTTATCTTTCAATGAACGGCACTCGTCAAGGGTGTGTCCTTTCATGCAGGAGTGATAGGCACAGGTCTTGTTGGGGTTGACCCACTGGGAGGGATTTTCTGGAGCTTTGGCTGGGATGGGAGTGACGTAACCGGCGGCTTTAAGTCTTTCATATAGCTGGTCAATTGGTTCTGCGATGGCTGTGTATTGTCTGGGAGGTTTTCGGTCGAAATTTGGTCTGGGCCTTGGAAAATTTTGGCGAGTGGGTGGTGACTCGTAGTGAGAGGGTTGAGTGTTATAAGCTTGGGAAACAGGTGCTGGTTGAGAGTATCTGGGTGAAGTGGGTTGATATGTGAGAGATGGAGAGGACTGGTAAACGGGAGGTGGATAGGAAGGTGCGGGTGCTTGGTAATTTAGGATAGGCTGATATGTAAGTGGAGGTGATGGGTAGGTGTGGTATTTTGGGGGTGACTTGGCTCCCTGTGCGATCATCACGGCACTTACATCTTTCTTCTTGGAAGCGCCACCAGTTTGTAAAGCTTTATTAGTGGCTTGCAATGCTTCATGATTCGTTACCATACCATTCTTGATGCCCTCTTCAATCCTTTCTCTGAGTTTGATGATATCAGAGAACTTTTGACCCTCGATCAGCATCAACCTTTCATAATATTGGGGATCCTGAGCCCGGACGAAGAACCTATTCATTTGTTCTTCTTCCAGGGCCGGCCTGACCTTGGCAGCTTCTGACCTCCAACGAGTAGCATACTCGCGAAATGTTTTGGTGGGCTTTTTCTTCAAATTCTGTATGTAGAACACATCCGGGGCGTTCTCGGTATTGAACCGGAATCTATCCATGAAGTCCGATGCCATGCTTACCCAACTCGTCCATTTCCTGGGGTCCTGACTGATATACCAGGATAGTGCATCTCCCTTCAAGCTCCTCATGAAGAGCTTCATGCGGATTTTCTCATCTCTTCCAACCCCAACTAACTTGTCGCAATAGGTCCTCAGGTGAACTCTGGGATCTCCGGAACCATCAAACATTTCGAACTTGGGAGGTTTGTACCCCTCCGGAAGTTCAACATCTAGTTGAATGCACAAGTCTTCATAGTTCAGCCCCTCAATGCCTTTGCTACCTTCGACACCCTGGACCCGACTGGTTAACTTCTTGAGCTCGACTGCCAAGTTCCTGATGAGGGAGTCTTTGTCATCAGACTCAGGTGCATTTGAGATCGGTTGGGTGTAGTGAGGTACAGTTTCCACAAAGATAGGAGTGTTATGGAGGTGGTCGTTTATGGTGTTTGGTGGCTCGGGAATGAGCAATGGAGTGTTGTTGCATGTGTTGCAGGTTTGGACGTGAGCAGACTGTATTTGTGGTTGCAGGGTGTTTTGTGGAGGTGCGGGATTCTGGGTGTTGACATCAGGAGCAGCAAGAGAGAATGATAGGCTTGCCAAGTTCCGAACTTGGTCCAACTCTTCCTGGAATTTCAGCAATTTTGTTCAAGATGAGCAGCTGTTCCCTTAGCAATTGGGGTACCCTGAGAAGTTTCCTCTCTTTCAATCTCCTTTCTAGCACTTGT
>NC_031994.1:30351381-30354220 GCF_001879085.1 Nicotiana attenuata
ATATATTACATGGATCATTCGCACAACACTGGCACTCAATTGTACGCATAGTGTTATCGTGTAATCATCATCTCCATGTCTACCCTTTCCCACCCCGTTAAGGTATTGGAGCGCGAAATGGTATCGTTTGCCTATTGCATGCTATTACCCGTCCCAAGCTATCAGTCCCGGGGCATTAGGACTTCTAATCCTAAAAGGGGAAGAAAGTGATGGGGGGCATTTATGGAGTTTAAAGGACAAAAATTCTAATCGACATTCAAAAACAAGTAACAAGTAGGGGGAATGAACAGACAAACAGGTAAGGCTCACATAAACCCCGTGAATCAGATAACATATAGTTTAGCATGCCTTTACACATACTGATTTAGTCTTTAAAATTAAAAATTAAGCAGCGAGCGAACTGGTTCGATACATACGTTTAGACAAGAAGCCCACATTAGGCAACTCGGATCCAATTGTCAAAACTTAAGGTATTTTAAGCGAGTGATTTAGAAAGTACTGGTTCTAGAAAAGTAGTCTAATGCCGGAAAGTACAGACTGCAGTCAGTTTAGAAATAAGTTTTAAGAGAATCATGAGTATAAACCATAAAAGCAGTTCCAGAGTCAGAAATACTTAAAGAAAGAGTAAACTGCAGAACTGTTTTAAAGACAATTTCAGGAAGACCAAAACTTAGTTGGAAAATGTTTAGGCACAATTTTAGAAAGAAACCATTTCAGAAGAGGTGCTGATTTGAAGGACTCAAATGTATACTGATTCAAAAGAGTTTTTGTCAAAAGATTGAGGCTGAAAACATTAAGACATTAGAGACCAGTTAACAGATTGTTATTGCTTAAGAAGAATCGTACGAACTTGATGCGGAATCCTATGATATCTATATCTGATTAAAAAAGTCTGTTAAGAACTGGTAAGAAGAGGTAATTACTTAATTACCGTACAGTTTGCCTAATGCATATGCATTCCCTATAGGCATGATTTCTATATGCACTGATTATATGAACGTTAAGGTCCTATAGGTAGGATTTCTAGATGACTTATATCATAATTAAACGTTAAACCCTATAGGCAGTGTATCTAGGTGACTTGAATCAGAAACATTGAACCATCTTATGTACAGTATTTCTAGTGAAAAAATTAAAGTCCTAAAGTCATGATATCTACCCTTTATTGATGCAAGAAAGTAAAACCCCTCCCACACCTGTATTGGGAAAAAGTTGAATTTATATTGAAGATGATGTGGCGTGACACGTGGACTGGACAAATAGTCAAAGTATAACAATTAAGAAAAAGGTACGGGAGATGACAGGTACGAGAAGAGGAAGTGAAACAGGCACGAGAAGCAGTTTAGATACGAGTCTCGTATTAATTCGAGTCATTTAAAGCCAGTGGATCAAAAGGCATTGAAAACATGGATCTGAAGACAAAAAGGAGTCCAAATTCAGTATTAAATACCTGATACGTTAGAAAATTGGTATTTAATAGGAATAATTGTGTAACGGCTCATTTAATATTATTTATTGTCCATAATTGTCTCATTAAAGCTTAGGTTTCATTCCTTTATCTAGAATCAACTATAAAAGGAGGAAGTTGTATTGGGAAAAGATCATGGTTGACATCATACTGAAATAAAAACTTGTTCGCTGCTTTATTATTATTGTTCTCAGAAAGCCTATTATTCTTTTTTTGGTCTCTTGATTATCAGTAACCCGATTTTTCATCTCAAATTCTAGTTTTAACCGAAATTATATTTTTTGGTTAAACAAATTGGTTCCGTTACCGGGAATCTGATAATCTATTCTTTTTAAGTTACATTCTATCTGTTGTTATCATCATGTCACACGACAATAATAACAGTGAAAACACCTTGGGAAACCGTGAAAATCAAATGCATCAAGATCAAGGAGATTTGCAGAACTTTAACGTGGTCCCTTCTCTTCAAAATTCACCACGTCAATCTCGTGAAGGCACTCCTAAATCACATGCTGACGAACAAGAGCAATCAGAACATTTTGAGGGACCAGAAGGAGCTCTGCAAAGAATAATTGATGCACGGGTTAGCCAAGCTCTTCAGGCGCTAGTTAGCCAGTTACCTGCTGCGCCGTCCACACCTTCGCCTAATAACAATACGCTGGAGAATCCTCGTTCTGGCCTTGTTAATTCAAACGAAGGAACCCCCATTGAACCACGAGAAATGAATCCAGGTAATACAAATAATTCTTATTTACAAAATTTGGTACTAACTTTGCAGACACAGCTCAAAGAACAAAACGAGCGCATCGAGCAAATCCATGGAGTTCCCCCAATAATCAAAGGAATAGATGTGGATAAATATTCACAACAACCTTGGAAACCAAGTGCTGCTCCCCTTTCAATCCCTAAAAAGTTCAAAATGCCTGACATTTCAAAATATGACGGCACAACCGATCCACGTGACCATGTGACAGCATTTACTACAGGGGTCAAAGGAAATGATTTAACCAAGCAGGAGATTGAGTCCATGTTGGTCAAGAAATTTGGTGAAACACTCACCAAGGGTGCACTAACCTGGTATTCTCTTTTGCCTGAAAAATCTATAAACTCTTTTGCTGAGCTTGCAGATTCTTTCATTAAGGCGCACTCAGTAGAACAAAAGGTTGAAAAAAGAATGGAGGACATCTTTAAAATCAAACAAGGGGATACAGAGTTGCTCAGAGATTTTGTTGATAGGTTCCAACGCGAACGAATGACTTTACCCCGTGTACCAGATAATTGGGCTGCAATAGCTTTTGCGAGCAATCTAAATGTTAAAAGTTCTGAAGCCACGAGAAGACTTAAAGAAAGCCTTCGAGAGTTCCCTGCAAC
>NC_031994.1:30354229-30399037 GCF_001879085.1 Nicotiana attenuata
TCAAGGAGTCTCATGAGAATCAGGCAAATACAATACGGACCGGGCTTGAAACAATCAAAGAAAGGCAAACCACTTTAAGGCATGAAGAACATGACTCAAAAAAAACTTTGGACATTTAAGGAAACATGACTTAACAAGAACACGAACATAGTTCAGGTAAAGCTAAAACATCAAGAAACTCAGTATTAAATATGCATGGTAGAAGAGTGAAAAAAATAGACTAATCATGTGAGCATACATATAAAAGTAGAAAGACAATACATGCGTAATAGAGGAGGAAAAATCTAAAAGAAAAGAACTACAAGAATCGAAAGACTTTCAGAAACCCTAATTTTGAAAACCAACGATTTTGAAAAGGAAATTTGGGGAAAACACTCAAAACGTCAAATATAGCATAGGTTCAACACAGATCTAGGCAAATAAACAAAGAAAGAACCTCGAATAGTTTAGGGTTTCTGAGAAACCCTAGAAATGAGAAGGCGTGGAAAGGGTCTGGTCTCGAACAGATCTGAGCCATAGCTAGGCTCTTAAAGCTCGAACACACCGGGACATGGCCGGAGAAGCCATAGAACCACAGATCTACAACAGATCTGAACGGACTTTATCGAGGTCAGGCCTCGAAATCTCGAACAACCACGGTTTGGGGGAAAGGAAGGTAAGCACAGGATGTCCATGGCCGGAGAAGCCATGGACTCCGATGAGATTGCTCGGAGAAGACGGCGGAGGCGATTAGGGTTTCGAGTGCTAGGGAGCGTTTGAGAGGAGGAGAGAGTTTGGGGGCGGCTGTCTGAGAGAAATGAGGGTTAGGGTTAGGTCGTTTGGAATTAAAAAAGGAAAGGGTTATTTGTGGTCGTTGATCCTTTGATCAACAGCCTGGATTTAAAGGGATCCCGGGCATGTTTAGATTAATGGTTCAGGGGTTGGGTTAAATTGGAATTGGGCTGGCCCAATTGGGCATTAGGATTGGGGCCAATTGGGTTAAGATAAAAATGAAATTGAGTCTATAATTGAAATGAAATGTGGCCAAAATTGAAATAGCCAGTTTTCCCCTGTTATTTTATAAAAATAGTAAAAATGATTTTAAAAGAAAATTGAAGATGCTGAACCAATTAATAATACATATGTATTAATTTAAAAATATTAGAACTAATTTTACAATTATAAAACACTATTAATCGTAAAATAGGCTATAATTGCCTTTATATGCAATTAGCTTTAAAAATACCAAACAAATTTGTAAAAATATACAAAAAAAATTACCTTAATTATATTTGGTGTAAATATGAGAATAAAATAAGTTATTCACAAAAAAAAATATAAATTTGGGAATAATTATTGGATTTTGTACTGTTAAAATAGACAATAAATTGATTTAAAATAAGAAAAAATAGCAAAACTCTTGGGAATGCTTATATATGCATGTGTATGCTATTTTGAGGATATTTTGAGTACATAAAAATACTTAGGGAAAAATTGGGTATCAACAGTACACCGAATCAACATATGATATTTCGCCAGATGAAATCTCTGACTTTCTTTTCCTGTACCTGTTTAAATTCTCCTGCTTCTACCCATTTAGTAAAGTAGTCAGTGAGTACAAGTAGGAATTTTACCTTCCTTTTGCTTGTGGTAGTGGACCCACGATATCCATTCCCCATTTTATAAAAGGCCACGGTGCAATGACTGGATGTAACAGTTCCGAAGGTCTATGCATGTTATTACTATATCTTTGGCACTTATCACATTTAGTCTTTCTTCTTCCATTTTAGGCCAATAATAGCCTGTTCTAATCATGGTTTTTACCAGTGATCTCCTCCTACGTGATTTCCACAATGCCCCACGTGTATCTCTCTCATTACATATTCCGTTTGAGAAGGCCCGAGGCATCTCGCTAAGGGGCCACCGAACATTTTTCGATAAAGATTGCCTTGCTTTAAACAATATCGAGCAGCTTTTTTTCGAAGCGCGTGAGCTTTTTTCTTGCCTTCAGGGACAGTCCCATACTGCAAGAAAAGCGACAATCTCATTTCTCCAATCCCAGGTTAAGTTATTGAAATTTACCTCATTTTTGTCTGGATCGAGTACTGAATCAAACAAATGAATTACATAAGCATTTTCATTGCTCGCTACGTCTGCCGCAGATGCGACATTGGCTACGGCATCTGCTTCGACATTTTCATCTCTTGGTATCTGTATGACTTTCCAGGTTTGAAATTGTCTAATCAGATCTCGTACCTTTTCTAAGTATTGCTACATTCGTGCCTCCCTGGCTATATAAGTCCCCAGCATTTGGTTGACTACGAGGTGCGAATCGCTTTTGATAACAATTTGATGAATGCCAAGTTCTCATGCCAGTTCCAAACCTGCAATCACAGCTTCATACTCTGCTTCATTGTTAGTTATAGAATGGCATTTTATGTCTTGACGAATAGTTTTACCCGTAGATGGCACCAAAACAATTCCTAGACCTGCTCCTTTCACGTTAGATGAGCCATCAGTAAATAAGGTCCAAATTCCTGGATTAGACCCGTTGAACACCTGTACTTCTTTTTCTGCTTCTAATTGCATCCCGTGGCTAAAATCAACCAAAAATTCTGCTAACACCTGAGATTTTATTGCGGTTCTGGGCTGGTAAGTAATGTCATATTCACTTAATTCTATAGCCCATTTGGCTAATCTACCTGACAACTCATGCTTGTGTAATATATTGCGTAATGGATAAGCAGCTACTACGACAACAGGGTGACATTGAAAATAAGGCCTAAGTTTCCTAGATGCCATGATTAGTGCAAGTGCAAGCTTTTCTAATTGAGGATACAGCGTCTCCGCATCTAATAATGATTTGCTGACATAATAAATTGGAGATTGTTTACCTTGGTCTTCACGAACTAAGACAGCACTCACCGCTACTTCCGAGACAGCAAGATAGATGAGCAACTTTTCTCCAACCTTTGGTTTTGCGAGCAACGGCGGATTCGACAGGTATGTCTTCAAATTTTTGAGTGCCTGCTGACACTCCTCAGTTCATTCGAACTGATCTTGCTTTTTAAGAGCTGAAAAGAATTTAAAGCACTTTTCTGATGATTTGGAAATAAATCTTTTCAAAGCTGCAATTCTCCCCATTAGTCTTTGCACGTCTTTCTTATTTGTAAGCATGTCAGAAATTTCTTCAATGGCTTTAATCTGCGCGGGATTTACTTCAATACCACGGTTAGAAACAAGAAAACCTAAAATCTTACCTGATGAAACACCAAACGCACATTTCTCGGGATTTAGTTTCATATTGAATTTTTGTAAAATCTGAAATGTATCAGTTAAATGGGATATATGATCTCTTGATTGTTAAGATTTGACAAGCATATCATCTATATAGACTTCCATAGTTTTTCCCAAATGTTCTTGGAACATTTTGGTTACCAATCTTTGATATGTTGGACCAGCATTTTTGAGACTGAAAAGCATTACCTTATAACAATAAGTCCCCCTGTCTGTGATAAATGAAGTTTTTTCTTCATCTAGGGGATCCATTTTGATCTGACTGTACCCGGAATACGCATCTAAAAAGCTTAATAACTCATGTCCTGCAGTAGCATCAATTAGTTGATCTATATGTGGTAATGGAAAAGAATCTTTAGCACAAGCTTTAATAAGGTCTGTGTAATCTACACAAACTCGCCATTTGCCATTCTTTTTCGGCACCACAACAGTATTAGCTAACCAATTAGGATACTTTACCTCGCGGATAGACCCAATTTTTAATAGTTTTTGAACCTCATCTTGAATTACCTGGTTCTTGAAAGTCCCCTGCTTTCTTTTCTTTTGTTTGATGGGTTGATATGATGGGTCTTCATTTAACTTGTGAGTCATTACTTCTGGTGGAATTCCTGTCATATCAGAATGGGACCAAGCAAAATAATCTACGTTAGTCTTTAAAAATTCAATCAACTTACCTTTCATACCGCGGCTCAGGTTAGCCCCAACGTAGATTTTCCTTTCTGGCCATTGTGTAAATAACTCCACAGCCTCCATCTCTTCAATCGTTGTTTTGATATTTTCATTTTCCTCTGGTTCTTGAATGGAATCGGGCCTTTAGTCCACATCTGTTCGCCCTTGTTCAGTTGAGGTTTGTGTTGTAGTATCCTCAACTGGATTCTGTAACTGCTATTTTTCTTCGTTTCTCGTACTTGAATCTGCTACGGAGTTGATGCTTCTGGATGTCTGTTGATCCCCACGGATTTTACATATTCCGCATGGTGATGGAAATTTGATAACTTGATGCAAGGTAGACGGAACGGCATCCATCTCATGGATCCATGGTCTCCCGAGAATCATATTGTAAGCCATTTCCAACTCTAACGCCTGAAATTTTGTATCCTTGACAACCCCTTCTACGAATGTAGTAAGGGTTACCTCCCCTTTATTCACAACGCTTCAATTGTCGAATCCAGACAAGGTATGCGCCTTTGGTACTAGTTTATCTTCAGCTTGCATCTCGTGTAGTACTCTTAGAAGAATAATGTTCACGGAACTACCTGGATCAATCAAAACTCGTTTCACATTAGTATCATGTACAAATAGAGATATTACCAGTGTATCGTTATGTAGAGTTAATAAGCCATCCGCATCTGCATCATCAAACGTAATACTTTCTTCCTCTAAGACATGTCGCACCTGCTTCCCGTAGGTAATTGTGACTTTGGAAACTTTATTGGCTGTTGTATACGTCACACCATTGATTTCTTCACCTCCGCTTATAACATTAACGGTCCTTTTGGGAGAAGGCGGTTTAGGGGGCTCCTGCCTATTCTTCATGTATGCTTGCTTACCTTTCTCACTGAATAATTCGGTGAGATATCCTTGCTTCAATAGATGATCAACTTCACCTTGTAGCAATCTACAATCTGCCATTTTATGACCATGATCATTGTGAAATTCACACCAGTGATCAGAATTGCGCCTGTTTGGATTTGATCTCATTTCTTTTGGCCACCGCACCTTATCACCCATGCTTCTTAAAATAGCTACGATCTCGGAAGTTCTTACATTAAAATTATAACTGCCAAATCTTGCCTTCAAGATTCTATCGTCATCCCGCGTCTCTCGTGTGTTTCGATCATTCCCAAACCTTTATGATGAACCCGACTCTCTATTCCTCGATCTATGATTGTACCTTGAATTGTCCGGTTTTGATCGTGAATCTTTTCCCGCTGGGCCCATATATGGTTCGTATCTATTTTTTTCGGACCTTTTTTCGGTTTCCGCCCGTCTCGAACTCACCTTTTCCTCTTTTTGAGACCGTGAGATAATATCTTCTTCTATCCTTAGCTTCGTGTTGTACCTGTTATAAACGTCATTCCATGTTGTTGCTGGGAATTCATGAAGACTTTCCTTGAGTCGCCGCGTGGCTTCTGAGCTTTTTTTATTCAAATTATTGGTGAAGGCTATAGCTGCCCAATTGTCTGGTACACGTGGTAACGTCATTCTTTCACGCTGGAACCTATCCACGAACTCTCTAAGCAACTCTAAGTCCCCTTGCTTGATTTTGAAAATATCTTCCATTCTTTTTTCGACTTTTTGAGCTCCCGAATGTGCTTTGATAAATGAATCTACAAGCTCAGCAAAAGAATTTATGGAATTTTCGGGTAAAAGAGAATACCATGTTAATGCTCCCTTAGTGAATGTTTCACCGAATTTTTTGACCAATACTGATTCAATTTCTTATTTGGTCAAGTCGTTTCCTTTGACGCTAGTTGTGAATGCAGTCACGTGGTCTCGTGGATCAGTTGTTCCATCATATAGTGGAATATCGGGCATTTTGAATTTCTTTGGAATTGGGAGAGGAGCAGTACTTGGCTTCCAAGGTTGTTGTGAATATTTGTCCATATCTATCCCTTTGATTTCAGGCGGTACTCCGGGTATTTGCTCTATGCGGTCACTTTGCTCCTTGAGCTGTTTCTGCAATGTTAATACTAAATTTTGTAAATCAGAATTGACGAAGTTACCTGGTTCTCCATCTCGTGACTCGCTGGGGATTCCACCACTGCCCGAATTAGCAAGCCCGGAACGAGGGTTTTCCAAAGTGTTGTTATTTGGAATTGGTGTTGATGGTGCAACAGGTAACTGGCTGGCAAAGGCCTCAAGAGCTTTATTGACCTATTGAGCGATTAGCTTTTGCAAAGCTTCATTGATAGCTTCATCATTTTCAAATTGAGCATTTGCATTTGAATGAGATCCATCAGAAGTGCCCTCTCAAGACCGCCGAGGGGAGCTTTGTGGAGAAGGGATCGGGGTGCGATTATCTTGTGAATTCCCCTGGAGTTGATGGTTTCCTTGGTTTCCTTGGGTGTTATCGTTAACATTTGACATGGTTGTTGATGTAACAAAAAAGGTTAGGTTAAGAATAGATTATCAGATTCCCGATAACGGAACCAATTTGTTTAACCAAAAAGTGGAATGTCGGTCAAAGCTTTATCTTAGAAGAACTCGGGTTACTGATAATCAAAAATTAAAACGAATAAAGGAAATTGATTTTGCAAATAATAAGATGAACAGAAGAAAGCAAAGTAAACCAGTATATTCCGATAATATTTCGTGTCCCTACAAATGATCAGTCTTTTCCTTTTTATAGCTATTTCTAAGATATACGTTTTGCGTCTGTCATAATAAGACATTTAATGTTACGATACAATGACAATCATTATAATTCAATACAGATTTTCTAACGTTTTCAGTATTTAATGCTTATTAAATACTGTATCCGTTCTCTCTTATGCTGTCAGATTCATTCTCCTCAAATCTTGGACTTAAATAGGTACGAGCACCGAGTCTTTTGATTATCTGCTCGTGTCTCTGCTCGTAGCTGTTGCAGCTCGTACCTCTTTGCTAATCATCATTCTTTGTCCAGCCTTCGTGTCATGACATGTCATCTTTCAATTACTTCAATATATATAAACTCAATTTTTTCCAATACAATTAGAACTGTTAGTCGCTCTTCAGCTGCCTTCCATAGCTCACAGTCGAGCCCCCGAATCGACAAGCTCGAGGCCCCGATTGTCAACCTATCGGTTTGGTTATCACTCCATTCCCAACTTTTATTTCATTTTTAAGTCTCACGCATAGCATCAACTGCTTAACAACTAGCATAATAGATCACGTATTTTTAGAGTCCCATAATTAAATCTAATTGTTATTACCATTTTCACGGTAAACAGAGCTAAAATTTATTAAGCGTTTCGTTTGGTCTTCAACCATAATATTTGAATTTGGGAATTGGCTTTTGGCTTTTAGTCAAGAGTTTCCCGCTTCACTTGCACTAAAATGAGTAAAGGAGGGTGAACGCTGAACTTGTATAAAGGGTGGCCAAGTCATCAAGGATAAATAGTTATAAATTATATTTTAAAAATAAGTTTAGATTTCACTATAAAACTAAATACTTTTTTTTCCGCATGGTTAGGAGAAATACGAAAAATCTTTGACTAAGAAGGTATAGGGATTCAAACTTGTGACATGACTTCCATTCGAATGATATTCTTTTGATCATAATTAAATTGTTCCATTGATATATTAGAACCCCTAACGTAAAGATCGACTCTTCCAAAAGTTCATTTACACTTATCCCTCGATGTTTTAAAATCATATATTTGAATTCTAAGCAAGTTGGAGTCGAATGTGAAAGTCATGCCATGAGTGTTGCCAAAGAGGTGAACAAGTTAGGATAATGTCTTAATAAGTGCAAAGAAAATGCACTAGGGGAAACAAAGGGTATGTATTAACAAACTCATGTAAGATTCATGTAATTGGGGCATGCCCAAAGTTATCCGACCACGAGCTCTGCACCCCTTACTATGTTAAGTTCCCTATCTAATTCTACACAAAAGTTGTTTTGTTTCTTTTCTATTTTTGAACTTCCATTATCATCCCCTTGTCCCCGCATCATCGCTATGCTTTAGGACAAAACTTAAATAATCTCCGTCTACGGCCAACTCCAACCTCACATGTACGTTAATCAACCAACTACGTTTTCAATTCAAATTAAATTAAATTTATTTATATATTTATTTTGTTGTATTCGAACCTATTTTTTGCAAAAACTAAACTTGTTTATTTTTTCAGGCGAAATTAAAGTTTCTTTGAAATTAAAAGTTCTCTATATCTCACACTTACAATCACACTAATGTACAAATCTTTACCAAGGGTGGAAATAATCTTGAGGTGCAGTAACATAAATGTAACAACTACTGCTAAACATTAATCCATGAATAGGCATTTCACCTATATAGATTTTTTGCTTCTCTTACCCGTTGTTATTAGCTAAATTTGCATTGATTTTACGAAGTTGTTGGTCTTTTGAGTCAATTTCACTTCATCTGATTTTAGAACTCATATTTTTCATCGCTCATAATATCTCTTTTTTTTTTTTTTGCTGAAACGAAGGATTGCATGATAAAATTAAGTATGAAATTACAAAGGGTGATTGAAATGTAAGTTGTTAGTACCAATTACATCAAAATCTAGTTGCATGAAGTAAAGGAGGGGGGGGGGGTCTTCAAAATACAGGATTGACTATGTCTAAGTTGTTGGATGTTGAGTTCCTGGATCAATTGACCTGGACAGAAGCATGTATCTCTTGGCTTGTGAGTGTTACTGGTTTGACAACCAATTCATGGGCTCGCCATAAAAGTACAACTCCACCTAAATGACCTTGTGTTGCAACTTGGATTAAGTCGGTGTAGTTGAATTCCATGAGGAGATCAGTGAGGTCAGCCATCTTTGTTTCTGTAAGGCATAGGATGGAAGGATTATTCCACGTAAGCAAAAATCTGAGGTTCCGGCAGAATTCTTGATTGTGAGCTCCCCGATAATTCTAAAGCATTGTCTTCATTAAATCTTCATGATGTGGAGTGCTCCTTTGTAGAGCCAGTGAAAGTTCCAGATGCATTAGCAAGTGTGGAGGATTGAAGAGCTGCTGGTAAGAGATTGTCTTGTAGGGTTGGGATCATGAGAATCACATATCTCTCTTCCAAGGAGAAAGGGTCTAGGCGTATGTTCAAGAAAGTTGTTTGGAGGTTTGGAGGGATGAAAATGAGGTATTTTTTTCTGTATTTTCTGACATGGAGATCGTCAGATAGTCGTTCAAATTCATTGATTTCATGAAGGTCTCCGGCAGGTCGTAGCCTTCTTCTGCTTCGTGATGATTCTCCTGCTGTGGAGAAGCGGAAGGAGAGTTGGTAATGTGGTTGGTGATCACCTATTGTTGAGTCTGTTCTGACACTAAAGGCTGAGCAGTCGCCACTGATTGTTGAGGGAGTAACCATGGCGAGGAGTTGATCTGTGCGGGTGTATTCCAGAAGGTGGGGTGTTGAAGTGCTTGTGCTTGCCATTGTTGATATTGATTGATGATTTCCTGCATTTTCCAAAGGGTGTTGTCTTGCTGATGGATCAGGTTCAAGACTTGATCCTGTTGTGCTTGATTTGGAA
This sequence comes from Nicotiana attenuata, assembly GCF_001879085.1. Taxonomy (NCBI): domain Eukaryota; kingdom Viridiplantae; phylum Streptophyta; class Magnoliopsida; order Solanales; family Solanaceae; genus Nicotiana; species Nicotiana attenuata. The sequence continues at coordinate 30,363,707 of NC_031994.1, forward strand.
TTCCCTCTTGTTGATACCCAATTTTTCCCTATATTACTTTTTAAAGTGCATTTATACCTTCAATACTATCCTAACATTTATTTATATAAATAATTATAAAATTGCATCACAAATGACTTTATAACATTTCATAATTTAATATTACTATTTATGATCGTCTTAAGTTCAAATTTACAAATGGCCAGATTTACACCTTTTGGTTACAGTTGCAATAACTTTGCAATTATAGCCATGCATACATTACTGCATTATTTTACCAGAAATTGGTCCATTATATTTTTAAAATATTGAATAATTATTTTGAAGCATTTCTATGCATGAGAATTGTTTTTATAATTTATTGATTATTTTATAAATAAATTTTTATTTAATTACTTGGGTATTTAATAAATAGCCCCCTTTATTTTCAGGTTTAACCCAAGAGAGACCATCCTAAAACCCCTTTTAATTTGGCCCAATCTCCCTAGGCCCAAGCCTGATATGCCCGGCCCAATACCCCCGTCCAATTCTGACCGTTGATCATTTTTTGTCAACGGTCCACAATCCACCTTACCATAATTAACCTAAACGGCCCACACCCCAAACCCTCTCATTCACTCCCTCACATGCCGTCATCATTCCCCTCTTCTCTCAAAACTCTCTCAACTAAACCCTAGTTCTCATGCGCCGTCACTGGCGTATACCTCCACCCCATGGGGTTTCCATGGCTTCTCCAATCAGCCCTGGCCTTCTACACGCCATGGCTCCTTGATTTCTTGGATCCTTGAGAAGATATTAAAGAACCTAGTTGGTTCTAGTTTGAAACTTTGTCATTGTTCGACCATGAGTAAGAGATTTCTCTTTATTTTTGTTACGAATCTATGATTTCTAAACCTATGCTCTCATCTCTGTTATATTTTCTAAAAAAACCTAGTCTATTACCTTCGATCATTTCCAGATCTGAGATGAATCAAGCACTATTACATGTTTTTCTCTGAAAATTTTCGGGTTTTAATCGACTATTCTTGCTTTTTCTTAAAACTAGGGTTCATTACGAGTTGTTTTCCGAAGGCCTTCTGATTTCTACATGTTTAATTGATTCTCTTTTAATCTTCTTTACCGATTTTTGCAAGACTACTAGAACCCTAGTTGACTCTATGAAATAAACTGATCTTTCCAATCTTAGCTTCAATTTTGGGTCTTTCCGTGTTACTAATCGTATTTATTTGCTCTGTATTTTCTGACGTACACATTTTCTTTGTCAAATCCAGTATTTTGTGGTTTCTGCCCTAAATAATCTGTATTAGGAGTTGAACCTGCTTTTTCCGACTAAGTTCTATATTTGTGAGGTTTTACTTAGTCTGATTTCTATTTATGGAAGTTGAGTAATTCTTTCCGGGAATCAGTATTCTTTTGAAAAGTCTTGCCGATTGCTTTACTCTGTTAAAGATTCGTATACATATACTTTATTTGTTTCCTTGTTTGTAACTTTAATTGGTCATCTCTGCCTTAATTACTTGCCCGTATAACTTTAGGATTCGTACCGATTCTTTATTTGGTATGGTCTGGTCTCTTTTGCCTTAATTAAACCCCAGTTGTTACCATTAATCAATTACCCCTAATTAGAGGGTCTATTCCAGACTCCCTCATGTTAATTGATTCTGCGACTCTATGATTGCCCTTGATTGACTAATTTCTTATTCTTTTACCTTATTTGTGCTACTCATGAACTGCTATATAAGCACTCTTATTTTACCTCTCAAAAGACAAAGTTCAGAACACACACTCACACTAAAACTCTCTCTTTTCTCTGCTACTTGTGATAATTATTGGTCTAGTTGGCTGAAAGCCAGGGCTAGACATTGAAACTACACATGTTTTACACTCTGCACTTTCTTCTTTGACTGGTATGTCTCTAAGTTAAATTTTGAAACTCAACTCCATGTATTCCATTCCTGCACTTGTTCAATTGGCTATGCACCCAATTTGTTTCCCTGTTTATTGTTTTATTAAGCATGTCTAAATTCTCTTGTTCAATGTGTAATCAGCATATCTAAACTTCACTTGGTCATCTGATACTTGTCCAGCATGTTTACTTAGTCCCTACTTACCCCCCCCCCCCCTAACTGGTTGACCATGTTAGTTACTTAGTCTCCTAATGCATTCAATTGGCCTTAATTGTATGTCCAATTTTGTTCAACACACCCTTATCTTCAACATGATTCTGTTACATTCTTTCTCTATGCTTTAACTGTCTATTACCATGACTGACTTGGACTCCTAGTTGTTCTGTGTATTTGTTGTCTCAAATGTTTTCCTGTTTATGTGGCTTCAACTCTATATGTTCCCAATTCCTTTCACCTCTGCTTTTAAATCTGTTGGTTAAGTGTTTGTGAATCTGAGTATTCTATGATTAATTGGTTGTTGGCTAAATTGCTTTCCTCAGAAATGATTTCAAAAACTATTCTTCTACTCTTCGTAGTCTTCTCAAAACTGGTGTCACTCTCAGCATCTTCTTAAAATTGTTTTTTCCATTTCTGAAATCTTTTCACTTCTAAAATTATCTCCACGCTGTTTTACTAAGTCTTTCAACACTATGTCAAGCACTCTCACTTTGTTCTTAGACTATTAGGTTATGCCCCTCTGGTGTGTGTACTGCTTAGGGATCCTTGAGGTCCCTCTGAACTCTGGCACACCAAGGTTGGCCCTTCTACACTGCACATAATCAATCCTCTATTTGAGAAGGGTCTTAGTGTGAGCACTTCCCGGGATCCTTGAGGTTCTTAGGGAGCTCTAACACACCAAGACAACTATTGGTCGTGAGATCTTTGGCTTCTGAGACTATATTGAAGGCCTGGCATCCTCAGGTTTACTTTGGGCCTGATTTAGGCTCCCTATAGTGTAGTTTCATTTATTTATGTAATTCATTTGATCCTGGTCTGTAATAATATTCTTTGTAAACAGATATTGGGGTAATTAGTAAAAAGGGGAGGGTTCCTATTTGATTTTTATGGGAAACCGGGTAAAAATCCTGCTTTAGGTTTATATTGTGAGTCGCAATAGAAATCATGCTTTAGGACTATATTGTGCTTATCTGCAAGTTGGAATCATGCCTTAGGTTTATGTTGTTTGCATTAGAAATCCTGCCTTAGGATACTCATGTTTACTGCCTCTGCATATTAGAAAACATGTTATAGTCCATCACTTCATTTCAGATTCTGAATAAGTTGTCATCACCTGGAAATCCCGTTATTAAGTTATTACTATAATCATGCTTAATAAAATGATCATCTCTCTCTGTGCATTAGAAATCCTGCCTTAGGACTCTGTGTGCATTTGCTCTGAATCGTATCTACGTCGCTTAAATGAATAAAAAGATTTTTAAACAGTCCAACACATGGATATCATAAACATGCATGAAATCAGTTTTATAACATTAATCGCCTAGACCAGCACTATAGGACTGAATAACTTCAAGATGTTTTAATCAATTCCAGGCTATGATTGCATTCAGACCAGCGCCTAGGCAAGCCTTAGGTAATTAATGGTCTTAAGACTGTGAAATTGTACTCTGTTTATTTGTAAAATTGTCCAGTTTTAACAGGCTTTTAAAATCAGTAGGCAAACTAATTAGGATTCTGTCACTTCGCCTTAAAACAATGTTGCCTATTCTGTGTTTGTGATGCTCACCTAGATACCCTGTTCTAGGACTTCTGTGAAATTACCTGAAATCTGTGTTTAAGACGTGCTACTTATTTGTTTATGTGTGGAGGTAAATATGAGCCCCTAACTGTTTCTCTATTTGATAGTCCTATATGTTCTTTGTTTTTGCTTAGATTTTACCTTTTAAATACCTAAGAGTGTCTAGAACTTCCTAAGTATAGAGGTCCTAAACACCTCCAGGACCACAAGGAAGGGACGGGTAAAAGCACGCTTAGAGGTTGCTAATTAAAATCGTTTATATAACCGCTAAAGGGGGGGTAATGGGTAATAAAAGATATGATGACATGTGCGCAAATGCCACGTGTAACCCCTCTATTTGAGGAAGGCTTACCGGGTATTGTACAGAAGTGACCCTATAGGCTAACCAACTTAGTACTTCCCTTCTTAAATTTACATATGTGTGCTTAGACTGCATAAACTTCCTTAAATTTACATATGTGTGCTTAGACTGCATAAACTTCCTTTATTTACAAATGTGTGCTTAGACTACATCAACTTCCTTTATTTGCAAATGTGTGCTTAGACTGTTTACTTGTTAAATGACTAATTCACATAATTGAGTTCGGTCGGGCCCCACCGAGGGGTACCTAACACCTTCCCCTCAAGGTTATTTCGAGCCCTTATCCTAATTTTTGGTAATGCAAACTGGTTACATGAGTTAATTGCTCTAGGTACCCTAACGCACCTTAATCCGTTAGGTGGCGACTCTTCAAATACCCAATTCCCAAAAGGAAATGAGTTGTTCCCTATGAATGTCAAAACCCAGACTTTCGCGAGGGAAAAAAAAGGGCGCGACACCTCTTGCACTGAGAAGGCCATCTCCTCTGATGTTTCCAATAGGAGTGTGACATGGTCTTGTGGTAGTTATAGGTCTATTGGTGGAAGCTAGTGTGGGGTGATATTTGTTGTGGAGGAATAGTTGGAGGTTGGTGTATAAGTGGGAGTCTGGGGTATAGTGGTGGCTTCTGATGTGCATGATTGGGTTGGTGTTGAATAATTAAGTGAGGTGGGGGTAGAGGAGGGGGATGAGGAGGTGGTGGTAGTGGTTGATCTGGATATTGTTGATGTACCTCCTGTGTCTGTATTATTAGTGATGGTTCCTGTGGTTGTTTGAGCGATACATTGTGGTTATTTGCTGTTGAGTAGATATTAGAAGTTGGCTCTTGAGATGTATTAATGGCTTGGTTTATTAGGGGGGATTTGAAGAATCCTTTGGGGTTGAGGTGGATGGATTTTCAGTGATTGGTTGTGAGAATAGGCCATTGTTATTCGTTGGGGGGTTTGGAAAGTTCTCATGCAATGGTTTGCCGTGTGATAATGGAGTTGTAGGATTACTGAAAATAGTGTTGGATGAGGTTTCTTTAGGATGCAATGATGGTGGAGCAGAAGAGTGTGATAATTGGGGTGATGGGTGAGATATAGTTTGTGTGATTTGGAGTTTAAGTGTTGTAGTAGGAGTTATAATTATTTGTGGTGATATAGTTGTATCAAGGGTTTCTTTGGCCTTTATGAATAGTGTTCATGCACATGCATGTATGAATTTGAAAGTTGAGAATAGGAGTCATGATGATTGGCTATTTTAGTTAATTTTTTGTTGGTATTGTGTTTTGGAAGTAAGCGTTTGGACATTGTTTTGCGAATTAGGGGGTGTAGGGGTGGTGATCTAATGTGATGATCATTCTCTCCTGGGTTAACAGTAGGCGTGGGTGTTGGGAATTGGAAGGGTGATGATGATGGTTTGGACGTGCTTGGGGTAGGGTTAATTTATTGTGTTATAGATGGTATAGGGTTATCATGTGGTTTTTATATGGGGTGGGTCAGATAAAGGGATATGATTTGACAGTTCGAATTGGTTTTGTAGTATAACGTTATTGGTTTGTTTTGTGGTGTCGTGTGGGGTCAATGGATCCGCAGGACTTCTGGTGGGGGAGTAGGGTTTTTTAGGGTGATTTTTCTATTTGAAGGTGGTTTGGGCAGACTATTTTTCCTTAGTATTAGCAAACATTTTTTTCTTTGCATTGGTAACTGTTTTCCATTGGCTATGTTGGCCATCTTCACTGGAGGGTGTGTTTGGGTTTTCTTGTGTTTGTTTCGAAGTGGAGGTGGTTGAAAAAATTGGACAATAATGGAGGTTATGCCCTAAGCATCCACATTTTGTACAGATTATAGATAAGTCTTCATAGTAAATTAGTTGAGTGTGTGTACCAAGGAGAATTTCGGATGAGAGGGTTTTACCTAGTGGTGCTAGAATACAAAGTCTGGCATAACGGCTTTTGGACGTTTGAACTGTGTATGTGTCAATTTTATGAGCGTTCCTATGAAAGCAGCTATTTTTTTGAGGATTTGCATATCATAATATTCAGTGGGTAATTCCTGTAGACGGATCCACACAGTTGTATAATTTGTATGGTCTAGGGCTGGATTGAATTTGGGTTTCCATTGGAGTATAGTGAGGTACTGAGATCCTATAAACCAAGATCCATTTTGGAGTATTTTTTTAAAATTTTCAATGCTATGGAATTTCATAAGATAATATACATATCCTAAATCTATTAATTGAAGGGTTTCATCTAGTTGCCAGAGTGAGCTTAGTTTAAGCTTGAGATTTGTGTAAGACATTTTTTTCCTAGGAGTTTAATGATAATGGCTTGGTGCCAAGGGCGGTAAAGCCTTAGTTTATCATTTGAGAAAATTGGGATCAAAAAAGGATGATTAGAGGGGTTGGAGTTTTCATCGTCTATGGTTAGTTTTTCCAAGAATTCAATTTCTAGGCTAGGGTTGATTGGAGGAGGAGGAGGAGGTAGGAAAAGTGTGTCACGAAAATTTATCTTGCTTGTGGGTGGGTTGAAAGATTGAGTGTTGGTTTCTTTATCTTTGTCTATAGCTTCCTTAAATTTGTCAATGCTACGATGGAGTTGATCCTTTTCTTGGTCTGTGAATCTAATTTTCAATGATTCTTCCATGGATTGAAGGTTTTGATTGGGTAGTAAAGATACGAAAAGGTGGATGGTAAGAGAGAGAAACTTTAATGTAAGCACAAGCAATTTGTCTAATGTTGCATTTCACCGCTCATAATGTCTCACATATAACGAGTTTAATTGAATGCTTAGACAATATACGATTAAACTATCTCAGACGATATTATTTTATTTTGTTATCTAATATGAGTCACTAGCACCCTCTAGTTGTAATCATTTGTAAATTTATCCTATCTTATTTCACTGCACATTCCATCTTAACATCTATTTATATTTATATTAAAAGCACGAAGGCCCTTAACGAAATATCGTTCGTCTTTTTTACCTTTTAAAAATAGAGTTCACACTGTACAAAATTGTCATTTCATTTTTGAAACTTTTAAGTTAATAAATTTTAAGTACTAAACTTTTCCTTATTTGAATTATGTAAGAACACCTAATCTTTTGGAACTTAACATCAAGTAAGACTTACTCATAGAAAAATATGATTTTTTTCCTTATTTAAGTACAATTTGAAGATCTTCAAAAGGCATAAGAGTGATAAACTTAAATAATTTAGACGTTTTTAGTAAATTCATTGGAATTTACTAGCTAGATTAAGTTTTTAATAATTACTTGGAATTATTTTAAGTTTATTCTATTTCCACGATTCCTACAAGTTTTGGTTAGTAGGCCTAATATTTTGGACTACCTTTTTTTCCCACATAAAATGAAGGGAAAACTTCCGAGCATAAAAAAAGGCAACGTGGTGGTGAAAATCAAAAAAGTCTCCACTCGAACTTTTTCTTTTTCCATGTCCATTCGCAATATTTGTTCTTTTTATTTCGTCTAAACCAATTTTTAACCATTTTTTTCGTCTTATTTTGTAATAAAAATTAATTTTGATAATTTTGATGTAATTTCTTTTTTTGTTTTTTTGGTAAATTGTGACTTTCTATTCATTCTAAAAAAAATGCTTTACAAATCAGGTAGATGCTGACCATCTATGTCTCTATCTTCTAATTACACTAAGTCTGATGCTCTAATGACATCTCTACTGTGTTGCTATTTACATCAGCTTAAAGCTTCACCTAGAAACAGGGGAAAAAAACCAGAGGCATTCTACATATTTCAAGTCTAAGAGCTTAGTGGAAAATAGTCTAATTGTTGCAATGCTCCTTCCCAGCTCTTGATTGTCCTCCCTCTGGTATGTACATGCATTACAATCTCTCTACAAATATTGTTCTCTTTGAGTACTCCCCCTTGAAATCTAATCACATTCCTTTCCCTCCAAATTGTGTATACCAGCATACCAAATACACATGTAACAATTGCCCAGTGACCAGACTTCTTTTTTGCAACCCTGTTGATCCATTGGACCTCCTCCTGCCAAGCCTGAATAGGTCTAGAATGGCCTAGCCATTTGAGTAGCCTAGTCCATATTTCTTACTATTTGACAGTCAAAAAATAGGTGTTCAAATAGTTCATTAGATTGCTTACAGAATACACAATTCTGGGACACTTGAAATCCAAATTTGATGAGTCTGTCCACTGTTGGTAATCTTCTCTGTAGTGCCAGCCATAGTATGAATTTATACCTAGGGTGTAAATGAGGTTGCATAGTGATACTCTTCCAAGGTACTTTTTATAGTTGAGGAAACTGCATGTGGTATAACTTACTTATACTGAACTTCCCTCCGTTTTGTATTTGGACAAGTCTATTGACAAGATCCCCATGAGTCCCCTGTAATTGAAGAACAAGGTTCCTTGTCTCCATTATCTTTTTGACCACCTGATCGCTGCCAAATTCGTACTACTAAAAGGTAGCAAGAGAGGGTCGCAATAACTTTTACTCGATTTTGGGTCGGGATCGATATCCACAGAGAGCTAGAATTGGAATCGAGTATCTATCTAGTGTAGTTTGTGTACTTAATTACACTTCTCAATATTTTTGGGGTTTTCTTTATAATTCTTCTTTTATCAAACTACAAATTGCAAATTGAGCTAAGAGCTATCGCTATTAAAATATCAGGTATTAGTGACGGACAAATTCTATAGCTAAACAGAATTAGCGACGGATTAGCAATGGATTATAAAGAAATTCTTCTAGCTACGAGCGTCTTAGCGACAGATTAGCGATGACGTTCGTAGCTAATTCCAGTTTTTTTGTAGTGTATAATGCTACGAGTTGTTCAAATGGGTTTAAAAGGTACTAGGGTAGTGACTACCGCCTAGGTGTTCAATTGACGGGTACTTGAATCTAAGGCACGTTTGACACATTTGGGGAGTATGTTATAACCGTTGCACGAATTTACCCACTCTACACCTCTCGGTGGTTTGAGTGATTTTGCCTGAATTGGCTTTCTCAAGACCAATTGGGTATGCAATTTTGCTCAAGCAACTAGGGTGCAATTCGGGTATTACTCTCTCGAGGTTTAACCCTTTAATTGGGGCTATCAATCTGTTGAGCACGCCCCAATTCATTGTTGGACCAATTTCGGAGACTTAGGCTCCTTTTCTCAGAGGAGCTCAAGTCAACTCAACACAAACTAATGTTTGCAACCACTAATTCAGAAATTAATCAAGAAATTGGCCCAAATAACAAACACCCATAGTCAATTTAACCCTAAATTACAAGACCCATCAATTACCCACACTAGGGTTGAGCCACAACCCTAGCTTATGGGTCTAGATACTCATAATTAAAAAAGAAAAATAAGAAATAGAAGAAGATAAACACATATTAATTAATTGCTAAGCTAAATACAAAGATTCAATAATGAAAAGTAAGTAAAAATGCCCAAAATGGCTAAGAAAAGTCGACCCACGAGCGCAGCTGATCTCTTACAATATCTGATACCCTAAAAATGGAAAAAGAATCTATTTATACTAGGCTAAAAAATCTGGATAAAATTGCCCCTGCGGGGTTAATGCGGACCACACAAAATAGACCGCGGTCCGCACTGGGCTCTTGACTTCAGAAATCTCACTCTCTGAACTTGGGCTCCGCAGACCGCAGAGAAAGGACTGCGGTCGCGGAGGTTTCTAGTGCGATCCGCGTAAAATGGACTGCGGACCGCGGAGGCTTGAGACTTTGAAAATGCAACCTCTCTGAATCTTGGCTCTGCGGACCGCAGTAAATCGACTGCGACCGCGTCGCCCTCAGTGCGGACCGTACGAAACCTAGTGCGGCTGCACTGCCTCTTAGCTTGGAATTGAGCCTCTCTGAATCTCCTAGTGCGGACCACACAAAATGGTGTGCGGCCGCACTAGGCCTGTTTAGCCTAAGCTTGTCTTGTCTTTGGCACTTGTGCAAGCTTGACTCCGTTTGAGCTGATCTTTGACATCTCGTCATTTTGATGATCAAACCTGCAATCAAGCACAACTTGTGAGCCTTTTGGGACTATTTTGTATGAATTTCTAATCAAAGCATAAGCAAGAGGAGTATAAAATGCGTCAAAATCCCTAGTTATCAACTCCCCCAAACTTAAGCTTTTGTTTGTCCTGAAGCAAACAAAATAAGAACCACCCCTTAAGAGAATGTCCAAGAAAAATTTCAGTTGCCCTAAAGTGACCTCAACTAGCCTCAATTGGGACTAACAATTACCCTCAATACACATGAATCATTAACATATTTACTCTTTTAAAACACCATGGATCAAGTGCGACACAAGAGCATCAAGAATAGACTCAACATATCAAAGAACTCTTTTCTATTACTTTGGTCATTGTGAAACCCAAACTCACACATCCTCAACTCTCCCTAAGCAATCCTCACCTTTAAGATAGTGGCACTCAGAGCGAGGATAATGGGAATTCACTCATCTCTCTCAAGAAAAAGCCACAAGTCCGGCTCTAGGTACCATATGCTTGCCCCTTATGTGAGTATCCACTAATGTAAGTTTCATTCAACTCAAGATCATATAGGGATTTTGTGGAGACATTGTGAAGGCTTTTGGTTCAAGGTAAGAAATATTTTGGTCTAAGTAGGTTCCATCTTCCTTTAAGCACTTCTTTCGATTCATTTGGCATCCATTCACTTGACTCTTTGAATTAATTCACTTCTTTCTAAGGGGTTAGAGAGACACATTGTCACTCTTTCTTATGCATTTCAAACCTTTTCTCCTTTTTCAACTTTCCACACCTTTCATTCTTTGCTTTTCTTTGAATCCCTTTTATTCTTTTTCATTTTGAACTTTCTTTTTGTCTTTTTTCTTTTCTTTCTTTTTCATTGCCTTTCCTTTTCTTCATTTTTCCGCCTTTTTACCACTTTGTTGCAATCCTCGTCTCTCCCCCCAAACTTATACTTTTGCCATGTGCTAAAGGAAAGATTGGGTGCCAAGAGAGTGTATCTTTTAGAACGGGTATAGGCTTGTATCATGATTCTTGAAAGAAAAAGGTCTAAGGCTCAAAAGGGTTAAATAGGGATCTTATCATTGGTAGGCTATGGAATTGTTCAAGCTATCATTTGGATCAAGGAGAGCCTATAGTCATGTATCAAGTCAAAATTCACTTAGGATTTCACCTCAATAAACATTCAGGACAAGTTCTAGACCAATGGCTCGGCACTTGGACTTGCAATTCAATTACACACCACACAAGCTAAGGGATTGCTAAAGACACAGAGTCAGGGGCCCACAACGACCTTAGATAAGATTTAAGCACACAATGGTCCCGAAAAACCACTTGATGATTATCGGTCAACACAAGAGTCTCAAGGTCACGACTTTCACCATCCTCAACACAACAAATTGTCTTTGACCATAAGATCAAAGGCAAATGTGCTAGGCCCAAGTGAAGCTTTGCTCGAGGCACCTTTAACTACTAACTACTAAAAACAAAAAGAAAAAAAAACGGACTCAAACCCTTAAGAAGGTTGTCACGCCATCTATCATTAGGAAGAGCCACCCGGTTCACACAACACTCCACCTTTGGAAAGAACCGTGGCATTAAGAAAACCAAAGGCTTATTGCGAATTTCAAAACAAGAAGCTACGAATCACAAATAAGAAGTTAAAAATAAAAAATTTGCGGAAAGTAAAATGAATATATACAAGGGGGGATTTGTCGAATATACAATAGAAGGGATGAATATCTACAATGTAACATCACTTTATATACATACCCAAAATAAAAATAAAAATGCGAGAAATGATAAAATATATACAAACGAAAGATGAAAAGTAACGAAAGAATAAAAAGTATCAAAAATATATACAGTCATCCGAATAAATCCATGAAGCAAAAAGTAGGGCCTACCCCCTTAAATGAAAGCTGGCATTGTCCCCAGCCAACTGACCAAAATAAAGCACCAAAAAGATGATAAAGAAAGATATAGAGACTCCCTATGGCATGTATGTCTGCATAGGCTCCTGAGTGGTCCCTGGGTCCTCACTGTGCTCGCGAACCTTAGACTGGTTCCTTGTGGCCTGCTGCTCTGCTGCTGGGACCTGGGCCTGGACCTGGACAGGCTCTGTAGGTAGTGCATCCTGTGGCTGACTGGAAGAGGTCTCCTGTGGGTCAGCCAGCTGGATGGCGGCATCATCTGCTCTGGGAATCATCCTCCGCCTCTTGGGAGGCCTCTGAGACTGCTCCAACTATGGATGAGCTGCTGGTGCTGGGTAATCGAGCAATAAGTCTAAAGGCAGGTGATCTGCCTTCAGTCTGTCAACATCTGCACGCAGCTCCTTCACGGACTCCTTGGAGGCCAGTGTCTTCCTCAGCTTCTTATGCTCCTTAGCAAGCTCCTTGAGAGCCTTGCTATGTGAATCAACTGCCCTTGAGAGCGCTGCCTGAGTGTCGAGGATTTTCTTCTGGTTGTCAAGTATCTCCTTGAGCGCATCCTCTATCGACTGGGGCACCAGTGGGACTAGAGGAGCCGACTGAGCCTCAACCACGGTAGTGAGTGTGGAAAACTTGGATGAGGCAGTCTGCATCCAGTTGTTTATGCTAAGAAGCGCCTGGCTTAGCCGGTGAGCAGTAATAGGATGGGCCCGGGAGGATGGGATCTCCGGGCCTGCTGATGTGGATGGACCGGGAGGAGTGGCTGTGGATGTGGATGGACCGGGAGGGATATCTGTGGAAGTTGAGGTAGTCTCAGCAGGAGCCACTACAACAACTGGCTCTTCAGACTGGCCAGTTGGAGCAGTAGTTGTATCTTTGAAGTTTTTGCTCTTGGGGTTGTCATCCCCCTGCATGTTGTACCCGGAGAAAGGGGCCTTCGCTTTGACTTTGACATCGAATGACCTCTTTTCCACCTTCAAGTCCTGGAAGTACATAGTGAGGGTGCTGGGGAAAGGATAGTTCCGGTCATGCTCCGCACCCACTACAGAAATAATTCTGGACATCATATTCCCCGCGTTGATGGGGTACCCTGCCATGATAAAAGCCACTAACACAGCCCAGGAAAGAAGAAGGGTGTTGTCATGTGTCATGGGGTCCAACCTGCTACATACAAAAGTCTCCCACCCCCATGCCTTAAAGTTTAAACTCCTTCTCAGAATTTTGACTCCAGCAGTCAACCAGTCAGGGGTGGTACCTGGGATTGCCAGGTACTATGCTAGCCAGGGGCGAACCTCCTCACCCATTTCTAACTTTGCCATGTACAAGGTCTCATCCTCATCATTGAGGCCAAGGTATTCGTTGAGGTACTTTTCTTCAAATAACACTTTCAGATTCCGAACCTTGGTCACTTTGGAGCCCTTTTTGATGTGGGCTACATTGCAGTAAAACTCCTTGACCATGTGTTCGTTGGCATCCACGCACTCTTCTAGGAAGTGTTCCCAACCCACTCTAGTCCTAAACTGTGTCTGCACGTTGGGGTTGTGGGGTAGTAGGTCTCTATCAATGAAGCTCCTCTCCGGAATCAACTTTCTCACCGGCCACCACTCTCGAAATTTGTGGTACACCACCTCACTAACAAATCTATCACGCCAAACCTCCGGCTTCCTCGTTCTATCAACACCCCCAACCCTTGGTTCTCCTCCTTCTGCCACTTCCTCATCTCCCCCAACTTCCTCCTCCGCACCTGCTGCACCCTCTCCAGATAATGAAGTTGTAGGAGAGGTGGAGTATTCCCCACTACCTGTTGCTGAGCCCTCAGGCGACTCGGAAATGACATTAGTTGGTGCTTGGGTAGTGGGTGATGGTGGAGGAGTGTCTCTTAGTCTACGTCTTTCCGGCCAGTCTTCCATGTATTCTGACACGGAGTCCGAAGAAATGTCCGTTGATGGCTCATATTCACTCCCCGAGGAATGGGAGGTAGCTCGATCAGCAGCTTTTATTAGTTTTCTGGTCCTTTTAATGTTTTCCCGAGCTTGGGGAGTGAGTTTTATCATCTTCTTCTTCCCTCCCCGGAAGGATTCTCCTATGCCTGGTTGTTTACCACATTGTCTGCAATCATATTCAATCAGCTTGTTAGTATCAGTGTAATCAGTAAAGAACAAAGTTGCAGAAGCAGAACAAGAATTGTTGCAGACATGTTGCAGAAGCACCCAGTGCGGACCGCACAAAATCAACTGCGGCCGCACTGGGGTCGCCGTGGACCGCACAAAATCAACCGCGGTCCGCGCAGAGGTGGGGTTCAGACTACCCACTCTCTGTATTTAGGCAGTGCGGACCGCATAAAATCAACCGCGGCCGCACTGGGCTAGTGCGGTCCGCACAAAATATAGTGTGGCCGCACTGCCTGAGGTTCATCAATCAGAAGATTATCAGTGCGGTCCGCATAAAATGGTAGTGCGGACCGCACTGGGACACCGCGGACCGCACAAAAATGACTGCGGTCCGCACTGAGTGCCCAGAAATGGCACTCACTTAGGGTTCCATAATTTTTGATTTTTAAGTCTGATTGACCACCTTAGTAGTGTCCTTAGATCATTACCCAGTTCATTAAACCAACAAAATATGCAGGAATCAAAAACCTAACTCATCTAATCTAAACAATGAGGAAATATACGGGAGGAAGAAAATGAAGGACAAGAAAAACAAAAGAACTAAAGGAAAATAACAAAATGAATGTAATTAAAATGAACCTACATTACCAGTTATGAGATGAGTGGGTTGAAATAAGTCCAAGCAATCAGCTATGAGCAATTACGATGATGAACTGTGTTTTTTAGATGTTTGAGAATGAAGAGATCGAAAAGGGTAAAAGGAGGCCCTCAGGGACTAATTATAGAAAAACCCTGGGGCCCATTCTCACCTACCAGTGCGGACCGCACAAAATAGACCACGGTCCGCACTGCACTGTTTATTCAAGCTTGAGAAGGCAACACTCTGCGGTCCACACAAAATGGACTACGGCCACAGAGGTCCATCGCAGACCGCACAAAATGTAGTGCGGCCGCGGTGGCAAACTTCAGAGAGTTATCACATCACCCTTTACTAGTGCGGTCCGCACAAAATGGTAGTGCGGCCTCTGTGCATTTTTTCAATTATGTCCTACACTGCATCAACTCAATCCTGTAACATCTCACAACCAGTTAGCCCAAACATCAATCCTACACTACAATGAAAATCAAAGAAAAACAAGAATAAAAAATACATGGGTTGCCTCCCAAGAAGCGCCTGATTTAACGTCGCGGCACGGCGCATTTTACCATCCAATCATTTGAAATGAACAACAGCCACCACATGGCTATCATCAACTTCCCCAAATAGTGCTTGACTCTATGCCCATTCACTCTAAAAACTTCCCCACTTTTATTCTTCAAATCAAGAGCACCAAATGGGGTCACACAAACTACTTCAAATGGTCCCCTCCACTTTGACTTCAGCTTTCCCGGGAACAACCTTAGTCGAGAATTAAATAAGAGCACCAAATCTCCCACTTTGAACTCCTTGCCCCGAGTGTATTTGTCATGAAGGTATTTCATTTTATCCTTATACAGGGACGAATTAGAGTAAGCATGGAACCTAAATTCATCAAGCTCATTAAGTTGCTCCACCCGAAGATTAGCAGCTATATCCCAATCAATATTCAACTTCTTCAAGGCCCACATGGCCTTATGCTCCAACTCCACTGGTAGATAACATGCTTTCCCAAACACCAATCGGTATGGCGACATACCAATTGGAGTCTTGTAAGCGGTCCGATAAGCCCATAGAGCATCATCCAACTTTTTAGACCAATCGATCCTATTAGCATTGACGGTTTTGGACAAAATGCTCTTGATCGCCCTATTAGATACTTCAACCTGGCCACTTGCTTGAGGATGATAAGGCGTAGACACTTTGTGGTTGACACCATACTTGGAAAGCAAGGCATCAAAAGCTCTATTACAAAAATGCGATCCTCCATCACTAATAATTGCCCGAGGCGTACCAAACCTTGTGAAAATACTCTTCTTCAGAAATGCCACCACACTCCTAGCTTCATTGTTGGGCAAGGCAACGGCCTCAACCCATTTTGAGACATAATCAATCGCTACAAGAATGTAAGTGTTTCCACACGAGCCTACAAAAGGGCCCATAAAATCGATACCCCATACATCAAAGATATAAACTTCGAGAATGTTATTTAGAGGCATCTCATCTTTCTTGGAAATTCCGCCCGCTCGTTGACATTGATCACACCTTTTTACTAGATCACTTTCATCTTTGAACAAGGTTGGCCAATAAAAACCACAACTCAGAACTTTTGAAGTTGTCCTTGCCCTTCCATGATGGCCACCATAGGGGGAGGAATGACAAGCCTCTAGGATGCTAAATTGCTCCTCCTCAAGTACACACCTCCGGATCACTCCATCGGTGCAAATCTTGAACAAGTATGGCTCGTCCCAATAGAAGTCCAGACTATCCCATTTGAGCTTCTTCCTTTGGTTAGAAGAGAGCTCACACGGGATGACGCCAGTCACAAGGAAATTAGCAATGTTAGAAAACCAAGGCATATCACTCATTGACACAGAAAGTAGTTGCTCATCGGGGAATGTATCATTAATCTCAAGGCCATCACACTCCCTTCCTTCCTCCTCCAAGCGGGATAAATAATCCGCCACTTGGTTTTCGCTACCTTTCCGGTCCACTATCTCCAAATAAAACTCTTGGAGTAATAAGACCCATCACATCAGTCTAGCTTTGGAGTCATTCTTTGTCATCAAATATCTAAGAGCTGCATGATCGGTGTGCACTATAACTTTGGCCCCCATAAGATATGGCCGAAATTTTTCCATGGCGAACACAATAGCCAACAATTCCTTCTCAGTCACCGTGTAGTTCCTTTGAGCCTCGTTCATAGTCTTGCTCGCATAGTACACTGGATGAAACATTTTGTTCACTTTTTGACCCAAAACTGCCCCAACCGCAACATCACTCGCATCGCACATGAGCTCGAAAGGCAAGCTCCAAATGGGTGCGGTAATGATCGGGGTGGTGGTAAACTTATGCTTGAGAAGTTCAAAGGCTTGCATACATTTCTGATCGAACACAAACTTTGTATCCTTTTCTAGAAACTTGCATAGAGGATTCACTACCTTCGAAAAGTCCTTGATGAATCGCCGATAGAAACCCGCATGCCCAGGAAAACTCCTCACCCCCTTGACAGAAGTGGGGGTAGGAAGCCTTGAAATCACCTCTATCTTGGCTTTGTCAACTTCAATCCCATGCTTTGAAATTTTATGGCCCAACACTATGCCCTCCTCAACCATGAAGTGGCATTTTCCCCAATTTATCACAAGATTGGTGTCTTCACACCGGGCCAACACTCTATCCAAATTTCCCAAACACTCTTCAAATGAATTACCAACCACACTGAAGTCGTCCATGAACACCTCTAATATATCTTCCTCCATATCGGTGAAAATGGCCATCATACACCGTTGGAATGTTGCCGGTGCATTGCACAACCCAAAGGGCATCGGAGAAAAAGCAAAGGTGCCATATGGAGAAGTAAAGGTTGTCTTCTCCTGATCCTCGGGAGCTATCAAAATTTGATTGTGCCCTAAATAACCGTCCAAGAAACAATTGAAGGCACGCCCAGCAAGGCGATCAAGCATTTAGTCCAAGAAAGGCAATGGGAAGTGATCCTTGCGAGTCACCTTGTTCAGCTTGCAGTAGTCCATGCACACCCTCCATCCGATCACTGTTCGGGTTGGAATAAGTTCATTATTAGCATTGGTCACCACGGTCATACCACCCTTCTTCGGCACACATTGCACCGGAGAAGTCCATGAGCTGTCAGAGATAGGATACACCACGCCGGCATCTAACCACTTGATCACCTCTTTTTTCACAACTTCTTGCATTGCCTCATTGAGCCTCCTTTGATGTTCCAATGAGGGTTTTGCATCATCTTCCAGAATAATCTTGTGCATACAGAAAGTAGGGCTTATTCCCCGAATATCAACTAGAGTCCATCCAATTGACTTTTTCCGCTTTTTGAGTACCGCCAATGTGGCATCTACCTGCATGTTAGTAAGACAAGAGGAAAGAATAACTGGTAAAGTTGAATTAGAGCTCAAGAATTCATACCTGAGATGTAGAGGTAATGGCTTCAACTCCAACACCGGGTGTTCCTCAATTGAAGGCTTTGTTGGAGGCGTCTTTCTATTTTCAAGAATCCAAAGAAAGTTTCCTAGGCTCGTAAGAATAAGAGACCATTCCATGTAAAGCATTCACGCACTCCACTCGGCTCGCATCGTCATTGACATCCAAATTCAACAATAAGGCCTCCAAAGGGTCCTCAACATTTATCATTGCACTGGTATCATCAATTATCACAGCCGTGACTAAATCAACAAATGAGCACACTTCGGTACAATTGGGCTGCTTCATTGACTTGCACACATGAAAGACTACCTTTTCATCACCCACCCTGAAAGTGAGTTCCCCTGCTTCCACATCCACTAGAGCCTTCCCCGTAGCAAGGAAAGGTCTCCCTAATATGATAGGGACCTCATAATCTACCTCACAATCCAAGATTACAAAATCAGCTGGCAAGATAAATTTGTCCACCCGGACGAGCACATCATCAACAATATCCAATGGTCGCTTCATAGATTAGTCTACCATTTGCAATCGCATGAAAGTTGGTCTATGAGGCCCATTTCCCAAAGTCTTGAAAACTGAGAACGTCATTAAGTTGATGCTTGCCCCAAGATCACATAAAGCTTTGGCAAAGTTTGCACTACCAATAGTGCAGGGGATAGTGAAAGCACCGGGATCCTCTAATTTCAGAGCCATTGAATGTACTATAGCACTAACTTGGTGGGTCATCTTGATAGTTTCACAGTCCATTGATCTTTTCTTTGTAATCAAATCTTTCATGAATTTAGCATAACCAGGCATTTTCTCCAAAGCCTCCACCAAAGGCACGTTGATGGATAAGCTCTTCATCATGTCAATGAACTTTTTGAATTGATTCTCACTTTTTTGCTTGGCTAGCCTCTGAGGATAAGGGGGAGGTGGCCTAGGCAAAGGTGCCTTGGCTTTTGGCACAACCGGCTCCGGCATGTCAATTACGTGCTCCCTAGACGGGTTCACGTCACTTTGTGTTTCCACCTCGGCATCTTGAATATTGATCCTCACTTCTTCATTCACATTTTCATCAACTACATTCTCAACCACCAAAGGAACTTCATCTTCTTGCAACTCAACTTCTTCACCCAAAACTTGCGTTTGTTTGGAGGCATTCACATCATTGCCTCGTCCACTCCTAGTTGCCACAACCTTAACATGATTGTTTCCTCCCTTTGGGTTCACTACCGTATCACTTGGTAGAGCACCCTTAGGGCGTGTATTCAAGGACTGAGAGATTTGACCTAGTTGCACCTCCAAATTCCTAATTGAAGTATTGTGAGAAGCCAATTGCGCATCGGAATCCGCATTCTTTGTCATCATTTGTTCGAACATCATTTCAATTCTACCCATGTCATTGTTGGATGAATTGGGACCCTGGGAAGGAAAAGGAGGTGGATTGTTCGGTTGTTGGTACATTGGGGGGCTTTGAAAGCCTTGCCCCTCATTTCCTTGGTTATTGTTCCACCCGCCTTGGTTGTTGTTGTTTCCACCCCAATTGTTGTTGTTGCCCCAGTTTCCTTGATTGTTGCGGTTGTTATTTTGATTTCCCCAATTGTTGTTCCCTTGATGTTGATTGTTCCAATTGTTGTTGCCTTGTTGTTGTTTACCCCAATTGCCCTGAGAACGCCATTGTTGTTGTTGGTTGGAGGAATTGCCTCTTCGGCCTTGGTAATTATTCACATATTGCACCTCCTCATTTTGCTCATCATAGCCATCATCTTGAAATCCATTACCATCATTGTCAAATTGATCCGAATTCCCTTGGTTCTGTTGAGCTCTTCGCCTTCTTTGGTTCACTAGCATGTTAACACCCTCCATATCATTCATTTGGCGAGGATTTTGGACTTGTTGCAACTGTGCCTTTGCTAATTGGTTCATTGTTGTTATAAGTTCTGCTATAGCCTGTCCATGGTCATGTAGTTCTTTATGCAAATGAGTAACCGTGGGGTCACCCTGAGGCATAGTGGCTCTACTTTTCCAAGCGGAGGATGTGTCAGCCATTTCATCATCTCATAGGCTTCATCATAAGGCAGCTTCATGAAATTACCCCCAGCCAATTGGTTCACTATGCATTGATTTGTTGTATTGATGCCCCGATAGAAGGTTTGTTGTATCATAGCCTCTGTCATATCATTGTTGGGGCATTCTTTCACCATAGTTCTGTATCGCTCCCAAATCTCGTGCAATGGTTCAGTAGGCTCCTACTTGAAGGCTAAGATCTCATCCTTTAGTGCTGCCATGTGTCCCGGTGAGAAGAATTTGGCAATGAACTTATCCGCCAACTCATCCCAAGTTGTGATGGAATGGTTGGGAAGTCGCTCAAGCCAGTCCAATGTTTTCCCCCTAAGTGTGAAAGGGAAAAGCCTCAATCTAAGTGCATCCTTGGACACGTTGGTTTGCTTGCTCCCCCAACAGGTATCCACGAATCCCTTGAGATGTTTTACGCATTCTGAGTGGGAGCACCGGTGAAATACCCACGCTGCTCCAATAATGTCAGCATCACGTTAGTTGTTTGAAAATTGCCCCCCCCCCCCGAATCCGGGGCAGAACAATAGCACTTGCATAGCCTTGGTTGGGAAGAACTCTGGGAGCCACTCTTAGAGGTGGCGGAGGAGGGTCTGGAATACTTTCATTTGCATTGGCCTGGCGGCCTCTCCGTTGTCCTTGAGGTACAAGAGGCACCTTGTCTTCTCCAATGTCATCTACCTCCTCCTCAGCATTCACATTTCCAAGAGGGTCATTAGCATTTAAAGCCATTTTGGTACCTGAAGTATTCACACACACAAATTAGTAACAAGAAGGAAAGAAGAACAAAACACAAATCTAACTAAATAGATAACCAAAGCCGTTAGCTCCCCGGCAACGGCGCAAAAAAGTGATCGCTGCCAACTCCGTACTACTAAAAGGTAGCAAGAGAGGGTCGCAATAGCTTTTACCCTATTTTGGGTCGGGATCGATATCCACAGAGAGCTAGAATTGGAATCGAGTATCTATCTAGTGTAGGATTGCGTTTGTGTACTTAATTACACTTCTCAACATTTTTGGGGTTTTTTTTATAGTTCTACTTTTATCAAACTACAAATTGCAAATTGAGCTAAGAGCTATAATGCTACGAGTTGTTCAAATAAGTTTAAAAGGTACTAGGGTAGTGACTACCGCCTAGGTGGTCAATTGACGGGTACTTGAATCTAAGGCACGTTTGACACATTTGGGGAGTATGTTATAACCGTTGCACGAATTTACCCACTCTACACCTCTCGGTGGTTCAAGTGGTTTTGCCTAAATTGGCTTTCTCAAGACCAATTGGGTATGCAATTTTGCTCAAGCAACTAGGGTTCAATTCGGGTATTACTCTCTCGAGGTTTAACCCTTTAATTGGGGCTATCAATCTCTTGAGCACGCCCCAATTCATTGTTGGACCAATTTCGGAGACTTAGGCTCCCTTTCTCAAGAGGAGCTCAAGTCAACTCAACACAAACTAGTGTTTGCAACCATTAATTCAGAAATTAACCATGAAATTGGCTCAAATAACAAACACCCATACTCAATTTAACCCTAAATTACAAGAACCATCAATTACCCACACTAGGGTTGAGCCACAACCCTAGCTTATGGTCTAGCTACTCATAATTAAAGAAGAAAAGCAAGAAATAGAAGAAGATAAACACATATTAACTAATTGCTAAGCCAAATACAAAGATTCAATAATGAAAAGTAAGTAAAAATGCCCAAAATGGCTAAGAAAAGTCGACCCATGAGCGTAGCTGATCTCTTACAATATCTGATACCCTAAAAAATGGAAAAAGAATCTATTTATACTAGGCTAAAAAATCTGGACAAAATTGCCCCTGCGGGGTTAGTGCGGACCGCACAAAATGGACTGCGGTCCGCACTAGGCTCTTGACTTCAAAAATCTCACTCTCTGAACTTGGGCTCCGCGGACTGTAGAGAATGGACTGCGGCCGCGGAGACTCCTAGTGCGGTCCGCGTAAAATGGACTGCGGACCGTGGAGGCTTGAGACTCTCAAAATGCAACCTCTCTGAATCTTGGCTTTGCGGACCGCAGTAAATCGACTGTGGCCGCGTCGCCCTCAGTGTGGACCGCACAAAACCTAGTGCGGCCGCACTGCCTCTTAGCTTAGAATTGAGCCTCTCTGAATCTCCTAGTGCGGACCGCACAAAATGGTGTGCGGCCGCACTAGGCCTGTTTAGCCTAAGCTTGTCTTGTCTTTGGCACTTGTGCAAGTTTCACTCCGTTTGAGCTAATCTTTGACATCTCGTCACTTTGATGATCAAACCTGCAATCAAGCACAATTTGTGAGCCTTTTAGGACTATTTTGTATGAATTTCTAATCAAAGCATAAGCAAGAAGGAGTATAAAATGCGTCAAAATCCCTAGTTATCACCACCCAAGCAGCATTCTTGGGTATTGGACTGCTCTCCACTGTCCTATTTCTTATGTAGAAGGTGTGAACCCATCGGATCCATAAGTTGTCCTTCTTCATTGTAATTGCCCACAGGTGTTTTGCAATTGCTGCTTTGTTCCAGTAGTACATGTTAATTACATTTAATCCACCTGCAGCTTGTGGCCAGCATACTCTGTCCCAAGCAACTAGTGCTTTCTTGGTGATAATTGGTGATAATCTACACATGGCTTCAATCATCTTCAATATCTTCTTAGGCAGCAGAAAGATTTGAGCCCAGTATGATTGTACCCCAAACAAGACTGATTTAATTAACTGGAGCCTACCAGCATATGAAAGCAATTTTGCTATCCAACAGTTGATCTTCTGTGTAATCTTCTCTACTAATGGCTAACATTGAATAATAGACAGCTTCTTGGATGCTAGCGGTACACCTAGGTACCTAAATGGCATAGTACCTTCAGTATGCCCCAATTCTTGCATAATGTATTGTTTTGTGCTGTCTGAGATACCTGCTAGGTAGATGGAACTTTTTTTTGCATTTTCCTAGAGGCCAGATGAGCTTGAGAACTTGAGAAATGTCTGTTGCAGTAGTCTGATAGATGTAATGTCAGCTTTACAGAACATCAGTAGGTCATCAGCAAAACAAATGTGCATTGCTCCCAGTTTCTTACATCTGGGATGGAATTTGAAGTTTCTATTCTTTGCCAGTTGTGCAAGTTCCCTATGCAGATACTCCATGGCTATGACAAACAAATAAGGGGACATAGGGTCACCTTGTCGAATGCCTCTTCTTCCTTGAAATGGTTTTGTCAGTCCTCCATTCATGTTGAGGGAGTAGGTCACTGTGGTGATGCATTCCATTATCCAATTGACAAATTTATAAGGAAAAACAAGCTTTAGTAGCATTTTTTCAAGGAAACTCCAATCTAAAGTATCATATGCTTTCCTGAGGTCAACTTTTATAACACACCTTGGGGAGATCCCTTTCCTGTTATATCCTTTGAATAACTCATGAGTAAATGAAATGTTGTCTACAATGCTTCTTCCTTCAATAAAGGCTGATTGTGACTCCACAATGAGGTCTCCTATAGTCCATTGTTTTGTGAAGAACTCAATTGGAATCCCATCTACCCCTGGGGCTTTGTCATGAGGCATATCTTTATAGCAGCTAGGATTTCCTCATTTGTTACATTTTTAGCTAGTGCCTCCTTCTGTTGTTGGTCCAGGCATCTCCCTTGTTTAACCACGGCAGCATCTGGACATCTATGAGTTTCTCCACCTTCTCCTATAAGATTTGTGAAGAAAGAGATAAACTCCTCTTCTATTTGGACTGGATCGGTTAGCTTAATACCACTTGCATTGTAGATGGATGCAATGTGATTTTTGCTTGTCCTCATTTTCCATTGAGCATGGAAGTATTTGGTATTTGAGTCTCCACATTCAATCCAAGTGGCCCTTGACTTATGCTGTAATACCGGTTCTTCTAGATGACTCCATATTTCCAGTTCTGCCAAGATTTCTTTTTCCTGATTGAACAAGCTCTGATCTAGAAGAGAATTCTTGAGTTCCCCCTGTACTACCTCTAGTTTCTGTCTAGCCTGATCAAGTATCTGCTGATAGGAGGCCATATATTTGTTCAGGTCCTTAAGTCCATTTTTGAGTGCCTTCAATTTCTTCCAAATTTTGTTTATGTGTTCTTCTTGAGTTCTTTGCTGCCATACTTCTTGCACTATATTTCTGAACTCTGGATGTTCCATGACATTTTTGTAAAGCTTGAAAGGTTTAGGGTGCAGTCCTTTCTTATGTTGACTGATGTGTATAAGGATTGGGGAGTGATCAGACACTCCTGGATCCATGAATTCAGCTTCTATATGGCTATATTGTTGCAGCCACACATAGTTGCCCATTGCCCAATCTATCTTGCTATACACCCTTTTATCTTCCTGCTGTTGGTTGCACCATGTAAAGAACCAGCCAACACTCTTTAGTGGAGTCAATTGCAGCACATCAACTAAATTTTGGAAGCCTTGTGTCTCTGCTTGAGTGACTGGTGCTCCTATTCTGTCTTCTGAAGTTAGCACATTGTTGAAATCCCCACTTAATAACCAAGCATCATGTACATTAGTTCATGCTTGTGCAAGTTGATTCCATAGCTGATGCCTGAGAGTTACATCATTTCTGGCATACACCACTGTTAGCAGAGATTTGAAACTATCCTTCTGCACCTCACAATGTATATATTGATCTGTAGTCTCAATGATCTGGATGTTTACATTGTTTCTCCACATTAGCCAGATTCTACCATTTGGGTGGTCTTTATAATTACAGCAAACATTCCAGTCCCTAGCCACCTTCTGTATAATTCTCCCAGATTTTCTCTCCTTTGCTCTTGTTTCTACACATCCAATTACATCTATTTTGTACTTATTCAGAAAGGTTCTTAGATCTTTCTGTTTAAAGGGCTTGTTAAGCCCTCTTATATTCCAAGTACAAATGTTCATTGGTGGGAAGAGCCGGTTGGCCCAGCATCCCTTGGCTCCTGATCTGAGAGTTGATTTTGTAAGATTGCAAACCTATTGCTATAGGTAGTTGCAGCAGCTGTATTGCCTCTAACAATGGTAGTCTGTTTTCCTTGCCCTGTTCCTATCTTGCTGAGTGCCATGTTTGGATCTTCTGTAGGAGCTTGATTGGTAGTGGGTTGTACTCCTTCTGTTGTGGGCATTCTCACCTGCTCTTCTTTCTGAGTTCCAGATGATTCTACCTCATTTGAAGTTGAAGAAACATGTATCTTCTGCACCCATTGTTGAGTGATCTGCTTCTTTTTCTTGTTCCTTCTTCTTCTTCGTTGCTCCTTAAATTCCTCTTCATTTGCTTGCTTTCTCTTTGCCCAGCACTCTATTGTATCATGACCAAATCTTATACAATCACAACAAAATTAGGGTCTCCAATCATAAGCAATCTGTTGCTTTATCACTCGTTTTGGTGTTTGCATCTCAAAACTCTCAGGGAGTGGGTGTGATACATCAGTTTCCACCAGTACTCTTGCATAAGAGGCCTTCTCCATTTCAGCTTTTACCCTATCAGTATGTAGAGGTTTTCCTACTACACTAGCAAGCTTACTCAATGCTTCAGTAGACCAGTATCCTAACGGAAGCCATAGAAATTTCACCCACAAAGGAATAATGCTTAAGCACTCTGGGTTAAAACAGAAATCGATCTTCCAATGTTGTAGGATAATTGGTTTGTTATGGTAGGTGTATGGCCCAGCATGAAGAACTAGGTCTCTATCCTTTATACTTTGAAACTGGAAAATGTAGTATCCTTCATCATGGTACAGAATTTTTGGCTTTGCTACAAAATTCCATACATTGGTGACATAATTTTCCATAGACTTCTCATACGGATTATCCCCAAGGACATACCCAATTAGGGCATTCTTTAGTGATTCCTCCTGAGCCCTAGTGTCCTCCTCCTCTATTTGTACCACAAACGTACCATCTATCATAGAAGGGGGAATATAGGTTAAAGGCTTTCTTGTGAACTTCTATTTTCCTTCACAATCTTTTCCTTTGGTTGTTCCTATCTGTCATCAGCTGCCTTCTCCTTAACATTTGGTGCTTGCTGAGTTGAGGTTGCTGCTGCCGAGAACTGCAATCC
Organism: Nicotiana attenuata; assembly: GCF_001879085.1. Taxonomy (NCBI): domain Eukaryota; kingdom Viridiplantae; phylum Streptophyta; class Magnoliopsida; order Solanales; family Solanaceae; genus Nicotiana; species Nicotiana attenuata. Next base: position 30,389,966 of record NC_031994.1, read on the forward strand.
TCCACTCTCAGATTTGCTTGTTGTGCATGCATTTCAATCCCTTTGCTAGTTGTCTCTTCGTTCTCCTTTTCCTCCAGGATAGGCTGAAATTTCTGTGGAAAAAAGCTACCAAATGTCAATGGTTACAGTCCTGTAGCTGGTGTTGTGAGCATGTGATTTTTGCCCTAAGCAAATTAATTCCAAAAGTTTCAAATAATTGATTTTCTTTATTATTTTTACAGATTTTGTGAATTTTCGTGTTAATTGGTTGCATTTTTATTCATATGAAAATACAAAAAATGTGCATTTGCATTTAGGGATTTAATTTCACAATTTTGGTATTAATTAGTTTTAGAACAAAATTTAAAGAAAATTGCAAAAAAAAAAAAAATAGTTTCTTTGCACTTTCAATTGTTAATTGTTGTATTTTATCTTTAAATAGAGTTTTAAATAATTTTAGGAGTTTAAATAGTTTAATTAGGTCTTTTTTTTGCTTTAGCATTTTATAAAATCAGAAAAAATAAATAAATACAGAAATACAGAAATACAAAAATACAAAAATAAAATACAAAAGAAAGTAAATAAAATACAAGAAAAGCAAAGAAATGGTTGCCAAGAATTGGGCCAAATGGCTGAGCCCAAATAAAATAAACACCAACCCGTCCAAACCCAACCCATAGCACCCGGTCCAGTTTGGTTGTAACGAAACGACGTCGTTTCATTGATCGAACGGTCCTGAAGCTTGGGCCATTTAGTATATATGTGTCCAAACACACCCCCCCTACCCCCCAAACCACCCGTACTCTCATACCCCGCTAACTTCCGGCGTAACGCCGCTCGTCACCACCGTCCCCACCCGTCCTGCCGCCGGCCGGAAATAGCCTCCGCCACCGGCGGCGATCACCCAATGACACCAATAAAATTCACCCTGGCTTTCCCCTCATCAATCCTCACGAATCCAACTTGGTTCCTCGCCTCAATCCCCCTCTATCCTTCGAATAAAAGAAAGCCCTAGCGCCGCCTCCGCGTGGTAACGGCGGCGCCGCCCTCACGAACCTACCAAATTAACACCAATATACCCACCACCCTCCTTTTTCCTAAATCCGCAGCTAGAATTCTTCAAATCCAAAAGAAACCCTACAAATTTTAGATCTAGGGTTTTCAAGTTTCACACATTTTGGGAGTTTCGGTACTCGAGTGATTTCATTAATGTTATATGTCTTATTTTTAAACAAAATAAGCATGTATCATTAACAAAAATTCAATTTTCGAGAAATTAATCGGCTAGAAAACCAAAATCAGTGAGTTGTCCCTTCTTATCGATTATTTTGTTGGTTGATTCTGGTTTGCGTTGTTTAGTTTAATTTCTGTTTTGAGGATTTCGTTATGATTTTTCCGTTGGTTAACTCAGTTTAAGTTCATGTATTCCCCAGTTCTTTAGAAATCTTTTTGTTTAGTTCTTTAATTTGGATTAGTTTAGTTAAATTTGATTTTTTCTGTTCATCTCTTCAATTTTATTAGATTAATTTCGATTCGGCTTGATTCATAGTTTGTATGTCAGACTTCGATGCACAATTGATTGGTGTTAACATGAATTTTACTTTTGTCTTTGTTTTATTGTTTGGTTAATTGTTAATTCATTTGTTTTGACCCTAGGATATTAGTGTCTATTAGAGTAAATTCCAATGTCGATTAATTAGAATTGTTTCAATTTAAACTCTGTTTGGTTATAACTGCTAGTATCTAGTTTAATAATATAACTATGGCTGTTGGGTAGTCAATAAGGCTGACTAGAAGTTAGTAGGCTAGGGTAGAGGACAGGGGTGGTATAGGCATTTCTCAGTAAAAGAATAGTGCAATAACTGATTTGGAAACCCCTAGAACATTCTAGATGGGGTGCTAATTAGAATTTAGTAACCTTAGTGCAGTAACTTGAGTAACAAGTTTAAAAATAAGGGACTAAAAGCTAAAATGAGAAGGGACTAAAAAGAAAACTAAAAAATCTGAAGGTAAGCCCTAGGCTTTGCCTATAAAAGGCAACACAATGCTTGTTTAGCAAGTTTTTGGAGGTCCCTGAAAATTTTTCCAAAACTTTCCACCTTTAATTTTCCCCAGACCCACTTCTGGAAGTTCTGAATTAGATTAATTTTTGAGTCCCAGTTTCATCTCGCATAAGCTTGGGGGTCGAACAGAGTGTGTCTGGTTTGTTACTACTTGCTAAAGCTTAGAAATCATCTTCTGGGCTAAAATTGCAAGTCCATTGGTGGTGTTATTTCTATCTGCTAATTCCATACTGGGTTATATGCTGTTGTTTTTGAATCCAAAATCTGCTTTAAGCTACTGAATCTACTGCTGGTTGTTGCCTAATACTGCGTGACTTACTCCTTTTCCTCTGCTCATTCAAATCCAGGTACATGTCTTAATTCACTTGATGTAACCTTTGGAAGGGAAGTGGAATAAGATGGAGCTTACCTTCCTGATACATTGTTCAGTTGATTGTTGTATGTCTATGGCTGGAAGGGTATTAGCGATATATGTTTCGTCTAATGTTGGTTAATTTCTTTGGACTTGTATTCATATGAACACTGTTGTTAATAAAAGGACTGCCTGGGACTTTTCTTTGTAATTAAATTGAATAGCCTAGGACTGCTTGTTAGACTGTTAAGATGTCGTGAATTAATTCTATGTGTAGGGGTGTTAGATTTGAACTTATAGTCTGTTATTAGCCTTAATAGTTCCTGTGTAGTTAATCTTTTAGCACTCAAACTGTTAAATATAATCAGCGTAATGTTAGCTACAACATGCTAAGTTGAATCAGTTATCATATTGGAGTCAATTCCAAAATGGCATGTTTCACAATATATGCATTCGAGATACACCCTACAAAAACCGCTGCTCATTCTGTAAGCCATCAAATACAGGTGTAAATGTTTATGGTGTCGATACATTGGTCACGAATTTACTCTAGAAAAAACATGAATGTTGAGTAAACGAACTGAAGTCTAATGAACGATCAGAGATGATTGCAGACTATCGGCGTTAGTCTGGACCCTGGCTACCCTAATTAATGCTAAATTAGACTAAAACTCTGTCCCTGGGCCCGCATAACATTACGTTCCTAATGGGCTATGAAATTTCCACGGCTGGATTATGCTGAGGTCCAGTTACTGGATAATTTCACATTGCAGTCCTGGACCAAATTCCTCAATCACCGTACAGTCCTGGCCCTAATTCACATTAGGAATAGTGGTAATTAATTTACAATATAATTTAGGTTTTCGCGTTAGGTAGCGGGTTCAAACTTAAGAGGGTCTACTTTGTTTGAATCCGGACTTGGACTCGAGGCCCGAATTTATAAATGCAAATTAAATTAGACCCTTTTTTAGAGACAAAAGAAGCTAGATAGATCCTAGTCGCTCTAGGTTGGCCTTAAAAAAAATTAAACACGAGACGAGCCTAGCCGCACAAAACATATTAAATTGCGGGGCCCTCATTACAATGCTTTATTAAAATATTTTTAGAGATTCGGGAGATGCTATTTTAGCGAATTTTCATGGCTTCCCGCAAAGTTAATAAGACGCTAGCCGCTTTAGGCAGCTTTTAAAAATAATTTACCTTCCTAAACTCGGGTGTGCACTTCATGTGACCCAAATCCAAATCCTAAAACGTTGAATAAGAGGTGTTGAGGATCCGGGTGCATTTCAGTGACGTGATCCAAAACACGCTCTTAAACGGCGTTCACTTTCGTAAAAAGTAAATAAAAGCGGTAAATAATTTATAAAATTGCACTATAGGTTTGAAACTTGTAATAAAAACCAGATTTTTAAGCCATTTATGATAATTTAAGCGACCGTGCTAGAACCACGGGATCCGGGGGCCTAACACCTTCCCTCGGGTCAACAGAATTCCTTACACACAGAATTTCTGGTTCGCAGACTCCAAATTGGGAAGTCGAAATTTTTCCTCGATTGGGATTTAAATTAAACTGGTGACTCAGGACACCAAAAGCCCATCCTTTCCGAGTGGCGACTCTGAAAAATAAACTAAAATAATCCCATTTCGAAATAATGTCACTTTAAATGGAAAAACTCCCTTATACATTTATTCTTTGGGGTAGGTGTGTAAAAAGGAGGTGGTGACAGCTCTGGCGACTCTGCTGGGGATCGACCCAGAAATCTCTGGCTTCAGGGTTCAAGAATTCGAGCTTAGTATAATTGTTATATTTGGCTTTATTGGATTTTTCTACATGTTCCATGCTATATGTGCTAAATGTTTTACCGCTTGGGATTTTTGTTGAATTGTATATATAAACTGTCGCGAAATCCCTTCCTCTCTCCTGAGTCTTCTACATCATGGAGAAGGGTGCACTTCGTGTAGCTTCTCTTCTGTTTAAAGTCTTTCCCAATTTAAAGAAACAAGTTTGGATAAGTTGCAAAGCCGGCGGAGCTTCTGTATCCCCGGTACGCTGCCTCCCCCTCGCTCGAGTTGTCGCTCGGGTAAGCCAGGTCTCAGACCAATAAACCTAGGGTTAAACCTAGAAAACAAAAACTTCATGCCGGATCCTAGTAGGACGCTTGTTTCATCATGTGCATTTGACTTAGGGGACTCAACACAGGGGTTGGGTCCGTCTAGGACAGGTGACCTGAAATGAATTGACCATCCTGATGCATCTTACGTGCTACTTGCGCATTTATTTTGCTCGGCTTTGCATGTTGACCGGCTTGTCTAAATGAGTGAATTATGAAAAGAAAGCAGTGTTAGGACTAAGTGAGGTGACCATTTGTTGTGAGAAAACCAAATGCCTAAATAGTACGAAAATGTTGCCGGATTTTTGAAAAATGAAAAAAAAAAAATTTGAAAAAAAAATAATAATAATAATAATAAAAAATAAAAATAATAAGAAAGGAAATTGTGGTGCAAAATAGTTTTGATTTTGGGCAAATCTGACCGAACTGCCGCGGTTTGATTCTCACCGGATGTGAGATACGTAGGCAACCATCATCGGTCCAACCATCCCTTTTGCAAAAATAGCCAAAAATACCAAAATTTTAATTTTTGTAAATAAATTGGGTGATGCCATTCTTGTTTTAAAAATAAGCCGAATGGTCCCCAAAAAGGACGCCGAAGGCCGTTTTTGCAAGAATAGCCACCCTGAGTCATTTTCAAATGGTTTGCGGGAGCAGCCTTAAAATCTTCCCTCTCAGAAGTGCTGAAAGGCCGTATTTGCAAATCCAAGTCCTTGTTCTCTAAATAAAGAATTTTTGCACAACTAGCCGTTTTTCAAAATAAATCATTAAATTCCCCCTAAATAAATGTGCAGGATGAATTCAAAGTAACAATCGAAACCTTCTCAGTCCTGAGCGAGATCCTTTGAAACTCCATATGTGGTGGCATGACTTGGAAAGGAAGCAAAGAGTACTGTGGTCAAAGCCTGGGCGTCTCGTAGATTTATTGAAATCAGGCCAAGGACGGATGTCATTAAGGCACTGATACCATTTTGGGACCCGACCCGTAATGTATTTCGATTTTCAGATTTTGAACTCACACCTACATTAGAAGAGATCACCGATACGCAGGTCTCATCAACGGGAACCTCCGTGGTAGATACCCTTTGGCTCCACGGCCGTAACTCTTCACAGGTTTTTAGATCTGTTGAGCATCAGTCGGGATATTCAAAGACCCCCATCTGGCGGAAGGTGTTGTACACTACATTTCCTATATCACCGGTATGGTAACCCTAAAGGTTTTGAGGAACCCAATACAGGACTAAACACATGCTGGCAAACAAAGATAAATGGGAAGCCCGACGGGATTAGCCTTCATGGTGGCCTTTTTTGGGAGTGGTAATTTGTCCTAGAAAAAGATGGTCACATAGACCTTGGCCTAGTTAGGGATGCTAATGTGCCAATGAAGAAACTAACTAGCACAGTGGTCCTTTGATTGTAGCAGAAAATATACCAAGCTCTGACCAAAATGTCGAGAAGGGGAGAAATTCTTTCAAGGTTGCAATTTGCTCTTGCAGTTGTGGATACAGGAACATCTTTGTCACCGCACAGGATATATGAACTACGGCTTAACCGGGTTGAAGTGTTACTGCAGAGTTCGAGACCGAGTTACAGGTATTGAGTTCCCGAAGGGTACTGAGGCATGGTCGTCATGTTTAAGCATCCTCACTGCAGATAAAGTAGAATGGGCTTATAGATGGCTTCCTCTACTGAAGCTGTGTATACATCGGCAGAGGTCCCTTATATTCTCTTAATGGGTATTCGAAGCATTTCAGCCCTATGCTCTTACCGAGTTTTGCGACAATTTGGAAGATTCCAGACGACGTGCAACAACGATGAAGACCTGAGTGGGCAAGTCATTGAGTTGGCCCAAAAGCTGCATTCCTGAAGGCGAATCCGAAAGATATGGAATGAGTGCAGGTACCTTGAGCCTAAAACTATAGTAACGGACCGGGCCAGAGGTGAGGTAAGATCCCAAATACTTGGTTTGGTTCGGTAAAAGGTTTCAAATCCCCGAGAGACCCCCAAAAGGACACATGTGCAACAATTAACAAACGAGGCTAGGTGCAGTGGGATGGTTGGCTAAAGAAAAGGATACAGAGCTCGAATTGGAGCATTGGAAAAACAGGTTCAGGAGCTTCGATTCGAAAACAGCTTGCGACGCAGCCGATGAAGGTGATAAAAAGCAATTGGCCAAGAGAATGAAGCTCTCAAGGCCCAAATTCAACAACTGAAATTAGATGCAAGGAATCGAGAAAGAAGTCTATCCGACGAGAGATTGATAAGAGGATTGAAGAAACAGGTCCTAGATTGTCAGGAAGAATTGGAAAAATCCGAGGGAAGCAATGGCAAACTTCGGGCTCAATGGGCCAAGAAGACCGAGGAAAGGGCCACAGTTTGTACAGCAAATGAAGAAAAAACTATGAGGGAACCATCGCCAAACATGAAAAGAAAAATGAACACTCTTGAAGAAAGGCAGCCCGTCGGGAGAAAGAGCTACAGGCCGAGAGGGAACAATGCTATGAATTAATCGCCGATATGGAGAAGGAAATAAAATTGTTACAGGATTCTTCACTTCCAGGATTCTCAAGGTACTAGAGGCTCGCACTCAACAGATAAGCCGGCTACTCCAAGAGAAAGGTCAAATCAGGGAAAGAATCAGAAACACCCCAATGTGCGATTACCTATCTGTTACTTGTCTCGAACTAACCGTGTGTTGCTGATTTCCAGCCTAGCTTTTAGAAACGGTGGTTGGTTGTGGTAAGCTGGCATCGCATCAATACTTTACCAGATCGAAAGAAAGTGTGGAAATGTCTACAGAAATGACTTTGCCCGCAGTCCCATATCTGAAAGATAGCCCATCTCGGGGTCCCGGCCTCTGAATCTTTTACAGCTGAAGAAAATTGGATCTTGCGCCTGCGACTGAATGGAAATGTGGGATGCTTGGAACAATGGAAAGGAACCCCCCAAGCAATATTCCTGGATTCCCAGAGTTATTCCCTAAGAGCTGGAGGTGCTACCACGGTCCCTATCAGTCACCTCCCTACCCCTTTTGGGCAACCTAACCATGACTGACCGCTCTTTCGTTGGATGACTTCTGAAGGTTCGCCCCAGGTGTTTTCCCAGCGGAGCAGCTCCTAACATCTTCACTGCTCCACCATGTCCTGCTACAACAACAACCTTCGTTGCAAGGCCTGCCTTTGAATCCCTCAGCATTCACATACCAAACCTATTTCCGTCAGATCCTCCTCAAATATCCACATATAATTACTCTCAGCCACCCCCATACGAAGCCTAACACCAGGGCAGCCGGACAAAACCCCAAAGACCCAGAGCAGGATTGAATGGCAAAGAGAATGAGGAAGCCTCGAACAGAGCTTGAAAACATTGCAAGGATTGAGCGGGCAAAAGAGTGTCTCATACACGGATCTATGTATGTCCTCATGTACACTTGCCGTCAGGGTTCAAAACACCAAATTTGAGAAGTATGACGGACACGGTGACCCCATCGCTCACCTAAAGAAGTATTGCAATCAGTTACGGGGGACCGTGGCAAAGAAGAGCTGTTGATGGCATATTTTGGAGAAAGCTTGGTTGGTATCGCTTCAGAATGGTACATGGATCAAGATGCCTCGCGTTGGCAATTTGGGATGACATCTGAAGAGACTTTGTTAGGCCAATTTCAGTACAATATAGACATTACCCCGACAGGAACTCCTTGGCTAATCTGAAGAGAAGAAACCCTCAGAAAAGTTTTCGAGAAATATGCAATTAAGTGGCGCGAACAGGCTAAGAAGTGAAGCCTCCTGATGAGGTAGAAAGGATCAACAGCTATGTCCATTATAGGCCCAGAAGACTATTTTTTTTTCCCTTTCCCAAAAGAACATGATGTCGCGCCCATGCACGCTTTTGCAGAGGCGAATTAAGATTGGTGAAATGTGCGAGAATAGGCTGAAGACAACACGAACGAAATCCTTAGTCACGGCCCATTAGGGCAACCTCCCAAAGCCATCCAAGGCGGGTCCTGGAGGAAGGCCAAAGGATCAAGAAAGAAAGAACGGTTATGGAAGACCTCAGGGCAAGGAGACACCGGGTTCCTAGACCCATGTTTTCGGAGAGAGAACCCCTCAACATTACTACCCACCATGGAATAGGCTATTGCATCCTCGTATGCGGTCATGAATGCTACCTTTGCTCGGCCGCAGCACATCCAAATAGAAACCAGCTCCATTTCAAAGAATTCAAGCCCCTCAGCAAAACTACTATAACCCGCATGCTCCCACAAATAATTTCCGTCCTCGGGAACACCCAGAAGAACAAACTTTACACCAATCGGTGACCATACTCCAGTTTGTTCCCGAAGATGGTCAAATGAATTTGCTGGCAGCCGGTCCTCAAACAGACAAAACCCGGCAATCGCCTGCCCCTACAAAGAAGCTGGTGTCAGGTTGGGGCATACCATTCAGGGGCAGAAGGCCATCAAATACAAATGAACTGTTGGACTCCTGAAACAAGCGTGGAAAAATCTTAATAGAGCAAAGGGAAATAATACTGAGGGATGAGGATACCCAAATGTTGACCAATAATT
>NC_031994.1:30400443-30403140 GCF_001879085.1 Nicotiana attenuata
GTTTTCCGTCCAAGAGGCCAGTGAGTGCTGAAGAAGCAAAAGCCTTCTTCCAGAAAATGAAGATGCCTGATTATGAGACAGTGGATCAATTAAGAAAGTACCCTGAACAGGTGTCCCTGCTCTCATTGGTGACAAAATCCTCCGAACATCAGAAGATCTTGATGAAAACTTTGAATGAGGCATACGTGCCAATTGAAACTTCAGTCGAGCAGCTCGAAAGGATGGCGGAAAGATTTTTTGCTATCAACCAACTCTCCTTTAGTAAGAATGATTTGCCTCTTGAAGGCGCAGCTCATAACAAAGCCTTGCATCTGACCGTCAAGTGTGAGGGTTACTATGTCAAACGAGTCATGGTGGATGGAGGATCGGGGGTTGACATCTGCCCACTCTCCACATTGCAGAGGATGGAGATCGGGACAGAAAAGATTCGCCCGAATAATGTTTGTGTAAGGGCTTTTGATGGTATTAAGAGGGATACCATCGGTGAAATCGACATGATATTGACCATAGGACCAGTAGACTTCGAGGTGACCTTCCAGGTATTGGACATGGATACATCCTACAACTTCCTTCTGGGGAGGCCTTGGATCCATGCTGCAGGAGCTGTGCCCTCCACTCTCCACCAAATGGTAAAATTCGAGTATGAAGGTCAGGAAATCGTGGTCCACGGAGAAGACGAGCAATCTATCTACCGTGATCCATCTATCCCATGTTTGGAGGCAAGGGAAGGAAGTGAGCATATCGTTTATCAAGCCTTTGAGATTGTGGTAGCAGATCAGCATGAGGAGGGAATCCCTTGTCCTCAGCCTTTCCTGTCTAACGCTTCAATCATGGTGGCCAGAGAAATGATTAGACACGGTTTCAGGCCAGGAAAAGGATTGGGAAAAACTTTACAAGGAATATCTGAGCCAGTAACTCTTCCCGCAACAGAAAAGTTCTTTGGAATAGGTTTCTACCCTACCCCAAATGATGAGAAATGGGCTGAAGAAAGAAAGAAAGAAGGATGGGTTCTGCCACAGCCATTGCCATATCTCTACGATACTTTTGTTAAGACCAAGTATGGCGAAGAAAAGAACGATGAGTTGTTCACAGTTGAAGAAATTGAAGAAATATGTGGAGCTCTGAGGCAAATGCTTTATGAAACCAACATGGTTCAACCAGGAGAAGGGACTAGCACCGCTGAAGTACTCTATATGGGGTCTGATGCTAAACTTCAAAACTGGAAGGCTACGCCATTCCCGATCAGGCGGGGGTCCTGGTAGACTAGCCCTGTCACCTTTTCTGTATCTCGAGTTATTTCAGGGTGTAGCTCGGGTTTTCCTTTAGTTTCGTGTTTTTAATTCATAAATGTAAACCCTGTTATCTTTCCAATTCCAAGAAATGAAATCAATATTTCACCGTCCATCTTTCTTTCCTTTCTAATTTCAGTTATTTTTCCTTTTTCATCTTTTCTTTTCAGTTATAATAATGCGGCTTTAAATAACATGACATGCTTGCGGACTTCATACCCAGACTCAAACACGCTGCTTAATTGTGAAATAATGAACCAAGAACCGGAATATGATGAAGAAGAGGCTTTTAGGGAGATAAACCGAGAACTGGAACAATTCGAGAACAAACCTAAGCCAAACCTGAATGACACTGAACCGGTTAATTTGGGAACGGCCGAAGAAATAAGGGAAACCAAAATAAGCATTCACACAGATCAACACACTCGAGATGCAATAATCCAGCTCCTGTTCGAATTCAAAGATGTGTTTGCTTGGTCATATGACGATATGCCAGGACTGAGTATGGATTTAGTGGTGCACAAGCTGCCAACTCACCCCGATTGTCCTCCAGTACAGCAAAAGCAAAGGAAATTCAAGACTGATATCAGTGACAAGATCAAAGAGGAAGTCACAAAACAGTTGAAGGCGGGGGTAATCCGAGTGGTCCGATATACCACGTGGTTGGTTAATGTGGTCCCAGTACCAAAGAAAGACGGGAAAACCCGGGTGTGTGTGGATTACCGAGATTTGAACAGGGCAAGTCCCAAAGATAACTTCCCGTTACCTAACATTCACATCCTTGTTGATAACTGCGCCAAACATGAAATACAGTCTTTCGTGGATTGTTACGCAGGATATCACCAAGTGTTGATGGATGAAGAAGACGCCGAGAAAACAGCCTTCACCACACCATGGGGAACCTATTGTTACCGAGTCATGCCATTTGGGCTAAAGAATGCTGGGGCAACTTACATGAGAGCCATGACCACCATCTTCCACGATATGATGCACCAAGAAATAGAGGTATATGTGGATGATGTAATTGTTAAGTCCCGAACTCAGAATGATCATGTTCGAGATTTGAGAAAGTTCTTTGAGCGGTTGCGCAAGTATGATTTGAAGTTGAATCCAGCTAAATGTGCTTTTGGAGTCCCATCAGGCAAGCTCTTGGGTTTCATAGTCAGTAGGAGAGGTATTGAGTTGGATCCAACAAAGATAAAAGCCATTCGAGATTTACCCCCTCCAAGAACTAAGAAGGATGTGATGAGTTTACTGGGCAGGTTGAACTATATCAGTCGATTCATCGCTCAATTGACTACCACTTGTGAGCCCATATTTAAGTTGTTGAAAAAAGATGCGGCCATCAAATGGACGTCTGAATGTCAAGAGGCCTTCGATAAAATCAAGGAGTATCTGTCGAACCCTC
>NC_031994.1:30403363-30406661 GCF_001879085.1 Nicotiana attenuata
TATCTTCAAGCCCACACCACCTATCTAATAACCAGGTTGGATCCTTTGAAATATATATTCCAGAGACCGATGCCCACTGGGAGATTGGCGAAATGGCAAATCTTGCTCACTGAGTTTGACATAGTCTATGTTACTCGCACGGCAATGAAGGCTCAGGCGTTGGCAGATCATTTGGCTGAAAACCCGGTTGATGAGGAGTACCAACCATTAAGTACCTATTTCCCGGACGAAGAGGTAAACTCAGTAGAAGCCATCTCTAAGGACACTCGTGCTTGGAAAATGTTCTTTGATGGAGCAGTAAATGCAAGGGGTGTAGGCATTGGGGCAATCTTGATATCACCCAATGGTCAACACCACCCAGCTACAGCCAGGCTCCGGTTCTTTTGCACGAACAACACGGCTGAATACGAAGCATGTATCATGGGCATGAATATGGCAATTGACCAAGATGTTGAAGATTTATTAATCATGGGGGACTCTGACTTGATTATCCGACAAGCCCAAGGAGAATGGGAAACTCGAGATGTTAAGCTCATTCCTTATCGACAGCATGTGGAAGGTCTCATCAGACGCTTCCAGTCGGTAAAATTCAGGTATATCCCTCGGTGTCATAATGAACTAGCAGATGCACTTGCTACTCTAGCTTCAATGCTGCCTTATCCAGGCAACGCTCATATTGATCCTTTAGAGATTCAAATCAAAGAAAAGCACGGGTATTGCAATACGGTTGAGGCAGAATCTAGTGATCAGCCCTGGTATCATGATATCAAGAGATTTCTGAAAACACAGGAATACCCTGAGCAGGCCACCGGAGATCAGAAAAGAACCATTAGACGACACGCGAGCGTTTTCTTCTTAAGCGGTGATGTTTTGTATAAAAGGACTCCAGACCTCAACCTGCTAAGATGTGTTGACGCCGAGGAAGCCGGAAGAATTATGCATGAAGTGCATGCAGGAGTATGTGGACCCCACATGAATGGTTATGTGTTAGCAAAGAAAATCTTGCGAGCTGGGTATTACTGGATGACCATGGAGAAGGACTGTTTCAGTTTTGTTCGGAAGTGTCATCAATGCCAGGTGCACGGCGATTTGATTCATGCGCCCCCGACAGAACTCCATCCGATGTCAGCACCTTGGCCGTTTGTTGCTTGGGGCATGGATGTCATTGGGCCAATCGAGCCGAAAGCCTCAAATGGGCATAGGTTCATATTGGTAGCAATCGACTATTTCACAAAATGGGTTGAGGCCATCACTCTCAAGTCAGTCACCAAGAAAGCTGTGGTAGACTTTGTGCACTCCAATCTCATTTGCCGCTTTGGCATTCCTGCAACTATTATTACCGACAATGCAGCTAACTTGAACAGTCGCCTGATGGAGGAGGTATGTGAACAATTCAAGATAACACATAGAAACTCAACTCCTTACCGGCCAAAAGCCAATGGTGCTGTCGAGGCAGCAAATAAGAACATCAAGAAGATTCTGAGGAAAATGATTCAGAGCTCCCGGCAATGGCATGAAAAGTTACCTTTTGCTTTACTTGGATACCGTACCACAGTACGCACTTCAATTGGAGCCACACCGTACCTGTTAGTTTACGGTACTGAAGCAGTCATACCTGCAGAAGTGGAAATTCCTTCACTCCGGATAATCGTTGAAGCGGAGATTGAGGACAGTGAATGGGTTAAAACCCGACTAGAGCAATTGGCATTAATTGATGAAAAACGAATGGTCGCGGTTTGTCACGGACAGCTGTACCAACAAAGAATGGCCCGTGCTTATAATAAGAAAGTGCGTCCCAGGAATTTTGAAGTAGGTCAACTGGTACTCAGACGTATTTTACCTCATCATCAGGAAGCAAAAGGGAAATTCGCTCCCAATTGGAAAGGTCCGTACATCATTCGAAAAATATTGCCAAGAGGAGCATTGTACCTCGGAGACATCGAAGGGAATGATCCTGAGACAGCAGTGAATGCAGACGCAGTCAAAAGGTACTATGTCTAGGCTCTCTGCGGTGTTGGTTTTTGTACAATTGAAATGACGAAGGCCTTTCTTCTCGCTACCCAAACACTATTAACCCTTCGTAAACCCATTTGAGCCGGTTACTCTTCTTTGGCTACCCTCTTTGGAACCCGGAAGTAAAAAAAAAAAAAAAATGAAAAAAAAATGAATGATGAAAAGAAAGGAAAAGAAACAAAACAAAACAACCAAAACAAAAATTTACCTGAACTACGTTTGACTTGATCCTGAAAAGGTACGTAGGCAGCCTCTCCCTGAGGTTCAGTCACACCAAAACAAAAATCCCAACTTCCCCGAGAAATGAAACTGGGGCAGATGATATAATAGTTCGGCCCTAAATCCGCCGAAATGGTTCCAAAGTTGTACTTCCATCCAGAATTCTTTTACCCAAAACCTTGTCCAAGTCCTTCCGATCAATTGACAAAGGCATGGAAGCGGCAAACGTCATTGTTGGAATCTGATACAATTCAAATTGAGAGAAATAAAATGAGAGAGTCTTATCGGTGAAAACCTTCGGGCACCATAGGGCGATGGTGAGTAGAGAAACTGAAATGAGAGAGTTCGCTTAGCGAAAACTCGCAAAGGCACTATCGGGCAACGGTGAGAAGAGAAATGAGAGAGGTCGATTGGCGAAAACCCGCAAAGGGCGCTGTTGGCCGAAAAGAAGACATCTCGCCACTAAAGGAGTCCTGGCAAGGTTCCCTGGTTTTGAAATACTGATTATGGGTCCACGAGAAGCCGGAAAGTTTGTGTGGGTCGGGCATCCAGTCCAAGAAGCATGTCATGTTCATTTGAAGCCGGCATGCACACCCCAGATAAGTCCTTCTTTTCCCCCGAAAGGGATGCTTCTCTTTAAAATCATATGCTTGCCTTTTGCGTACTTTTCTTTGAATCCCTTTCGGTTTATCCCTGATTCCGTAACTAGTACAAAGAAAAGGTGGCAGGACCGGTTTCACAGGGCTTCGCCTGGTCAGAGTCGAAGAAATACCCAGCCTCAGCGAGTGCGTCAGGCCAATCTCGACTGACCATAGTGATTGATGCTTTTGAAGCAAAAAATATTATAAAAAAAAAAAGAAAATCAAAGGCAAAGGCAGAATAAAGTGACAAGGTCAGAGCCCCACACGGGCGATTCATAATGAAATCCTGAAGGCTGAACCCGATCGGTTTGAAAAGAGATTTACCCTCAAGGCAAACAAGCAGCAAAAGTTCTCAACGGAAATGGGGCCGAGATCAAGCAATTAAGATGATCAAGGCCACAAAACCACACCGTTTCAAACTACAA
>NC_031994.1:30411797-30432277 GCF_001879085.1 Nicotiana attenuata
CCTGAAGGCAACATCAATTGTCTATCCGGGCGTGTCACACTACTCTTGCGTGTGGCATATTTGGACAAATATAAGGGCAAAGTTCAAGAAGGGTCATCTACAATTAAATGAATCGTACTTTGCTACAACAGGATCATACACTATGGATGAATTTAATGAAAGGATGTCGAAGATTGAAGAGATAGACCCTCATGTTAAATCATACCTCTATGATATTGGCTATCATAGATGGTCAAGAGTACATGCAGCGGTGAATAAAACTTGGACTATGACATCAAACATCGCAGAGTCGTTGAATGCTGTAACAAAATATGCAAGAGAGCTGCCTATATTTGACCTATTAGAGTATATGAGGACACTTCTTGAACGTTGGACGAAAGAAAAGTTGTTGAAGGCAAAGGGTACTTTCACATACCTTGGGTACAAATTCAACAAAGAATTGGAGAAAAGCAGTACATCATCTCAGAAACTTAGGGTAAGATCTCTTTATTTTGTGGAGAATAATAATATTTTTCATATAAAGTGTTTCCAGAATGTAGATAAATTATAGACAAACTGTAGTTAATTTGTAGATGGCAGATCATTTGTAGATAAATTGTAGATAAGTTGAAGATAATTGTAGATAAACTTTTTTATGAATTTTAAATATTTTTATTTCTGTTTGTTATGTAATTGTAGGTGAGGGCTTCAACAAATCTTATCTATACTGTGATAGATGGTGTGAAGTGGTACATTGTGTGTCTTGAAAATAAGAAATGTACTTGTGGCCAGTTCCAACTTAATGAACTTCCATGTGCGCATGCTTTGGCAGCTTTAAGGGACAAGAATGAAGGATATGAAAATTATTGCTCGCCGTATTACACAAGGGAGAGCCTACTCCGTACATATGAAATACCAGTAAATCCACTTCCTGATGAAAGCAAATGGAATGTGCCACAACATATATCTTATGAAGTAGTAAAACCACCTACGGGAGAGAAAAAACAGCCAGGAAGACCTCAAAAGGAAAGATACAAAACATATGATGAACTAAAGTCAAAGAAGTACAAGGTGTCATGTGAAAACTGTGGAGGTGAAGGGCATAACAAAAGATCTTGCAAGAATGCACCCAAAAAAAAAATATCATGTAGTTAGAATGGTTATTTTGTAGTTACTGTTAGTGAGTTAAAGAATCTACATTTTTTGTGTAATCGTTTAAGTTTTTAAAGATCATTATGAAGTATACTACAATTTTATTATGTGTGTTTAATATGCGTTTATGTATCTTGTCAGGCATCTAAATTTGTCTTTGATATAGTATAATTTTGTATTAATATTTATTATCTACAATAAAACTGATATTAAAAAGTAAATTCATGTAAAGTGTTTCCAGATTGTAGATATAATGTAGGTTAAACGTAGTTAAATTGTAGTCTTTGTAAAATTTTGTAGACAATTTGCAGATTCATTGTGGATAACACATTTCTATGATTGGAGTATTTATTTATTCTTTTTGTTGTGTAATTTAACTTCAACTGACAGTTATATACAGAAGGTAAACAACTAGAAATTATGATATACAAATACAAAATTTATATACAATAACTACATTGATTCTTCGCAAAATCTAGATATTGTCATAAAATAACAAAACAATAAGGTCTGCTGCAATAAAAACATAAAAATTTTGTTCATAAAGTAGTGTATTCTCCTTCAACTACAAATTGGCATCAAGTAAACTAGAAAAACAGCACTCTATTTCTTCTTTCTCTGTACTCTAGTCTTCTCATTCAAAGCAGGAGCACCCTTCCTCCTTGCTAGCCTTCCTGTAACCTCACTTTCACTGATTGACCCATCTTCTTGCTTCTTTGTAGCATAGTCCCATAGGATAGCTCCATAGCGTGTACAGTGTTGGTCGATATCCGAAAGGTCTTCTGAAGGGATTGACAAATATCCAATGCTAACATACTCCGCAAAATTAGCCACAAATACCCCACAATCGCTGCATAAGACACAAAAATTTAATTATTTAACAAATGATTATAAAAAAAAAATAATTAACCATTTAGAAAGAGAGAATAGTCTTTTTACAGTGATCCTTCCTTTTGCTGTGGAATCTCCGCAACCAACCACTGTATGTTGAGAGGGTCTGTAACTGGTTTCTCAATGTATGCCTTTATGGTCTTGAAGTCAATGTCTTTACGCTTACCGTAGAAACCAGTGCAAGACAAATACAGAGGGATAATGATTGAAAACTTATCAACACATGCTTCAACATCATTATGGTTGTGTGAAGACACAATGGAATCATACACATAAAGTTGCCTGTCCGCTATGTCGAAAACGACCAACAACCAATGGAACTTCTCTACAATGTTCACGGGCATGATGACATAGTCAACTTCATCCCAGGCAAAGAATTCTATACCCAAGAATATATTCTGCAACATCATCATCGGGTTTAACAACCGATACTTTGTCTGGTGAGAACTTATGAACTTCTCATAGATTTGTTCAATCTTTGACTTGAACAAGCAATCAATTGTTGTAAACCTAGTGTTGTTGTTGTTGGGACCATATTTGCCTCTTTTTCTCAGGTAATACATAATAACATCAATGTGCTGCAAAATATAATAATATCTACTATAAGCTACACTGTAACTACAATCTTTTACAATCAGATACATATTAAACTACAAAGCCAGAATTCAAATATTCTAACAAATAGCTACACTTTAGCTGCTATACACAGCAAAATATGGAACACAACAACTACCATAAGGTCTCAATAATATTGACATTCAAACTATAGCACATATTTGTAAGTGTTCAGCTTGAACTACACTATAACTACAAATTAACTAAAATATACCTACAATTACACTACAAAACAGAAACCAAACTATATCTTGTGAATTTATTCTTTGATACTTACAGAGTTACTGAGGACTTGTCCGGGGTGAGCAAGGGAATAAAACCAGTCCTTCTTATCCACCTTTTCAACTCCAAGGTCTAACCAAGGCTTGATTTGGTTATCCTTTATTGAAAAGGGAGCCTTCCTCCTGTAAAAATGACATAATAAATTACATATTTATACTTTAAAATGCTGAAATGAAAGTATCAAACTAAGCATTCATACCTCTTAGATACTTTCTCACTACGGTGGTATAACCACTTGTTGAACTTATCTAACATATTAGCATCTACATTTTCACCAATAAGAGTTATGAAGGGGTGCTTGAGGTAGAAAAATTTAGGTACAATAGAGCTGCTGCCTCCAGAACTGTATAGAGGTATGAAAGGTGATCGTGCATGTTTCCCCGGTTGCCTGGTTCTCCCCGGATGAATAGGGGTTGCTTTATGTGGTATGGGCTCTCCAAACATAACCAATTGTGTTAAGTTGTCTGGCAACTCAAAGTCATCCAATGTCACACCCTTCTTATCAATGCATGATCCTTCAGAAACAACTTCATCCACATGAAGTGCATCTTCACCTTCATTTTGCTGCCTCTCAATGACTTGTTCTGTTTGAGCTGCTACAGTGACTCCGTGAATTAGGGAGCACACATTGACATTATCAATATCTGTTACATAAAACATATATTACTTAACAGGAATGTAAAATTGTATAAACAACAATTACATTTTCTGAATGACAACATGATTTTATACCTGCATGTTCAACCTCAGCTGCTTCTTGAAAATCTGGATATAAGTCCCTATGTGCTGGAACATGTTCTTGACAAACTGCAGCTTCAATTTAAAATACTATTTAGTGTGGAGAAGATTAATTCTTGGTAAGACATCTACATATTATATATCTATTCTTGTCAAATCCCAGTTGATTAATACATGTAAAGTTTTGAATTTCTGAGAGTAGCTATTTAATTGTGATTTTTTCTTAATGGGTTCTTGTAAAATTTGATTTTTGTAAAGTTTCTTATGATTAATACTTGTAAATTGTTGGATTTCTGAGAGAAGCTATTTTGATTGTGATTTTTTCTTAGTGGGGTTATAAAGATTTGATTTTTCTTTTGTTTTTTAGCCCCGGTGTTCGTAATACAATTTTTTTGCAGCTGCTTAATTTAGAGGAAAATCTAGTTGTTTTCACATTGGATTGAAGGGCACTTCGAATAATGGATGAATTGGTCATGTAGTTAAGCCTCTAATGAATTGGTCAATATGGCATCACTATTTATACGTTCGAGCCTCATTCATTCACCGATTCCGATGGCACAACGAGGAAGAGTCGCCCGGAAATTAGGGTTTGTTCTTGAACAAAGACGACGGAGTTTGGGGCTGAGCAACTTGATTTTCTCTTAATATATTTCAATCTATTTTCATGTATTTCATTGTATTCATTGTCTTTTTTTCATTGTAATTCAATGTATCTCGTTGTATTCCATGTATTTCATTGTATTCACTATTTTTTTCCCATTGTATTTCAATGTATCCCGTTGTATTCTATCTATTTCATTGTATTCACTGTCTCGCTATATGCCATGAATGTATTCATATATTTTTTTAATTAATATAATTTATGTATTCAGATGTATTATATAATTTTTCTGAAGATTGCTATATTTTTGGGGTATTTTTCGGTTGAGAATTTTTTTATAACTGAAAATACAAAATTTGTGTGTTATAATTGAGTTTATTGAGTTATATTAGGAGTCTATTATGTTAATTGATTCACTTTCCCTTTTAAAAACAATGTAATCCCCTATTTCACGCCGTGAATACAGTCGAATACAATAATCTGTCCATGAATACAGTCGAATACACTCGAATACAACAACTGATTAGCTAGACTTCCCTCATTCACGCCTATTTTTGCTGCTGTATTCATGAATACAATAGCTTAAATACATCAAATACATCTTATAACCACATAAAAGGTATCTATATTCCGTAATATAGCAAATGGTATCTATAGATGGCTAATTACTACTAAAAGATAGTGCTTTATGAAAATTTCTCTTAATTAAATCATGTAACTATCTTTTTTCACAATCAAATTAGGTGCCTCAAGCATTCCGTATTCACACGGGGTTTAGGGAAGGACTGCATTCCAAGGATGTGGTGTAGATGGTCTACCTAGGTATGATGTAGATAGCCTATCCCTAATGCAAGTATTAGTGGTAGCTTCGACGGCTCAAACTCATAACCTAAAGTCACACGGAGACGAATTTATCATTGCTCCAAAACTCCCCTTCAATAGGTGACATGCTTCGAAAGACCAAATATTGTTGAGCCTGTAAAATTTATTTATGATGATAGATAACGTGTTTCAACACGTCAAACTATGTTGAATGCCTAACATGTTGCTGAAATGCAAGGGAGTGTACAATAGATCCTTGTGGTCCGGTCCTTCCCCGAACCCCGCGCATAACGGGAGCTTAATGCATCGAGCTATCATTTTTGATAGATAACATGTAACATGTTTCAACAAGTCAAATTATGTTGAATGTACAACATTATTTACGTGTCAGTGGACACAGAAGCTAGAGATAGCCAGCTACACATAACTAATATTAGCCAGTATAAGAGTAACTAATTTGTATAAAGAGAAGACAAACTACAAAAGTATATACTCTGCATCATTTCTATCATCCAATTGGCATATCATTTTCAATTTATTTGTGAAATAAATACCATTACAGCATTCAATACAACAAAAAAAAGGAAAAGAAAAGAAACAGGAAAAAGTTGCACCTCCACCTCCTATGATAGGGAGTTCACATCTTCCCAAAGAAACTCAAAATCAGAAAATGACAAGAAAAAAGACAAGCCAACCCCAACTATTAGAACTGAAACATAGTTGATTCATTCAACAAGACAAAAACAAAAAATAAATCTGAGATTTTCTCTATGTTTCAAGCTACTGGTGTTTTCCTATTTGGCTTGAAAACATACTCAATGAGGGATTCTTTGATTGACTTCATTTCAGGGAATTCCTTGCTCAGTTTGGAAGCATCAAGCTCATTGTTACTCCTAGGAGCAACAATCACCTTTGCTTGCTCCTCAAGAGTGAAATTCTTCCAGCTAAAGCTTGGGTCGACATAGTCACGGTACATTTCAAGAATCTCATTATGGCTAACAACTCCGGGATTTGTGAAGTTCCATATGCCAGTGAGGTTTCTCTTTGCCATCTCGAGGGATATTGGGAGAAGTTCATCCAAGATTGTCATTGAGTTTGGGATGTCGACTACCTTCTCGTACCGAGTGATCTTGGTGATGAAGTTTCGTGGGTTTGTCAAGTCAGCGGAGATGGGCATCCTGACTCGTAAAGTACAGACGTTCTCATAGTTTTTCAGCAATTCCTCTACCTGAAACGATAATAAGCCAAAATATGAGTACCTTACAGGTTTTAAGGACACGCCAAACATTAGGCATGCCCCAAATTGGTATAGTAGTTGGTGAGTGATCAATATTGGACATCTTTTTGCCCAGATGGACAATAAACAAATTAAATACCAAAAACAGAATATTTTCCAACAAGTACCACAAACATAGACAGCCCTAGGTCAAAAAATTACAATCTAATCGGAGCACGAAGACACAGAATAAATCAACCTAAGAAAGTGTTGACAGACAAAAAGAACTAATACTGCAACATTATAGAAGAACTGTGTCTGCTAAAAGGTTTTGGAAGCATCTAAGGTAATCAGCTTATTAACATTGGACGCCAACTCCGCCTACTAACTATCATTCATCTCAAAAACTCAAATCGATTTCCACAAGCACAACTACATATCTTAAACATAAATCAATAGCTCCGACCTAATCAGTAAACTAACTGCTCTAAGAGAATATGGCACACCTAAAATTAGCAAGTCAGTTCATCACAACAAATAATACATTCCATATAGGATCTGGCTCCAGCCTTTATAATGCTGAACAAAAGCTCTAACTGTTGATTATATATAGCACTCTCCACTCAACAATCAAGACCTAACATTTAAAGTTTCCATACCCATTAAACTTCTACTTCTCTTACTTAGATTAGGGGAAATACTAGGTACCTGCATTAGATCATTAATTCAACAATCAAACAATTACGCCTCAGTTCCAAATAAGTCGAGTCAGCTACACGAATCCACACTATATCCATTCTGCTCTCTTCATGTCCATTTCATTCCAATGCCAAATAATTTGCTCACCAACACGGTAACTAGCTAAGTTCCAAGAAGTTGGTATCACCCATATGGATCCACATTTTAGATCATTAATTATTACAGAACACAAATTTACACAATCAGGTCATTAACTCATACAGTACTTAATAAGCATTCATTAGTAACCAACAATAAATGGTAAGAAACATGCTATTAAGAGGTTAAATCAGTGCATAAAACTTAAATCCATTAGATCCATACAAGAAAATGCATTATCTAATAGATCTCAAAGAGCACAATAAGATCAAACAAGAAATGTAACACCAGTGACCTCACCATAGCTTTAGTCTTGGAATAAAAAGATCCAGTGAAATTAGGAGTATCCTCTTCCTTGAACCCAATACCCGACCCTAACGGATGACCCGCATCGTATTCAAATATGCATCCAGTAGCATAGTTGATAAGGATCAAGCCCTTCTCTCTACAAACATCAGCAAGCGTGAGAGTACCGACCACATTAGTTCTGATGGTCTCCACCTTATGGGATTCGCACCAGTCAACGTTAGGCCGGCCAGTGACTCCAGCTGCGTTGAATACATGGGTCGGGTTGATGGTGGATATGTCGGATTCCAAAGAGCTCCGGTTTTCTAATCGACCCGACCCGTATACGTAGTCTATACCTTGAGCTTCACAGAGCTTGCCGAGTATGCCACCAATCCAGCCGGTTCGGCCATAGATCAAGAACTTGAATGGCTTTTCGCTGTTAGCTGGGAAACCCATAATATATGGAGAAAAAGAGAGAGAGAGAAGAGTGAATCTTGAAAGAGAAATGAGAGAGATGAGCGATTCAAAGGAAGGAAAGAACGGTGTTAAAATGGAGTATTTATATACAGAAAAACATATGTTAGGAGTACAGCTTACATACAAGAAACAGGTGGATGGACGGAATAGAGACAAAACTATTCCACTTAGTCCGTAGTTAAAGTTGAGCAATGTTTACTATTACTACTCGTCTGTTATAGGTAAAAATTTATCTAGAGTTTACCCCAATAAATAAATAATTAAATACTTCCTCCGATTCAAAATAACTGATAAATTTGCCTTGGGCACACCAATTAAAAAAATACTAAATTCTAGACAAAAATACTTAACATGACTAAACTACGCTTAATTAAATGTTGCAACATAATTTAATGTGAGGAGTAAAAGACTTTTTAAGGATACGTACGTAAGGGTAATTTTGAAAAAGCAAATTGAATTTTTTCTTGATTATATAAATGGATACTTATCTTGGATCAAAATAAAAAGGCAAATTCGTTACTTATTATGGACCGGAGGAAGTACATGACATACATTTGTATTATTACAGAGTTTTTATTTATATCAGATCAATAAATATTAAATATGTGTCTCCGTTAAATACAATATAATTACAGAGTGTTTATTTATATCGGACCAATAAATATTAAATATGTGTCTTCGTTATACATATTTGTCACTAATCATATTTAATTTTTAATTCTACGATTTAATTTACTTGATTTGATATAAATAATTGGTGACTGTAAGTATTTGCCAATTACCAGTAATTAGTGTGTACATTTATGTGCGTAAATATATGTAAGTAATAGACAAGAGGGTTGGGTGGGGTAAAATAATTTTGTATGTATTTGGAAAGGACGTAAGAAATAACCAAAAGACTAAGATTGGATCTATGAATATGTGGAGGCGGTCACTGAGATGCTTGCTACGTGGGGGGGCCGGGGGGGGGTGGGGGAGGGGGTAGGAAAGGGAAGTCGTGGGTGAGACATGCACTAATTTTTCGGAAATGATATATATATATTATATATTATATATATATATAATATATATATATATATATATATATATATATATATATATATATATATGTAAGTAAATATTTGAGTATTCAATTTAATCCATTATTACTATTAGAATTCTACTAGTATTCATGTCAAATATTTAAGTTATTTAGATTATATGTAAATAATTTTAAAATTTACATTTTTTTTAGTAAATATAGATAATCATTGGATATTAACTACATGAAAAAAATTAACTATTTCTTCTATTTTTCTTTTATGATACCATTTCTTGCCGGTGTCATTGGATCCTAAAATAGTCAGGAGGAAACAAAATAATAACTCATATTTATGGCAAAACAATCAAAATGTTTGAGACAATGAATGACTCTTAGGATAAGACTTAGCTTTTTACTACTACTTGAACTCTTATTTGGTGTGTTGATATCTCTTAAAAAATTTTTTTTCTTAAAATTTCAGTTTCTAAAACATTATTTTTCAATAATAATTATTTTTATAATAATGTAATTGAAAATATTATTTCTTAATTCAAAACTCATTTTTAGTTGGCTATTCTAAAAATATAAAAAATTCTTTTAGCTAGTGAATTTTGTTTACTCCATTTTGATGTCACGATCCAAAATCCACTAAGGGTCGTGATGGCGCCGGACACCATTGTCAGGCAAGCCAACACTAATTAATTAATAACTTCTTGTTTTAGATATCTCTGAATTTACTTCTTTATATATTTAAACAATAAAGAATAAGTTCCACTGAATAAATAATATATCTTTAAACAAATTTCAAATATTGAATAATCTCATAGACATCCCAGAACCCGGTGTCACAAGTGCATAGAGCAATTATTAAGAGAATCGATTAAAGTACAATCACTGTCCGGAATACAAATTGGACAGAAGTAAATACAATACGCTGAAGAGACTATACTGGCTGCGGGGTCGCCTCAGAAATGCAGGCCCACCTAGTCTCCGTATCTTCCATGCTGCTATGCCCAGTAGGCCGCTAGAAATACCTGTACCTGTGCAACAAAAATGCACAGCAAGCGTAGCATGAGTACGAAAACAACGTGTACTCAGTAAGTATCCCGCCTAATCTCGAAGAAGTAGAGACATGAGGTCGACTTCGACACTTACTAGTGGTCCAATAATGATAAATCGATAATGTAACAAATTGAGGATTTATACAAGTACGATTGTAATTCAATAAAGTGAAGCAAGTAAGCAATTCTTTTCTTTTATAGCGAAAATCTTCAAATCCCTTATTCATCATTTATACATTTATTCCCAAGTCAGGGAGTGACAATATCAACTTCAACGAACTTCAAGGGCAAGCAATACAAGCATGCGCAACTCATGCCGAGTCGTACGGCCGATCCAACAATATTAAAATGTGCACTGCCAGAGGGTCGAATGGCGCGAACCACAGATGCATCTATTACCGCTCGCGAATCATATATGCGACGCGGTCAAATACAATAAACAATCACCCTACTCGCGAATCATACATACGACGCAGGTACACATAAACAACATATTCAAACAGTCAATCAAGACTTCATCTAGAAAACAATTATTCAAGGAGGGCGTACATTTCTCTTTTACAAGTCAAGGAAATGAAGTTTAACTCTTTTAGAAAAATCATTTGCCACTTCGATATGATTTAAGCAAATTAAACCATCAATAAAGTTACAATTATTTACAAGTAAGCATGCTTTTGGGACCTAGACTACCCGGACATAGGCATAATAGTAGCTACGCACGGGACTCTCGTTCACCATTCGTGCGTACGTAGCCCCCTCAAATAGCAGCACATATGTTCAATTTAATTCACCTATGGGGACAATTCCCTCTTACAAAGTTAGAAAGGAGATCCACCTCGCTCCGAAGTTCCGTAACCGGCCTTCCACGCCTTTCCGAAGACTCAAATTGATGCACAACGCTCCAAAACTAGCCAATAATTATGCAAATCCTTTAATACATGTTCAATTACTCATAATAATCCAATTTATAATAATTCCTAACCCCGATCGAAAAGTTGACAAAAACGCCCTCAGGCCCACGTACCCGGATTCCGAAATTTTTCGAAGATAAATTTTACCCATAACCTCACGAACTCAAATATATAATTTTCTCTCAATTTCATGCCCAAAATCGTGGTCAAAATCCAAGAATATCAAATTTCTAGGTCTTCCTCAAAACCCCAAATTTCCACTAATTCCCATGTTAAAATGCATACATAATCAATGTATTTAACTCCTAATAAGTGGGGATAACTTACCTTGCCATTGAATGATGAAACCCCCTCTTGAAATCCACCAAGAATCGCCCAAGCCAAGAGAAAAATGGAAGAAATGGCCAAATCCCGTTTTAAAACACTTCACTGCCCAGGCGACCCTTCTATGCGATCGCATTCCTCCGACTGCGATCGCATAAGCCAAATCCCAGCGGCCTCCAAAACGCACTATGTGATCGCACACTCCACCCCGCGATCGCATAGGCCAAAAATCCAGCAGTCCCTAAAATGCTCTATGCGATCGCACTTCTCTCCATGCGTTCGCATAAGCCAAAACAGCAGCCTCCAAATTTTGCACTATGCGATCGTACTCCTCTCCATGCGATCGCATAGAGTAAAAATCTGCTGCACTAACACCAGAAAACCAGCAATCACCAACAAGGCTAAAAATGCCCGTTGAGCACCTGAAACTCACCCGAGGCCCCCGGGACCTAAACCAAACCTACCAACCAGTCCTAATACCTCATTAAACTTAGTCGAGCCTTGAAATCACATCAAATAACATCGAAATCACGAATCGCAACTCGATTCAAGCTTAATGAACTTAGAAATTTCAACTTCTACATTCAAAGCCGAAACCTATCAAATCACGATCGATTGACCTCAAATTTTGCACACAAGTCACATTTAACATTACGGACCTACCACAACTTCCGGAATCGGAATCCGACCCCGATATAAAAAAGTCCACTTCCGGTCAAACTTCTCAAAAACCTTCAAATTTTTATCTTTAGCCAAATGACTCCAAAAACGACCTACAGACCTCCGAATTCACTTCTGATCGCGCTCCCAACACCAGAATCACCATACGGAGCTATTCCCAGACTCGGAATCCCAAACGGACATTGATAACACTGAAATGCACTTCAACTCAAACTTATGAAATTCTTCCAAAATGCTAACTTCCATAATAGGTGCCGAAACGTTCCCGGGTCTTCCAAAACCCGATCCGGATATACGCCCAAGTCCGAAATCATCATACGAACCTGCTAGAACCTTCGAATCCCGATTCCGAGGTCGTTTACTCAAAAATCCAATCTTAGTCGATTCTTTCAACTTAAAGCTTCCGAAATGAGAATTCTCTTTCCAAATCAACCCCGAACTTCCCGGAATTCAGTTCCGACCATGCGTACAAGTCATAATACCTGAAATGAAGCTGGTCATGGCCTCAAACAGCTGAACGACGCGCTAGAGCTCAAAACGACCGGTCGGGTCGTTACATCCTCTCCTACTTAAACATACGTTCGTCCTTGAACGTGCTAAGAACTGCGCTGGAGTTGTCTGAAATCACAATTAAACACCTTGAGCACCTACTCGTGCTACCACAACTCAGTTGAGCACAATAATTCGATCAGATCTGAAGATATTCTCTTTTATTCAGACCATTAAGCTTAGAACCCAATTCCAACATCCGGAATTCTCCTTCAGGCCTGCTTCCAATATATGAACACCGTATCAATCACTACACGAGGCACCAGAACATGACTGCATACCTTTGCTGAATACTCACCATGCACCACATCATTCACAGGACCATAATAACATTCTCTGATCATAATAACCAACATTCCCCGAATCTAATGCTCACAACGCACCTCATGATTTATATAAGATTGTCCCAATTCTTAAAATACCGCCACGACGGAGGAGACGCGTAGAAATTCATAATCAACTTCCGGGTGAACAAATCATTGAGTCTATACTTCTGATAAGAACATTACCTCATTCTGAACCAAATAATAATCTTTGCTCTTTAATATACTTCATACAATCCGATTGCACTGATCCTAGATCCAATAACCTTGTCTCACCCAGTACGAACTGCTCAGGCAACAAGCCACCCCTGACATGACCAAAAGTCTCGTATGATGCCACAACGTGCCAATAGGCTACCAACTCGAACGTGATACATAAGGAAAATGAACTCTGGAAGGGACTACTCACATCACGCAACTAGTATGGACTTCCCTCAAAAAACAATAGGACACAAAACACACAGAATAGAATATAAGGGACTGTAATTATCATCACACTGTTGCGGTGTGCAACCGATCCAAATAACATACTCATGGCGGCGTGCCACCCAATCCATACATAAAATTCACATAAGGAGGTACACATCGAGCTAAATTGCTCATTACAACACAATACCGAATATCGGTCACAAGCACGCTAAGTGCATAATACCATCCCTGAGGGGACATATAGCGCATAAGCTAGCAAACTCAAGAACAACTGAGGTGCGATAAATGTTCTGAAACTAAAGAGCCATCTTGTTCATATAACACCATCACTACGCGGAACCTCAACACATAAGAAATTTACCAAGCCGTTTCGCAACTCACACGACACAATATAGCATTACATGAGATAGCCGACGATGAAATAACATCCAACATCCGAATATTCCTCCATAAGGAGAGCTACGCTGAAATGAACACATTCGACTTGATATAGAGCCCATATTCATATTTAAATCCATCCATAGACCTCAAGCCGATTCTGATCGTACCGAACTAGGCCAATAATCTTTTCTGGGTCCATAATAACCCCTTTTCCCCATAACACACAAGATCAACCATCATAACCGAAGTAATCCTCCACAGTCCACAACCCAATAAACTGAGTGCCCTCCAGGCATAAATTCTCAAATTAACGATATCACCACAATCTTCATACTTGGTTTCATTCTTCAATCAATCAAGTGACTACATGCCACACTTATACAATCTTCCCGTTGAACACGCTCCCACGACCTTCCGTAACAGATAACAAGTCTGCATATCCATGCCAATGGCCGCACTAACGCTGAAAAGCGATCAAGAATCCATAACCAGGATGCAAAGCCTCTTTCACAAATCACTGATCTTAGGTAACGCTGAAGACAATGCCAACTTACTCTAAACATTCAAATCCCTTACATCCTCATCCGAGCTCGTGAGGTCCTTGCGAACACCAAACCACAACCTTGATCCTCACTTTCAAATTTTATACTGCTCGCTGCACCTAACAAGCCAGCATGCGATAGTACAAGAATTTCATCACGACTCCCGAACCACTAACATGGTGAACACTTCCTCACATGGGAACTTTTTACTTAACTCATTCCAAGAGAACCATAGCAACACACGAGCGAATTCTCACAACCGCAGAAGATGCAATTCTTCAAGTAGTGGCCTAAGCCACCTTAGCTTTTTCGGGATTCGCCTACACATAGCATGCCATAATACTAGAATACTTCCGAATAAATTCAATTACGACGGCCGACGAGCCTCACACGTATCGCCACAAATCACCTACATAACTTGATCACGCTGAAGGAATTGATCATTGTCACCAGTATGCCAATTTAACCATAGCTAACCAATCCAACCTCTTCCAATTTATCCTTAATTGTCTTAGAATAATAATAACTTCATTCAACACATAATGCACTCAACCCGAGTGGCCTTGTAACATGAGACCATGCTGTCTCAAATCCCACGAACCATCTCATACCTTCCTTGTGCGCATGTTCGCATCTCGACTGGTACACCCATTCTGATAATTCCTCTACGAATCCGAAGTATTTTTCTCCTTTTTCCTCCCAATGCTACACTGCGAGTCAAAACATCATAGAACATCCTNCCTCGTTGTTCATAGGTCACAATTTCCTTTTACAAGCTTTTCACAACAATTAGGAATCATCACCAAGGCAAGAGAAATACAACGAAATCAAGATATTCACAATTTAAAGACTCACGGTCATGCTAGACACCAACGTATAGATACTCGTCACCATGCCTATACGTCGTACTCAACAAGAAGCAATTAGCAAATAAGACTCAACTCCTAGTCCCTCAAGCTAGGGTTAGACCAAACACTTACCTCAATGCCTTGCATACAACTTAAGCCTCAAGTATAGCTTTACCCCGCGATTCCACCGCCAATTCGCTCTTATCTAATCACAAATTACTTAATTACATTAACAAACTAAATGTACAACTTTTAACACTGCTAATGAATAGCTTAAACAATCCCCGGATGCAAGATTTTTAATGGATAATGAGTAGAATTTAGTTAACTAAGGAAAAATAATAATAAAACTAGCAATAATCAAGAATAGAGTTGAATTCAATGGTAAAATGGACTAGGGTTATTGATTTCCTCAATTGTCGGATTAGTTCCTGACACGTTAGATATAATCTCGTCGTAACACTCTATAAGAAATATGAGTTCTGGGTTACCGCANCAAACAATGCACGGCATCACCCTTCGTGCTTTACACTCTTTCTCTTCCTTTCACTTTTATTTCATATCTCACTTTACCACTTGAGCCAATGCTCCTCGTTGTTCATAGGTCACAATTTCCTTTTACAAGCTTTTCACAACAATTAGGAATCATCACCAAGGCAAGAGAAATACAACGAAATCAAGATATTCACAATTTAAAGACTCACGGTCATGCTAGACACCAACGTATAGATACTCGTCACCATGCCTATACGTCGTACTCAACAAGAAGCAATTAGCAAATAAGACTCAACTCCTAGTCCCTCAAGCTAGGGTTAGACCAAACACTTACCTCAATGCCTTGCATACAACTTAAGCCTCAAGTATAGCTTTACCCCGCGATTCCACCGCCAATTCGCTCTTATCTAATCACAAATTACTTAATTACATTAACAAACTAAATGAATCAACTCCAATTCATGAAAATGATTTTTCCCAAGTTTTACCCAAAAAGTCAAAAATCGCCCCCGAGCCCACGTGGTCAAAACTCGAGGTTCGAACCAAAACCCGATTACCCATTCCCCCACGAACTCAAATATGTAATTTGTTTTGAAATCGGACCTCAGATTGAGGTCCAAATCCCCAATTTTTGAAAAACCTAGGTTCTACCCAAAACACTCAATTTTCCCCATGAAAATCTTTGATTTTAGGTTGAAATCATGTTAAAAGATGTAAATGATTGAAAGAAATGAGTAAAAACTAACTTACAATTTATTTGGAAGAAGGTTTGTTCTTGAAAAATCGCCCAAAGGAGTTGTGTTTTGAAAATGGTGTAAAAATGACTTAAAAATCGACTAAGTATAGGAAATGCAGGTTGCAGATATGGGAATTGCGAACAGGGGTTCGCAATTGCGAACCCCGACCTGACATGGGAATTGCGAAGCTTTGTTTGCATTTGCGAACCCCTTCCTAAATTCCCAACCTCGCATTTGCGATCCCGGAAGCCGCATTTGCGACCGGCCTTCGCATTTGCGAACCCAGTGGTCGCATTTGCGATCAGGCCTGCCCAGGTCTCCACTTCGCAATTGCGATGCAAGGCTCGCATTTGCGAGATTGGCTTCGCAATTGTGAAGCCTGCAGATCAGAAATGCAACAGCTATCTTTCAAAGTTCAAAAATGCACTCGTGGCCCATCCAAAACTCACCCGAGCCCTCGGGGCTCCAAACCAAATATACACACAACCTCAAAAATATCCTACGGACTTATTCGTGCGATCAAATCGCCAAAATAACATCATAATCATCGAATTAAACCTCAAAATCCATGAATTCTTTCAAACTTCATAAAACATCAAATTTTCCAATTTAAGTTCGAATCACGTCAAACGACGTCCGTTTTCAACCAAATTTCACAGGAAGGACTTAAAACATATATAAGACCCGTACCGGACGCCGGAACCAAAATACGGACCCGATACCATCGCTTTCTAATCAAATTTCATTTCCAATTTCCTTAAACAATTTCAGAAAACAATTTTACAAAAAAATTCATTTCTCGGGCTTGGGACCTCGGAATTCGATTCCGGGCATACGCCCAAGTCCCATATTTTCCTACGGACCCTCCGGGTGTCAAATCACGGGTCCAGGTCCGTTTACCCAAAATGT
Organism: Nicotiana attenuata; assembly: GCF_001879085.1. Taxonomy (NCBI): domain Eukaryota; kingdom Viridiplantae; phylum Streptophyta; class Magnoliopsida; order Solanales; family Solanaceae; genus Nicotiana; species Nicotiana attenuata. Next base: position 30,428,907 of record NC_031994.1, read on the forward strand.
TGATCGAAGTCAAATTTATTCATTTTAACATCAAAATTTAGCATTTTTCATAGAATTTCACATGTAAGCTTTCCGGTTACGCGCCCGGACTGTGCACGCAAATCGAGGCGACTCTAAACGAGGTTTTCAAGGCCTCGGAAGCACAGAATTCATTTAAACAGGTGATGACCCTTTGGGTCGTCACACCCTAAAATGCTCTATGCGATCGCACTTCTCTCCATGCATTCACATAAGCCAAAATAGCAGCCTCCAAATTTTGCACTATGCGATTGCACTCCTCTCCATGCGATCGCATAGAGTAAAAATCTGCTGCACTAACACCAGAAAACCGGCAATCACCCACAAGGCTAAAAATGCCCGTTGAGCATCCAAAACACACCCGAGGCCCCGGGACCTCAACCAAACCTACCAACCAGTCCTAATACCTCATTCAAACATAGTCGAGCCTTGAAATCACATCAAATAACATCGAAATCACGAATCGCAACTCGATTCAAGCTTAATGAACTTAGAAATTCCAAACTTCTACATTCGAAGCCGAAACCTATCAAATCACGTTTGATTGACCTCAGATTTTGCACACAAGTCACATTTAACATTACGGACCTACCACAACTTCCGGAATCGGAATCCGACCCCGATATCAAAAAGTTCACTTCCGGTCAAACTTCTCAAAAACCTTCAAATTTCTATCTTTAGCCAAATGACTCCAAAACGACCTACAGACATCCGAATTCACTTCCGATCGCGCTCCCAACACCAGAATCACCATACGGAGCTATTCCCAGATTCAGAATCCTAAACGAACATTGATAACACTGAAATGCACTACCACCCAAACTTATGAAATTCTTCCAAAATGCTAGCTTCCACAATAGGTGCCGAAACGTTCCCGGGTCTTCCAAAACCCGATCCGGATATACGCCCAAGTCCGAAATCATCATACGAACCTGCTGGAACCTTCGAATCTCGATTCCGAGGTCGTTTAATCTTAGTTGATTCTTTCAACTTAAAGCTTCCGAAATGAGAATTCTCTTTCCAAATCAACTCCGAACTTCCCGGAATTCAGTTCCGACCATGCGTACAAGTCATAATACCTGAAATGAAGTTGCTCATGGCCTCAAACAGCTGAACGACGCGCTAGAGCTCAAAACGACCGGTCGAGTCGTTACATTTGATATTTGACATTAACCATGTTAAATATCTGTGTTATTTGAATTATATGTAAATAACCTTAACATTTAAACCTTCTAAACAATTATAGATAATATTCAGATATTAATTAAGAAATACTATATGAAAAAAGACTAACATTTTCTCAATTCTCGTAGTGATAATTTTATTTTTGCACTATTCTCATAGGTGTCACTGGAACCTAAAAAGAGCCACAAAGTGAAATAATAACTCATATTTATGGCAAAGCACAAAGGTTGACACGATATAAACGATTCTTTGATTACGACATGACTCTTATACTACGACTTGAACTCTTATTTGGTATGATTTTATCTTTCAAAAAATATTTCTATTTTGAAATTTCAATTTCTAAAATTTTATATATAATATAATAATGATTATCTTTATAATGATACAAGTGAAGATATTATCCTTAATTTAAAATTCACTTTAATCGGCTATCTAAAAATTTAAATGATTCTTTGGCCGGATTTATTTCAGTATGACTCCACTTTAAGTTTATCGATATCTCTAGCCCCAGAATTTGTATTTTTAATACCTATATATATATATACACAACAATTTTGTTCTTTGATCATTAAATGTTAAATTAATTGATTATTATTATAAAACATTGCATATATTGTCTTAAAGTTGTCAAGTAGTTTATTTTTCGACACCATATGCTTAACCTCAATGCAAACTACTCAAATTGCATTCCAATTTAAATTCGAATATCATGTCAGTTTGTTAGTAATAGTGATTTTTTAAAAACGACACATAATGTAAATTAAAAAAAATATTCGAAGATATCCTTATCTTATAATCTATATATTTGAGTTTGAAAAAATATATATTTGAAGTCGACGAGCTTAACTTTCAGATATTTTATACTCAACAAAGATGAAATATAAGAAGAAATTTGTTGTCATCTTTTATTTTTTGTTTTTAGATCTTTCTAACATTTTTTTCAATATTTATTTTCTTTTATCTTATTTTTATTTTATTATTTCTTTTGTTACAAAAAATTATTATTTCACTATAAAAGGATGAGTTTTTAATAAAAATATCTACATATGAACTTTAATTATATGTTTAGTCTTTGGTTGAAATTATTTCATATTTTCTTTTGGCTTTACCTAATCAGCCTAAATAGATGCTCACCCGACCACTTAAATCAAAAAATTAAATGATGTGTAATTTATATATAATATGTGTATAATCGCGTGTTGTCGGTATATCATCTGTTTATATTAGCTATAGAATTTAAATAATGAATATGGCCAAATATTATGTAAATATTCCATAAGATTTCGGTTTTTTGAGTTTATCCATGATATAACTTCTATTATAATAATTTTAAAACTCTCTACTAATGTTCAAAAATATCTTATCTTTTTATTATCTTTGAATTAAAAAAAGTAAAGAGTTTTTTCGAAATAATTTGCTTACATTTAAAAAAAATTCACGTCATACCAAATTTTTCTTTATATATACTCTTTGTTACAGTTCAATGTCGCTATAGAAACTATCAATTAGAAATCAATCTATCTCTATTTGAGTTTGAAAAACAAAAATCTTTCACATAATCTAATGATTCAAACCTTCAACGATAAAAATATTATACCTTGCAATATTGGCTCGACTACAGCTAAATGAAGGGGTTTCAGTTTATACCCTTCAATTCCTTGAATGTGCTAAATTGAAATTAATGATATCAATTGTATAACCAAAGTTTTGTTATTTGTTTGATGTCCATTTATGCAAATTGACTCTTCAAACAAATATTCTTCAAGAAGAAAAAAGAAATAACTTTTTTTAATATTGACTGATTTTGTGATGTTTCTTTCTCCTGCATGTATGTTTACTTTATTATATATGTAAGTAAATTTTAATCTGGTTTTGTAAACTCTTTTTTGTTATTTAGAAAAACATAGACGCGTACCCTATATATTATATTTATCTTAAAAGAATTTTATTTTATTAAATCTAGCTACAGTGTTTCAAAGAACTATACTTATAGGATTTTAAATGTGAAAGAGTTTTATAGTTAGTTTTTTTTTTTGCTAGAGGCGAAGTAGTATTTAAATAATTATTAAAAATAATAAAAGTTCCTAACATGATAGCATATGATCATTAACCGAATTAAGTATGATAACATGATAAAAAAAAGATAAATTTTATTTTTAATTTAA
>NC_031994.1:30433363-30445784 GCF_001879085.1 Nicotiana attenuata
AACTCACCTAGTCCCCGAATCATCCGTGACTGTTATGACCCAGTGGACTGCTAGAGATAATATGCCTGTGACAACAAAAAGTGCACAGAAGTGTAGTATGAGTACGTAAACAACGTGTACTCAATGAGTATCCCATCTAATCTCGAAGAAGTAGAGACGAGATGGTCAACTTCGACACTTACTAGAGGTCAATTGACAATATACTAAAAATGTGAGGAAATCATGGATTTATATGGCAGTCCTAATTCACGAAGCCAGAAAACAGGTAACACCTTCAACAATGAATCAAGGATTTTCAAGGTTTACTCTTAATTATCTTATCAATTTATGTCAAGCCACGAAGGGCACATTTCACATTTAAAATTCTCAAGTAACAATATAACATGCGCAAATCACACCGAGGCGACCGTCCGATCCAACAGAAATAAACTGTGCACTTGGCGAGGGTCGACGGCGCGCCTATAGATGCATCTATTTAATCCGCCGAGGCGTTCGGCCCGTTCCATAAATAAACACAAACCCTGCTCGCGAATCATGCATGCGACGCAGGTACACATAGAGATACATGATCAATCAGTCAATTAAGAACTTATCGGGAATATTTATCCAAATAAAACAATTTTTCTTTTTAACAATTCAGGAAAAATGATGTTTAATCTCCTTTTAAATTCATTTACTAATCCATGGTGATTTAAGCAATTCAAGCTATCAATAGGTTCATAAATAATTCAAGTATAACATGCTTTTGGGCCCTAACTACCCGGAAAATGGCATAATAGTAGCTACGCACGGGCTTTCGTCACCTCGTGCGTACGTAGCCCCCGCAAATAGGAGCACATAATCAATTATTTCACCTATGGGGACAATTCCCTCTTACAAGGTTAGAAAGGAGACTCACCTCGCTCCGAAGATCCATAACCAGCATTCCACGCCCTTCCGAAGACTCTAATTGATGCACCACGATCCAAAACTAGCTAACGGTTAGGCAAATCCATTAATATATGCTCAAATATTCGTTACAATCTAATTTATAGCAATTCCTAACTCTGATCGAAAAGTTGACCAAAACACCCTCGGGCCCACGTGCCCGGAATCCGAAATTTTTCGAAGATAAAGATTACCCATGACCTTAGGAACTCAAATATATAATTTTCACTAAATTCCATACTCAATATCGTGGCTAAATTCCAAGATTACTAATTGTCTAGGTCTTCCACCAAAACCTCAAATTCATACTAGTTTCAATGCTCAAATCCATACATGGATGATATATTTAACTCAAAATAGGTGGGGATAACTTACCTTATCATTGATGGTGAAAATCCTCTCTTGAAGCTCCCCAAAATCGCCCAAGCCATGAAGATATGAGAAGAAATGGCAAAAATCCCGATTCTAAAACAACCCCTCTGCCTCCAGCTATTTCCGCACCTGCGGTCCCCGGACTGCTTCTGCGGTTCTGCAGGTGCGGTTAAATTACCGCTTCTGTGGTACTCCCTAGGCCGCCCTTTTTTGCTTCTGCGACGTGCCTCCCGCAGATGCGGTCCCGCTTCTGCGGAACTTTGACCGCATCTGCGGTCCTCTCCAAGATGCCCTCTTCCGCTTCTGCGACCAGCTTCCCGCAGATGTGGTCCCGCTTCTGCGGAACCTTGACAGCATCTGTGGTCGTTGAGCCTTTGACCAAAATCCGCTTTTGCGTAGAATTGAGCGCATCTGCGGTCCCGCTTCTGCGGTCCTAGAACCGCAGATGCGGTTATGACAGAAGCAGCAAACCTCAGCCTTCCGAAAATCCCATTTCCGATCCGTTAACCACCCGGAATCCACCCGAGGCCCCCGGGACCCCAACCAAACATACCAACCAATCCTAAAACACATTACGGACTTGCTCGAGGCCTCAAATCACATCAAACAATGCTAAAATCATGAATCGACCTCCAATCCAAGCTTTATGAACTTTAGAACTTCCAACTTCTACTTTCGATGCTTAAACCTACCAAATCACGTCCGATTGACCTCAAATTTTGCACGCAAGTCATATTCGACATTACGGACCTACTGCAACTTCCGGAATCGGATTCCGACCCCGATATCAAAAAGTCCACCTCCGGTCAAATTTCTCAAAAACCTTCAAATTTCTATCTTTAGCCAAATGGTTCCAAAATGACCCACGGACCTCCGAATTCACTTCCGATCGCGCCCCAAACTCCAGAATCACCATACCGAGCTATTCAAAGACTCCGAATCCCAAAGGACATCGATAACACTGAAATGCACTTCAAGCCAAACTTATGAAATTTCTTAAAAAAAGCTAACTTCCACAATAGGCGCCAAAACGCTCCCGGGTTATCCGAAACCCGAACCGGCATACGCCCAAGTCCGAAATCATCATACGAACCAGCTGGAACCTTCAGATCCCGATTCCGAGGTCGTCTACTCAAAAATCAAATCCGGTTCATTCTTCCAACTTTAAGCTTCCGAAATGAGAATTCTCCTGCCAATTCAACTCTGGACGTCCCAAAATTCAATTTCGACCACGCGCATAAGTCATATTACCTGAAATGAAGCTGCCCACGGCCTCAGGCTGCTGAACGGAGTGCTAGAGCTCATAACGACCGGTCGGGTCGTTACATTCTCTCCCACTTAAACATACGTTCGTCCTCGAACATGCTGAGAACTACACCGAAGTAGTCTGAAATAACCGATTAACTTCTCATGCACTTTCCCGTGCTACCACCACTCAGTTGAGCACATTAGCTCGATCAGTTCTAAAGATATTCCCTTTCATTAAAGCAGATAGGCCTTAGAGCCAAATTCCAACATCCGGAATTCTCTGTCTGGCCTGTTTCCAACATACGGACACCGTATCAATCACTACAAGCTGTACCCAAACATGACTGCATAACTTTGCTGAATTCACACCTTGCATCATTTTACTCACCGGACCACAATAACATTTCCTGATCAACTTAGTCGAAATTCCCCGAATCTGATGCTCCCATTGCACCCCATGACATACACAGGTCTTACTCTAACTCTTACAATACCGCCACAACGGAAGAGATGTGCAGAAATTCATGATCAACTGCCGAATCAACCAATCATTTGGGTCTATACTCCTGACAATAACCATCACCTCATTCTGAACCAAATAATGGTCTTAGCTCCTTAATGTACTTCATATAGTCAGATTGCACTGATCCTAAATCCAATGATCTCGTCTCACCCAGTACGAACTGCTCAGGCAATAAGCCACCCCGACATGACCAAAAGTCCCATATGATGCTACAATGTGCCAATAGGCTACCATAACGAACGCGATATAAAGGAAAGCAAACTTTGAGAAGGAAACTCAACTACACCGCTCGCGAATCATACATGCGACGCGGTGGACATAATTAACAAACACCCCGCTCGCGAATCATACATGCGACGCGGCACACAGCTAATATAAGATTTCCTCATAAAATAGGAAACAAAACACATAAAAATAGATACGGGGATCTGTACTCAGCTTCACACTGTTGCGGCGCGCAACCCGATCCGAACAATATAACCATGGCGGCGTGCCACCCGATCCACCCATAAAACTCGCATAAGGAGATACGCACCGAGCTAGATTGCTCATTTCAATAATATACCGAATATCGGTCACAAGCACACTAAGTGCATAATTCCATCCCTGGGGAGACATATAGTGCCAGAAGCCACAAAACTCAAGCACGACTGAGGTGCGATATACGATTTGAAATCTCAAAAGCATCCTGCTCATATAACATCATCTCTACGCGGATCCTCAACACATAAGCAATTTCTCAAGCCGTCTCCCAACTCACACGGCGCAACGCATCATTACATGAAATATTTGGCAACGAAATAACACCCTGACTACTCCATAAGGAGCACATTACTGAAATGAACACAACTGACCTGACATAGAGCCCAAATTCATATTTAAACCCATCCACCGACCTCAAGTCGATCCTGATCATATCAAACTAAGCCAATAACCTTTCAAAGGTCCATACTAATTTCCCTCTTCTCATAACACACAAGGACAACCATCATAACCGGAGTACTCATCCACAGTCCACAACTCAGTAACGGAGTGCCCTCCAGGCATATATCCTCAACTTATCGATATCATCACAAATCTTCATACTTGGTTTAATTGCTTCAATCAATCAAGTGACTACATGCCACACTTATACGATCTTCCTGTGGGACTCGCTCCCACAACCTTCCGAAACACATAACAGGTCCACACATCCAAACCACCGGCCGCACTAACGCTGAAAAGCGATCAAGAATCATCAACCATGACACAAGCCCTTTTTACAAAACACCAATCTCAGGTGACGCTGAAGACAATACCAACTTACCTTAAACATCGAAACTCCTTTCCTGCTCATCTGAGCTCGTGACATCCTTGTCCACACCGAGCTGCTACCTTGATCTTCACTGCAAATTCCATACCACTCACTGCACTCAACATGCCAGTATACGATAGAACTCGTTTTTCATCATAGCTTCGGAACCACTAATAGGTTAACACTTCATCATATAAAAACTTTTCACTTGACTCACTTCAGGAGATCCATAGTATCACACAGGTGAATTCCCATAATCGTAGAATATGCAAATCTCTAAGTAGTGGCCTAAGCCACCATTGCCTTTCCGAAAATTCTGCTTCCACATAAAAAGCCATAACAGTAGAATGCTTCTGAATAACATCAATTGCGGCGACTGACAAGCCTGATACGTACCATCACAAATCACTCGCATAACTCGATCACGCTGAAGGAACTGATCACTAACACCAATATGCCAAATTCAACTATGGCTAATCAATCTACCTTCTTCCAGTTTATCCTTGATTGCCTAAGAGATAATACTAACTCCATCCAACACATCACATACTCCATCTGCACCCACCTCGAGTGACCTCGAATCACGAGACTATGCTGTCCCGAATCCCGCGAACCACTTCATACCTTCATTGCGCGCATATTCGCACCCTCAACTGATATGCCCATTCTGCTAATCCTTCTACGAATCCGAAGTCCTTTCTCATCTTTCTCTCAAGTGCTATACTGCAACTCAACACATCATAAAACATTCTGAGCCTCCACTCGTAAGCTGCTGCAAAGCTTGATTCTTAACTGTACTTATAGGCTCAAAATCATTAGGCACCATACTTTACCTCTTTTGAATCCGTTAGGACCGTTACTGAGAGCCACCCGCTCTGACTTGGTCCCGAACATAATCAACTCCATAAATCTTATAACACATGAATACCCTCTCGACGAGGCACCCGGCGGAATCACTTCCTTTGGAACCCGCACCTTTACAAAGTGCAATCCTGAATCCTCCCCCAAGTCTGAACATGGGTCAATAGGGTCAATGATAGCCCACCTTTAATAATTTCCTTTGCTCAAATTACCACTTATGGTCTTTTCTCGTAGCTGAAATAACCCATCACTATGCTAATCACCAGAAACCTCGCAAGTAATTAACCATGCAACCCCATCATAGGCGGTGGGACTCTCCCACTTAGCTCGAAGCCACTATTACACAACTCTAGAATTTACCAGGATTCTTAATCTCCTATTGACATAATCCTTGCGCAATCCACTGCCAACATGCTCGACATCTCACTGCAGAAACCCCCATTTTCATACTCAGAATCATTAACAACATTTCGCATGACCGATCCCTTCACTGTATAACCAATAGAATGCTTCGTAGAAGCTCGCCAACCACGCGATCGCTAACCTGCTCCCAGGGATGAACTACCCGTAGAAATCACTCCCGACATCTTCCAGCGCTGCCACACGAGGTACAATCATTACGACATCAATACCCCATCCTGAATCTGAGCTCACTTTCCAGCTGCACAGGTCCATTTGCCCCTCGTGGACATCATTTAAATGTGCGGCAACGTCCTTCCAATTCAAAGTTATGCTGCATCCTTCTTCATTCCAGTGGCTCCTTTCCGTTATATTAAATCTCCTGCCGCACAAGAACCCCTACTTCAAATTAGATCCGTAGGCTTCAATCGCCACCCACTATAATACCCAAATCACTCCAGACTTTCCTTAAGGTGCGTAACCATCCTACCACCAAGCCCATATGCAGCATCCGCCGCTCTCCCACTTTGGGCAAACTCACTTCTTTAATCAGCTACCTGACCTTTGCTTCATACACCTGGCCTTTTAGAAGTTTAAAACTCCGCCTGACACTTCCCGCACGCATTTCTCATCTTTTGCTGCTCGGTTGTTGCCTTAATAAAATCTATCTTCATAGCACTTGAGTCCACAAATCGCTACTAACTTTAAACCTTTCCGAAGGTCATCCTTGTCGAACCGCCAACATTAGAAATACTGATCCAATCCTGAACCACCGCACCCTGCAATATCTGACAGTTGCATCTTCGATGCTACTTCACCGTCTCTTGCCCCAAAGGCGAATTGTAGAAGATTATAACACCGACACACTTAATACGTTCAATTAGGACAACAACACCCCAACATAAAAGAAAACTCCACTACGCTTGCAAATACCAAGTCTCATTACTTCTACCAGCCCACATCTGACTATCCTTAGTTTGATTGCCTTTTCCCTGCCGGGAATAAAATACTGAATCTCTTGGTTATGCACTGAGTAAACCTCCCTTCAAGTCATTCACTGCCCCGACACGTGGGCAACATCCTACCATCATATCACTACTGCGGGACAGTCATTCATAAGCATCACGACAACTTGTGCCTAGCCTCAAAGCTCTCAGAAGTACCGTTACTGAGCTGAAACAATAAAGTATTCTTCCATAAAGCGACGATAATAATCTGATAAGCTATACCAGGAGAAACATCCTGTATCACATCTGTAATACCATCATGACTTTTCAATTCTCGATTTATAACAAGCGCTTTGCGTCGCATAAGGTTGAGTAGGAAGGAAACAAAGGCATAAGCCTCACAGGAATCAAATCGCACGATAAGGAATCAAGAAGGGAAGTACTCCTAACAGTCCTGCAGCCTCCCGAGGATAAGTACAGACGTCTCCGTACCGATCCGCAAGACTCTACTAGACTTGCTCATGAATCGTGAGACCCTAGGAACCTAGTGCTCTGATANAAAAGTTAAATACCTTCCCTACTAAGACGGACGACGTAATAATACAATACACTAACTACCGGACGGAACAATCCTCGCACCGCATCCGTAGTACCATTAGGCTTCTTCAGTTCTCGATTTATAACAAGCGCTTTGCGTCGCGTAAGGTTGAGTAGGAATGAATCAAAGGCATACGCCTCCAAGGGTCAAATCGCACATAAGGAAACAAGAAGGGAAGTACTCCTAACAGTCCTGCAACCTCCCGAGGATAAGTACAGACATCTCCGTACCGATCCGCGAGACTCTACTAGACTTGCTCATGACTCGTGAGACCCTAGGAACCTAGTGCTCTGATACCATGTTGTCACGACCCAAATCCATTAAGGGTTGTGATGGCGCCGGATACCGCTGTCAGGCAAGCCAACCAAATACTTAATTAAACTCCAATTTTAACAATTTTGAAAACCAAGATTTTTCCTTTAAATTTCATAAGTAAAAAGATAACTGCTTCAATTCAACTTAAATGCTGGCAATCAATACAAGAATATTTAAAAAAAAACCACCCCAGAACCCGGTGTCACAAGTGCATGAGCATCTATTGATAAGGAAATAAAATACAATACAACATCCGTCCGGAATATAGTGGACAGAAAGAAAATGCAATTTGCTGAAAGGGACTTTACTAGCTGCGGGCCGCCTCGAATAATGCAACTCACCTAGTCCCCGAATCATCCGTGCTGCTATGCCCAGTGGGCTGCTAGAGATAAATATACCTGTGCAACAAAAATGCACAGAAGTGTAGTATGAGTACGTAAACAACGTGTACTCAATGAGTATCCCGTCTAATCTCGAAGAAGTAGAGACGAGATGGTCAACTTCGACACTTACTAGAGGTCAATTGACAATATACTAAAAATGTGAGGAAATCATGGATTTATATAGCAGTCCTAATTCACGAAGCCGGAAAACAGGTAAACTCCTTCAACAAATAATCAAGGATTTCCAAGGTTTACTCTTTATTATCTTATCAATTTATATCAAGCCACAAAGGGCACAATTCACATTTAAATTTCTCAAGCAACAATATAACATGCGCAATTCACACCGAGGCGACGGCCCGATCCAACATAAATAAACTGTGCACTTGCCGAGGGTCGACGACGCGCCTATAGATGCATCTATTTAATCTGCCGAGGCGTTCGGCCCGTTCCATAAATAAACACATACCCTGCTCGCGAATCATGCATGCGACGCAGGTACACGTAGAGATACATGCTCAACCAGTCAATTAAGAACTTATCGGGAATATTTATCCAAATAAAATAATTTCTCTTTTTAACAATTCAGGAAAAATGATGTTTAATCTCCTTTCAAATTCATTTACTAACCCAAGGTGATTTAAGCAATTCAAGCTATCAATATGTTCATAAATAATCCAAGTATAACATGCTTTTGGGCCCTAACTACCCGGACAATGGCATAATAGTAGATACGCACGGACTCTCGTCACCTCGTGCGTACGTAGGCGAATCCCAAATGGATAAAATACGGGAGAGATGTTGGGTATATAAGTAAAAAAGTCTTAGAATCCCACTACTATAAACTGGAGCTATAACAATGCTTTTTATTGCCACGGTTCTGTAACCGTTGCGTAAGGAAATTGGTAATATTGGCAAAGTTTATCCCCTAAACCGTTGTAGTAGTCTAAAAACCATTACAGTAGATTTTCTATGGCAACGGTTCTGGAAAACCGTAGCAATAAGTTTATCTGTGGTAACTGGTATTTGCAATTTTAATGTACGACAACGGTTACGAATTTCCTCTATAATTTCCCCCAAATTTTGGATGGCCCGCTAAAAGATATATAGACCCGCTTCTATATTATATATATTTTATATTTAATATTTAATAAAATAATAAAGCCTAATAATATATGTAACGACCCGACCGGTCGTTTTGAGCCCTAGCGAGCCGTTCAGTAGTTCGAGGCCATGAGCAGCTTCAATTCAGGATTATGACTTGTACGCGTGGTCAGAATTAAATTTCGGGAAGTTCGGGGTTGACTCGGAGAGGAAGTTCTCATTCCAGAAGCTTTAAGTTGAAAGAATTAACTAAGATCGGATTTTTGAGTAAACGACCTCGGAATTAGGATTCGAAGGTTCCAGCAGGATCATATGATGATTTCGGACTTGGGCGTATGTCCGGGTCGGGTTTTGGATGACCCGGGAGCGTTTTGGCGCCTATTGTGGAAGTTAGCATTTTGGAAGAATTTTTATAAGTTTGGGTTAAAGTGCATCTCAGTGTTATCGATGTCCGCTTGGGATTCCGAGTCAGGGAGTAGCTCCGTATGGTGATTCTGGAGTTGGGAGCGCGATCGGAAGTGAATTCGGAGGTCCGTGGATCATTTTGGAGTCATTTTGCTAAAGACAAAAATTTGAAGGTTTTTGAGAAGTTTGACCGGAAGTGGACTTTTTGATATCGGGGTCGGAATCCGATTCCGGAAGTTGGAGTAGGTCCGCAATGTCGAATATGACTTGTGCGCAAAATTTGAAGTCAATCGGACGTGATTTGATAGGTTTAAACATCGAAAGTAGAAGTTTGAAATTCTAATGTTCATAAAGTTTGGATTGGAGGCTGATTCTTGGTTTTAGCGTTGTTTGATATGATTTGAGGCCTCGAACAAGTCCGTAATGTGTTTTGGGACTGGTTGGCATGATTGGTTGGGGTCCCGGGGGCCTCGGGTGGATTCCGGGTGGTTAACGGATAAAAAATGGAATTTTTGGAAGGCTGAAGTTGCTGGTTGCTGGTGTAACCGCACCTGCGAGAAAAGGGCCGCAGGTGCGGAGCCGCAGAAGCGGCCCAGTAGTCGCAGATACGGTTTTGGCAAAGAGAAGCTGGGACCACAGATGCGGTCGTTTGGCCGCAGAAGCGGGACCGCATATGCGGGAATGGTAGTAGAGAAGCGGAAAAAGGGAGCATGGAGGAAACCGCAGAAGCGGTGGGCTGGCTCGCACCTGCGGAACCGCAGAAGCGGTCAAAGGACCGCAGGTGCGGAAATTGCTGGAGGCAGAGAGGTGTTTTAAAAATCGGGATTTGGCCATTTCTCTCATATTTTTCTTGGCTTGGGCGATTTTTGGGAGAGCTTCAAGTGGGGTTTTTCATCATCAACGATAAGGTAAGCTAATCCCATCCATGTTGAGTTATATACATCGATTATGTATGGATTTTAGCATGTAAATTTGTAGAAAACTTGGGGTTTGAGGGGAAACCTAGAAAATTGATATTCTTGGAATTGACCACGATTTTGGGTATGGAATTTAGAGAAAATTATATATTTGAGTTCGTGAAGCTCTGGGTAAACTTATTCTTCGAAAATTTTGGAAATCCGGGCACGTGGGCCCGAGCGCATTTTTATCAACTTTCCGATCGGGGTTAGGAATTGTTATAAATTGGATTAATATGAGTCGTTTATCGTATATTAATGGATTTGCATAATCATTGGCTAGTTTTGGGAGTATTTAGCATCGATTCAAGTCTTCGGAAGGGCGTGGAATGTCGGTTATGGATCTTCGGAGCGAGGTGAGTCTCCTTTCTAACTTTGTGAGAGGGAATTGTCCCCATAGGTGAAATAATTGGTTATGTGCTCCTATTTGTGGGGGCTACGTACGCACGAGGTGACGAGACTCCGTGCGTAGCTACTATTATGTTATTGTCCGGGTAGTCTAGGACCCAGAAGCATGCTGTACTTGGAATACTTGTAATGTTATTGATAGTATGAATTGCTGAAATCCTATCGAATTGGTAAATAAATTTCTAAGAGAATTAAAGTTTATTCCTTAAATCATTAAAAGAGAAATGGTTTCTAATGGGATGAATATTCCCCGTAAAATTCTTAATTTGCTGTTGAGCATGTGTTTCTATGTGTACCTGCGTCGCATGTATGGTACGTGAGCAGGGTGATTGTTTATTTAAATTTGACCACGTCACATGTATGATTCGCGAGCGGGGTAATAGATGTATCTATGGTTCGCGCCATTCGACCCTCTGGCAGTGCACAGTTTAAATATTGTTGGATCGGGCCGTACGTCCTCGGCATGAGTTGAGCATGCTTGTATTGCTTGTTGTGATAGTTGTTGATACTAATATCTGCTTTCCCCGACTTGAGATAATTGATAATTAATGGATTATGAATCCGGAGACTTTAAATAAAAAGGAACTTTCACCTGTTTAATGTCTCATTTAGATTCTACTGTTGTGCTTAATGAATCCGTGAGTCATCGCATTAATAATAATATTATTGGACCTTTTGTAAGTGTCGAAGTTGCCATCTCGTCTCTACTTCTTCGAGATTAGGCGGGATACTTACTGAGTACATGTTGTTTTTGTACTCATACTACACTTCTGTGCATTTTTGTTGCACAGGCACATGTACTACTAGTGGCCTACTGGGCGTAGCAGCATGGATGATACTGGGACTAGGTGAGTTGCATTACTCGAGGCGGCCGACAGCTAGTATAGTCCCTTCCAGTATATCGTATTTACTTTATGTCCATTTGTATTACGGACGGATGTTGTATTGTATTGTTTCTTAGAAATAGCTCATGCACTTGTGACACCGGGTTCTAGGGATGTCTATAGGTTTATTCAGAAACTTTAAAAAGTTGTCAAATTTTCATTATTTATTGGAATTTATTATGTATTGTTTAAACGTATAAAAGAAGTGGTTTCGGAAATTATTTAAACAAGAATTTAATTAAGTATTTTGGTTGCTTGCCTGACAGCGGTGTCCGGCGCCATCACGACCCTTAGTGGATTTTGGTCGTGACAACATGGTATCAGAGCACTAGGTTCCTAGGGTCTCACGAGTCATGAGCAAGTCTAGTAGAGTCTCGCGGATCGGTACGGAGACGTCTGTACTTATCTTCGGGAGGCTGCAGGACTGTTAGGAGTACTTCCCTTCTTTATTCCTCATCGTGCTATTTGATTCCTGGAGGCTTATGCCCCTGTTTCCTTCTTACTCAATCCTACGCGACGCGAACTGCTTGTTATAAATCGAGAATGGAAGGATTGTAATGGCACTACCGATGTGGTGCGGGATGTTTCTCCCCGTATAGTTGTCTGGGCTATTATCGCCACCTTGTGAAAGGATATTCTGTCGTTTCGGCTCAGTAGCGGTGCTTCTAAGAGCTCTGAGGCTAGGCACAAGTTGCCATGATGCTATGAACGATTGTTCCGCAGTATTGATATGAGGGTAGGATGTTTGCCTCCGTGTCGGGGCAGAGAATGACTTGAAGGGAGGTTTACTCAGTGCA
>NC_031994.1:30446552-30455825 GCF_001879085.1 Nicotiana attenuata
GTGAGCAGGACGGCGGTCGCATGGTTGGCGAAGTTTCTGCAAAGGGTTTATTTGGCTATGCAGCAAGGAGATCGGTCGTGTGAACGTGGTTGATGATTCGGGGTATAAAAAGGGGCTTTACAGAAAAGATTTCGAGAATTTTTGTGGTTGATTGCGTAAGGTTATGTCAATAAGAAATCAAGGATCCTGGTGAAGTCCAGAGTTGTGCAATAATGGCTTCAAGCTAAGTGGGAGAGTCCCACCGCTTATGATTAGGGTTGCATGGTTAACTACTTGCGAGGTTTCTGGTTATTAGCATATTGATGGGTCATTTCAGCTACGGAAAGGACATAAGCGGTGATTTGAGCAAAGGAATTGTTAAAGGAGTGCTATGGTTGGTCTTATTGGCCCATGTTCAGACTTGGGGAAGGATTCAGGACTTATGCCTTGTACAGATGTGGATTTCAAGGGAAGTGATTCTGCCAGGTGCTTCGTCGAGAGGGTATTCATGTGCTAGAAGATTCATGGAGTTGATTATATTCGGGGCCAAGCCAGAGCGGGTGGCTCTCAACAACGGTCCTAGTGGATTCAAAAGGGGTAAAGTGTGGTGCCTAATGGCTTCGAGCCTATGGATACAGTTAAGAATAAAGCCTTGTAGCAGCTTATGAGGAGGTGCCCAGAAGGCTCTATGATGTTTTGACTTGCAGGGTAGCATTTGGGGGGGTATGAAATGGTTCGTGGGATTTGAGACAGCATGGTCTCGTGACTCAAGGTCACTCGGGATGAGCGCGGGAGTATGTTATGTGTTGAATGAAGTTATTATTATTTCTAAGGCAATCAAGATAAATTAGAAGAAGATAGATTGATTAGCCATAGTTGAATCGGCATGTGGGTGGCAGTGATCACTTCCTTCAGCGCGATTGAGTTATGCAAGTGATTTATGACGGTACATGTGAGGCTTGTCGGCCGCCGTAACTGATGTTATTCAAAAGTATCCCACTGTTGTGGCCTGCCAGGCGTAGGCGGACCCCAGAAGGGCTATGGTGGCTCAGACCACTACTTAGAGATTTGCGTATGCTACAGTTATGAGAGTTCACCTGTGTGTTGCTAGGGATCTCCTGAAGTGAAGAGTTTTATATGATAAAGTGTTAATCCATTCGTGGTTACGGATTTATGATGAAAGATCGTGTTCTATCGTATAATAGAATGTTGGGTGCAGCGAGTGGTATGGAATTCAAAGAGAGGATCAAGGTTACAGTTCGGTGTTGACATAAATTGCACGAGCTCAGATGAGCAGGGAAGTAGTTTCGATGTTTAAAGTAAGCTGGTATTGTCTTCAGCGTCACCTGAGATCGGTGTTTTGTGAAAAAGGCTTTGCATCCTGGTTAAGGATTTTTGATCGCTTTTTAGCGTTAGCGCGGCCAGTGAGTTAGATGTACAGATCTGTGATCTGCTACAGAAGGTTGTGGGAGCGTGCCCACGGAAAGGTTGTATTAGTGTGGCATGAAGCCACTTGATCGATTAAAGAGTTAAATCAAGTATGAAATTGTAGTGATGTCGTTAAATTAAGAATTTATGCCTGGAGGGCACTCGGTTTATTGGGGTTGTGGACTGTGGAGGATTACTTCGGTTATGATAGTTGTTCTCATGTGTTATGAGCGAAAGAGGAGGTATTATGGACCTTTGAAAGGTTATTAGCCTAGTTCAGTGCGATCAGAATCGGCTTGAGGTCTGTGGATGAATTCAAATGTGAATATGGGCTCTATATCAGGCCAGATGTGTTCATTTCAATAATGCGCTCTCTATGGAAGAGTAGTCAGGATGTTATTTCGTCGTCAGTTATTTCATGTAATGATATATTGCGCCGTGTGAGTTGTGAGACGGCTTGGTGAATTGCCTATGCGATGAGGTTCCGCGTAGAGATGATGTTATATGAGCAAAATGGCTCTTAGGATTCAGATCGTATATCGCACCTCAGTTGTGCTTGAGTTCTGTAGCTTATAGCGCTATATGTCCCCTCAGGGGTGGTATTATGCACTTAGCATGCTTATGACCGATATTCAGTACTTTGTTGTAATGAGCAATTTAGCTCGATGTGCATCTCCTTAGGTGAGAGTTATGTTATTTGCATCGGGTTGCGCGCCGCAACAGTGTGATGTTGAGTATAGTTCCGCGTATGGTATCATATGAGACTTTTGACCATGTCCGGGGTGGCTATTGCCAGAGCAGTTCGTACTGGGTAAGACGAGATCATTGGACTTAGGATCAGTGCAATCTGAATATGTGAAGTATACTAAGGAGAAAATACCATTAATTGGTTCAGAATGAGGTGATGGTTCTTATTAGGAGTATAGGCCTGATGAATTGTTGGTACGATAGTTGGTTATAAATTTCTACACACCTTTTCCGTCTTGGCGGTATTGTAAGAGTCAGAGTAAAACCTATGTAGGTCATGAGGTGCAATGGGAGCATTAGATTCGTGGAATTTCGATTTATTCGACCAGAAGATGCTATTGTGGTCCTGTGAGTAAAGTGGTGCAAGGTGTGAATTTAGCTAAGGTATGCAGTTGAGTTTTTGGTGCTGCGTGTAGTTATTGATACGGTGAGCGTATGTTGGAACAGACCTGGTAGAGAATTTCGGATGTTGAACGGGGCTCCAAGGCTTATTTGCCTAAATGAAAGAGGTTATCTTTATATTTGATCGAGCTGATATGCCCAACTGAGTTGTGGTAGCACGAGTAGGTGCACGAGGTATTAAGCAGCGATTCCAGACAACCCCAACACAGTTCCTAGCACGTTCGAGGACGAACGTATGTTTAAGTGGGAGAGGATGTAACGACCCGACCGGTCGTTTTGAGCCCTAGCGCGCCGTTCAGCAGTTCGAGGCCATGAGCAGCTTCAATTCAGGTATTATGACTTATACGCGTGGTCAGAATTAAATTTCGGGGTTGACTCGGAGAGGAAGTTCTCATTCCAGAAGCTTTAAGTTGAAAGAATTAGCTAAGATCGGATTTTTGAGTAAGCGACCTCGGAATCAGGATTCGAAGGTTCCAGCAGGATCGTATGATGATTTCGGACTTGGGCGTATGTCTGGGTCGGGTTTTAGATGACCCGGGAGCGTTTTGGCGCCTATTATGGAAGTTAGCATTTTGGAAGAAATTTTATAAGTTTGGGTTGAAGTGCATCTCAGTGTTATCGATGTCCGTTTGGGATTCCGAGTCAGGGAGTAGCTCCGTATGGTGATTCTGGAGTTGAGAGCGAGATCGGAAGTGAATTCGAAGGTCCGTGGGTCATTTTGGAGTCATTTGGCTAAAGATAGAAATTTGAAGGTTTTTGAGAAGTTTGACCGGAAGTGGACTTTTTGATATCGGGGTCGGAATCCGATTCTGGAAGTTGGAGTAGGTCCGCAATGTCAAATATGACTTGTGCGTAAAATTTGAAGTCAAATTTGATAGGTTTAAACATCGAAAGTAGAAGTTTGAAATTCTAAAGTTCATAAAGTTAGGATTGGAGGCCGATTCTTGATTTTAGCGTTGTTTGATATGATTTGAGGCCTTGAACAAGTCCGTAATGTATTTTGGGACTGGTTGGTATGATTGGTTGGGGTCCCGGGGGCCTCGGGTGGATTTCGGGTGGTTAACGGATCAAAAATGGAATTTTTGGAAGGCTGAAGTTGCTGGTTGCTGGTGTAACCGCACCTGCGAGAAAAGGGCCACACGTGCGGAGCCGCAGAAACGGCCCAGTAGTCGCAGATGCGGTTTTGGAAAAGGGAAGCTGAGACCACAGATGCGGTCGTTTGGCCGCAGGAGCGGGACCGCATCTGCGGGAATGGTAGCGCAGAAGCGGAAAATGGGAGCATGGAGGAAACCGCAGAAGCGGTGGGCTGGCTCACACCTGCGGAGCCGCAGAAGCGGTCAAAGGACCGCAGGTGCGGAAATTGCTGGAGGCAGAGANATTGGTAGAAATTTGGGGTTTTGGTAGAAAGACCTAGAAATTTATATTCTTGGGATTTGACCACGATTTTGGGTATGGAATTAAGAGAAAAGTGTATATTTGAGTTCGTGAGGCTATGGGTAAACTTATTCTTCAAAAATTTTGGAAATCCGGGCACGTTGGCCCGAGGGCGTTTTTGTCAACTTTCCGATCGGGGTTAGGAATTGTTATAAATTGGATTAATATGAGTAGTTTATCGTATATTAATGGATTTGCATAACTATTGGCTAGTTTTGGAGCGTTGTGCACCAATTTGAGTTTTCGGAAGGGCGTGGAAGGCCGTTATGGATCTTCGGAGCGAGGTGAGTCTCCTTTCTAACCTTGTAAGAGGGAATTGTCCCCATAGGTGAAATAATTTGTTATGTGCTCCTATTAGTGGGTGCTACGTACGCACGAGGTGACGAGAGTCCGTGCGTAGCTATTAATATGTGTAAGTCCGGGTAGTCTAGGACCCAAAAAGCATGCTATACTTGGAATACTTGTAATGTTATTGACAGTATGAATTGCTTAAATCTTATCGAACTGGTAAATGAAATTCTAAGAGGATTAAACTTATTCTTAAATCATTAAAAGAGAATTGGCTTCTAATGGGATAAATATTCCCCATAAAGTTCTTAATTTGCTGTTGAGCATATGTTTCTATGTGTACCTGCGTCGCATGTATGGTACGCGAGCAGGGTGATTGTTTATTAAAATTTGACCGTTCGCGAGCGGGGTAATAGATGCATCTACGGTTCGGGCCGCTCGACCCTCGGCAGTGCACATTTTAAATATTGTTGGATCGGGCCGTACGACCTCGGCATGAGTTGGGCATGCTTGTATTGCTTGCTTTGATATTTGTTGATACTAATATCTGCTCTCCCTACTTGAGAAGATTTGCTAATACTTTTAATAAAGAGGAACTTTTACCTGTTTAGTAATTTACTTGAATCTACTGTGGTTCTTAATAAATCCGTGAGTCATCGCATTAATAATAATATTACTGGACCTTTAGTAAGTGTCGAAGTTGCCATCTCGTCTCTACTTCTTCGAGATTAGGCGGGATACTTACTGAGTACATGTTGTTTTTGTACTCATACTACACTTCTGTGCATTTTTGTTGCACAGGCACATGCGCCACTAATGGCTTAGCAGTCGTAGCAGCATGGTTGACACGGATACTACGTGAGTTGTATTCCCTCGAGGCGAGCCGCGGCTAGTATAGTCGCTCTCAGGGTTCTATTTATTCTCTGTCCAATTGTATTCCAGACAGCTGTTGTACTTTATTTGATTTTTTTCTTAGAAATTGCTCAAGCACTTGTGACACCGGGTTCTGGGATGGTTGTAAAGTATTTTTTTGTATCAACTGCTTATTAAGTACTTTGATTTGAGACGATTATCTTTTAAATTGGTAAATTTGAAGAAAAGTCACAGTTTTCAAAAGTATTAAAATGAGGATTTAACTAAGTATTTTGGGTTGGCTTGCCTGACGGTGGTGTCCGGCGCCATCACGACCCTTAGTGGGTTTTGGGTCGTGACAACATGGTATCAGAGCACTAGGTTTGTAGGGTCTCACGAGTCATGAGCAAGTCTAGTAGAGTCTCGCGGATCGGTACGGAGACGTCTGTACTTATCTTCGGGAGGCTACAGGACTGTTAGGAGTACTTCACTTCTTGATTCCTCATCGTGCTATTTGATTCCTGGAGGCTTATGCCCCTGTTTCCTTCCTACTCAATCTTACGCGACGCGAACCGCTGGTTATAAATCGAGAATGGAAGGATTGTAATGGCACTACCGATATGGTGCGGGATATTTCTCCCCGCATAGTTGTCTGGGCTATTATCGCCGCCTTGTGAAAGGATATTCTTTCATTTCGGCTCAGTAGCGGTGCTTCTAAGAGCTCTGAGGCTAGGCACAAGTTGCCATGATGCTATGAACGATTGTTCCGCAGTATTGATATGAGGGTAGGATGTTTGCCTCCGTGTCGGGGCAGAGAATGACTTGAAGGGAGGTTTACTCAGTGCACAGAGATTTGGTATTTTACTTGTGGCGTAGGAAAGGCAATCAGACTAAGAATGTGCAGATTTGGGTTGATGGAGTAATGAGATTTGGTATTTGCGAGCGTGGTAGAGTTTTCTTCTATGATGAGGTGTAGTTGTCCCTATTGAATGTAAGTTCGCCGGTGTTATGATCTTCTACAATTCTCCTTTGGGGTAAGTTGTTGTGAAATAATATTGAAAATGCGGCTGTCAGATATCGCAGGGTGCAGTAGTTCAGGATTGAATCAGTGTTCCCAATGTCGACGGTTCGAGGAAGATGATCTTCGGAGAGGTTTAAAGTTAGCAGCAATCGTGGGTTCAAGTGCCACGAAGGTAGATTTTATTTAAGGCAACAACTGAACAGCAAGGAATGAGGAAGGACATGTGGGGAGTGTTAGGCGGTAGTTAAAATTTCTAGAAGGCCAGGCATAAGAAGCAAAGGTCAAGTAGTCGACTAAAGAGATGAGTTTCGCCAAAGTGGGAGAGTTTGGAGTGATTTGGGAATTTTAGTGATTTGGTGATTTGGGCCTACAGATTAATTTGGAGTATGGGCTATTAGGCGGGAGGGGATTTGATATAACGGAAAGGAGCTGCTAGAAATGGAGAAGGATACAACCTAACTTTGAATGGGAAGGATGTTGCCCCGCACTTAATTGATGTCCACGAGGGGTGAATGGACTCGTGCAGCTAGGGTGAGCTTGGACTCAGGATGGGTCATGAATCTCATGGTGTTTGCACCCCGTGTAGCGGTATTGGAAGACGTCGGCACGTAGATCCCACAGGCGGGATATCTCCAGTTAGCAAGACGGCGGTCGCATGGTTGGCGAAGTTTCTGCAAAGGGTTTTATTGGCTATGCAGCAAGGAGATCGGTCGTGTGAACGTGGTTGATGATTCAGAGTATAAAAAGGAGTTTTACAAAAAGATTTCCGAGAATTTGTCGGTTGATTGCGCAAGGTTATGTCAATAAGAAATAAAGGATCCTGGTGGAGTCCAGAGTTGGGTAATAATGGCTTCAAGCTAAGTGGGAGAGTCCCACCGCCTATGATTAGGGTCGCATGGTTAACTACTTGCGAGGTTTCTGGTTATTAGCAAATTGATGGGTCATTTCAGCTATGGAAAGGACATAAGAGGTGATTTGAGCAAAGGAATTGTTAAAGGAGTCTATGGTTGGCCTTATTGGCCCATGTTCAGACTTGGGGAAGGATTCAGGACTTATGCCTTATATAGATGTGGATTTCAAGGGAAGTGATTCTGCCGGGCGCTTCGTCGAGAGGGTATTCATGTGCTAGAAGATTCATGGAGTTGATTATATTCGGGGCCAAGCCAGAGCGGGTGGCTCTGAACAATGGCCCTAGTGGATTCAAAAGGGGTAAAGTGTGATGCCTAATGGCTTGGAGCCTATGGATACAGTTAAGCTTGGAGCAACTTATAAGGAGGTGCCCAGAAGGCTCTATGATGTTTTGACTTGCAGGGTAGCATTTGGGGGGTATAAAATGGTTTGTGGGATATGAGACAGCATGGTCTCGTGACTCAAAGTCACTCGGGATGAGTGCAGATGGAGTATGTTATGTGTTGAATGAAGTTATTATTATTTCTAAGGCAATCAAGGATAAATTAGAAGAAGATAGATTGATTAGCCATAGTTGAATCGGCATGTGGGTGGCAGTGATCAGTTCCTTCAGCGCGATTGAGTTATGCAAGTGATTTGTGGCGGTACATGTTAGGCTTGTCGTCCGCCGTAATTGATGTTATTCAAAAGTATCCCACTGTTGTGGCCTGCCAGGTGTAGGCGGATCCCGGAAGGGCTATAGTGGCTCAGACCACTACTTCGAGATTTACATGTGCTACGGTTATGAGAGTTCGCCTGTGTGTTTCTAAGGATCTCCTGAAGTGAGATAAGTGAAGAGTTTTATATGATGAAGTGATTAATCCATTTGTGGTTACGGATTTATGATGAAAGATCGTGTTCTATCGTATAATAGCATGTTGGGTGCAGCGAGTGGTATGGAATTCGAAGAGAAAATCAAGGTTACAGTTCGGTGTTGACATAGATTGCATGAGCTCGGATGAGCAGGGAAGTAGTTTCGATGTTTAAAGTAAGCTGGTATTGTCTTCAGCGTCACCTGAGATCGGTGTTTTGTGAAAAAGGCTTTGCATCCTGGTTAAGGATTTTTGATCGCTTTTTAGCGTTAGCGCGGCCAGTGAGTTAGATGTACAGATCTGTGATCTGCTACAGAAGGTTGTGGGAGCGTGCCCACGGAAAGGTTGTATTAGTGTGGCATGAAGCCACTTGATCGATTAAAGAGTTAAATCAAGTATGAAATTGTAGTGATGTCGTTAAATTAAGAATTTATGCCTGGAGGGCACTCGGTTTATTGGGGTTGTGGACTGTGGAGGATTACTTCGGTTATGATAGTTGTTCTCATGTGTTATGAGCGAAAGAGGAGGTATTATGGACCTTTGAAAGGTTATTAGCCTAGTTCAGTGCGATCAGAATCGGCTTGAGGTCTGTGGATGAATTCAAATGTGAATATGGGCTCTATATCAGGCCAGATGTGTTCATTTCAATAATGCGCTCTCTATGGAAGAGTAGTCAGGATGTTATTTCGTCGTCAGTTATTTCATGTAATGATATATTGCGCCGTGTGAGTTGTGAGACGGCTTGGTGAATTGCCTATGCGATGAGGTTCCGCGTAGAGATGATGTTATATGAGCAAAATGGCTCT
The DNA here is from genome assembly GCF_001879085.1 of Nicotiana attenuata. NCBI lineage: Eukaryota > Viridiplantae > Streptophyta > Magnoliopsida > Solanales > Solanaceae > Nicotiana > Nicotiana attenuata. Next base: position 30,455,270 of record NC_031994.1, read on the forward strand.
TAGGATTCAGATCGTATATCGCACCTCAGTTGTGCTTGAGTTCTGTAGCTTATAGCGCTATATGTCCCCTCAGGGGTGGTATTATGCACTTAGCATGCTTATGACCGATATTCAGTACTTTGTTGTAATGAGCAATTTAGCTCGATGTGCATCTCCTTAGGTGAGAGTTATGTTATTTGCATCGGGTTGCGCGCCGCAACAGTGTGATGTTGAGTATAGTTCCGCGTATGGTATCATATGAGACTTTTGACCATGTCCGGGGTGGCTATTGCCAGAGCAGTTCGTACTGGGTAAGACGAGATCATTGGACTTAGGATCAGTGCAATCTGAATATGTGAAGTATACTAAGGAGCAAATACCATTATTTGGTTCAGAATGAGGTGATGGTTCTTATCAGGAGTATAGGCCTGATGAATTGTTGGTTTGATAGTTGGTTATAAATTTCTACACACCTTTTCCGTCTTGGCGGTATTGTAAGAGTCAGAGTAAAACCTATGTAGGTCATGAGGTGCAATGGGAGCATCAGATTCGTGGAATTTCGATTTATTCGATCAGA
>NC_031994.1:30457446-30463936 GCF_001879085.1 Nicotiana attenuata
TTTCCGATCGGGGTTAGGAATTGTTATAAATTGGATTAATATGAGTAGTTTATCGTATATTAATGGATTTGCATAATCATTGGCTAGTTTTGGGAGTATTTAGCATCGATTCAAGTCTTCGGAAGGGCGTGGAATGTCGGTTATGGATCTTCGGAGCGAGGTGAGTCTCCTTTCTAACTTTGTGAGAGGGAATTGTCCCCATAGGTGAAATAATTGGTTATGTGCTCCTATTTGTGGGGGCTACGTACGCACGAGGTGACGAGACTCCGTGCGTAGCTACTATTATGTTATTGTCCGGGTAGTCTAGGACCCAGAAGCATGCTGTACTTGGAATACTTGTAATGTTATTGATAGTATGAATTGCTGAAATCCTATCGAATTGGTAAATAAATTTCTAAGAGAATTAAAGTTTATTCCTTAAATCATTAAAAGAGAAATGGTTTCTAATTGGATGAATATTCCCCGTAAAATTCTTAATTTGCTGTTGAGCAAGTTTTTCTATGTTTACTTGCATCGCATGTAAGGTACGCGAGCAGGGTCATTGTTTATTTAAATTTGACCGCGTCGCATGTATGATTCGCGAGTGGGGTAATAGATGCATCTATGGTTCGCGCCATTCGACCCTCTGGTAGTGCACAATTTAAATATTATTGGATCGGGCCGTACGTCCTCGGCATGAGTTGCGCATGCTTGTATTGCTTGCTGTGATAGTTGTTGATACTAATATCTGCTTTCCCCTACTTGAGATAATTGATAATAAATGGATTATGAATCCGGAGACTTTAAATAAAAAGGAACTTTCACCTGTTTAATGACTCATTTAGATTCTACTGTTGTACTTAATAAATCTGCGAGTCATCGCATTAATAATATTATTACTGGACCTTTAGTAAGTGTCGAAGTTGCCGTCTCGTCTCTACTTCTTCGAGATTAGGCGGGATACTTATTGAGTACACGTTATTTTTGTACTCATACTACACTTCTGTGCATTTTTGTTGCACAGGCACATGTACTACTAGTGGCCTACTGGGGGTAGCATCATGGATGATACTGGGACTAGGTGAGTTGCATTACTCGAGGCGGCCCGCAGCTAGTATAGTCCCTTCTAGTATTTTGTATTTACTTTCTGTCCATTTGTATTACGGACGGATGTTGTATTGTATTGTTTCTTAGAAATAGCTCATGCACTTGTGACACCGGGTTCTGGGGATGTCTATGGGTTTATTCAGAAACTTTAAAAAGTTGTCAAATGTTTCATTATTTATTGGAATTTATTATGTATTGTTTAAACGTATAAAAGAAGTGGTTTCGGAAATTATTTAAACAAGAATTTAATTAAGTATTGTGGTTGGCTTGCCTGACAGCGGTGTCCGTCGCCATCACGATCCTTAGTGGATTTTGGGTCGTGACAATATGCCTATACACACGGAGATTACGAGACAAATAGTGGATTTTGGTTCCGACCTCTCTCTCCCAGAAACCTTCATCAGTTCGCCGGAGATTACGAGGAAGGCAAACCACCATCGGCGGCACCGGTAAGCTGCATTTTTCATTACGATTCCAACTGTATTCTACCATTTTTGTTTATTTTCTTTAAGATCTTAGTCATGCCTTCTATTTTTCACACTCCCTGCGTGCATTTGCACCGTTTTTTCTAGCATTGTAGCGGCTGGTTCGGTTCTCGAGGAGGGAGATTTGGGTTTAGAGATTTTTATTTTTCCTTTGCCTAACTAATCTTGTTTGAATATTTCTAGGAAGTTTTTATCTTTTCTTGATTTTCAACCATCTATGAGCCCAGAAATTTGATTTTATGAATGTGTACTGAGTTCTTAAGAGATTTGGGTAATCTGTTACCATTGTTTCTGTCAATTTATTTCCCCATTATTAGAGCTCTTTTTTGTTTTTTTTCTTGTAAATACGAAGTTCTAGAGTAATCTGGCGACGATTATCTCTGCTTCCTTCTTTCTTCACTTTGTGTTCTTCCTTTTTAGTGATTGTCTGCCTTCATTTCCTGCTTCAATTTCTGAGCTTCTCCTTTTCTCAGTTGTGTGCTGAATTTATTTTAACTGTTTTTTGTCAATTTGTTTGACGGTTATTCTGGTTTTTTGTGCTTTCCTTGCACACCCTTGCTTTTTCGTTTTATTATTACTTCTTATGCTATTTCTGCAATTCGTAGTGTGGTGGATTATTTTTTCAATTGATTTTTCTGTGTTTCTGAGAGTTTCCTCAACAATCTTCCTTTTTCCCTTCGCTGTTCCTTGATTTTCAAGAAAAGAAAAACCTTTTACGATTGCCTATTGATGCTGTTGATCAGTCAAGATTGGAGAGGTATATTAGGTATGTATAATTCCTCCATCTCTATCTTTAGTTTTTCAAAATAAAGACATTCTCGCGAAAGATAGTTTGCTTAAAACAGGTTCAATTTTCTCTGGTGTGAAAGTTAATGAAAATATCAAGAATGAATGAAATTTTCTACTAATTGACTTTTAAATTTATAGAAGCTTAGTGCTAGTACTCTTTTTTTTTTTTTACTCTTAAGCTATGCCATGGCTAGAAATATTAGATTAATATTTTTCTTGGTACTTGTTATTTTGCTATCAAGAACAGTTTTTTCTTATCAAAAATTTATTTAGAATGGTTTTAGTGGTGTTGCAGCTAGTTATTTAAGTGTAAATGGTATTGCTGAGATTGAAAAAACTGGTGCTCTAAGGCTAACAAATGTAACATCAAGAATAGTTGGTCATGCCTTTTACAAAAGTGCAATCAAATTCAAGAATTTCCCAACCGGGAAAGTTTCTTCCTTTTCTACTGTTTATGGTTTTGGTATTGTTCCAGAATATGCTAAATTAGGTGGCCATGGTTTTTTCCTGTATCAGAACCAAACAAATGTACTCCAACTTTTTGCCTTAAATAGTTGCCAGCGAACTCCTCGCTTCTCTGTGATTGTACAAGCTAATGCAAGCTCCTAACTGGTTCCCATATGATAATAACTGGAAGGTATGATAGTATGCTAGTTTGTCTTAAACATTATTATCAATTTTTTGAAATTTAAATGATTAGTTGCCCCAAAAAACTTGCTTGAGTGTTCTCTCGTCTTATTTCTACACTATGTACAACAACTGAAATTTTCAACTCTACAACAAAAATGAGGCTGCATAGGATGGGAAGTTTTTAAGGGTGGCTCCTCTTTACTGATTTCTCTGTATTCTTTTAATTGCTCTAGTCAGTATTTAGGCTTTTTGATGTGAAGATGATTCCGAAATCAGGGAATGCAAAGCACTTTTCAAGGATATCAAGTTCTTCTTGAGTCGTGAGGTTGGAGATGTTTCTCTTAAATTGGAACAGTATATTTGAAATGTTGGTTTTTCTAATATGAAGAAACTTATATTTTCTTTTTAATATAATATATATGAAAAATCTTATATTGAACTTTAAAAAGAATCAGCAAGCAGCATCTTTGAGAAACCTTAAACCTTAATCCATTAAGAAACTTTCTTCCTGGCAAGTGAATTTAGCCCATTAAAGGGAATAATATTCTTGAGTGAGACTGGCGGGGGAGAATGGGCCATATGCCATATGGTAATCAGCCCTTTTTACTCACTATAGTAACATTACCCACTACCATTGTTTCTCGTAAGTAGGAGAGTAGTGAAGATGTCAAAATTCAAATCATCAATGTTTCTGTCCTATGTCCATAATGTGTTCTGTTTTTTTTAATATGTTATGTAGGATAATTATGGATTACAGTGACAAAAGTTGGATGAATCTCCTAAGATGGACGGATGAGTATATCAGTGGAGTGAATGATTTTTTTCATAAGGCATTTGAACGAGCCGCCCAAGGAAATGAAATATTATGCCCTTGCAAAAAGTGCATGAATCGCTATTGGTATTATAGAAATGTGGTGGAGGATCATTTGGTTGTTCATGGATTTGTTGATGGCTGTACCAAATGGGTTTTCTACGGGGAAGGATTTTCCTCGAGAAACACACCTCATCCAAGCAATGATGATGAATGTTCTACCATGCGTGACGATATTGATGGTCTACTTCATGATACATTTAGAAATATAGAGGGTCAAGCAGGGGATGAAGAAGGAGTTGGGGAAAGACTACCTAAAGATGCTAAGAATTTTTCAAATTATTGGAGGAAGGAAAACAAGAGTTATATCCGGGGTGTAAAAATTTCAGTAAACTGAGTTTTACTATTCGGTTATACTTGCTTAAATCCTTGCATGGGTTGAGTAATGTAGCTTTCTCAGATTTGTTAGAGTTGATAAAAGAGGCATTTCCCTTTGCTCAGGTACCAGAATCTTTCAACAAGGCTAGAAACATGATAAAAGATTTGGATCTTCATTATGAAAAAATACATGCATGCCCTAATGATTGCATGTTATTTTGGAAAGAAAATGCGAATGCCGATACTTGCTCTATATGTGGGTCTTCAAGATGGAAGAGTGATAGTCCTTTGACTAAAGCAAGCTCTAAAATCCCTGCAAAGGTTTTAAGGTACTTTCCTTTAAAGCCTAGGCTTCAGAGGATATTCATGTGTCCTGAAACGGCTGCTGCAATGAGATGGCATGCTAATGAACAACCCAATGATGGTAATATAAGACATCCTGCTGATGGGGAAGCTTGGAAGGCTTTTGATTCTTTGTACCCAGAATTCTCTAGAGATCCTCTAAATGTTAGATTGGGTCTTTCAAGTGATGGTTTCAACCCGTTTCGGACCATGAACATTTCTCATAGCACGTGGCCTGTTATGTTAATAAACTATAATTTATCACCGTGGGTTTGCATGAAGCTAGAGTATATAATATTTTCTATGATCATTCCAGGTCTATCATCTCCCGTAAATGATATAGATGTGTACCTACGTTCATTAATTGAAGAAATGAAGGAGCTATGGGAAACTGGGATAGACACATTTGATGTTGAAACCAACCAATCTTTCTGAATGCGTGCTGCCTTATTATGGACAGTTAGTGACTTTCTAGCATTAGCAATGCTTTCAGGATGGAGCAATAAGGGGAGATTAGTATAGATTAGTATGCCCCACTTGCAATTATGACACATGCTCTCAATATCTCAAACATCGTCACAAGATGTGTTACTTGGGCCATCGAAGATTTTTGCCTCGTGATCATCCATTCCGAAGAGATAAGAAGTCTTTTGATGGTAAGGAGGAGCATAGACCTGCACCTGCTCCTTTGTCGGGTATCTTTGGAAAAAGCACTAAAAAAGGCCTCGGAGTGATAAGGGTCCGTGGAAAAAGAGATCCATTTTTTTTGAATTGCCATATTGGGTGCATAACAAATTGAGGCACAACCTTGATGTGATGCACATCGAGAAAAACATAAGTGATAGTTTGCTTGGGACTTTATTAGAAATAGATGGAAAATCAAAGGATCATGAAAAATCTCGCTATGACTTACAAGAAATGGGGATACGAAAGGAGTTACAACCAAGAATAAATAATGATGGAACTATAAGTGTGGCTAAATCTTGTTTCTACATGGAACCAAAATAGAAAAGTTTATTTTGTACTGTCATAAAAAATGCTAAATTACCAAAAGGGTGTGCTTCGAATATTTCAGAACGCGTGCAAGTGAAGGAGATGAAAATATCAGGGTACAAGAGTCATGACGCTCATTTTATAATGCATTACTTGCTCCAGGTTGCTGTTAGAAAAGTGTTGCCCAAGAATGTTTCATTGGCCTTGATTAGGTTGGGAAATTTTTTTAGAGCTATATGTAGTAAGGTCATAAGGTGAAGAGATCTTGAAACAATGCAGTCTGAAATTGTTGAAATAACATGCGAGCTTGAAAAGATTTTTCATCCAACATTTTTTGACATAATGCCATATTTGCCTATTCATTTGGTGAATGAAATTAAGCTTGGGGGTCCGGCTCATCTCCGTTGGACGTATCCCATTGAGAGGAACCTATGTAAGTACAAGGCATTTGTGATCTAGTCCAGAAGCGTCAATAGCAGAGGGTTTGTGGCCGATGAGTGCTTGACTTTTTGTTCGAGATATCTACATGATGGCGTTAAGACAAAATTTAGTAGGTACCAAACTGTGGATGATGAGTGCTCTCAAAATTTGTCACCTATATTCCCTAATATAGGCCATCCAATTAGAAGTAAGAAAAAAATACTTTTCTCATGGATTCGCAGTTATGCTTTGAAGCACATCGATATGCTCTGTTCAATACTGGAGATGAACAAATGGAAAAGTTTATCGAGTAAGATAAATTATATAAACATTTATCTATATTTATAATTTGTTTATTATATGATTAAAATTGAAATGTTCTCGCTTGCAGGGAACATAAGAATTTAATTGTTATTCATAGTAGATCAAATGCATGGGTAAGAGCGAGGGATCACAGTCGGGAATTCAGCAATTGGTTTAAAGAGAAAGTTAAAAATATTGTTGTGCCAGATTATTTAAGATGGCTAGCCAAAGGACCTAATATGGTAGCCAAAAT
>NC_031994.1:30464036-30466300 GCF_001879085.1 Nicotiana attenuata
TCTATCGTCTCTTAAACGACGTCGTTTTTGAATTTTGGGACATGGGGAACTAGGTCGGGTTAAACGACGGGTCTTGGTCCGATTTTAGCGGGCTGGGGCGATTTGGGATGGGTTGAGGTCTTTGAATAATTAGGCTGGAATTGACTTTGCCCCAAATATGAAGTACTTAACAAGACTACACCCAATTCTTTCTAATTTCTTTTCCATTTTTTCATTTTCTAATTAAATTAAAATCAATAATTAATTCCTAGAAATTAATTAACTAAAAAAACCTAATTAAACCTATATGATAATTAACACAAAACACATTTAAAAGAAACACTACTCAAAATCACAGTGAAAAGTTAAAATGCAAATTAAACTATTTTTTGTGATTTTTCCATTTTATGAAACAATTGACTTTCTAATTAATCCTAAAATGCAAAGTTAAATTCTAAATGCACATGCCAAGTATATTTTTGGTATTTTTTATGAATTAAAATGCGCAGACAAGATGCAAACAATTAACATAAGATGCCACAAAAATCCAAAAAAATAGTGAATACTAAAAGAAATTATTTTGTTTTGAAACTATAGGAGTAATTCATATAGGGCAAAAATCACGTGCTCACAATCATTAGAAATGTCTTATTACTTGCTTAGAGTTAATTGATGAACTTAGAGAATAAAGAAAAGTAAAATTTTAGATTTTTATATTTATGTTATAATTAATAATATGTGTATTGTGTAATATAATATATATTTCGGTATAGTATCGTTATTTAGGTACTTCATATTAAAATACCAAATACCATACCCAATACCAATATTTTTTAAAACTTAAACTAAATATCATTCCAAATACCAAAATATCGAATACCAAATACCAAAATTTTTGGTTTCTACGATAATTCGGTATTTACCAAATTATGCATAGCCCTAGGTCCAAGTAACAGATTCCTCCGTAGGACATATTTTAGCTCTTATATTGTTGAGATTATTGGACAAAAGATTGCTTTGGATGGCCAGATTGCGGGAAGCTACGATATTGTCTCACTTTATCTGCTAAAAGGCGAAGAAATACATCTATTCTGATAAGGAATTTTTACCTCCTATAGCAAAGGTTANCTGTACATTAATATATCCAAGTTATTGTATGCCATACCGGTATGTGTTTCTTCAATTTTGCCTTCTGTACGACTTTCGATGTTACAAGAACCTCCCCAATTGTAAGAATTGTGTAATTGATTGTCCTTTTTTGTAATTTAGCATTTATATAATGAAGAGTTCATCATGGGCACTTTGGTTTTTGTTAATTAGCATTCTTTTAAAAAATATTAAATAATTATTATTTTAACTCCACTGTTTCCATAAAACTTTAGTTCTCATACTACGTGTTTGAGCTAACGTTGAGACTTTATTAATGGAAAGGGTTGAAATAACGGGAAATAAAATCCTTCTATATTGGAGTTTTAAATAAAGGTAATAGTTGATATAGATGAATATTTTGGAGGCCTGCTCATTTGGTGCTCACAATAGCTATTTCCTTATAAATAAATAGAATGAATGATTTTAGCAAATTTCAAACCATGTGTCGCTGCTCTTAGATTCTTTATGGAATTTTTACCTCCTATAGTAAAGGTTAACATCTTATTTATTTTAAATAAATACCATTTAAAAAAAATTTATTTTATAGATACCTTTTAAGTTTTATAGCAAAATATTTAATTTTAGTTACCTCCTAGCCCTAAGCCACTAAATACGCTTATCAGTTACACTATTTTCTTTCTCTCTCTACTTTGATACATCCCATTCTCTTCCCTCATCCCATTAAAATTTTCGATCTCCTCCTCCTTTCACCGAATTTTTGCAAAGTATGAAAGATTCAAAAGGTAACCAAACACTTTATTGGTGATATTATGTGCAAAGTATGAAAGATTCCAAACCGTTTGGGCCTATGTCTTCTATGAATTTGCCGCCGATAAAGGTTCATGTTGAGGAGAATCAAAAGGGTGGAAATTTTGAGGAGCAATTTTCACAGATGACTCTTGGGGTAGTGAAGTAGAAGCATGAGGGAGGAGGATTTGTGGATTTATCTTCGCCGCCTGCGACGGCTGTTTTAGTGCCGGCGACGGCTGTTTCCGACGTGCAACAGCAACAGCTACAGCCGCCTCCGCAATTGCAATCAAAGCTTGTTATTCCATCTGATTTGCCTTCCCCTGATTCAGTTTCAAATCAACTTCATCAATCCAGAGCAATTCCACGTGACATCCACGCCACAACTT
>NC_031994.1:30469172-30469861 GCF_001879085.1 Nicotiana attenuata
TATTTACCTTGTTGGTGGTGAGTGAAAATCTTTTCCGACTAGTGTTTGGTTAGAGAGTAGTAAAATATTTTTTTAGGAAAATAAGTTTTTTTATGTTACTCTTGTAACAACCCGGTTAGTCGTTCTAAGAGTTGTAGCCCCGTTCTCTTCATTTCTGTTTCTTTATATGTTGTTCAGCTGTGTTGATTTGTATCGAGTTGGTAGGTATGGGTTCGAAGTAGTTTTGGAGTGAAATGATCACTTAGTCTCCTAATTAGAAAGCTAAGTTAGAAAAGTCAACCGGAAGTTGACTTATGAGTAAAAGAATTCGGATTTGGATTTTATGATTCGATTAGCTTCGTTGGGTAATTTTAGACTTAGGAGTGTGTCCGAAATATAATTTTGAGGTCCGTGGTAGAATTAGGCTTGAATTGGCAAAAGTTGGAAGTTTAGAAGTTCTTAGGCTTGAATTCGAGGTTAATTTGATATTTTGGTGTTGCTTTGGGTGTTTCGGAGGTTTGACTAAGTTCAGGTAGTGATATATGACTTGTTGGAATTATTGATTGAGGTCCCGAGGGCCTCGGGTGTGTTTCGGATATGTTTGGGTTGTGTTGCGCTCGTTTTTCATATGTTTCGACGCCGTTTTTTCAAGCATAAATGATATCATATTGAACAAATGAGCTCCAATTTCTTTTTTGATTGAAGCATTA
>NC_031994.1:30476890-30555054 GCF_001879085.1 Nicotiana attenuata
ATAATCCCAAATCAGGAGTCCTCCTATATAGGATTTCTTCGCTGTGAAAGAATTATTGGACAACCTTCGAAGTGTGCGCTTCTGAGTAGTGTTTGCAAGTTCTGGGTATTCTCCTTTTGCCAAGTATTCCTTGATGTCATGAAACAAAGGTTTTCCATCTGCTTCTTCTTCAACATGAACACAGTAAGCTGGCTGATCGTGGATCTTTACTGGAATGGGATCAATGAAGTTTTTGTCCGGATGTTGTATCATAGATGACAGGGTAGCCAATGCATCGGCAAACTCGGTCTGGACTCTGGGAACATGCTGGAACTCTGTCTTTGTGAACCTCTTTCTCAACTCCTGTACATGATGCAGATAAGGGAGTATCTTGGAGTTCTTGGTCGCCCATTCTTCTCGAACCTGATGTATAAGCAAATCTGAATCTCCAATTACTAGCAATTCTCGAATTTTCATGTCAATAGCCATCTTGAGCCCTAGGATGCAGGCTTCATACTCGGCCATATTGTTGGTGCACGGGAACCTGAGTTTGGCAGACACCGGATAATGCTGACCGGTTTCTGATACTAGGACTGCTCCTATGCCAACTCCTTTGAAATTTCCTGCTCCGTCGAAAAACTTTCTCCAACCATCATAGGATTCTGCAATGTCTTCTCCTATGAATGATACCTCTTCGTCAGGAAAATACGTCTTCAAGGGTTCGTATTCTCCATCCATGGGGTTTTCGGCCAAGTGATCTGCTAGTGCCTGCCCCTTGACTGCTTTCTAAGTTACGTAGACAATGTCGAATTCACTCAACAGGATTTGCCACTTGGCTAGCTTGCGGGTGGGCATGGGCTTCTGAAAGATGTATTTCAAAGGATCCATCCTTGATATGAGGTATGTAGTATAGGCACAGAAGTAGTGCCTCAGCTTCTGAGCCACCCAAGTTAGAGCGCAACAGGTGTGTTCTAGCAGAGAATATCGGGCCTCGTACGGAGTGAACTTCTTGCTGAGATAATAGATGGCATGTTCTTTCTTTCCTGTTTCATCATGTTGCCCCAGGACGCAACCGAAGGCACCATCTAACACTGCGATGTAGAGTAACAGAGGTCTACCTGGTTCAGGCGGGACTAAGACTGGTGATGTTGACAAGTATTCCTTGATTCTGTCGAAAGCTTTCTGGCAGTCATCAGTCCATTCGGTGGCGGCATCCTTCTTCAACATCTTGAAGATTGGCTCGCAGATAATTGTAGATTGTGATATGAACCGGCTGATGTAGTTCAGTCTCCCCAAGAAACTCATTACGTCCTTTATGTTCTTTGGCGGTGGCAATTCTTGAATGGCTTTGATCTTTGATGGATCCAGTTCTATTCCCCGGCGACTCACAATAAACCCAAGTAATTTTCCAGCTGGAACCCTAAATGCACACTTCGCGGGATTCAGCTTTAGGTTGTACCTTCGCAGTCTATTGAAGAATTTCCTCAAATCTTCCATGTGATCAGTGGCCTTCTTTGACTTAATGATGACGTCGTCTACGTACACCTCGATCTCCTTGTGTATCATATCATGAAAAATGGTAGTCATGGCCCTCATGTAGGTGGCCCCTGCGTTCTTAAGGCCAAACGACATCATCTTTTAGCAGTACATTCCCCACGGCATAATGAAAGCCGTTTTCTCAACATCTTCTTCATCCATCCAAATCTGATGATACCCAGCGAAACAATCTACAAATGATTGCAACTCGTGCTTGGCGCAATTGTCAATCAGGATGTGTATGTTCGGCAAGGGAAAATCGTCTTTCGGACTGGCCCGGTTGAGATCCTGGTAGTCGACATAGACTCTGACCTTCCCGTCTTTCTTTGGCACTGGCACAATGTTGGCTAACCACGTTGGATATTCCACTACCCTGAGGACTTTAGCTTTGACCTATTTGGTGACTTCTTCCTTGATTTTCAAACTCATATCTGGCTTGAATTTTCTAAGCTTCTATTTTACCGGTGGACAAGTCGGATCAGTTGGCAGTTTGTGTGCCACAATAGATGTACTCAGCCCAGTCATGTCGTCGTATGACCAGGCAAATATATCCTTATATTCCCTTAGAAATTCTGCGTATTCCTTCTTTTCTGACGGTGATAAGTGAACGCTGATTCGTGTTTTTTTGACGTTTTCTGCATCTCCCAGGTTAACAATCTCGGTCTCGTCCAAGTTGGAATTTGGCCTATTTTCAAAATTCTCGATTTCCTTAACGATCTCTTCCGGTATGTCATCTTCCTCTGAGTCTATGTTTGTTTGTTGCGTTGTCTCATTACATGTCACAGTCATTGGTTCATCGAGGTAAGTAATAGTAATGCCCGAGGCTCACCGGGCTCTAGTGGTTCTGACGGTCCAGTTATTGAGGCATGCTCCTCTGCTCACATCCTGTATGGAAGGGCCTTCCTCCCCCTCCTCCTCGAGAATGACACAACAATCCATATCATCGTCTTCTAGGAACAGATTCCTCACTGCTGCCAGTGCTTCCTCTTCTTCTGACCCATAAATAACATCGGCTGGTTGGAAAGTCTGTTCCAACCGGGGTATTGGCTGATCCAATGGGTAGTAGGGACCGCGCCATGGTGGCGACCAGTCGTTGAATTCTTTCCAGGTGTACTCATACCCCAATCCGAAGGTGGTGCCGTGTTTCTTGAGCTTGATGGGCTTAGTGATTCCTTGGAGATTCTTGCCAAGTCACTTACCAGGTTCGTATCCGCTCCAGTTCAATATGCTTTCAGTTTTGTTGTCCCACCATTTGTCTTTATCAACGGCGTTGACTCGCTCAATGTGGTGGTAAGTTTCCCCACCTATCTTTCTTCTGCCTCCGATTGCTGGGATAGTCTGGCGACTGTATATGGGATTTCTACCGTCGCCGTGAATGATCACCTCTTGGTGGTTCCACTCAAACTTCACTGCCTGATGTAGTGTCGATGCTACAGCCCCAGCGGCATGAATCCATGGTCGTCCCAACAACAGATTGTAAGATGCCGGCACGTCTATCACTTGAAAATCAACATCAAACCAAGTAGGCCCCATTTGCAAACACAAGCTAATTTCCCCAATAGTGGACCTTTGGGATCCGTCGAAAGCTTTGACGTTGATGGCCCCGTCCTTGATTTCATGCAGCCCCTTTAATAATGTCCTGAGTGTTACTAACGGACAAATATTGAGGTTGGACCCTCCATCAATCAGGATTCTTGTGATAAAATAATCTTCGCACTGCACGGTGATGTGCAATGCCTTGTTGTGACTTAACCCCTCTGGCGGCAGCTCATCTTCGTGAAAAGTGATCTTGTGACTTTCTAATACTTGGCCTACCATGTTAGCCATCTCTCCGCCGGTGATGTTACTTGGTACATATGCCTCACTCAGCACTCTTAGCAAGGCATTCTTGTGTGCATCGGAACTTTATAGCAAAGCAAGGATAGAAATCTGTGCCGGTGTTTTGTTTAGCTGATCAATGACTAAGTATTCTTTGGCTTGTATCTTTCTCCAGAGATCGTCGGGCCCAGTTTCAGTGATGGTTGGCCGACTAGAGGCCTGTTTGCTTGACTCGGCCAAATGCTCCGGGGTATAAACCCTGCCGATTCTTGTCATACCCTATGCCGCAACGACTTCCCCGACTTGACCTTCCCTTTTCTTCTTGCCTCGACTGTGTAGTCCACATGGTATAGCCTTTGTATGGAACGGTGTTACTACCGATATTGCCACTGGAATGGGCGTGGCTATCTTTACTCCGAACGGAGCCTGCACCTTGGGCGGTAAAACTGTAACTTCAAAGGGCGTAGGTGCGTTTGCTGGTGACATAAACTCAACCTCAATCGGCGCTGGAGTCTTTGCAGAGGGTGGTGCTTCAAACTCAAGTGGCATGGACATATACCTCGACGTCCCCAGAAGGCTGAATCTTGATCACAATCGGATTAAGGGTGACTACTGGCTTCTTTGGATCGTCGCCTTCTGTGATCAAACCGATCGATCCCTTGGGGTCCCAATCATCCTCTATTTCAATCATGTGAACGCCTCCACCCTTGTGGTCTGGCACAGGGTTATTGCAGACATTCGGAGCAGGCTCCTTTGCTACAATAATCTTGTTATCAATCAAAGTCTGGATCTTATCTTTCAGAGAGCACCATTCATCAATGGTATGTCCTTTCATGCCGGAATGGTATGCACAGGATTTATTTGGATTGACCCACTGAGAAAGGGTTTCGGGGGTTATAGCAGGGATAGGGGTGACATAACCAGCAGCTTTGAGCCTTTCGTACAGCTGATCAATTGGTTCAGCAATGGCGGTATACTGTTTGGGAGGCCTGCGGTCAAAATTTGGTCGAGGTCTAGGGAAGTTTTGACGTGGGGGAGGTGATTGATAGTGGGATGGTTGGGTGTTGTAGGCTTGGTAAACATGTGCTGGTTGGGAGTATTTGGGTGAAGTGGGTTGATATGCGGGAGGTGGGGATGACTGATAAGTGGGTGGTGGAGTATGGTATGAGGGTGAGGGTGCTTGGTAATTCGGAGTAGGCTGATAGGTGACTGGAGGCATTGGATAGGTTTGGTATTTGATAGGGGATTTGGTCCTCTGTACAACCATTACAGCACTTACGTCCCTTTTCGTGGACGTACCACCAGACTGTAAGGCCTTATTGGTAGCTTGCAAGGCTTCAAAGTTCGTAACCATACCACTCTTGATGCCTTCCTCGATCCTTTCTCCTAGCTTGATAATGTCAGAAAATTTGTGGCCTTCGATCATCATCAGTCTCTCATAATATTGTGGATCTTGGGCCCGAACGAAGAATTTGTTCATTTGTTCTTCCTCCAAAGCAGGCCTAACCTTAGCAGCTTCTGATCTCCATCGAGTAGCATACTCACGGAAGGTCTCTATGGGTTTCTTCTTCAAGTTCTGAATAAATAACACATCTGGTGCATTCTCTGTGTTGAACCTGAATCTATCCATAAAATCAGACGCCATGCTTACCTAGTTCGACCACCTCTTTGGATCTTGGCAAATGTACCAAGATAAAGCGTCTCCCTTCAGGCTCCTCATGAAAAGCTTCATGCAGATTTTCTCGTCTCTTCCCACTCCGACCAGCTTGTCACAGTATGTTCTCAAGTGGACCCTTGGATCCCCTGTACCATCAAACATTCGAACTTGGGAGCTTTGTACCCCTCGGGCAGTTCGACATCGGGCTGTATGCAAAGATCTTCATAGCTTAGCCCTTCAATTCCCTTACTACCTTCAACGCCTTGAATTCTGCTAGTCAACTTTTTAAGCTCTTCGGCCAGATTTCTAATCATCAAGTCCTTATCATCGGACTTGGGTGTTCTTGAGATGGGCTGGGTGGAGTGTAGCACAGTCTCCACGTAGATGGGGGTATTATGTTGGGTATGGCAGTGGTCATTTGTGGAGTTCTGGAATTCTGGGATGAGCAGTAGGGTGTTATTTGAGGTATGGCAGGTATTGCAGTGGTGGTGAGGAGCGGGATGGTTTTGTTGCTTTGGGATGTTTTGCGAGTACAAGATTTCTGATTATTTGGGAAAGTAACCTCTGGAGTGGTGAGGGAAAATGACAGATTTGCCAGATTCCGGACTTGATCAAGTTCTTCCTGAAACTTCAACAGCTTTTGTTCTAATTGGGATGCATTTTCCTTGGGGACCAGAGTACCATGTGTGACTTCTACCCGTTCAGTTGAGTTGTTCGAATCTTCCATTTTTCCTTTGTTTTTGTGTCTGACAGGACTGGGAGGAGGAGTAGGTGGAGGGCCCCTGGATCTCGTAAAATATGATGATGTTGCCAGAGTTCACGAACTAACCTTTGGGGAGGGGAATAAATAAACAAAAAGTAAAAACAAAAAGGTAACAAGTCAGTGAGGATCATAAAAAAATGTTGCAATATTTAAACACATAGTGCGGAAAAATAAAGCGTGTCCTAATTTGGGGAGCCTCGTTGTGCCCGAGGTAGGCCTAGCGACAAGTTAATTTGGAGAACTTAGTATGTTAAATGCCTCATTTTATTGATAAAAGTAGACGAATCCCAAAACGACACTAAATAACAGGAAATAAAAATGTCACTAGTGGCCATAGACCTTATTACATTTTATAAAGCAGAAATGAAAACTCCTATCTATTTGGTCCCAGAAGGACCTTCCCCAGACTCGGCATCTTTGGCTCCATCGAACAGCTTCACCAGCTCGCGAAGTCCCAGCAACAGGTAGGCTCTGGCTAGGTGTCCGCCCTCGTTTCCTTCAGCATTCTGGCAATCCTCGATCCTTTTAAGAAATTTCCTTTCCAGCTCAACTAAACCCCGCTCCAAGTATCCCAGTCGCTTGTTGGCACTGACAGCCATGTCTTTCCACTCTTTAATCAGCCTTTGGTTGGCTTCTTGTATTTCAAGGTGCTCATTTTCACATTCCCGAATCCTCTAGCTCAGTTGGTTGTACTTGACCTATGCTTCAGCCTTTTCATCGATGATCCTGTAACCTTGAACAAACCCGGGTTGGCCCAGACCATTGTGATTATCCTCCAACCAACCGGAATAGTAAGGAGTACAATCGGCGTGGTATCTATCCGGTTTGATTGTCTCTCTTCCCATGACGATCTTGCAGTGCCACATATGCTAAGCTTGGCACTTGTAAGGACTATCGCCAGCCTGGAAGTCAGCCCGGAAATGACTCATCTTGTCGACCCTAGGTACAACCTGCTTCCTACCAGCTTGCCTCATAACTCGGAGAGGGACGTAAGGGTACGTTTCTCTCAGACCGATCAATATCAGAAAAGGTGCGTCTCGGGATCGGGCGATGAATTCTTCGGTTGGAAACCATTCGAACATCCATTGTACTTGCTCCTCGGTCAGATTATCAAATAGCTTGAACCATCCTTTGGCATCTTCTGGCTGAGCAAACATATCAGGGATATAATTCATTCGCTTTGGGTAATGGAAAGCAATATGATCGTCCCAGTCCCTTCGTTGGATCTCTTGTTGGTATTCACCCTTGTGTAGATGCTCCATGAGCCACAGCTGTAGTAGCAAATTGCAACCCTTGAAGTGACTAGCTCCCCGTTGACATTTCTCTAGGGCCCGATATATTTCTGCGACGATCATGGGCACAATGCTGAATGGTTGCCCTCTAATTCCTTCCATTAAAGTTTTAGTGACCATGGCTAGTCGGGTGTGGATTCTTGCTTTCTTCATTGGAAACACAATCATCCCCAGAAAACAGACATAAATACAAAGACCCTTCGATGGATATGACCCAATGAGGTAATGGCAAACTCATCAGGATAGGTACGGTAAGATTTGTTGTGACCGTACCTTTCGTACAAATAGTCAAAGGGAATGTACGACTCTTTCAAGCATGTCAAGTCAGGATTCTTCTTTAAACCCATCATTTTGAGAAAACCTCTACCCTTGCGGTTTTCCGGCATTAACAAACCCGGAGTTTCCCACAGTATACCAACCAGTCCTCCTATTTCCTCGAGCAGGGGTGTCATCTCAACGTCTCCGAAGCGGAACACAGACCCATCACAATCCCAGAATAGAGTGGCAGCTTCTATGATTTTGTTGTTGGGTTGGATTTCCAGGAGAGAAGGTAGATTTCCTAGGTATTTCCAGACAAGAGTCTGATCGCTGGAATGAAGATCCTCCCACCAGCTTAGCAATTTTTGGTGGATGTTGGTGACCATGCCGAATCTGGGGACTTCGTGCCTCATGTTTCTGCAAGACAAAAGGATTAGGCCCTTACCCCTACCAGACTCGACTATTAAATATCAATAATTGGCATAAAAGCATTTAGTTCTCCAAATAAATGCACAAAACGTGGTAGTGTCCGTTTGGGTTTTAGGGAAACCCAGTGGACTTTGGACAAGGCTGTCTTAAAGAGTCATTATGCGGACAACATAACTGACTTGGCTAGGTTTGACTATGATGCATGCACAATTAAGCAGAGTAAGGTTTCTATGGGGTATTAGACTGGTACCCTTGAGCGGACAACTCAAGAGGGAAAGGCGCGGAATCGTCGACTACACCGTTGGTCGATTGGTTTTACCGCAAATATGCCTTTGCCGGATTTAGGAGGTGATAATATCGGAAGAGCGCAACCATTCATTATAAGCGTTGCTATGGTATTTTGTTTGGCACGAGTGGAATACGATGTTGAAAACATGCAGTTGCAATAATTTAAACAAGTTGTCACGTATTTGCACATTCATAAAGCAATAATTACAATAATTTAAAATAGTAAAAAAGGGAGGCAGTAAAGGAAAGCAGTAAAAGAAATAAGGGAAAGAAACAAAAGACAAGTTAGTTTTGTAGTAGAAGAAGGAATTAAATACTTGAAGGCATTAAGAAAATAAAGACATATAAAGAAGCGTAAAGTCACAATAATAGCCTGAAATGGTAAAAGCCTAAAAGAGGTCCCCAGCAGAGTCGCCATGCTATCGCGCCCCCTTTTTCTCGCGAAATCGGGTTTATGACATTTGGGAAGACAACTCATTCCCTTTTGGGAATTGGGTTTTGAATTGAAGAGTCGCCACCTAATGATTTAAGTGCATTAGGACACTAAGAAGGGTTTGATTTAAGTAACCAGAGATTGGGTAAGGGCTTGAAATTATCCCGAGGGGAATGTGTTAGGTACCTCTCGGGATCCACTAGTGTGGTTCCCGACCAAACTATTGTTGTGACTTAAGTGCAAATAACACATAGGCAAATAAGACTTCAAGTAAGAGGGGATTTTCACACAATGGTTACAAATAAAAAAAGTTAGAAAGAACGAAAGGGATACTGGTTTTTCCTTAGAGAAATAGTTTTAAAATTTAAAAAAAAGAAGAAGCAAACAATCAAAGAACAAAGGGAAGAGAGGGGGTCCTAGGTTTATAAATAATATGGATCACCCCACACAACATCCGATAATCACTCCTCAGTGAGGGGCTACACGTGTTGTTATCGCGTGGTCATCATATCCATATCTATCCTTTCCCACCCCGTCAAGGTATTAATGCGCGGAATGGTCTCGTTTGCTTATTGCATGATATTACCCGCCCCAATCCTATCAGTCCCGGAGGCATTTGGGACTACTAATCCTAAAGGGAAGGGATATTAGGCTTGTTTATAGTTTCAGAGGCAAAACTCTAAGGCGACATACAAAATAACACGTACAGTAAGTTGGGGGGAGCACATAACAAGTAAAAGACTCAGATATACCTCCTTTGAAAGAGAAGCACATAATTTTAGCACGACTTACACATACTGTTTAGGGTCTAATTAAAACTTAAAGGTTGAGGCAGACTGATTTATTACATAGTTCAGATAGAAGCCCGAAGCAGGCCTACTTGTAGGTTGTAGCTAATAAAAAAATCTGATTCAGTTTATAATTTTACCCTAAGGCTTGCCTAAGTGTTGGACGAGGGTCCTATAGGCATGATATCTACTGATTTCAGAAACAATGAAATAAACTGAATGCGTACTGTTTAAAAAAGGTTGCCACATTATTAAAGGAAGACAAGCTTTAGCAAAAGGTTATAGATTCTGCAAATGGTAACACCTCGTTATTACTGGTTTAGACTTATAGGCGAATGAAGCGATTCAGACTTGATTAATAGCTCCTATAGACATGCTTTCTATGCGTTGTTGACTTTTAACCCTTTCATAGACATGGTAAAATGCAGAAACCCTATAAACATGATATCTAGGTGCTGAATTTTATTTAAAGCCTATGAACATGATATCTAATTGCAGTTGACTGATTAAGACCTATAAATATGATTGCCTAATGAAGAATGGATATACAAGATTCAGAAAGACCTATAGGCATATTCTCTATATGCATACGCGGAATTCAGATTTCCAGATAATTATGGACATGGTATCTATATGAGAGAATACAGAGTTCCTACAGACATGGTATCTATATGAGAGAATGCAGAATTCCTACAGACATGGTATCTATGTGAGAAATGCAGAATTCAGGAATGTCTATAGGCAAGTTATCTACCTTTCGCATACATAGCTATCCCCTCCCTTTTTCACTAGCCATCCCCAAGAATTTATTACAAAATTATTACAGCCCAGAATGAAGATAAAAGAAAGTACATCAGAAATTAAAAAGGTACAACCAAGGAGAGCCTGATTCAGGCTTCCTGTCTGAAGTATGAAGTAAACCATCTCCAAGAGATCATGTTCCAAAGCCTTTCTCCCATTTGGATGTGTCAAAGTTCCCTAAGAGCCTCGAAAAGGACTCCAGGAAGTGCTCACACCCAAATGCATCACCAGATTAAGACATAGTGCAGTGTGGAAGGGCCAACCCTCAGGTGTCCAAGTTCAGAGGGAACTCAAGGTCCCAAGGCAAGGCTCACAAGAGGGGGCAGAACTTAAGGACTAAGAGAGAGTGCAAGTGCAGAAGCAGAATTCTGAAAGGGGAAAGGGGAAAGGGAAAAGGGAAACAGCTTAAATCAGTACACATAAGGGTATAGGGGAATGAGGGAGTTGCAAGAGGCAAAAAGGCAGGCTGATGGGCATACCCAGCAATGGGAGATGCTGGCACACCCTTAGGCCTGTTAGAACATATTGTTTAGAGGTTAAGACCCCCATTAGATCAAACTTAATTCATGGACAACAACTTACATTGCCATGCCTTAAGTCATAACTCAAAACACATAGGGGGTAATAGGGGAATGGGGGTTCATAACAAACAAACAGAAGGAAATCAGCATGCCAATTTAAGTGCTGAGATATACAGAAACAGCAAGAAAACATGGACACACAAGCAGTAAATACACATTGTTGTAGTGCTAAAAATTAAATACGGACATACCAGTTTCAGAGAAACAAACAAAGAAAAAGCAATAGGTCTTGTGAACGGGCCACCGTGCAGACAAGAAGAGAATATTATTGTGTGTGAGTAAGAGTTCAGAAGAATTCTGAATTGTTTTTTTTGTTTGTGAAAGAGTCATGCCTTTATAGTGTGAAAACCAGGCAGAAATAAGGTAAGAAAACAGTTAAGGAACTAAATATCAATTAAGAACCAATCACCAAGACTTCCTTTAATTAAGGAACTCAGATTCAAACGGGAAACTATTTAAGGGAAGAAATCAAATAAACATCTTGTACAAAGCATGGTATTAGGGGCAAAGACATAAAAGTTATTTAAGGATAGAATTTTGAAGTACACGGTTGTACAAATAAGGTAAGAAAATTAGTAAATAGCCAGTAAATCAAAGGTCAGGGATCTTGTAATCACTGATCCATGAATGAACCAAGTCAAATAACTTAAATCGAGTCATAGGGAAATTAGCAAACAAGGAAAGAAATCAATCAAACCTATACAGAAGGAAGTCTGAAAACCATTTTAGAGGGGAAGTTCAGCGCATATAAAGAGCATACAAACATGGTAAGAAGAAGTCGTGTCAATGCAAAAATCAGTAGATAATAGACTATAGGAGCATGGTAGTCACATAGGTTAACAATGTAGAAGAGAAGTAGCATCTAGTAGCATACAAAAGATCCAGTGTAAAAGACCTTAGAAAAGTTTTAGTGGAAAATCAGAATTGCTTAAAGAGACAGAGGTTGAGACAAAGAATTTCGAGACTCAGTTGAGAAACAAGTTCAGAACCTCGAAATAGTTAGGGTTTCTGAAATCAGACAGCTTTAAAGATGAAGAACAAACATATCACATAGCCAATGTTCTCAAACTCGGATGAACCCCTAAATTTTAGGGTTTTCATCATTCGAGTGCCGAGATGAGAGGGGCAAGTAATCAAGAAAGCAAAGATAACTAGTCGAAACAAGTTCAAGGTCTCATAAAGGAACTGGGACCTTCGACATGCTTTTTTCATAACAGAAACTCATGAGAAACAAAGTAAAAGAGTAACATGCGACCCATAGTAAGAAGAACTGGTAGAAGAAACAAATAAGAACATGGAGGAGAAATTTTAACAAGAGCACAGTAGGAGCAATTAATAGAAAAACATGGTAGAAGATTTTAACAAGAACACAGTAGGAGCAATTTAATAGAAAAACATGGTAGAAGAGATTTAACAAAGAACATAGTAGAAAACACACAAGAGAAGAAGAAAATCAGAGAAACACACAAGAAAATCAGAGAGGCATAACTCAAAACCCTAAATCGAGAGACAAAAGGTTTGAAAGTATAACTTTTTGAAAAAATATCAGAAAATCGTTTAAAAGCTTAGGGAAAGCATAGATCTGGAACAGATCTAAAGAGATCAGAAAAAACCTCAAAGCTAGGGTTTTTCAGAGGAACCACAACGGTGAGAAAGGCTTGGATCTAAACAGGAGGAGTTGAGGTCTGGCTCGAACAGACACGGCTTGCCGGAGCAAGGCGGAGATGGCCGCGGAACTTGAATCGACAAAATTATGGTCCCAACTCTTCGTGGTCGAGTCATGAAGCTTCAGTAACCAAAACGTGAGGAGCCATAGGTGGCTTGGTGGGTGGTGAAACCACCATGGATTCAGGTCAGAAGTGATCGGAGAAGATGAAGGGAACTCATAGGAGAGGAAGGGAGGGGGAAAGGTTCTAAGAGAGAACCAGAGGTTAGAGGGATAGAGACGAGTGAGGCAAATGAGGTGTTTGGGGGGTCGTTTGGCTTAATTAGGTAAGCATAGATCTGGACCGTTGATCAAAAATGATCAACGCGCCAGGATTTGATCCGAGCTGGGTCGGGTAGATTTAGGATTGGGCTTTGGTATTGGGTTGGTTCAATTTGGGCTGGGTATTATTAAGCCAAATTAAGAGCCAAATGTGGCTATAAGTTAAATAGCCCCTTTTTTCCCTATTTATTTTATACAAATAGCAAATTAAATTCTGGATATAATATAAAAGCACTAAAGATGATTTATAACATATAAATATTAAATTAAAACTAGAATCATTTTGTAGTATATAAAATGCAATTAAATCTTAAAATAGGCTAATGTTGCATATATTGCAATTAGCTTTAAAATACTAAATAGATTTGTAAAAATATACAAAAAATTATGTTAGCTACATTTTAGTATAAATATAAAATTCCAATAACTAAATTACCAAAAAAAAATAATAATAATATTAATAATTTTGAAAATAATCATTGGGCTTTTATAGATGAAAAAGGGAAATAAATCAGTTTAAAACCTTAAAAAATTATGAAAAAATAATAAAATGCTGGAAATACTTATATACATGCATATATATATGCTATTTTGAAGATATTTGCATATAAAAAAAATAGACAGGGAAAATTTGATTATCAAACAATTCCATGGAACTGTATAGTGAAATTCTGTTGTTATCCGTATATTCTCCATGTATTATAACGAATGAACTACAAACCATGTTAGAAATCATGTTTAGGCTATGTGCTGGTATTGTTGGGATCCACAAGGCCATGTTACATGTTAATTGTCTGCGAAATTGCTGTTGTACTCAGTCTCTTTTTACTTGCATATCATATCTCAGTCTCTTTTGTTCCTTGTTGATATATTACATCATTTTTGTTTGGGCTGATTTTTATGGTTTCTGAGAGCCCGAGAGACTGGAGAGGTTGGTGACTTAGTTGGGGCCTGAGTGCGAGCTGTGAGTGATAATATATATATATATATATATATATATATATATATATATATATATATATATATATATATATATATATATATATATTTATGGGATCGGGCTGCATGCCGCAACATGTTTCATTGATTTTTTCCATGATTGGATTGATATAGCACTTGGGCTGAAAGAGCCCCTCCAGAGTCTGTACACAACCCCAGTGAGCGCAGGTACCTACTGAGTGCGAGTGCCGAGTGCCGAGTGCCGAGTGCTGAGTGAATTGGAAGGCTGAGTGACTGTGGCCCTGAGAGGATGCATTTGATTTCATTATTGATGCACTTAGCTGCCATGTATAACTGTCTTGAAATTTCTGAAAGATATTACACTCTGTTTCACTTAAATTTGTCATGAAGTAACTGTTTGACCTAATTTATCGAACTTGAAAGCATGCCTCCCTTCCTATGTTAAAATCATTGTAATTGAACTATAACTGTGAAGCTCGTCACTACTTTCAGTTCTTTATTTAGTCCTGTTACTTATTGAGTTGGTCGTACTCGCGCTACACCCTGCACTTCGTGTGCAAATCCAGGTATTTTTGGACACGGTGGGTGTTGATTCACTGCGCAGTTGACCCTTCGGAGATTTCGGGGTAGCTGCTCGGCGTTTTCGCAGACCTTGTTTCTCCTTCCCTATCCTTCCACTTATTGTATTTAGTTTCGGATTATGATAGACAGTATTTTCCCAGACTTGTGATATTTAGATGCTCATGTACTCAGTGACACCCCGATGTTGGGAGTTTCCACGTTGTGTTTTTTAGATATTCTATCCTGTTTATGAGAAGTTTTACTATTTAAACTGCTTTAAATCTATTTTCTGTTAAAAGTGTTGGAGTTAATTCGTAAATATCGGCTTGCCTAGCACCATCTTGGGCGCCATCACGACAGGTTAGGATTTGGGTCATGATAAATTTTATCTTCAAGCATCCCAACAACGTGATGATTCTCTAATTACTTATCAACATGAAACCTATGGAATACATAATTTAGAAAAGGCTGGTAGAATATTACAAAAGTCAATGGCTGCTGGAATCTAAAACATGGGGCATTTTTTAAAATAAAAGCTCTACAGATTTGGCATTTTTTGGGTTTGTATATCATATTGTTGTGTTTTCTTTTGGGTTGTATATTATATTATTGTAATATATTGGAGATGGGTAGCAGCTGGTTGGTGCCGGAGGATGAATCAAAAATTAATTTGAATAGGAGTACTCCACCTTCACATTTTTTTCTTTTTTGCTGGGCGTATGTATAGTTTAAATCAGAATAGAATTCTAGCCTTAATTATTTAATTATATACTTAAATTAACAAATACTTAAGGTTATTAAACTCGATCAATATTTCAAGGATATTTTATTTGTTCAACATTTAGCCAAAATTATTCGTACTTTTATAATAATATAGATCTAGATATAAATATAAATAGATAGATATAGATACATCAATACACAAAAACTGTAAATTTTTCGGCTATTATTTTGGGGAACTATATTGTGTAGATTTCCTCCAATAAATAGTGTATGTGGCTTTAGTAGTCTATATTGTCTATCATTTGTGAATTTTAACATAAATAGCCGGTAAAATTTACTGTTTATTTTTAGAAAACTACCAGCAATATCCATTTATAAGTAGCTTATTACAAAAATTGGCCAAATCATTAAATATTACTAATTTAGCCAATTAGCTATTTGTAGCAAAAAAAGATCAAATTTTTGCTTTCTTTTGAGTGGGTATTATTAGAATATATTGGATATATCTTAAGGAGTTTGAATCTCAGTTTTGGGATGATTTGGCAGAATTTTGAGGTGGTTTGAATTGAAAATTCGAAGTAAAATATCCTCCGGATTGGACCAAGTCACAATCCCCAATAGTAAATGACCCCGCGCTCGCCATTGAACGCGTGTCTCATCTCAACACAGCACCAAGTTGTGCAAATTCGGGGTTTCAAACCCTCAGGACGTCATTTAAAATCATTACTCACCTCTAGCCGGCCAAAAGTCTAGCTCGCCAAGCCCTTTCCCTCGAATCGACCTCCTCGCGCGTCAAATCTGATCAAAACCATAAGGAATACATTACAATAGGCCAAAGAAACATAACCCAATCGAAAATACTCGAAAAACGTCGAAAATCATGAAGTTGGCAAAACCCGAGCCCTGGGCCCACTTCTCGAAAAATTACAAAATTCACATCTACGGATTCCTCGTCTCGCCATGAGTCTATACATATCAAATTTACCAAAATCGGAGCCCAAATGCCCCCTCAAATCCCAAATTTTCATTTCAAAAACCAAGCCCTAGTTCTTCCAATTTTTACCCAATTTTTTCAAGAATTAAAGGTTGATTCTTCAATAAAATGATGTTTCTAGGCCATAGGACTTACCTCCAATCGATTCCCAGTCAAAACTCTCTAAAACCCCACCAAAAGCTCTCAAGCTCGCTCAACAATGGAGGAAAATACATAACCCTCGCGGATGAAAAAAAAATGATATTAAACTCCTACTGGCCTTCAGGGGTTTCCGCTTCTGCGGTCCCCACGCCCGCTTCCGCGAGACTGCTTCTGCGATCCTTGTCCGCTTAAGCGGAATCTCATTAAATCTCAGAGGCCGCTTCTGCGACTCATATTCCCGCTTCTGCGGAACTTCACCCCCAGGCCCGAATCGCTTCTGCGGTGACTTTTCCGCTCATGCGGATCCGCTTTTGCGAATACCTTTCCGCTTCTGTGGAAACTGCTCAGCCTCACCCTCTACTGCACCTGCGATGCCTTCTCCGCTTCCGCGCAGTCGCATCTGCGGTCTCCTTTCCGCAGATGCGGAAATACCTGCTGCAACCAAGAACCTGCAATTTCCAACTCCAATTTCTTCCGTTTAACCACCCGAAATCACCCCGAGGCCCCGGGGACCTCAACCAAAAACACCAACACATCCTAAAACCCCATTCAAACTTGTTCCCATCCTCAGAACACATCAAACAACGCTAAAACCATTAAATCGCATCGGATTCAAGCCTAAGTTTCTTAAAAACTTCCGAAATACGCATTCGATCAAAAACCCAACCAAAACATCTCCGAATGACCTGAAATTTTCCACACACATCCAAAATCACCTAACGGAACTAATGCAACTCTCGGAATTCCATTCCGACCCCCGGATCAAAATCTCACCCACCAACCGGAATTCACCAAAATACTAACTTCACCAATTCAAGCCTAATTCCACACCAGACCTCCAAAATCACTCCCGATCATGCTCTTAAGTGACAAATCATCCCCCCGAAGCTAACCGAATCACCGGAAATCACATACGAGCCCTCTAACTCAATAGTCAACTTCCGATTGACTTTTCCAAAACAAGCTTTCCTTAAAGAGACTAAGTGTCTCATTTCCATCTAAAACCAACCCAATTCAGCTCGATCACCTCAAATACCGATAATGAAGCATAGAGAAACATAATACGGGGGAAACGGGGCGGTAACTCACGTGACGACAGGCCGGGTCGTCATATCCTCCCCAACTAAAACAAACGCTCGTCCTCGAGCGGGTCAAGAAACATACCTGGAGTCTCAAACAAGTGAGGATATCTGCTCTGCATCTCCCGCTCGGTCTCCCAAGTAGCCTCCTCCACGGGCCGACCTCTCCACTGCACCTTCACTGAAGCTATATCCTTTGACCTCAACTTTCGAACCTGACGACCCTAAATAGCCACTGGCTCCACATCATATGTCAAATCATCATCCAACTGAACTGTGCTGAAGTCCAAAACATGGGACGGGTCCCCAACATACTTTCGGAGCATAGACACATGGAATACCGGATGAACTCCCGACAAGCTGGGTGGCAAAGCAAGCATATAGGCCACCTCCCCAATCCTCTTAAGTATCTCAAAAGGCCCAATGAACCGCGAACTCAACTTCCCTTTCTTTCCAAATCTCATAACGCCCTTCATGGGCGAAACCTTCAACAAGACCTTCTCGCCCGCCATATAAGATACATCCCGCACCTTCCGATCCGCATAACTCTTCTGACGCGACTGAGCGGTACGAAGTCTCTCCTGGATCACTTTTACCTTCTCCAAGGCATCCTGGACCAACTCTGTCCCCAATAGTCTAGCCTCGTCGGGCTCAAACCAACCGACCGAAGATCTACACCGTCTCCCATATAAGGCCTCATACGGTGCCATCTGAATACTGGACTGGTAGCTGTTGTTGTGAGCAAACTCTGCAAGCGGCAAGAACTCAGCCCAAGAACCTCCAAAATCAATAACACAAGCACGCAACATGTCCTCCAATATCTGAATAGTGTGCTCGGACTGCCCGTCTGTCTGAGGATGAAATGCTATGCTCAACTCTACCTGTGTGCCCAACTCCCGCTGAAAAGTCCTCCAAAACTGGGAAGTAAACTGGAGTACCTCTATCCGAGATAATAGAAACTAGGACCCCATGCAACCGAACAATCTCCCGGATGAAAATCTCTGCCAGCCGCTCTGAGGAATAAGTAGTACACACCGGAATGAAGTGCGCGGACTTGGTTAGCCGATCCACAATCACCCAAATCGAATCATACTTCCTCGAGGTCCGAGGAAGACCGCTCACAAAATCCATAGTAATCCTCTCCCACTTCCACTCTGGAATATCCATCTGCTGAAGTACACCACCCGGTCTCTGATGCTCATACTTGACCTGCTGACAGTTGAGACATCGAGCTACATAACCCACAATATCTTTCTTCATCCTCCTCCACCAATAGTGTTGTCTCAAGTCCTGGTACATCTTCGCGGCACCCGGATGGATGGAATACCGCGAACTATGGGCCTCCTCTAATATCAACTCCCGAAGCCCATCCACATTGGGCACACAAATCCGGCCTCGCATCCTCAACATGCTGTCACTATCAATAGTCACATCTCTAGCATCATCATGCTGAACCCTGTCCTTAAGGACAAGCAAATGTGGATCATCATACTGGCGCTCTCTGATGCGGTCATACAAGGAAGACCGAGAAACAATACAAGCCAACACCCGACTAGGCTCCGAAATGTCTAACCTCACCATCCGATTGGCCAAAGCCTGGACATCAACTGCAAAGGGCCTCTCCCCAACTGGAATGCACGCCAAACTACCCATACTAACCGCCTTCCGGTTCAAAGCATCGGCCACCACATTGGCCTTCCCCGGGTGATACAAAATGGTAATATCATAGTCTTTGAGTAACTCAAGCCACCTCCGCTGCCTCAAATTAAGATCCTTCTGTTTGAACAAATGCTTAAGGCTGCGATGATCAGTATACACCTCACAAGACACGCCATATAGGTAGTGCCTCCAAATCTTCAAAGCATGAACTATAGCAGCCAACTCCAAATCATGTACAGGGTAGTTCTTCTCATGGGGCTTCAACTGACGAGAAGCATATGCAATAACTCTACCCTCCTACATCAACACACATCCGATCCCAACTCTCGAAGCATCATAATACACAGGGTAAGAACCTGAAGCTGATGGCAATACCAACACTGGAGCCGTGGTCAAAGCTGTCTTGAGCTTCTGAAAGCTCTCCTCGCACTCTTCAGACCACACAAATGGAGCACCCTTCTGAGTCAACTTTATCAAGGGCGATGCAATAGAAGAAAACCCCTGAACAAACCGGCGATAGTACCCTGCCAACCCAAGGAAACTACGGATCTCTGTGGCTGAAGTCGGTCTAGGCCAACTCTGCACCGCCTCTATCTTCTTCGGATCAACCTGAATGCCATCACTGGACACCACGTGCCCCAGGAAAGCCACAGAACCAAGCCAGAACTCACACTTGGAGAATTTAGCATAAAGCTTCTCCTCCCTCAATCTCTGTAATACCACCCTCAAGTGCTGAGCGTGCTCCTCCTGGCTACGCGAGTACATCAATATATCATCAAAAAAAACAATCACAAATGAATCCAGATATGGCTGAAATACACTGTTCATCAAGTGCATAAACGCGGCTGGGGCATTAGTTAGCCCAAAAGACATAACCAGAAACTCATAATGCCCATATCTAGTCCTGAAGGCAGTCTTCACAATATCCGAATCCCTGATCTTCAGCTGGTGGTAGCCTGAACGGAGATCAATCTTAGAGAATACCCTTGCCCCCTGGAACTGGTCAAACAAATCATCAATGCGCGGTAGTGGATACTTGTTCTTCACTGTCACTTTGTTCAATTGCCTGTAGTCAATGCACATTCTCATTGTGCCATCCTTCTTCTTCACAAATAGGACCGGTGCACCCCACGGTGACACACTAGGACGAATAAGCCCCTTATCTAGGAGTTCCTGAAGTTGCTCCTTCAACTCCTTTAACTCTGCTGGTGCCATACGATAGGGAGGAATAAGAGATGGGCTGAGTTCCCGGCACCAGATCAAATACCGAAAATCAAATGTCCCAAGTCCGGTGGACANAATCCCACAAGGGCACAAATAATTCTATCTCAAGCAGCAACATCAGATAAACAGTAGAAACCAGTGAAATATAGGAAGAAAATCTTTTGAAAACAGTTAAAAATCAATCATACTCAACCAGTAAGTCAGCCATTGTTACCTGACCGGTCAGCCATTGTTACCTGACCAAACGCGTATTACAGTGCCATTGTTACCACTGGTCAGTCATTGTTACCTGACTGGTCAGTCATTGTTACCTGACCAAACGCGTATAACAGTGTCATTCTTACCACTGTTCAATATTTAATCACTCTAGATGGGTACCCGCGCTCACTGTGGGTGTGCAGACTCCGGAGGGGCTCCTACAGCCCAAGCGCTATCAACAAGGCCTGAAAGCCTGAACAATATTTATACGAGGCCTGAAAGCCTGCTCACAATGCACTCGAGGCCTGAAAGCCTCCTCACCTCACTCATCATGCCCTCACATAAGGCCCTTGGCCTCAATCAGTCCAAAAATAGTCAAAGCCCCTCGGACATCAGTAAACAATAATACCCAGCTCAACAATAGTTCAAATATCAGTTAAAACTCCAAGTTTGAGTAAAAATATAGCTGAGTTCATGAAACAGTGTAAATCACATGGACTGAGTTCAAATAATATTTCAAATAGTGAGGGAAAACAGTGATAACAGCTCACAAAGAGTTCAAACAGTCGGCAACAAGCCCAAGTATGGCAATGAGCCCAAAACATAGTGAAAACAACAAGTCATAGCTGACACGCAGTAAAATATTATCCGGGCTGGACCAAGTCACAGCCCCCAATAGTAAATGACCTCGCGCTCGTCATTGAACGCATGTCTCATCTCAACACAGCACCAATTTGTGCAAATCCAGGGTCTCAAGCCCTCAGAACATCATTTAAAATCATTACTCACCTCTAGCCGGCCAAAATTCTAGCTCGCTATGCCTTTTCCCCTCGAATCGACCTCCTCGCGCATCGAATCTGATCCTAACAACAAGAAATACATCACAATAGGCTAATGGATCATAACCCAATCGAAAAGACTCGAAAAGTATCAAAAATCACGAAGTTGGCAAAAGCCGAGCCCCGGGCCCACTTCTCGAAAAATTACGAAATTCACATCACCGATTCCTCGTCTCGCCACGAGTCCATACATATCAATTTTACCAAAATCGGAGTCCATTTGGCCCTCCAAATTCCGTTTCAAAATTACAAACTCTCAAGCCCTAGCTTTACCCTCTTTTGATGAATTTCAACCAATTTCCATGTTAAATTTATCATAATTTCATGTATTTGGGTCAAGGGACTTACCTCCAATCACACCTAGTCGAAATCCTCCTTCAAATCCGTCCAATAGCTCTCAAGCTCGTGTAAAAATGGTGGAAATAACTTAACCCTCGCGGATGAAAATGATATTATAAAACCCCTTCTGCCTACAGCGATTTTCGCTTATGCGGTCCCGCTTCCGCATATGCGGGACCGCTTCTGCGGCCATTTCCCCGCATGCGGTTTCTCACTTAACTTACCACTTCCGCCTTTGCGACATATTCTCCGCTTCTGCGGTTATTCACTCGCACCTACGGACCCGCTGATGCGAAAAGGGGTCCGCTTATGCGGAACTCATCAATTCAACACAAGATCGCTTCTGCGCTTTTCCACCCGCTTCTGCGGAATCGCTTCTGCGGTCCATTTCCGCAGAAGCGGAAATACCAGATGACAGAAATCTCAGACCTGAAGCAACTTCCAAAAACTCTCGTTTAACCACTCGAATTCACCCCGAGGCCCCCGGGACCTAAACCAAAAACACCAACACATCCTAACACCTCATTCAAACTTGTTCCAATCCTCAAAACACATCTAACAACGCTAAAACCATTAAATCACATCGGATTCAAGCCTAAGTTTCTTAAAAACTTCCGAATTACGCATTCGATCAAAAATCCAACCAAAACATCTCCGAATGACCTGAAATTTTGCACACACATCCAAAATCACCTAACGGAACTACTGCAACTCTCGGAGTTCCATTCCGACCCCCGGATCAAAATCTCACCCACCAACCGGAATTCGCCAAAATACTAACTTCGCCAATTCAAGCCTAATTCCACACCGGACCTCCAAAATCACTTCTGATCACGCTCTTAAGTCAAAAATCATCCCCCGAAGCTAACCGAATCACCGAAAATCACATCCGAGCCCTCTAACTCAATAGTCAACTTCCGGTTGACTTTTCCAAAACAAGCTTTTCTTAAAGAGACTAAGTGTCTCATTTCCATCTAAAACCAATCCAATTCAACTCAATCACCTCAAATACCGATAATGAAGCATAGAGTAACATAATATGGGGGAAACGGGGCGGTAACTCACGTGACGATGGGCCGGATCATCACATCCTCCCCAACTAAAACAAACGCTCGTCCTCGAGCGGGTCAAGAAACATACCTGGAGTCTCAAACAAGTGAGGATATCTGCTCCGCATCTCCCGCTCGGTCTCCTAAGTAGCCTCCTCCACGGGCCGACCTCTCCACTGTACCTTCACAGAAGCTATATCCTTTGACCTCAACCTTCGAACCTGACGACCCAAAATAGCCACTGGCTCCACATCATATGTCAAATCATCATCCAACGGAACCGTGCTGAAGTCCAATACATGAGATGGGTCGCCAACATACTTCCGGAGCATAGATATATGAAATACCGGATCCACACTAGACAAGCTGGGTGGCAAAGCCAGCTCATAAGCCACCTCCCCAATCCTCCTAAGTATCTCAAAAGGGCCAATGAACCGCGGACTCAGCTTCCCNATCCGGGGTTTCAAACCCTCAGGACGTCATTTAAAATCATTACTCACCTCTAGCCGGCCAAAAGTCTAGCTCGCCAAGCCCTTTCCCCTCGAATCGACCTCATCGCGCGTCGAATCTGATCAAAACTATAAGGAATACATTACAATAGGCCAAAGAAACATAACCCAATCGAAAATACTCGAAAAACGTCGAAAATCATGAAGTTGGCAAAACCCGAGCCCTGGGCCCACTTCTCGAAAAATTAAAAAATTCACATCTCCGGATTTCTCGTCTCGCCGCGAGTCTATACATATCAAATTTACCAAAATTGGAGCCCAAATGCCCCCTCAAATCCCAAATTTTCATTTCAAAAACCAAGCCCTAGTTCTTCCAATTTTTACCCAATTTTTCCAAGAATTAAAGGTTTATTCTTCAATAAAATGATGTTTCTAGGCCATAGGACTTATCTCTAATCGATTCCCAGTCAAAACTCTCTAAAACCCCGCCAAAAGCTCTCAAGCTCGCTCAAAAATGGAGGAAAATACATAACCCTCGCGGATGAAAAAAAATGATATTAAACTCCTACTGGCCTTCAGGGGTTTCCGCTTCTGCGGTCCCCACGCCCGCTTCCGCGAGACCGCTTCTGCGGTCCTTGTCCGCTTAAGCGGAATCTCATTAAATCTCAGAGGCCGCTTCTGCGACTCATATTCTCGCTTCTGCGGAACTTCACCCCCAGGCCCGAACCGCTTCTGCGGTGACTTTTCCGCTCATGCGGATCCGCTTTTGCGAATACCTTTCCGCTTCTGCGAAAACTGCTCAGCCTCACCCTCTACCGCACCTGCGATGCCTTCTCCGCTTCTGCGCAGCCGCATCTGCGGTCTCCTTTCCGCAGATGCGGAAATACCTGCTGCAACCAAGAACCTGCAATTTCCAACTCCAATTTCTTCCCGTTTAACCACCCGAAATCACCCCGAGGCCCCCGGGACCTCAACCAAAAACACCAACACATCCTAAAACCCCATTCAAACTTGTTCCCATCCTCAGAACACATCAAACAACGCTAAAACCATTAAATCGCATCGGATTCAAGCCTAAGTTTCTTAAAAACTTCCGAAATACGCATTCGATCAAAAACCCAACCAAAACATCTCCGAATGACCTGAAATTTTGCACACACATCCAAAATCACCTAACAGAACTCCTGCAACTCTCGAAATTCCAATCCGACCCCTGGATCAAAATCTCACCCACCAACCGGAATTCGCCAAAATACTAACTTCGCCAATTCAAGCCTAATTCCACACCGGACCTCCAAAATCACTTCCGATCATGCTCTTAAGTCACAAATCATCCCCCGAAGCTAACCGAATCACCGGAAATCACATACGAGCCCTCTAACTCAATAGTCAACTTCCGGTTGACTTTTCCAAAACAAGCTTTTCTTAAAGAGACTAAGTGTCTCATTTCCATCTAAAACCAATCCAATTCAACTCGATCACCTCAAATACCGATAATGCAGCATAGAGAAACATAATACGGGGAAAACGG
Organism: Nicotiana attenuata; assembly: GCF_001879085.1. Lineage (NCBI taxonomy): Eukaryota > Viridiplantae > Streptophyta > Magnoliopsida > Solanales > Solanaceae > Nicotiana > Nicotiana attenuata. The sequence goes on from NC_031994.1 coordinate 30,501,247, forward strand.
GGCGGTAACTCACGTGACGACGGGCCGGGTCGTCACATTTTCAAAATTTGTATATTGACTCATCTATATATTTTTAATGATTTTCATCCATACCCATTGAAAAAGGTCATTTTTTGCTTAGATTTTTGTAATCTTGTATATATATTTTTTTGTATTTCATCACCTTGTTTGCTACCTCATCCATGAAATTTTCTTTTTGTCTTGCATCTAATGTTGTTGATCACGCTTAAAAATATGGAAGGAGATCTTTGTGTGTGATTCTAGGAGAGAACGAATCTTATTTATTTGGATTTTCAATTTTTATATCTCTTTGTTGGTTTTGGTAAGTCTATGATTAATTACTAGAGGTTCATAAGTTAGAACTTATATGGGATATTTATCTAAGATTTTTTAAATTTTTTTAGCCGGTATACGTAGATTATACATCAATTATAAGCAAAACACATCGACATCCCCTTAAAGTTGTCCATACTTTTTACTTAGACATTTCATTTTGAGTTCGTTCCATTTGACCACTACAACCACAACTCAAATGTGTCATTTAGGCACAAAATTCGTAAACAGCCATACACAAAAGGTGCGTGAAATTCACACGCAAGACTAACGAATAAGACGAGGACACGTGGACTTAAATTTAACAAATTTTTTAAAAAATTGAAAAAAGATTAAGTGGGCGTTTGGACATAAACATTGTAAGATTTCAAAAAGTAGAAAAAAAATTAAGTAAAATTGGTATTTAAAAATTAGAGTTATGTTTGGACATGAATACAATTTTGAGCTGTTTTTTACTTTTTGTGAGTGATTTGAAGTGAAAATTTTAAAAATCAGCTTTTTGGAGTTTTTCAAATTTCCGAAAAGTTTTGAAATACAACTTCAAGTGAAATTTAAAATTTTCATGGACACTGATTTTGAAAAAAGTGAAAAAAATTCGGAAAAAGGTCAAAATTTTCTTATGGCCAAACTGGCCCTAAATATAAAAACGAGAAGCCCGCCCTAATGACGGAAAAATTAATTTCCGCCCATGTCTTTTCCAACTGTCTTCTTCTTAGAAATTTGATATGTTTTTTCTTATTTTTATTCACTGTCACGACCCAATTTCTCCTATAGGCCGTGATAGCGTCCAACGTCGCCGTTAGGCAAGCCAACGGTGAACTGACCATGTGATTGCTCTTTTTAATAAATTTCCAAGTAATTGAATTCCATTTAAGAAAGTAAGGAGTAGAAAAATTTAATAAAGTAAAACGATGGCTAATGAGTGAGCAAATACAGTGACATAAATACTCCAAAACCATAAAGTCTACTAGTATGTGGTCCAAGACCTGGTGTCACAAGTGTATGAGCAACTAGTAGAATATACAAAACTCTAACTACTGTTTGAAATGAAGTAGACAGAAAATAAATACAAAGAGAGACTCTAGGTGCTACAGAACGTCTCAGGAAGCAGCTCACCACTAGGCCTCGGGATAACAGGGGGTGCGCGCCGATATGACCGCCAGATGCACCTGCCTTAGATCCTTGCACGATAAGTGCAGAAGTGTAGCGTGAGCACATAAACAACATGTACCCAGTAAGTATCTGGTCTAACCTCGAAGAAGTAGTAACGAGGGGTCGACATCGAGACGTACTATGGGCTAACAATAAAATACAGAAATTCTAAATAAGCATGAGTTATGTAAATAATAACAATAACTCAATAACAAGCGGTGAATAAATAATTCTTTAACTAAGAGTCTGTTTGGAAAGCCACCTTGTAATTGGAATTGGTGTAATTACTAGGGTAGTAAATTACACAGCCTAGTAATTACACAGTTGTGTAATTACGATAGCCTGTTTGTTTGTCATAGTGTAATTACAAGTTTACTGTTTGGTTGCACAAGTGTAATTACACAATTAGATTAAATTTTTATTAAATAATTATCAAAACTAAAAATTAATATAATAAATATATACCTATTAGATTTTATAAGTATAAATGACAATATATTTGGTATTTAAGATGTATATTTTTCGTGAATATACATTAATTAATAATCATATATTTATAACTAATATTGTTAAAATAATTTATATATATATTTTAAATTAATAATATTTAGTTTAGATACTTACAAAAACTAAATAAAATATACGTTTTGTAAGAAAATCATGGAATTCATGTTTGATAAAATAAATTAATATTTATAAATATAATGTCATAACATTATTCAAATGTTTGACAAAACTAATCTACTAATTCTAACTAAAAAATGAACAACATGCAATGTGAGTCAATACTACAAAACAAATAAATTGGAACCATGAATATAACACAATTTCAAAAATTCAAAAAAATAAAATAGTTTAACTTATGTCAAATTCCAACATAATAATAGTAAGTCCCACTGCAACTTAAGATAGGAAACATGATAAGTTTATAACCACATTTAACAACGAAGTTCCGCTTTAATTGCATCACTCGTTATATGCCAAGTTTATTAATGACTCATTATTTCTAATATTAGGAGGTGTAGTTTCAAAAAATAGAATAATAAAATAAATAAAAAATAAAATATAAGCAATTACATGGAATCACAAGAAGTAAAGATAGAGAAATAAAAGATAAATAATGTACAAAGAAAATATATTTTAAAATTTCAAAAGAAATTTAAAAGTATAAATTAAATTAAAAAATTAAAATAATAAAAATAAAAAGTTATAAAGAAAATAAATTAAAATAAAAATAAAAAGGAAAGAAACTAAAAAGCAACCTTGTAATTACACAGTGTAATTACCACCAATTCACACCTCTGCCTTGAGAATTGGAGAGTGTAATTACACCCCTCCAATTACCCCCAATTTCATGCTGACCAAGTAATTACTTGGCCAAACAAACATGCCAAACTGTGTAATTACACCCAATTACACCCAAATCCAATTCCAAGGTGGCTTTCCAAACAGGCTCTAATAGTAAATTTCAAGTCAATTTCTTTCATTAAATAATTATAACCTCTGAAGCCATAAAATAATATCAAGTATAATTAGGCTCCGAGTAGGGCTGTTCATTTGGATCGGATATCCGAAATCCGAATCGATCCGTTCAATTTCGAATTTCGAATTGGATTGAATTTCGGTTTGTGTTTATTAAACTTTCGGATTTCGGATCGGATTCAGATTGGTATAATTTTATTACGATCCGATTCGATCCGAAATCCGAAATTATTAGGGCATGTATAAATACTAAACTTTAATTTCGGAAAGTTAGTACTTCTTTTACATTTTCCTCCAAGTTATTACCTTTACAATTGATGGATTTAGCTATAATGGCACCATAGTACTCTCATAATTGTAGAAACATGAATTTTTCTTACTGTATTGCCTCTTTTACAAAGAAAATGTACATATGAGTTTGCAACTTAGAGGCATAATAATCCGATCTGAAATCTGAAAATTCAATCCGATCCAAACTTTAAAATTCGATCTGATCCGATATTAATTCGGATCGAATTCAGATTGTATTTTCTAGATCCGATCCGAAATTTGCTAAATCCGATCCGATCCGATCCATGCACAGCCCTAGCTCTAAGTATTATTACGCACGATTTATTACGATGTCGTACGATCCGATCTAGAATAATATGTACACTATCGAAGGTCGAGCGGGACAAACAATAGATGCATCTATTCTAGTGCCGAGGCGATCGGCCCGCTCTACAAGAAGAGAAGATACTTCATGAACATCCGATTTAAAAGCTATTACAAGGCTAATACACGAAGGAGCACAATTTTTATTAATGGTCAAGTAACCCGCCAAAACTCAAGTAAGTGAAATTCGGTCTTTTACAATTGCTTTATCAAGTTCTAATATAATTTAGGCACTTTAATTAACAAATAGAGTGCATACATTACAAGTATTTCATGTTTTGGATCCAAAACTACCCGGAAGTAGTAATTTAATCACCTATGGGGTAAATTCCCTGTTACAAGGTTAGGCAAGAGACTTACCTCATCTCAATGCTCACTGTTCAGCCCACAAATTCGCTCTAAAGCCTCAACTCGATGTCAAACAATCCGAAACTAGTCAAATGTTATACTATAAATTAATCAATACATGTTCAAAAGTTCATAATTTAACTATTAGAGTAATTACCCAACCCAAATTGGAAGATTCCCAAAATTCACCCCCGGGCCCACGTGCCCGTATTCTGGAAATATTCGAAGATAAATGTTACCTATAACCTTATGAACTCAAATATATAATTTTCACCCAACTCCATAATCGTTTTCATGGTTAAATCTAAGTTTTAATCAAAACCTAGGTTTTTCAACTAAACCCATAATTTTCACAATTTTTCATGTTAACATCTACCCATAATCGATGTATTTAACTTGTATTGGGGAGAAATTACTTACCTTCAATAGTTAGGTGAAAACCCCTCTCTAAGAAGCTCCAAAATGCCCAAGAAGTGAAATAAATAAACCAAAATGGCCTAAGTCCCGACATTTAAAAACCTCACTGCCTCCAGCAATTCCGCTTCTGCGGACCTTATGTCGCACCTACGACGCCGCTTCCGCGGAACGAACCAAGCCCAGTACTGGGCGCACCACGCCGCACCTGCCCAGCCCGCTTCTGCGGCTTGCTTCTCGCACCTGCGACCTTGCCCACGCTGGCCTCTCTCCGCACCTACGATCCCCACATCGCAGAAGCGAGTCCGCTTCTGCGGAAGAAGCTTCACTTCTGTGAACACGCTGACCCCTCCCCCCCCCCCTTTCCGCTTCATTGAGCGAGACGCCGCACCTGTGGTACCGCTCCTGCGGCCATTCCCAACGCAGGTGCGAATGCACCAGATGCCAGGCACCAACAACTCTTCTCCAAAGAGCAATCAAGCTCCGTCGACCCTCCAAATCCTATACGGTACCATCAAGTTCGTAAACATAAGACGGACTCGCTTGCACCCTCGGAATGCGGAAAAAATGTCAAAGCTAAGAATCACAACCCAAAACCAAATAGAATCAACTTATGAACTTCAAGTTCTTCCAACTTACTCCAAACGCGCCGAATGATACTTAAATTACTCGGAATGACACCAAATTTTGCGTGCAAGTCTAAAATCACTATACGAAACTATTCCCGGGCTCGGGATCCCAAACGGACCTCGATAACACCAAAACCTACTCCAAACTAAATTTAAAGAACTTTAAAACCTTAAATGTGCCAACTTTCAATACTAAGCGCCGAAACGTTCCCGGGTCATTTAAAACCCAATCCGAACATTTGTCCAAGTCCAAAATCATCATACGAACCCATGAAACCTTCGAAACCCGATTCTGAGGTCGTTTACTCAAAATTTTGACTCAAGTCAAACTAAGCCCCTTTTTAGCCAATATTAAGGAACTAAGTATTCCGATTTCAACCCGAACCCTTCTAAAACAGTAAAAGCACATATAAGGAGTCTTATTTAGGGGAACGGAGATTTAAAAAGCAAAACGACCGGTTGGGTCGTTACATTCACATTGGAGGTTTTGTTGAATTTTTTTTTAAAGTTCCAAATCTGATTTTCTTCTTCTTTAGATTCACGAAATTTGGCCCAAAAAAATGAAGCTTCGCCGGAATTTTTTAGATGTAAAAACTGACTTTTTTCATATTTAAGTCACAAAGTTTAATTTCATTATTGTTGAGAAAAAATGATCCTTTGCCGGAAAAAATAAAGTATCGCCGGCAAGTTTACTGTTTAGTTTTTTTTTCTGGGAATAATAACTATTCATATTTTTCTTCTTAACGTTAAATTTTGTTTCTTCTGAAAGATCCGAATATTGTTCAAGAGGAGATGGAGGTAACAAGGTTTTTCTTTCTTTTTCATGTTACTTTCGGACAAACTAACAAGATTTGTTATTTTTGGGTTGAGGAGATGGCAATGGGTGCAGCTTCCATGGTATTTTTTTTTGTACTTCAGTGCACGAGCTGTTTGGTGGTATTGGGTCTGCTCGTTTTTGGACTTATAGGGGCTGCTAGAGTGTTTTGGGTGTTAGAGTGAAAATTGGTAAAGCTCACATGGTGGAAGACAAATGGAGAAGATAAGCTAGTTGCGTTGCTGCTTTCTTTTTCTGCTTTGCTCCTATTCTTAGCTCCAGAGGTGTACATGGACCCGGTTGGTTCGGCTTTTATCAAAACCAAGCCAAACCAACTATATCGGTTTGGATTGATTCGGTTTTGTCGGGTTTTTCGGGTTTTCGGGCTTTTTTGTTACATGAATATTATTTCAGCTTTACTTAGTTAAAATTATAGATAAAATTTTGATAAGTGAATATACGTTTAGTAAATATGGAAAAAAATTGACAAACATATGATCTATTAAAATATTCTAATGGGATAATTTTTTTAGTAACACATGATAGTTATTTTCTTAGTCATCTAACAATAATTTTTTATTAATTTACGCTTTCAAGGTTAATACATGAGAGGATCCCAATATTTCTACATTTTCTAAGAAAATTCACTATAAAGTCTTAAAAATATAAATAAAATTTATATATTTATATGTCGGTTTGGTTCGGGTTTTTTTTACTCAATACCAAACCAACTCAAATCAAACCTAGTCGGGTTTTTTAATCAATTTGATTTAATTTTTCGGTTTGATGCGATTTTTCCATTCGATTTAAACACCCCTACTTAGCTCTATCTGAAAGTGAGGAGGAAAAATAGAGGTGTGTACTCTTCATGTTAATTGACAGAATGTGATGCAAAGAGAAGATGGTCAGGTGAAAGAAAAAAAGTTACTTTGATTTTTAATTTTTTGGGACCCACAACAATAGCACTATACATGCATGTCACGCTCTCTAAAGAAGTGGGCGAGAATGCCACATCACTTAGTCGTATCTAGCATACACATTTGATCAGTGGTTGGGGTGTTCAAATGGAACGAACTTAATATGAAGTGTTTAAGTGAATATTGTGAATAACTTTAAGGACTATTAATATATTTTGCCTTAAATGTATATGATTATTCATGGACTATTTTTGATTTAAGCGATTAGACGAACGGCTATTTGGATTAATTGTTATTTTGAGTGTTATATTGCTGATAACGTACAACATCCAGCCCACGAAATACATGGGCCAGTCCGAAAGGCATTATCACAAACTGACAAAAGCATAGTTCAGGATCTAAGATAGACGTTACAGAAAAGAACAAATCCTCTTTTTCTGAGTTTGAAACCCACCATTTTTACAGTAACAAAACCTCAATCTTATGCCCTAGCTACTGTTTCTCCACTCAGTTAACACTGATCTAAAAAATCCCAATTAGACAGACCATTACTGTCATCACAAAATCAAAAATGGAGAAAAATTCCAAAACAGACAAGAAGAAAAAGCAGAAGAAATGGAGTTGTGAAAAGAGAAACCCTTTGCAAGATCTCAATGTTATTCCAAAATGTAAAAGCAAGAGTAGTTCAACTTCCTCTTCCATGTCCATCTCTTCAAATTCCTTTTCTTCCTCCTCATCTTCTTCTTCTACTTACACAACTCCTCTCCAAAAAAAACCCAAAATTTCTTCAGGAACTTCAAATCCAGTGCCTAAATCTTCACGTTTGAGATCTAAATCCACCAATGAGAATGATTTGCCAAGACCCTTTTCGCAAAAACCCAAAAAGATCCCACCTTTCCTATCTGGGAAAAAACCCACCTCCCAAAAATCAAATCTTTATTCTCAGTCTGTGAAGAAATCAGCATTTGGGTCAGCAAGGATTGGGGTTAAAGGGAAGAGTTTAAAGCAAAAGGAGGGAGGAAATGGTTCAGGTGAGCATATTCAGCTTTTGGATTTAGATAATAATTTAATTAGTTATGAAAATTGTACTCCTCTTGGTAAATTAGCAAATCATACTTATATAGGAGAGAACTCAAATGCAACTAGTAGTAATACTACGAAAACACCTCCAATTGAGGCCTCAGTGTCTCCTGAGATACAATGTGGGATATCAAATGTGTTGGTTTCAGCTGCAACACCTTGTTATGCTGCTGGCCATGTTCTCTCTGGTGTCACTGATAAAAGAAAGTGTAAGCCTAGAGGTATTCTTACTATAGGAACTTTAGTTGACTGCGAAAAAGCCGGTGGCTCGGAGGATAGTAATTGTAGTAGGGATTCTTTGATTCCTTTGCCTGCTGAGGCTTCTATGCATTGGCTTTTGTCTCCACGCAGCGAGAATTGTGAGGGCGATTCTGAAAACGAATTTAGAATGTTGACGGGATCTGCCACGTCTCAAATGCCGTATTCAATTTCAACATGTTCTGGGAGTTCTTTTGGTTTAGTACGTTACAGAGGAAAGTACAGTGATAGTGTGAATCAGGATGTGGCACGAAGTGGTGGAAAAGCTCGGATTATTTTGCTCTCTCCTAGAAGTTCTGAACTTAAAGATTCGTCATATGACAAGCGGGAGAGGAATTTGTTTCCCCAGGCTATATCTTGTTGTAATGATGTAAAAGTCCCGGATGAGTGGAAATGTTCATGCAGTCTTGTTAGAGAGAATTCTCCTTGCTCTACGGCTTCTTTAAGCAGTGGGAATGTTATTCAAACCCCCAAATCAGAATCGAGCTCAGGTAAGAGTGGCGGCTTCTCATGGTTACGTTCAGGTGATCGTGGAAAGAACTTTAGGTCTGAACTTGATTCAGTGGCAGAATGTCTTCAGAAAACAAGCTTATCACCTAGGACTCAGACAACATCAGCTTGGGATCAGCCTAATCTGCATTTTAAGTTTACCAGTACCTCCTGGGTTTCTGATTCTACGTTAGATAATGTATCACAATCTCAAATGAGGATATCATGGAGGGATGGAGTAGTGAGTCGGATTTTTGAGACGGATGATTTAGATTGCTGCAGATGCTTATCAGATGATGAGAATGGGGGTTATTGTCACGCTAATGCAAAGACAAATCTTGCTGAAGAAAATGATCTTTTACCAGAGAGTGGTCTACAGTCTCCTGAATTTCTAGAGCACAAACACGAGCATTGTCGGAATGGAAAGTCAAAGGCTCCTCCCCCAGAAGCTAATTTGTGTGCAGAGTCCATATGGACTGAAGGTGGTGGCTTAGTTTCTTCTGCAGATTCTGACTGGACCCTTAGTTATAAAAACCAGTTGTATCAAGTTTGATTATTCATCTGCATTTATTTGCATCTATTCTTTGGAACCCCAGAATGTTGTTTTACTATGTTGGAATTCAGTTTGTTGTGGCTCTAATTACTCCAATTACTACTCATTTTCTGAAATTTCTGGAAAGGTCATTGCCCCTCAGAGCTGGTTTGGGTGCTAATTTTGTTTTTGGTTCTATCGTTCCTTCACATTTTCTAAGTGCAAACTCATTGGGTGCTCTAAGGAAGCATATCTGTGAGGCCAGGCAAGTCATGACAAAGTTACAGTTCTTTTGTCGTGTATTTACAACTTGTGATGAGCATTGGCATGTCTTGCAGGTAAAATCATTAGTGCATAATTGCAAGATGATACATATTTGCAGGGAATGTTGTGTTGAACTGATCAGACCATATAATATAGGTCAAGGCACACAAACTAACTACAGGAAAACGTTAGGCCGATGTGTCAAAGATGTTATGCTTTCAAATAGAATATGAAATTTGATATCAGGATATATTATGTCTAACCTGCAACTACTAAACATACAAGCTTCATTTCTGTATAGTACCATCGATTACCTATAGGAACATCGATAAGCTGGTAAAAGATTTCATTTTCAAGGTGCCGTCTTTGGGTGCAATTTTGATGGTAAAATGCCATCACCTGTAGAACTTTAAATGAATTGCATGTAAAGAAGCTTCACTGGGTGATAGCATAATTAAACTCTTGGAGCATTTGGTATGTTATGGAAATGGTAGCTGGATTGTTTTTGGAAAAGCTTCAATCTCGCAGAAGCTATAGTAGAATAAAATTTGTGACATGAATACCTTTTAAGATCATGCATACTGATGGAACACTAAAGAATACTAGTACTAAATAGTTGATCTTATAATACTTTCTACAAGAGGCAGTGGTATCTGGCACTTTAATATAATGCAAATATGGCACTCCAAGTAAAGTTCAGTGGCCAGATACCACTGCCCCTTGAAGAAAGTATTATAAGATCAACTATTTAGTACTAGTATTCTTTAGTGTTCCATCAGTATGCATGATCTTAAAAGGTTTGGATGCCAAGAAGTTCGTACAAAAGCCATTTCCTCCGAGTGCGGCTTCGAAGCCCATTCCTAAGAAGTTCCGTATGCCAGATATACCTAAGTACAACGGGACGAGCGATCCTAATGAACACATCACCTCATACACATGCGGGATTAAAGGAAACGACTTAAATGATGATGAGATCGAGTCGGTTTTGTTGAAAAAATTTGGGAAAACTTTGTCAAAGGGAGCAATGATCTGGTATCACAACTTGCCACCGAATTCTATCGATTCGTTTGCTATGTTAGCGGATGCCTTCGTGAAGGCACACGACGGGGCCATAAAAGTCGCAACGAGGAAATCAGATGTTTTTAAGATAAGACAGAGAGGTGATAAAATGCTAAGGGAGTTCGTATCACGATTTCAAATGGAGCGAATGGGATTACCGCCGGTCTCGGACGATTGGGCCGTGCAAGCTTTTACCCAGGGGTTGAACGAGCGGAGTTCGATCGCGTCACGACAGTTGAAGCAAAATCTGATCGAGTATCCAGCTGTAACTTGGGCAGATGTACATAATTGCTACCAATCGAAGATCAGGGTCGAGGACGACCAGCTGGGAGCCCCCTCGGGTTCAGTTCATCCAAACAGATTGGCAGTTAAAGCCCCGAGAGATACCGACAGGGAACCGAGGTCAAACAGAGAAAGATATCTGCCATATGTCGCATATCGAAGAAACAACGGTTTGGGGCGCAACCCTCCTCGGAATGATCGAAGAAATGATCGAGGGCAGAATTCTCGGGGACTTATGAGTAAGAATGGTTTTGATAAACATACAGATCCCGCAGAAGCACCTCGGTTATCGGAGTATAATTTCAGTGTCGATGCATCGGGGATCGTATCGGCCATCAGAAGGATCAAAGACACCAGGTGGCCCAAACCTATACAAATCGATCCTTCTTAAAGAAATCCAAACTTGATGTGTAAGTTTCACGGCACGCATGGCCATAGGACCGAAGACTGCAGACAGCTGATGGAGGAGGTAACTTGATTGTTCAACGAAGGCCATCTTCGGGAATTTCTAGTGATCGAGCTAAGAATCACTTAAGAGAAAGAGACACCAACAAAAAGAATGAGCAGGAAGAACCGCATCATGTAATTCATGTGATCGTTGGCGGGGTAGATGTTCTACAAGGGCCTATATTCAAACGAACCAAGGTGTCGATCATCAGAGAGAAATGGACTTGGGGCTATGTTCCCGAAGGCATCCTATCGTTCAATGACGAAGAAGCAGAGGGCATTTCTCAACCGCACGACGCCCTAGTAATTTCTATTTTGTTAAATAAAATTCAAGTTAAACGTGTTCTAGTGGATCCAGGTAGCTCAGCAAACATAATCAGATCAAGGGTCGTAGAGCAGCTCGGCCTGCAATTGTGCCTACATCTCGAGTCCTAAACGGCTTCAACATGGCAAGTGAAACAATGAAGGGGGAAATAATCCTACCAGTGAACGTGGCCGGGACCATCCAAGATACAAAATTCCATGTCATTGAAGGCGACATGAGATATAATGCACTACTCGGGAGGCCATGGATCCATAACATGAGGGCAGTACCGTCGACCCTTCATCAGATGATGAAATTCCCAACAGTGGATGGTGTGAAAATAATTTACGGGGAACAACACGTTGCAAAGGAAATGTTTGCAGTCAATGAGGTGACGCCGATACCAGTGCCTTCGACATAAGGAAAATCGAGCACAAAAAATAAGCAGATGGCCAAATAGCAATCGCCGTCACCAGCTTCGACCGAACCGGAGAAACAGGTAATCGAAGAAGAAGAAGAGGATTTCTTTACTCCTCGAACTTTCGTTGTTCCCGAAGAATCAGATGCAACCAAGTCAATGGTCGAAGAGCTGGAACAAGTGATATTGATCGAGCATCTACCCGAACGTTAGGTATACTTGGGGACGGGGTTAACCCCCGACTCAGGAAAAAACTCATTCAATTTCTTATCGAGAACATGGATTATTTTTCTTGGTCCCGTTTAGACATGACAGGGATCCCACCGGAAATAACAACACACCGGCTAAGCCTCGACCCCAGGTTCAAACTAGTAAAGCAAAAAAGAAGGCCCCAGTCCGAGGTGAAGCATGCATTCATAAAGGATGAAGTAACTAAACTTCTTAAAATAGGGTCCATTCGGGAAGTAAAATACTCCGAATGGTTAGCCAACGTAGTTGTAGTCCCTAAAAAAGGGAACAAACTTAGAATGTGCGTACATTACAAGGATCGCATGATCGATGCCACGGTCGGCCACGAGATCCTTACCTTTCTCGACGCCTACTCTGGGTACAATAAAATTCAGATGAACCCGGAGGACCAGGAGAAGACCTCGTTTATCACTAAGTTTGGAACATACTGTTACAATGTAATGCCCTTCGGGCTAAAAAATGTTGGGCTACATACCAGCACCTAGTTAACAAAATGTTCGAGGAACAGATAGGTAAATCAATGAAAGTTTACATTGACGATATGTTGGTTAGGTCCCTACGCGCAGAGGACCATTTAACTCATTTGCAGGAAACATTCAAAATCTTGAAGGAAGTACAACATGAAGCTTAACCCAGAAAAATGTGCCTTCGGGGTCGGCTCGAGCAAGTTCCTCGGCTTCATGGTATCAAATCGGGGAATAGAAATAAACCCCGACAAGATCAAGGCCATCGAGGATATCACTATCTTAGATAGCGTGAAAGCCGTACAAAGGCTGACAGGACAGATAGCCGCCTTAGGCCGATTTATTTCGAGGTCATCAGATCGAAGCCACAGGTTCTTTTCCTTACTCAAAAAGAAAAATAATTTCGCATGGGCCCCGGAATGCCAGCAAGCATTGGAGGAATTGAAGCGATACTTATCGAGCCCACCTCTGCTTCACACTCCGAAGGTGGATGAGAAGCTGTACTTATTTGGCAATGTCCGAGATAGTGGTAAGTGGTGTATTAGTTCGAGAAGAGCAAGGTACGCAGTTCCCTGTCTATTACGTAAGTCGGACTTTAGGAGATGCTGAAACTAGATATCCACACTTAGAAAAATTAGCACTTGCATTAATAATCGCATCTATAAAGCTAAAGCCATATTTCCAGTGTCACCCTATATGTGTGTTAACCACTTATCCTCTCACCGAAATGTTTTGCATAAGCCCGAGTTATCGGGCCGATTGGCTAAATGGGCCGTCGAACTTGGCGGGTACGATATCGAATATCAACCCCGAACGGCCATCAAGTCTCAAATCTTAGCTGACTTCGTGGCCGATTTTACACCGACCCTCGTACCCGAAGTGGAGAAAGAACTCCTGCTAGAATTGGGTACATTATCGGGGGTATGGACCCTCTTTACGGATGGTGCCTCGAATTTAAAAGGGTCCGGGCTTGGCATCGTTTTGAAGCCACCTACAGGTAACACTATTAGACAATCTATCAAAACTTCTAGGTTGACTAATAATGAGGCCGAGTATGAGGCCATGATTGCAGGTCTCGAGCTAGCTAAAAGCTTGGGGGCTGAAGTCGTTGAAGCCAAGTGCGATTCTCTGTTGGTGGTGAACCAAGTAAACAAAAGCTTCGAAGTTCGAGAGGATAGGATGCAAAGATATTTGGACAAGCTACAGGTAACCTTGCATCGCTTCAAGGAGTGGACTCTAGATCATATGCCTCGAGAACAAAACAGTGAGGCCGATGCACTTGCAAACTTGGGGTCATCAGTTGAAGAAGATGATATTATTCTGGCGACTGTCGTCCAATTATCGAGATCTATAGTCGAAGAGGGTCATGCCGAGATAAATTCTACAAGTTTGACTTGGGATTGGAGGAATACGTTGAATATTTTAAAAATGGGAAGCTCCCATAGGACCATAAAGAATCAAGGGCTTTACGAACCAAGGCTGCTCGGATCGCACTAGATGAAGACGGAACATTATACAGAAGGACGTTCGATGGGCTATTGGCGGTTTGTTTAGGACCGGGGGACACCGATTATGTTTTACGAGAGATCCACGAAGGCACTTGTGGAAACCACTCCGGCGCCGAGTCTTTGATTCGCAAAATTGTTAGAGCAGGATATTACCGGGATAGGATGGAAAAAGACACCAAGGAGTTCGCCAGAAAATGCGATAAATGTCAAAGGTTTGCACCAATGATTCATCAGCCCGGGGAGCAACTCCATTCAGTCCTGTCCCCGTGGCCTTTCATGAAATGGGGAATGGACATCGTCGGCCCTCTAGCAACGGCCCCAGGTAAAGCTAAATTCATTTTGTTTATGACTGACTACTTTTCTAAATGGGTGGAAGCACAGGCCTTCGAGAAGGTCAGAGAAAAAGAAGTTATAGACTTCATCTGGGACCACATCGTATGTCGATTCGGGATACGTGCCGAAATCGTTTGCGACAACGGGAAGCAATTCGTCGGCAACCAGGTAACGGAGTTCCTCGAAGCACAAAAATAAAGAGGATTTTATCAACACCATACCACTCGAGCGGGAACGGACAAGCCGAATCAACAAACAAGACTATCATTCAAAACTTAAAGAAAAGATTGACGACGCAAAAGGAAAATGGAGAGAAGTTCTACCTGAGGTTCTTTGGGCATATCGAACGACGTCGAAGTTCACCACGGGGGCAACCCCGTTCTCTTTGGTATACGTCTCCGAGGCCTTAATTCCAGTCGAGGTCGGGGAACCCAGCGCCAAATTTCGACATGCATCGGAGAAATCAAATCACGAGGCTATGAATACTAGCCTCGAGCTGTTAGATGAAAAGCAGGAAGCTGCACTTGTCCGGATGGCTGCACAGAAGAAAAGAATTGAAAGATATTATAATAGAAGAACCAACCTTCGACACTTCGAAATCGGGGACTTAGTTCTACGGAAAGTCACCCTCAATACTCGAGACCCGAATGAAGGGAAACTAGGCCCGAATTGGGAAGGACCGTACCGAGTCATCGGAGTTATCGGAAAAGGATGTTACAAACTTGGCACAATGGAAGGCGAACAATTGCCAAACAATTGGAATGTATCACTACTAAAACGATATTATTGCTAAGGTATGACCTTCTCCCTTTTTCCTTTTGTATTTAAGACTAACTCATTGCAGATATTCGATCGAAGATGTCGAGGGCACCCTTCTACACGAAGACCTTAGGTTTTAAAGCACGCATTGCACTCTTTCCCTTAGATCGAGTTTTATCCCAAATGGGTTTTTTCCGGCGAGGTTTTTAACGAGGCAACAACTATGTGCTACCTAAGGAGAATTCAACAGTATCCAAGGCTTCTTTTCAATCAACCTCGAATACTGGGGGGCATCACCCTCGGAAGTTATATTTTCGAGGAAAATACTTTACGCCAAGAGGGCCTCGATAGGAAAACCTTGTAATGAGCCAAACGGTTAGATTAATCGTGTCCATATAGAATAGTCGAGCCCTGATGGAAAAACATGTACGCATGTATGAATTATTCAAAGAAGCATTCTTTCCATATCAAACACTTTGTGTCTCAAAGAAATTTGCTACTATACAAACTCCATACTTGTGATTCTGTGAGAAACAGCTCGAGGGCCAAAACGCAGAAACACCTCAAATACTCGGGGACTATCATCGACAGTCAACGCGTTCGAAGTTGTCTGAACTCGAATTCGTAAGACCACAAAGAGGCATCTCTCGACGTAAAGACCAAGGCCATCAAACTCGAGGACTGACGTTTCGAACAAGTTTGAAATGTTGTCGGGAAACAAGTCCAAGAGGCACACCCGAAGGCTAATAAAGGCTACGGCCGAAATAACACAGCTCGGAGACGTCTGAATCCCGTAATAAAAGCAGGCCTTCGAATTCTATGAAAATCGGTTAATAAAGGCTACCGTCGGCAAAATAATCAAAGGGCTTCGATAAAATCAGCCCCCGAAAAACCTCAGAGGTATCGAATTATTCACATACAAACTTGTGCTAAGGCACTAAAAATAAAAGGGTTCCGATCAACACTAAACCCCCCAAAAAACTTAATGGGTAAAAGATACATGCCAAGGCATAAACATAAAGAAATTTTTACTAGTTCTTCTAAGCCGAAAATGGGAAACAATAGCCATCTCTTAGAGGTCATAATGGCCCGATCTAAAAGAGCCTAAGGGCCGATACACTTAGAGTTCGAGATTTTGTTCTCACTCGATTGAATCCAAGGGTTCGATTATCCCCAGCCTAAATGAATAATAACTTGATTATTACTCGGGGACTCACCATTATCCGGCATGAGCCCGTAAGGGTCTATGCCCCAAAGTTCGAACCTTATTCGAACTTGACCATGGCAATTTCAAAGAAACCATTTGAGTTAAAATCTCGAACACACCATTCAAAGAATAAAGTTATTATAAGAATTTTGTAAGGCAGGAAACATCAAGAAAACATTCAAGGAATTTCTTCTTTTATATACTTGGAAAAGGATATGTACAAGAGACCGACAACAGGTCTTACAAAAAGAGAAAGAAAAATCATATCTATCCTTAGGCCTAGTCTTTCCCTCGGGAGCACCTTCCTCTTCGGGCCCAACTTCATTATCGGACCCGCCTTGGCTGCCTTCGTCATCATCATCGTCGGAGGAGGAGACGAGAAACTTGGCATCAGCTTCGAGCGCTTTTGCTTGAGCTATCTCCCCGGTAAGGTTGAAACCTCGAGCATGGATCTCTTCGAGGGTCTCCCTCCGGGATTGGCACTTGGCCAAATCATTGCTCCGTTTCTCCTGGTCGGAGGCTTCCCTTAGCTCCATTTGAATAGCCTCAGCATCCCTTAGGTACACATCAACGGTTTTATCAGCTGTGGCCTTCGTTTTCTCGACCTCGGCCCTGGCTTCAACAGCCTCAGCCCCGACTATGGCAAGTTTGGCCTCAAGCTCATCGATATTTTTGGCCTCTGCTGAATTTTTCTCTTTAGCACCCCGAAGCTGGGTCTCAGCCGAGGCCAGTTTGTCTAGAGCATCCTCTTTCTCACCAGCAAGACAGTCCATTCTTTCCTTCCATCGGTTGCAGTTGGCCTTAACCTGATCGACCTCCCCTCGAAGCTGCCCGATCATCTCCAGTTTTTGCTGCAGCTGAGACACTGAAGTGTTAGCCTCCACAGTTGGGTCAAGTAGACCATACTCTTTCAAAATGACGGTTACCTGCTTGTCTAGCTCGGCCTCATTTTTACAAGCTTTAGCCAAGTCTGCCCGAAGGTCCTTGAGCTCCTCTTCCTTTCAGCTGCAAAGGAGTTTCAGGGCCTTCCCTTCGTCCGAGGGCTTCTTAAGCTCGGCCTCACATTGGCTCAGCTCGGCCCTAAACCTAGTAATGGCCTAAGCAGATAAAGAGATATCAGTTAGGGTAAGGGGAGAAGAAGAAATTGCAACGATAGGAGTTAATGCTTACCCGAGGGTAGATGCATCGTTGAGGTCGGCGGCATCATCGACCCCAGTAAAACAATCCCGGAAAGGATCTTCTTCACCGGGGGCTCCGCTCGGGTCAGGCGTTCGCAGAGCTTGAGCTTCCCTTATTTCCTCCTAAGCATAAGTTAGCAGAGGTGGAGAGTGACCTATTGTCATGGCCCCGAGCAAGTCGCTCGGGACATTCTGTTCAGCCCCGGGGGTCTCGGTACTTGTCCCTTTTGGTGTGCTTGTTGAAGGCGGAGGAACAATCTCGACCTTAGGCGATTCGGGGGCTTTGCTCGCATTTTTCTTCGGAGCTTCCTCACCACGAGGCAGGGTTTCCGGTTCCGAGGGCTTGGCAGCTTCAACTGGCTTCCGGGTTCGGATCACCAATGTCGATTCTTCGTCCTCGTCCTCTTCTTCATCATTCTGTTGATGGATTGAGCCTATGTCCACGTGAATGAGTTTCCTCCTTTGCCTTCGAGTAGGACCCCTCCTATCTTGGGGATCTTCGGGTTTCGAAGACCTTTTTCTCTTATTATCTTTCCCCGATTTTGGAATCGGGAACTTGGTCTCTTCCCCGGGAGGGGCTAGCCTCATTTCAGAGACATCTCCAATGCCTACATGAATGAAAATTAGGCATGAGTGAGATAACATCTCCAGTAAAGGGGAAAGCATCAAGAACTTGGGAGAAGAGCTAATCGTGGTGTTTGTCTTCCCATTCGCCCCTCGCCAAATCACGCCATTTGCGCTTGTCATACGAGGAGGTCGCAGCTAATTTCCGGACCCAGTCTTCAAGGTCGGTGACCGCATAGGGCATCCAAGCAACCGCTGCAAAAGGGTGAAGGCATCACACAATACGAAAACGGAATATAAGAGGATATTGGGGAAAAGACTTCACTTACGATTGGGGTTCCATTTCTCTGGGAATGACATTTCTTCCTCGGGGATGACGTCCGAGGTCCTCACTCGCACGAACCGGCTCATCCAGCCCTGGTCCTTATCCTCGTCATTTCTAGCAAAGAAGGCCTTGCTCGATCAGCGTTGGAGCTTGATCAACCCTCAGAAAAGATGAGGCCGATACAATCGGATAAGGTGATTAAGGGTAAACTCTAGCCCCTTGGCGTTGCTAGAGAAATAGCGAAGCATAATCACTATACGCTAGAAAGAAGGATGGATCTGGCCGAGGGTGACCTGATACCTCTTGCAGAAGTCGATCACATTTGGATCGAGGGGGACCAACGTGAAGGGGTAAGTGTAAACACTTAAGACCCCTCCACATGAGTAGTGATACTCTCCTCGGGGTTGGGGATCTATACCATGACCTCGTCCCCCCAGCCACAGTCCTTTTTCACGGCCTTGAGGTGCTTCTCTGTTATTGAGCAAATATACAGGGTTACATGCTCGCATTGGCCAGGAATTGCGGGGGGATATTCAATGTAAAAATCTTTCTTTATGATGCAGGGGCCGGGAATAATCTCGTGAAGGGCCGGCGCCTTATCACCGGCCGGCCGGGAAGAGGAGGAAGCCTTCTCCTTTTGAGGAACTATTTTGGAAGTTTTCGCCATTGATTCGAGTTAGAGGAAGTGGAGATAGGCGGAGTTTGATATCTTTTGGCATTGAAAGGGTGAGAATAACAGGTGATTGGAGAGGAAGATGAAGAGGGGAGAGATAAAGGAAGTTAGAATATGGTTTGAAGATGGAAGTAAAGTTTTATTCGAATTTGAGCCTTGTATTTATAGGCAAGCGGCGACGATTCAACCGCGCTAGTGGCCGACCACCATTGGCGAAACATTTAATATTTTGGGGAAGTGAACCGACGGGACGTTTCGGTCACTTCGAGCGCTTACATCACGGGAATGACGTCCTCATCAAGGACTCCGGAAAATTGGGACTCAAGTCGTTGCTTATCATTTTATTCTAAGAATCACGGGGACTATCTGTATACGGTCAAAATCATGTGTCCTCGATTTTGTAGGCTCGAGGGGTCGCATCGAGAACAAGTTCAATATGGACCGAGCTCGAACTCGAAGGCAGAATACGAAACTCAAAGATCAAAGTGCTCGATGAACACCGAGGCCGAGCATGACCAACATCGAGATAATACCGTTATGATTTTATAACAGAAAGAGCGAGATTTCCGCGGAGAGCCTAAGATCACGAAGTAAATTCTGGAACGAATTTGTACTAGGCAGTATACAGCTATATAATAAGATTCCCTACTACAATTAGAATTGTACCTTATTTATGATTCCCCTACTACATAAAGGGGACCCCAACCATTTGTAACGATTCATTCAATCATTGAGAAGAGAATATACATTTTCGCTTTCTTGCCTACTGTTCATCTGAATCAAGTTATCATTATTTTATTGTTCTTTTTCATTTTCCTCGAGGTCGCCTTAGCCCGAGGTCGAGACAAGCTTATACACTGGTTTGATTTATCTTACTCTTTAATTTATACACTTGATTCCTTGTTTATCAGTTAGTATTGGATTAAATCACATATCTTTAAAACCATAATACAAGTTTAATTGTTACTCGGATTTTAGGGTAAACACTGTGATTTCACCTTAACTTCTTATTATGATACATTTTCCCAAGGTTTCTTATTATGAAGATAATATTTCATATTTGATTCTTTATTATTATCCGCAAGGAAAATAAATGGCTATCAGAATGAAAAGCAAGTATCTGCATTGTTTGTAATTAGATCTTGACGTGCCAACTAACTTCTCCAGGTGTATCTGCATGTTTTGCTACAAAATATTGTACAATTTCCTATTAGGTGTATGTTTTTCATGAATATTGCTCTTAAGTATTTGCTGTTTGCTCTTAAGTTGTTCTTATTACCTACCACTCGCTTTATGCCAAAAAATCAAGTTGTAGACTATATTAATTTACGCACACGTGTGTTTGCGTCTGCGCATGCGTGTTCTATTATTTAGGAAATGACACTTTAGTCTTATGGTCATTGCTAAATTTGGATTTTAAGTTTGTAAAACCTAATCAAACACATTTAGCTCATTAAAGTTTGCTTTGTCTGATGACTCATTTATTACATCTTTTTAAATCATGTGACTAACATGTACTAGGCCAAGCGAGGTTGTTTTTGTATCTTGTACTACATATGTTGAGGAAAAAACTCACCAATAATAAGTTTTACCGACATTATGACAATTTTGAAAATGTGGTATGGTGTCACCGTCGTATGAATAGAATACACCAAAATTGAGCCACTATAGTTATAGTTATGTATACGGTCGAAATCAGTTATGTCCGATTTTTCGGGCTCGAGGGGTAGCGTAAGCCCGAGTTGAGGCAAGGTCGAGTTCGAGCTCGATAAACCAAACTCGAGCTCGAAGACAGAGTGCAATGCCCGAGGATCTAAGTGCTAGAGGGACATCGGAGCCGAACTCAGGCTCGAAGGTAGAATAAGAGGCTCAAAGACATAAGTGCTCGAGGAACACCGGAACCGAGCACGACCAACTCTGAGACAGTGCCGTTATGAGTTTGTTAAAGAAGGACAAGATTCCCGCCACGTCCCCAAGATCGTGGCATAAATTCTGGAATGGATCTATACGAATCCATACTAGACGGTTATACAGCTGTCCCAAAAAGATTCTTTACTGAAAATAGGAATATACCTTATTTAGGGTTTTTCTATTATATAAAGGGGATTCAAGTCATTTGTAATATCACATAATCACTGAAAAAAGAATATACTCTCTGCTTTTTGTCTACTGTTCATCAGCATTATCCTTTAGCTTTACTGTTCTTACTTTACTTTTCTTACTTAATCGTTCTTGTTGTTCTAATCCCACCTCGAGGTCACTAAGCTCGAGGTCACCGCTGTCTAGCAACATTGGTTTGATTCACTTGTCTCTTTCATTTCTACTTCATATTTCTTGGTTATTAATTGGTATTGAATCTAATCACGTATCTTTAAAACCACAAATCAAATTTAATTGTTACTCATATTTTTGAGGTAAACAGTTTGGCGTCCACCGTGGGGCTAAAGATAATAATGATTGTTTCTTTACTGATTCTTATTACACACGTTATTTTTACACTTTTTCTTGTCAAGAATTTTTGATTCTCAGGCTGAAACATGTCTAGCTCACAAAACGCACTTGTTCATGACAACGAAGGTCTTGGTGAAAACAACAATGTAGGGGTCGGTGTACCACCGGTAAACCCTGAGGAAGTGCCAAACATGGAACTAGTTGATGTTAGTTCTCATATTGCTCTAAATGTAGATTTAGGCACAGACCCTGGAGGGAGTATACGCAGGGAAGCCCCACCTGGTGGCCAAGGAACACAAGGCGTGGGTGATGGAGGAATCAGCCTCCAAGTGATATTCGAAATACTGCAAGCTCAACAGATCGCCATTGTCAACTTCAAAGTCAAAATAAGACTCCAAGTGTAGCTGAACATGAAAATAATCGACGTACTGAGTCGATATCGGAAAGATCAAACGATAATGGCTCCGGACTGACCCCGAAATTATGAGGATGCTCAAGGAACTCTCCAGGAGAATCGAGTCCGGGGAGAAAAAGATTGAGGATAATGACAAAAAAGTGGACACATATAACTCCCGTGTTGATCAAATCCCAGGGGCACCACCGATATTGGAAGGGCTAGATTTTAAAAAGTTCATGCAAAGACCTTTCCCCCCTAGTGCGGCTCCTAAGCCAATCCCTAAGAGGTTCCGTATGCCCGAGATTCCCAAATATAACGGGATGACCGATCCGAATGAACACGTCACCTCGTATACGTGCGCCATCAAAGGAAACGATTTAGGGGATGACGAAATTGAATCCGTACTATTTAATAAAATTCGGAGAGACTCTATCGAAGGGTGCCTTAATTGTTATTATAAGTTACCCCCTAATTCTATTGATTCGTTTGCTATGCTTGTAGATTCTTTTGTAAAGGCACACGCTGGAGCCCTCAAAATTGTAACAAGGAAATCGGACCTTTTCAAGGTAAGGCATAAAGATAACGAGATGCTTAGGGAATTTGTGTCTCGGTTCCAAACGGAGAGAATGGATTTGCCCTCGGTCTCCGATGACTGGGCTGTTCAAGCCTTCGCTCAAGGTCTCAACTAGGGGTGGGAAACGGGAGGGTCGGTTCGGACGGTTCGGGTCGATAACGGGTAATGCAAAAATGGGTAAAATATCCGACCCGAACCATATTTAATACGGATAAAAAATGGGTTAACCGGCGGATAAACGATTAACCGTATTATCCGTTCATGGCTTCACATTAGCCTCAAGTCCTCAACTGTTTAGTGACCCAATTTTCTACACAACAATTATTAATTTTCTTTTAACGCACAACTACTCAATAATTCTAGCTTTGTGCTTTATTGGTTCAAATCCAACATGAAAAAAGTGGCGGGCAATATATACACTTACTACGTATTTATGAAAAAAAATTATTCAGGGAATGAAGACCAAATATGTCGCCAATTTCTTGCCTTTGCATATTTATAGAGGAATATGGTCATGCTTTTGGATTCAGACATTCAGTGATGCTTTTGGGGTAAAAGGGGCGAAAATGCTTTTGGGGGGTTTTGACTTTATTACCCATGGATAACCAATGGGTACCCATTTAAAATATGAATAATATGGGTAATATCCGTATTAGATCCGTTTTTAAAATATTCATTATCCAACCCATATTTTAGCGGATAATATGGGTGGTTACTTATTTTGTTTTATCCATTTTGCCACCCTTAGTCTCAATACTCGGAGTTTTATAGCTTCGCAACAGTTGAAGCAAAGTTTAATCGAGTATCCGGCTGTCACTTGGGCTAACGTACACAATCAGTATCAGTTCAAGATTAGGGTCGAGGATGATCAACTGGGGACTCATTCGGGGTCCATTTCTTCTAACAAGCCCATGGATAGGGTCAAAAGGGACATTGATCGAGAGCCGAGATCGAGTAGAGACCGATATCAACCGTAAAACGGATATTGTAGGAGCATCGGATCAGGGCGAAGCTCCAAACGAAATGATCGAGGTTAAAATTCACGGGGACTCGACGCCGAGGAAAATCACATCAAATATCCAAAATCCGAATAAAGGTACAGCCCCACCTTTTCTATTTTTTCAACTAACGCTTGCAGGTTATCGGTGAGGATCGGCAGGAAGCTATGGATCTTAAAGCACGCGTTGCACTCTTTTTCCCTTAGACCGGTTTTTATCCCAAATGGGTTTTTTCGGCAAGGTTTTAAATGAGGCAACCATTGAGCATGCTAACTTAGAGCAAGTCAGCAGTATCCGAAGTTCCCTACAATAAACCTCGATTATCGGGGGGCATTACCCTCGAATGACTACTTTGTGGCAAGGAGATTACTTCATGACGGCGGGGCCTCAAAAGGAAAATGTTGTAAGGGTCAAACGGTCAGATGAACCGTACCCATATAGGTTACTCGAGCCCTAAACATCAAACATGCGCTCATCTATAATCATCCATTGAGAGAAGTATTTTTCCTTGATATCTCATGCCTTTAGAGAAATTTCATATTTCATACTCTTGATCTATTGTGTAAACAGGCTTAAGGTCCAACCACGACGGAATTTCGAACAATCGACCCCATGCTCGAGGACTGCCGTCCCAAAAGCAAACGGAATCAAACTGCTAACATTTCGAGACCACAAGACCTTAAAGGCAATCCTCGACTTTACGGGCCATGTCCACCCCACCCGGGGACTGACATTTCGAGCAAGCTTGAAGTGAAATGGAAGATAACCCCGAAGGTCAAGTTCCGGACTAAAAAGGCTACGACAATATTAAACCAAATCGGAGACACCCGTAATCCGTAACAGATACGAAAGCCTAAGGACTATCTTAACCAAAACGGAAGCATATCTCGAACACTCGGGGACTACCTACCCGAGCTATCTAAACAATAAGACCTTAAGAGGCACCCCCGATATACTGGCCAAGGCCATCACATTCGGGGATTAACATTTCGAACAAGTTCGAAATGTTATCGGGAAACAAGTCCAAAAGACATACCCGAAGGCTACGACCATATTAAATGGCTACGGTCATATTAAAGACTACGGTCATATAAAAGGCTACGTCAGAAATAATGTGGCTCGGAGACGTTCGACTTGCGCCATAAATTAAAGGCCTTCAAATACTTCGAAAAACCGGTTAAACTCGGCTACCCTCGGTAAAAGCAAAAAGGGCTTCGATAAAATCAGCCCTCGAATAATTTAAAGGCTTCGATAATTTCAGCCTTCAAAAAAATCTCAAGAGGTATTCGATCATCATTACACAAACAAGTTACTAATAGGGTTCCAATACGTCGAACCCTCGAAAAACCCAACGAGTACAAAAAACACATGCTAAAGCATACAAAAAATTTTACTAAGTATTTTAGCCGAAAAGAGGGACAAATTATAGCCACTTTAGAAGCCGAATCATCCCGACTTAAAGAGCCTAAGGGTCAACCAAAAGAGCCTAAGGGCCAATGTAAAAAAGCCTAAGGGCTAACTCTACTTCGAGTTCAAGCAAATCCTCACTCGACTATACAGCCCACAGGCTATCTTAACCCGAGTTCGAGAAAACTCTCACTCGGGGACTATCTATAAAGCCTAAGGGATAACTTTACTTCGAGTTCGAGCAAATCCTCACTCGACTATACAGCCCACGGGCTATCTTAACCCGAGTTCGAGCAAACTCTCACTCAGGGACTATCTATAAAGCCTAAGGGCTAACTTTACTTCGAGTTCGAGCAAATCCTCACTCGACTATATAGCCCACGGGCTATCTTAACCCGAGTTCGAACAAACTCTCACTCGGGTACTATCCATAAAGCCTAGAGGCTAATTTTACCTCAAGATTAATCAAATCGACTATTGAGCTTAAGAGCTACTTAAAATTCATGTCCAAATGGTCATTCTTGGTCTGTTGATCAGAAACGTTCGAGGGTAGTACTTATTGTCGATCAATCTCACAATAAAGGCAAAAGGTAATTGAAAGCATGAAGCCTAAGCAGCACATCCTTATCAATAGAAGTGTCTTCATCCTCAGAATCTTACCCACCGCCAGATTCACTAGAGTTTTCGGAGTTTCCCTCAGGAAAGGTCAGCTTCAAAGCTTTTGTTTTCTTTATCGCCTGCATCACGACGATGGTATCATGATAAGTCCGGGTAAAGATCAAGGACTCAATTCGTTTCTTGTCATTACACTCCAGGAAACACGGGGACAATCTATATACAGTCGAAATCAGGTATGCCCGATTTCCCGGGCTCGAGGGGTAGCTTAAGCCCTAGTTCAGGCAAGGTCGAGTTCGAGCTCGATAAACCAAACTCGAGCTCGAAGACAGAGTGCAATGCCCGAGGATCTAAGTGCTAGAGGGACATCGGAGCCGAACTCAGGCTCGAAGGTATAATAAGAGGCTCAAAGACATAAGTGCTCGAGGAACACCAGAACCGAGTACGACTAACTCCGAGACAGTGCCGTTATGAGTTTTTTACAGAAGGACAAGATTCCCGCCACGTTCCCAAGATCGTGGCATAAATTTCGGAATGGATCTATACGAATCCGTACTAGACGGTTATACAGCTGTCCCAAAAAGATTCTTTACTGAAAATAGGAATATACCTTATTTAGGGTTCCCCTATTATATAAAGGGGATCCCGGTCATTTGTAATATCACATAATCACTGAGAAAAGAATATACTCTCTGCTTTT
Organism: Nicotiana attenuata; assembly: GCF_001879085.1. Classification (NCBI taxonomy): domain Eukaryota; kingdom Viridiplantae; phylum Streptophyta; class Magnoliopsida; order Solanales; family Solanaceae; genus Nicotiana; species Nicotiana attenuata. Next base: position 30,527,525 of record NC_031994.1, read on the forward strand.
CATCTACTGTGCATCAGCATTGTCCTTTAGCTCTACTGTTCTTACTTTACTTTTCTTACTTAATCGTTCTTGTTGTTCTAAGCCCACCTTGAGGTCACTAAGCTCGAGGTCACCCTGTCAAGCAACATTGGTTTGATTCACTTGTCTCTTTCATTTCTACTTCATATTTCTTGATTATTAATTGTTATTGAATCTAATCACGTATCTTTAAAACTACAAATCAAATTTAATTGTTGCTCGTATTTTCGAGGTAAACAAGTTACTTAACATCATCAGCAATGTATTTAATTAATAAGTGCCATTACTGTTTACACATAAAATGGTACAATTAAATTTGTACGTGACTTTTAGACAAGTGAATTATTTTGATCCCAAAAATGATAAATAAATTAAACAAGAATGTAAAGACTTAGCGTTGAAATCGAGATAAGATAATAGAAATCTTGGTTCCGGGAGTAAAACTTCCAGAGGCAGCAGTAACGATATTAATAAGCAAGAAGATTAAATATTAATGAGCTTTGAACAATATATAGTATAAGCTTGTCAGAAAATTCTCCTCCTATAATGGTTGTTGGAATCTATATTTATAGTGGTACCTAGGGAACAAGGTCCTAGGATCAAACCCCTCTTAAATGACAATTATGAAGGCCTTGAAGAGTGTATAACGGTAGGCAGTAAATGCCATATTCGGTAACTAACTACGTAGATAATGCTATATAATATTCTCCATTAAATATTACCGGGTGGCAGGCATTTATCTCGCCTTTAAGAACATCATTTCCTCCGGGGACGAGCGAGATTGTCGCCTTCAGACCTGGTTGCCTTCCGCTTTCGGCTCCACGTGTCGCTTTATTATGGGAGCATTTAATACAAACATATTTTATTCAATACAGATAGTCCCCCTGCTTTCCGGTGGCACATCTTTGTATTACCGGGAAGTTGTTGAAGATACCTTTCTTGGCAGAAAATTCATTAATCCCCTCCGAAAAGTTTCTGATGGTTGATTAAACGCACGTCTCTCCGCATCTAATGCCCCGAACACGCGTCATCCTATGATTAAGCAACACTTTAGCCGGTTCTCGAAGTAATCATGGCCACGAATTTAGCTGCCTATTCCTTCACTTATACGCATCACTCTTCCACTTTTCCACTTCATAATTCTCTAAACTCTCTCAAACTTTCTTTACTCAACTCACACTTGTTTTCAACTCCCATCTTCTTCTTCAGAGAAAAAACCCTCTCTCCCTTCTGATAACGATGGTCTCCTCTTCCAGAAATTTTAGTGCTTCAAAGAACAAAGAGAGTGATGATGATGCTGCTCCTCCCACAGTAAGCACCATCATTCCCAGAAAACTTACTACCACTAAGGACTTCAAGAGAAGTACCCTTCTGCTAACCCTCGCACGTGGGGTGTTGGTGTGTATCCTTCTTCCATCCATCCTTCCAGCATCCCTACTATGAAAGAAGACTGTCGTTGTCAAGATTTGAACATCATCGCTCCTGACCTGGCAGAGTGGGTAACCTTACCCAAGATGGGTTTTACGTATATTTACACATATCACTTTGGGTCTGTTCTCATTGAGCGTGGAGCTTGACTCCGTTATTGTGGAGTTTTGTATCCGTTACCAAGTATGCTTGGCATAGGTAAGTCCTTTTGTGTGGAGGACAGTTGCTTGTCTTTAGCGTCTATACCAGGAGACGGGAAAGAGTTATCCCTGGCTCGGTTGATGAACCTTTATTCCCTCAAGATTTTCCGTGGGGGAATGATAAACTTCAGTAAACGTGGTCACCATGCTTTGCTTAAGATCATAGATTATGACAATGACCGCTGATGGATGGAGCGATTCGTTGCAGTTGCCACTAGGGACAATATCCCAGCCACGACTTCTTCCAGAAGATTTTGGATGTTTCCTGAGACTCGCAAGTAAAAATAACTGGCCCTCAAATACGGGTGGAAAGCCAAAAATCATGGTAGGTTAAACTCACCTTGCTTTTTCTTTTCTTATAGGAAAATTGGCTAACTTTTCTTTCCTATTGAATTGAGGTCTTCCACAAGGCTCTACTATCATCCCCGAGGAGGACGTTTTGGCTGATCCTGCTGAAGCAGCAAGGTTATTGCAGGAGGCTTTTGCTCGAACAGGTGTTGTCGGGCCTGTTTTCGGTGCAAGTTCTTCCTCTCAGAGTCCCCAGCCGGATAACAAGCAACTAAAAAGGCGACGTTCCTCTGTGGTCGAGGGCAAAAATAAAATGGTAAAGAGAGCTGTGCCTGAGCCAACCGTGGGCACTATGGTGACGAGCGTCGCACCTGAGCTAGCCGTAGACACCCTGGTGATCAAAGATGATGGAGAAGCCAGTGATAAGGGGGCTTCTCTACATAGAAGACGACGACCTTCATCAGCTCAACAGAGTGCTCAATCTGTTGAGCTAGTTACACCAACCGAGGTGACGTCCTGATGCTAACTCTCGCTTCCTTATCCCGTTCACCATTCCCGGTATCGTGAGGATGGGTACAAGTTCTTTTCTTCCTTCAATTGGTGAGCAACCAACAACCAGCACTGCTTTTGCCGCAACTGCTTCTCAACCTACAATGCCATCAGCTTCATCACCTTCTTCGCCAACACTGCCTTCGCCACCAGCAACTGCTACATTATCTCCACCAGTTGTTGTCGTCCGAGAGGAGGATGTCCACCTTCCCCAGTCCCTAGTCCATGGGAATTTAAGGCATAACTATCCGGGCCCCACCGATGATCGCCAAGAAGGAGGAGTGTTACCCTCTCAGTTTCTACCGGATGTTATCTGCTGTCCCGTTCGGTGGAACTTGCTAATTATCTAAATCCTCTGTCTTTGTAAAGGACAAGAATAAAATACAGTCTCTCTCAGAAGAGTATTTGATGAACAATTCCAGCATAACGCGGCGGCAGTACGATCTTTGTTCCTTTTGTCGTTCCTTCTATCTTTGTTTTGGCGGGTTTTTTAATATGTACTTCTATTTTGTAGGCTAACTTCCTTGTTTACGAGGACCTTCAGAGATTGATCCTTTACAAAGAGAAACTTACCTCCGCACGGGATCAATTGTTAGCGGAGCGGGATCAGATTGATGCCCGCCTCCCGGAACTGGAAACAAGAGCTGCTAAGGCCGTTCAATTAGAGGCTCGATTGCTGCAAATCGAGTAAGAGGTAGTGACCCTTAGCTAAGAGGCCGCGCTGTTGAGGGTACAATTTGAAGAAGCTAAGGCAAAGTGGGTCAAGGTCCAAAATGTCATTCTTGCTGCTGCCAATCACGAGGCTTCCTCTACTGATAGACTGAATAAATTGGAGGCAGCCTTGAACTCCAAAGCTGAAGAAGTTCTTGCTGCTGAGGAGAAGTATGCTTGATTGGAAGAGAGGCATGAGAGAGATATAGAGCATAATAGAGTTTTTAACTCCACTATCCGTGACCTTGATATCAGCCTCCGGGCCGTTAGATCCGAGCGGGATAATCTTTCGACCGGGGTTGACCGTCTTAATGAAAAACTTCAGCACCGAGCGACTTCCCTCGTTGTTGAAAAAACATATTCTATGTATAACATGAGGAGAAAAACTTTGGAAGAGGCCAAAGCGGGCATCATTGATTTTTCATGCCGAAATCGCCAAGGCCCGTGAGCTGGAGTCAACTGCCCGGAAGGGTCTTCTGGTCAGACCTAATGCCTCTGACTCTTCTGGTTCTATTTTCGTTTCCGAGTTCTCAGGAACTAAAGAAGAACCCGAAGGGGATGAGGGAGAAGACAAAGATGGTGAAGGCTAAGCTCTTGAGTCGACGATGGATCCACCTACTTCTCCTACAGGTGCAGATACTTCTCTTCCTCCGGATTTCGGGGGTACAATAGCTTAGTTTTCTTTTCAGTTTTATTTTCTTTTTCATACTTTTGTACTCGTTCTGCTTAGCACATTTGTTGTATATAGAAGTATTTTTTTCATGTTAAGTATTGTGCAAGTTTTTCTTTTTGCGCCGAGTTATGCGAGGTTTCGGGTGTATTTTTCCCCGATAGCATTTGGATTCCTGGCATAAGTTCTTCCAGAATCAACATTTTACCATGAAGGTTTCATAAGAGAGGGCCCTCTTATGTTTACAGTGCTCTTGAAGAGGATGTCTCATGTTCATTACAACAAAGGCATTTGAAGTACTTGTTTAACTTTCAAATGATAAAATTAATTCATTATTCGGACAAGAAACAAGATAAAAATAAAAGTACTTTATTTTATTCCTTCCAGTTTAAAAAGTACATTAACATTTGTTGTAATAAAAAAATTGCCATTACTTGTGGCTAACTTGTACAACGTGTTTCTAAGGGGCTGACCGCTCAATCCCGCAGATAAAACTTTGTTCCTGGATTTCGTAGTCCCGATCGATGTGGCATTTATTGTCGTATTCTCATATCATCCCCCCCCCCCAGTGTTCGAATGTGAAGAATGCGAATTTGAACACTGGAAGTCTTGCTCCTTTGAAGATTGCACTAGTGGATGGTTAGATAATCTTTAGTTCGATAGCAAGCTTCACTTCCCCATAGGAACTTTGCTATAGAGCCAAACACTATCTAACAATCCCCTAGTGGCTTGCACTCATGAACAGTTGGTTAACCTTTGGCCTGATAGCAAATTTTACTTCCCGGTAGGAACTTTGCTACCGAGCAAAAGATTATCTAACCACTCCGTAACAATCCATTGTCTGCGTGTCTTTTCATTTTAAGGTCTTATTTCTCCTGACGAAGCTTCCTTCGTAGTATGTTTTTCATTGCTGCCTCATTAAAAACCTTGTTAGAAAAAACCATTTGGGACAAAAATTGAACGAAGGAAAAAGAGTGCAGCACATACTTTTAGTATAAGCGATGCTCGTCAACAATATTATCTTTTGAGTTGTGACACATTCCAGTTGCTCGATAACTTTACTCCATCTTGATTTTCCAATTCGTGTGACCCTTTTCCCGGTGATAGCTAAAACCCGGTAGTGGCCTTCCCATGTCGGACCTAACTTTCCTGTGTTGAGCTCCCGGGTGTTCTATGTTACTTTCCTTAAGACCGGGTCTCCTACTTTGAAGAAGGTTGGCTCTTCGATTGTAATTTCTTTCCATTCTCTATTTTTGGGCTGCCATCCTTATATGTGCCAAGTCCCTACGTTCGTCGAGCAACTCCAATTTGACCAGCAATGCTTCGTTGTTTCTTTCTTCGTCCGCCCGAAAATACCTCAAGTTCGGTTCCCCTACTTCCACCAGGATCAAGGCTTCTGCTCTGTATACAAGAGAGAAAAGAGTCTCCCCCGTGCTGGATTTGGGCGTTGTTCGGTACGCCCATAGTACTCCTGGTAGCTCTTCGAGCCATTTGCCTTTGGTTGCTTCCAATCTCTTTTTGAGATTTTGGATAATCACCTTGTTTGTTGATTCTGCTTGACCATTTGCACTCGGGTGATAGGGTGATGATGTGATTCTCAAGTCTTCGAGGAAATTTGTGACCTTTGCGCCTATAGATTGTGGCATGTTGTCGCAAGCTATCTCTTTTGGTATCCCGAATCTGCAAATTATATTCTCCTATAAGAAATCTACCACTTCGTGCTCGCCAATTTTCTGGTAAGAACCTACTTCAACCCACTAAGAAAAATAGTTAGTTAAAATCAAAAGAATTACCTTAACGGGGGCTGGTAGAACCGGACCGACTATATCTATTCCCCACTTTATGAATGGCCAGGGCGATAAAACCGAGTGCAGTAGCTCTGCCGGCTGATGTACCAACAATGCGTGACGTTGACACTTGTTGCATTTCTGTACATAAGCCTTAGCGTCTTGTTCCATCCGGGGCCAGTAGTATCCCGCTCTAATTAGATTTAACATTAAGGAATCTGCGTCCGAGTGATTCCCGCAGATCCCTTCAAGGGCTTCCCCCATGACATAGTTAGCTTCGGAAGCCCCAACATCGAGCCAACGGGCCTTGGAAAGATATTCTATACAATTGACCCCTTAAAGCAATATCGAGCTGCTTTAGTGCACAACGCCCGAGATGACTTGGATCTTCAGGAAATTTTCTGTGATCAAGATAGTCAATGATCCCACTTCTCTAGTCCCAGACAAAATTTGTCACGTTTACCTCGTAATAGCTGTCTGCGCTCAATACCGAATGCATAAGCTGTACAACGTACCGGAGTCCGATCCCTCCATTTTTGTGGACGATCCTAGATTAGCTAGTGCATCTGCTTCCACATTCTTTTCTCTCGGGGTGTGCGTAATTGACCATTCCCTGAATCGTGCGAGCAGAGCCTGGACTTTCACTACATATTGTTGCATGCATTCCTCTTTGGCTTCGAAGATCCCGTAGACATGATTTACTACTAACTGGGAGACTCATTTAATTTCTATGACCTCGGAGTCCAGTCCCCGGGCCAACTCAAGTCGCGCAATCAAAGCTTCATACTTTGCTTCATTGTTAGTCAGAGGAACGGTTCTTATTGCATGCCTTAGGGTTTCTCCCAAGAGAGTCGTTAGTACTATACCGAGCCCGGATCCCTTCACATTGGAAGCTCCGTCCGTGAATAAGGTCCAAACTCCTGATGCCGATTCTGACACCATCACTGCTTCTTTGGTAGCCAAAGGTAACAGTCCTGGACTGAAATCGGCCACAAAGTGGTCAGCACGGCTATTGGATGACATTAGAAATAAGGCCTAAGCTTTCGAGCAACAACTACGAGAGCCAAAGCCAAATTTTTCAGATGTGAGTAGCGAGTCACTTCTCCCGTTAAAATTTTACTAACATAATGGATAGGAGATTGCGTACCTTCGTCCTCACGGACTAAACCAACATTTGCTGCTACCTCCAAGACCGCTAAGTAGATCTGCAGTTATTCGCCTTTCTCCGGTTTTGACAGCAGTGGAGGACTCAAAAAATACCTTTTCAAATCCTTCAAGTCCTACTGACATTGCGGAGTTCATTTAAAGTTGTTCTTCTTTTTAAGAGCAAAAAGAAGTGATGGCATTTTCTGAAGATCGGGAAATAAATCTGCTTAAAGCGGCCAATCTTCCTGTCAACCTTTGAACCTCTTTCACGCTTGACAGCTGGTCAGGGATGTCTTCGATGGCTTTAATTTTATCGAGGTTGACTTCGATCCCACGTTTCGACACCAAGAATCCCAAGAACTTACCAGAGCTGACTCAGAATGCACACTTCTCAGGGTTAAGCTTGTTGTGCTTTCTTAAGGTGTCAAAGGTTTCTTGCAAGTGTTTAAAATGATCACCTACTTTTAAAGACTTAACCAACATATCATCTATGTAAACTTCCATGGTTTTCCCTATTTTCTTTTCAAACGTTTTGTTTATGAGCCGGTGATAAGTGGCTCCAGCGTTTTTCAGCCCGAAAGGCATCACATTATAACAATATGTGCCGAAGTTTGTTATGAACAAAGTTTTTTCCTTATCCTCCGGGTTCATCTTGATTTGGTTGTACCCGGAGTAAGCATCGAGGAAACCCATTAACTCGTGTCCAACCATCGCATCAATCATTTGATTAATGTTTGGCAATGGGAACGAGTCTTTTGGGCACGCCTTATTTAGATCCTTATAGTCTACACACATGCAAAATTTATTTCTTCTTTGGAACTACTACTACGTTAGCTAGCCAGTCAGGGTACTTTACCTCTTGGATTGAAACGATATCGAGTAAATGACTTACCTCTTCTTTGACGAATTTGTTTCTGACGTCGGCAATATGATGTTTTTTCTGTCTTACCGGAGGGATGTTAGGATCTAAGCTCAGTTTGTGCACAACCACTTCCGGTGGGATACTTGTCATATCTGCATGCGACCATGCAAAACAATCAAAGTTAAATTTAAGAAATTCTATAAATCCTGACATGAGCTCGGGGTTTAGTCCCGTCCCTAAGTGGAACTTCCTCTCTAAGAACTTTTCAAACAACGCGACTTGCTCAAGTTCTTTCGTTGTAGACTTTATTGCGCCCGTTTCTTATCATACCTAGAAATATCTTGGCAACTGATAGGATTCCGACGACTCCTCCCCTAGTTGACTTTGCTCGGCACAGGAGCAAGCGTCGGTTCATGTAATTGCTATGCTGCATGCTCCTTCCCTTTGCTACTGGAAACTGAGATTGCATTCATCTCCCTTGTTTCTGGTTGGTCACCTCTTATTTGTTTAATTCCTTCGAGAGTTTCAACAATTGATGATATGTTGACGGCACAACCTTTATCTCGTGCAACCATGGTCTCCCCATGATAATATTATAGCCTATATCGTCGTCCACTACCTCAAAAAGGGTCGTCGTTATCACCTCGTCGGCATTCGCGGGTAGCAGATTCTCTCCTCGGGTTGTCACGCTTGCTAGGTTGAACCCGATGTGGAGTTTTGTGGCCGGAATGATACTCCCGATGAGCTTGGTTTGCTCCAGCACTCTCCACTGGATAATATTGGCCTAACTTCCTAGGTCCACCAAAACACGTTTAATTTTAAAATCCAAGACATCTAAAGAGATTACCAATGCATTGTTATACGACAGTAGTAGTCCATTTGCATCTTCCTTCGTGAAATTAATGTCGTCCTTAGCGACTTCCTCGAGTCTCTTACTGTGGGTCACTAACACCTTCATCTTTTTGTCGCCGAAAATATCACACCATTAATCTCGTTCCCCCCAAAAATATGTTGACTGCCAAACGTGGAGGATCTTCTCCTACTTTTGAAGGTTCAGTGTTATCACGATTGTGGCCGTAGTTGTTTTTAGCTCGATCACTCAATAATTCTCTGAGATGGTTGTTATTCAGCAATGTCGCCACCTCCTCGTGCAGATGCCTGTAGTCTCCTATCCAGTGGTCGTTTGTCCCATGGTATTCGCACCATAAATTAGGATCCTTTTGACCGGGATGGGATCTCATTGGCTTTGGGAACCGTGCTTCCTCAATGTTCCTCATAGCCGATACTAGCTCCACTATGCTGATGTTGAAGTTGTACGCGGAAAGCCTGGGTAGGAGGAGTCCCAGGAACCTTACATCTCCTTGTCCTGGAGTTATTTATTACTCCGGCCGCGATCAGCTCTCCTATCGATTGCGAATCCATCTGCCGATTGAAAACCTTTACCGCATCCTTCGGCCCTTTCATAGGGCAAAAACCGACCTCTTGAAGACTGTCGATCTATGTCGAAATCATCCTTTATTTCTCCTTATTCTTCTCGCGGTCCTGACCCTTGGTTGATGCTGGGAAACCGAGATGATCATCCTCAATTCTTATCTCTGACTCGTACCGGTTGTGAACATCTGCCCATATTGTTTCCTGGAACTCGAGTAGACTTTCTTTCACTTTTCGGGAAGCATAGAAACTTTTCGAATTCAGAACTTTAGTGAATGCTTCAGCTACCTATCCGTCCGGTATGACCGGTAGCAACATCCTTTCCTTCTAGAATCTGGTCACGAACTCCCGCAGCAATTTAGACTCTCTTTGTGCAATCCTAAATATGTCGGTCTTTCAGGCTTGTACCTTTCTGGCCCAGGCATGGGCCTTGATAAAAGAATTCGCGAACATCTAGAAGGAATCTATTGAGTGCTCGGGCAAAAGCGAATACCATGTCGGGCCCCCTTCGTGAGGGTCTCCCCAAATTTCTTCAGTAAGACTGACTCAATCTCGTGGGGAGCTAATTCGTTCCCTTTTATCGCTGTTGTATAGGTGGTGATGTGCTCCTGAGGATCCGAAGTCCCATCATACTTTGGCTCGTCTGGCATTTTGAACCTCTTCGGGATCAATTCTGGTGCCGCGCTTGGTTTGACCGGCAATTGATATATTTTTTTGAGACTGGTCCTTTCAACACTGGTGGTACGCTCGGAAATTGATCCATTCGGGTGTTTATTTCCCTTATAAACCGCATGAGTTCGGTTTTAAAGGGATTATTCTTATTGTTGTTACCGAATCCGCAACCGTTCCCCCGACCCTGTCGAAGTAGACTTCGCCCCTCGGGTTGTTGTTGTCGACCCTCTGCGTTGTTTGATTTGCGGGAGCACCGGGAGGAACTATACCTCGTCCATTCACGTTGTTGGAAGCACCCGAAAACGCCTGCAACTCCGTCGTGAGAGGTGGCCCATAATGGCTTTTTGTTTCTCCCTCAGGAGCCTTACTATTTCAACGATGTCCTCGTCTTCGGCATCACCCGGAGTTGTCTCTCAAACATGTCACAGATATTGCCCATCGTGGACCGGCGTGGCCCCATCCCTCTCGTTGCGAGTATCAGTGATTGAATCTTCGTGCTGAGGCTGATTTCCATGGGCCTCAACGTTGTGTGCGATGTTGACATCGTTATCTACCATTTCTGTGATTTTTGCTAAGAACAAAGAATCAAACAGGTTAGTAATAGATGCAAGGATCAACTCAATTACACAACTGTCTAAGCCCCACGGTGGTCTGTCTACCCGTAAAACGGTACAGTTAAATTTTTACGTGGTTTATAGACAAGTGAATTAATTTGATCCCAAAAATAATAAATAAATTAAACAAGAATGTAAGACTTAGCACTGAAATCGAGATAAGACGGTAGATATCTTAGTTCCGGGAGTAGAGCTTCCGGAGGCGGCAGTAACGATATTAATAATCAAGAAGATAAAATATTATTGAGTTTTGAACAATATATAGTATAAGCTGGTCAGAAAATTCTCTCCCTACAATGGTTGTTGGAATCCCATATTTATAGTGATATCTAGGGAACAACGTCCTAGGATCAAGCCCCTCTTAAATAACAATTATGGGGGCCATTGAAGAATATATAATGGTTGGCAGTAAATGCCATATTCTGTAACAGATCACGTACTTAATGCTATATAATATTCTCCATTAAATGTCACCGGGTGGCAGATATTTATATCGCCTTTAAGAACATCATTCCCTTCAGGGACGAGCGAGATTGTCTTCTTCGGACCTGGTTGCCTTCTGCCTTCGACTCCACGTATCACTTTATTATGCGGGCATTTAATATGAACATACTTTACCTTATACAGAGGATGGTTAGCTAAGGATGAGATTGGCTAACAACACCGAGCCATTATAACTTCTACTAAAGCCAATACTGTATATTTATTCAGACATCAAGTTTACTTAAATCATTGATATGTTAAATTTCTAGAAAAATTGCAAGACTTGTAATAAAACATCAAATTTTGTGTCAGAAATGGAGAAAATACAGCTTGTGTGAGCAAGAAATTGGGTTGTCACAATCAAGTAAGACCCAGGAAGGCACTTCTTAAATTTGGTAAACAAGGGCTGCTAAGCTCACATGTTTTTGTTGCTGAGTAAAAGAAAGCCCTTTTTAGAATAAAATTCACAAACTTCTATTGACAAAGAGGACATATTGATAGGGCAACTAATACGCACCAATGCAGAACCACGTCAATAGAAGAAAGATATTGTTGTTATTTCTCCTTATAAAATGCGAAGAAGATTAATAAATAAACAAGCAATGTTAAATGAATCTAATACGTAATAGTATAACTCCTGGTAGTTAAGCTTTAGTCGTCTGTTTCTAATTAAAGAAAGATTATTACCAAGTTAAACTTGTCATATCTGTAGAATTTTATTATGAGTCGACTCTTATGCCATGTAAAAGCATTCTTCGACTACTCAGTTACTTATTTTATGTATTCGTTATTTGAGTATCGCTGTCACATGACAGAAAATAGTAGGACAAAAAGCTCCCAATTAGTGTGCTTTTATTGACTAGTCTATAGAAGAAAGAGTCCAGAATATATTAACACACGCTACTGATATTTTTTCGAATTAAATAATAATTAAATTAAAATCTGAGCCCTTTATTCTTCCTACAAACAAGAGAGTCAATTACTCAAATGGTCAGTCAACTATCCCAAATTATGTCCTAAAGTCACTTTTCTTTCGTTTGTAACAACAAAGTCACTGAACTACGCCTATTGCACTCAGAAGGTCACTCAACTAGATTTTTCAAATTTTTAATTGTTAAATACCAATTTTACCCTCTAAACTATAAACATTTATCTTCATTTTATTTTATTTTTAAACTTTTTAGTATTAACAACAAAATTCAAAAATTTATTTACACAATTTAGAATGAAAGAAAATAAAGGTTGTAAAATATATATTCGGTGCACATAATATAAAAATAATTATTTAAATAAATATATTTTTATAATATACATTATATATTCTTGAAAATTATACGCAATTATTCATATTTCTACCAACTTTCCGACAACACAAAGTATGTCACCGGAAAGCAGGGGGACTATCTGTATATAGGGTAAAATATGCTATGTTAAGTTGTGCATATATATATATATATATATATATATATATATATATATATATATATATATATATATATATATATATATATATTCTGAATTGTGTAAATAAATTTTAAAATTTTTGTTGTTAATACAAAAATTATTATTACTAACAGATATTCTAATTAATTTTTTTACTATGCTCATTATTTTGTTATTCCAGCATTATATATGCTTAAATACTTTTTATTTTTTAATTTATAAATAATATTTATTTATTCTATAGGTAAGTCCATAATGTAAATTAAAAAGGGAAAAATTATAATATGAAAAAGTTTTTTTAAAAAAATAAAAAGAAGATAAATGTTTATAATTTAGAGGGTAAAATAGGTATTTGGCAATCCAAAATTAGGAAAATCTAGCTGAGTGACCTTCTGAGTGCAATAGGCATAGTTCAATAACTTTGTTGTTACAAACAAAGAAAAGTGACTTTAGGACATAATTTGGGATAGTTGAGTAACCATTTGAGTAATGAACTCACAAACAACATTGTTCCAATAAAATAACACGTTTAGTGTAATAAAATTCTTTCAGTACTATTTAACTTGCTACAAGTGTAATTTTTCTTTTGCCTTAGTTTTCAAGCTTTTAATTTTACTTGTTACGAGCAATATAGCTATCTTGCAAGTAACTTGATAGTATAATTTTGTTTAGATATACAAAAATTAAGTACAAGACAAGTGTATGATTGGGAGGAAGAACGTCTTTCTTGTAAGTCAAACTAACATTACGTGTGCCAACCAATATCAGTTGAAAAATATATGCCAAAAAGAGAAGACATTTATATATTTAAAGAAAGCAAACTTGCTAGACTCCCCAACCAAACCCAACATCAAAAGTCTTGAAGTAATTCATATATTTTTTCTCTCTGCTACATTAGCTCCTTCCTTTTCAAGTTCCAAACCAAGAAAAAGGAAATTAAGAAACAGAAGCTTCGGCATATATGGAAGGTCTAATTCCATTGGTGTACAAGAGCATCAAAAGGAACAAAACTCTTCGAAAATACGAATCCCTCTCCTCTGCAGGCGCTAACAGCTATAACATTGAAGACTTTTATCCAAATGAAAGTTACCTCGTGGCGGCTGATGGTGGCGGTGCAGAGAATTACCGGCACCGGCGGACTCAGTCATTTCACGTCAAATACGACGGCGGATTGAACAGTGTTTCTACTCCTAAGGATAAACAACTTGTGAGGTTCACAAGTCACAGAATGTTCTCATGTGTAACTGGTGGTGTATGAAGATAAAATTAAAGTATTTCTTTCCTTGAATTTTGTGATTTAGTTTACTTATTATTATCTTTGTTTTGATTGGGTGATTTAATGCTTGAAATGGTGAAATTTCTGATATGTAAATTGTCGCAAAAGAAGTGAATCAATTGTTACTAGCTCAAATATTGCAAGTTTAAATTATTACTCAAAGATTGTTTTGTTAAGCTAGCATTTTCTCTAAAATTCTGAGAATGAACACACACCTATTGTGTGTATAAAATTCCCACTTATACAACTAGAATATAGGTTTTGGTTGTTAAGACCATATTCATCTCTATTTTCCTACTCTTTTTTTTTTTTTTCAATCATAGAAATTCATGTTCTCTATAAATTCCAAGTATATTTCTATTCGGGAATTATTAGATTTTTCCTACAATAATGAAAAAAAGAAGACCAAAAGCCGGTGACGACAATATTGAATATGAACCAACTCCAATATATCTCAAGCATCAACAGATGGAGTAGGTGGGGGAGGGTTTCATTCGACTAAAGTCTGTGGACCAAATTAGAACAATTGCTTGTCTTTTTCTCTTGTCTATTTAGAACAATCTAAGTTTTACTTTCATTTACAGTTGTGGAAATGAACGAGGGGTTCACTTTAATGATTTTCCTTTACTTTTCGTTCTTCTCTTTATGTCTTTAGACTCGTTCACTCTTACTCTCTATTTACTTTAACATTCTCTCGGCATTTACCAAAGGTCCTTAGAAGCACGCAGATCTAGGATTTCTAAAATATGGGTTCACCACTAAAAAGGAGAAAAAAGTATTAAATAAGAATTGATCCTTATTTTTGGGTAAATAATTTAGTATTCAATCAAGTGTACCATTCAACCTTTGTAGAACATGAGCGCCCAACAAATAATATTAGACTTATTCTAAAAAATATATACATAAAATACTAATTTGACATAAAGATCATAGGTTCACGTGCTCCATAAACTATTCTATAAATCCGCCACTGCCTTGAAGCAAATAATCAAAGGGGGAAAAATGTCAACAGGGCGGTGTTTCTAAAGTAGGATCACCTAGCAAAATACCGAATGTATGGGTTTGCAAGTTATATATAATCAGGGGCGGATTTACGGGGCGCAAGGGGTTCACCCGAACCCCATTCGCCGAAAAATTACACTATATATATAAGGCAAAATCTTGTTTTTATCTCTATATATTAAGTTTTGAACCCCCTTAACACAACCCAAATGTGTAGTTTAGTGGTTAAGGGGGTTCAAAACCTTCATAAGGTCACAAGTTCAATTCCCACTAGCTTCCGCCACCGTATATAATACCCTCTCATCAGATATGAACCTTCGTATGTGCAGTGTAAAGCATCGGCCTACATAATACGTGTATGGGTCAGAATTCGACCCCACGATAATTAACGAGGCTAATCCCGTTTTAAGTTAATTCATGATTAATTAATGGCACGACCGTTCAGAATTGACGATGTTCAACCCGCATCTGGTTCGATCGACAAGGCCATGGCCTATCCGCCACCATAAAGGCGAGATCCCAACGTGGTCACGACCACTTATCGCCAGATCACGAAGCTCACAGCTATAAATACTAAGAGTGGAAGTCCTAGAAAAGGGGGCTGCTTCTTGACCACTATGTAGAGAGAGAGAAAAGAGAAAAATACACCCATCTTATGGGAAGTGAAAACACCATTGTAAGGCTCTGAACCTCTTCATGGAGAGGCAGACCAAACCAATATTATCAATAAAGGCTTTTAATATTTCTCCCCCTAATCCTGTGTACCTCTTTTCGCTTCCTTCTTGTGGTCCAATGGATTATTACGATTTGCTATGATTTTCCCGTAACTTATTTGCATTGTTTTGCACTCATAAGATAAGTGATAACTTTTGAGCACTCATAAGCTAAGGCCGTCGATTCTATCACGACTAAAGTCGTCGATTTAAATTCGACTAGGGCCGCCAACGTGAACGGTCAACAAAAAGCGCAACAAAAACTCTAAAGAACGAAAGAAAAACAGTGACACAAAACAAGCACAAGGCAGGCAATGGAAAAGAAAATTTGTATATTTACAAAGTCAATTGCGGGTCATCCCCGCTTACACCCGGCCAAGGCCGATCAATCAAGAATTAAAAAAAACCAGAAACACTAAACGCCAAACGGCGAACAAGACAAGAAAAAATGCATAAACATCTTTTTACTCGGTACCGTCTGCGCCACCGTCTGCACCAGCGTCAGCCTCTGGTGTCGCCGCGTCAAAACCACAGTCGGCACGTGCCTCACGAGCCTTCTGACGCGCCCCCTCGAAAGCAGCTTCGGTCACGACGCCAGCCTCCCACAAACTCTTATATACATCACGTTGGGCCTCGGCAAAGACCCAAAGTTCTCGAGCCTGGCTGGAAGAAGCGGCCTGATCCCGTAGCCGCTGATTCTCTTCTTCTAAGGCTGCGATCTGGTCCGCTATGACCTGGGCGTCCTGCTCAAAGACACCAATCCGCTCCTCGATACTCGCTTCTCTAAAGGCCACAGCATCCCTTTCCAATGCCCGTTGGGATTCGTGCACGCGGATAGCTTCCTTCAAAGCCTCGGCCCTCGACGAAGCATCCCTCACTTGAAGCTTCAATGCCGCGACTTCACCCTCCTACGCGGTCACTTTCCCGCTCCATGCCGTAGCGGCCTCTGCCGCCTTGGCCTTGCCCCGACGCTCGCACTCAGTTGCGACCCTCTTTACCGCCTCGAGCTCCTCATCCTTTCGGCGGAGCTGCTCCTCGAGAGCACTCGTCCTGCCAAGTATTTGCTGCATCTGAAGCTCCCACCTCGCCAGCTCTTCGACCAAGGCCCGGCTACGAGGATCATTCCTCAAGCGCACGCGCAACTCTCGGCACTGATCTCGGTAGCGGCGATACTTCTCCAGCACCCGCAAAAATATCCCCGAGCGGAACTTGGCTCGATGGATGCTCTCCACCTCCAACAGATAAGACTGCAAAGCAAAGACAACGATTAGAATAAAAGAGTAAACTTAAGGCAAAGAAGAAGCGAACCGACGTAATAGTACATACCCTCAAGCCCATCACGGCTACTTCATTCATCAGTCCGACATCCGTAACGCCCCTCAACGATGCATTCTCGGCCTCCGAGCATAGCAACTCGAACTGCGGCACCAAGCTTTCCCTTTGGAGCAATAAGTTCAATTCCGTGGGAACCTCGATGAAGCGAGATCGCCCCCCTGCGCGCACCGCTGAATTGGTGGAGCCTTCCTGGAACATACGGACGTCGTCGGGATCCAAGTCGGATTCAGACTCATCCTCACCCCCTACAGCATCCGCCGCAGCCGCCGAAGGAGCGCTTGCCTCACCCACATTAGCAGCCGCTGAGGAACTACCTCCCGTCTCAGCGACTGGAACCCCCGATTGAGTCGCCGAAGCGACGGTATCATTACGACCTGAGCCAACCAGGGCAACACCCAGTGTTTGTCCGCCCTCAAGGGCAGGCGCCGCAGCCGCACTCCTCTCCGCGTCCGCTGGGGGGGAGTCCAAATTAATTACCACAGGAGGAGCCGGCGCGAACGCGACCCTACGCCTTATCAACGGCCTCTCCTCCTCCCCATCTGATGACGATTCCGCTCTAGGGCGCACGACCCCCGACGGCCCCTCATCCCGAAATGCGCCCCGTACCGGAGAAGGAACCGCTGAAGATTCAACTGATGCCGCCCTCGGTATTGAGCGCGACACAGGTGCCGCAGTAAGACGAGCGACTGCACCCGGCCGACGAAAAGCCAACTGAGGGGCCCTGACGCGGCGTGCCCTCCCTGATCACAGGAAAACAAAGTTGATGAATAAAGTTGAAACAAAGCGGAACAGAAGAAGAAATCAATTTCTTACCTGCCACGGGCCTACGGCCATGCCTCTCCCAGAAAGATGCCCATGTGCGTATCCCCACCGTATGGGGGAGTACGACCTCGACCCACTCACGTATCCAAGACAATGGGGCCGGCGGCGACCTGTCGGCTACAAAAACGACACGAGTTAACGCTCATGATCACAAATCATAAATAGGGGAAGAAAAGGGAATTCAACCACTAAAGAACTTACGTGCACGGTTCCAAGCCTCTGGAAACCCAGTGGCATCCGCCACCAGATGCTTGGTCCGGATGTAAAAGAAGTGCTCTAAAGGGCGAGGGTCGACCTCGTCATCCAATCTCATGACCAGGCCCCTCGACTCACGAGGGCACGCCTGAATCATGGTGCCACGGACTCTCTGGGGAGCGTAGAGACTCAGCACATGCTGTAGCGTGACCTCCCTACGGGCCAACTCCGCGTACTTGATGAACATTGCCAACAATTTGTAGAGGGAAGGAGTGAGCTAACCCGGGCACACCCCGTAATAACGGCAGAAATCCACCACCAGCATTGGGAGCGGAATCTTGAACCCCAACCTGAAAGGATAGGCGTAAAAAACGCAGTATCGCCTGCGGTCGGTGTGGATCCTCTCCTCGCTTCTAGCAAGAATGATGTCTGCATGGGTGGGAATGACCCCCTGTTCCCGTAATCGGGCCATCCCAATCTCCCCTATTAACGGGGCTTCATCCACCGGTTCCACTCCACCATCGACAGTGAAATCAATCGCCGGACCTCCGGGCCGAGGAACTACCTCGTCAACCGACGGAACTTCTCCGGTCTCTATCTGTTCTGCACCTCCCATTGCCCGAGGTGGCCTTTCAACTACCGAAATGTCTATCGGAAGAGCATCGTGGGAAGAACTGCCTGTCATTGTTAATCTACTAAAGATAAAGGTTATCACAATCAAAGGAAAGAAAGGAGAAGATGAATTTGCGGAATGAAAAAGTTTCCTCAGAATCTCTCTCAGATGAACAATGAAGATATGAGAAATGAATACCTCAACCCACCTTTATAGGCAACATAAATGGCTTTCGCGAAACCCAATAGCCATCATTAACTGCACGACCAACCGTAAAACGGTTCGGTTCTGCCGAAGCAAGCGTCATTATGACCAGCTCCGCAAAGCGACTTCTCAGCCATCCGCCAACGTGCCGCCGACAGAATAATCGCTACGGCCTGCGAACATTGAAAGAATGTGCCGTACGCCTTCAAAATTCTGTACGTGACCAAATACGTACCCGGCGCATAGGGCTACGGCCATCTCCAACGTGTAAACGGCTAAGGCCGCCGCCGAGCACGTATCAAGCGTGCCCTCATACTCCTCGGCCGCACAACGTACGACCCGTCCGTCACGGCCGACGGGTATGCTTCCAAAACAAACGTAGGGATCAGAGCACAATGCAGCTCGACCTCACTCGAAGTAAGTTAAAAGGGTGCCTTCGCCCAGAAGGAGAGTTCGACCTCGATCGAACGATGACTTGATAGCCCAATAACAGGATACTAATACTCTACAAGGCTAAGGGCCACCGCCAAAAAGAATTCGGCTTCGACCGAAGCAATGGTCGACATCTCCATTCGTGTTTCTCGAAATACAGCCAATGGAATCCGCTCATCGAGCTCGGCCAAGGCCCGACCTCAATAAGCGGAGGGACTAACTGTATGGGTCAGAATTCGACCCCACGATAATTAACGAGGCTAATCCCGTTTTAAGTTAATTCATGATTAATTAATGGCACGACCGTTCAGAATTGACGATGTTCAACCCGCATCTGGTTCGATCGACAAGGCCATGGCCTATCCGCCACCATAAAGGCGAGATCCCAACGTGGTCACGGCCACTTATCGCCAGATCACGAAGCTCACAGCTATAAATACTAAGAGTGGAATTCCTAGAAAAGGGGGCTGCTTCTTGACCACTATGGAGAGAGAGAGAGAAGAGAAAAACACACCCATCTTATGGGAAGTGAAAACACCATTGTAAGGCTCTGAACCTCTTCATGGAGAGGCAGACCAAACCAATATTATCAATAAAGGCTTTTAATATTTCTCCCCCTAATCCTGTGTACCTCTTTTTGCTTCCTTCTTGTGGTCCAATGGATTATTACGATTTGCTATGATTTTCCCGTAACTTATTTGCATTGTTGTGCACTCATAAGATAAGTGATAACTTTTGAGCAAACATATTGTTTACTAAAACCTCTGTTAGGTTTGATTAGTTGCATTTTGAAAATACCTAATGGGGGAAAAATTAACATTATATTATCAGAAATTGATATCCAACTAAATCAAACTAAGCCACTGACAAGATTGTATACGGTAAAACCGATTCACATTAAATACTCGAATGATAGAATGACACATGGAACCGGAAACAGACAGAAGACAAAGCGAGTGGAAACCAAGACCGAGGACAACAGCTTCAATTAGCACCGGGCAGACCTCGAACGGAACATTGTTAACGAGGGTAAACGAGTATCTGCCACCGGACGACATTCAATGAAGAATATTTTTCAATATTAAATACACAATCCGTTAGAGAGAATTTTGGCATTCATAGCCTGCCGTTATATATTCATCAATGGTCCCCTTTACAATAACAACAACAACAACAACAACAACAACCTAATGTAATCCCACAAGTAGGGCCTGGGAGGGTAGTGTGTACGCAGACCTTACCCCTGCCTATAAAGGTAGAGAGGTTGTTTCCAAAGATCTCGGCCCTCATTATTGTCATTGACAGGCCCCCATTATTCTCATTAAAGAGGAGCTTGATCCTAGGACATTGTTCCCTAGATATAGCTATAAATAGTGACTTCAACAGCCATTGTAAGACACGAATTTTCTGACAAATTTATGCTACATATTATTCCAAGCTAAATAGTACTTTCTTTTCTATCTATCGTTATTCTTATTGCTATCTTCGGAAGCCTTGCTCCCGGAACCAAGCTGTCTGTTATTTTATCTCGATTTCAACGCTAAGTCTTGCATTTTATTTAATTTGTTTATCATTTTGGGATAAAATCAATTCGCTTGTCTATAAACCACGCTATAAATTTCGTACTCTCTTGCTTTACCTTGAAGATATCTTCCATTATTTTATCTACTTTTTAAGCTCCCGAATGTGTTTTTATGAATGAATTTGCAAGTTCAGCAAAAGAGTCAATTAAATTTTCTGGTAAGAGACAATACCATGTCAATTCCCCTTTCGTAAGGGTTTCACCAAATTTGTTCATCGATACTGATTCGATGACTTGCTTGGTTAAATCTATGCCCTTGACTACTGTAGTAAATGCAGTAACATAATCCCGCGGGTCAGTAGTCCTATCATACTTAGGAATATCGGGCATCTTAATTTTTTTAAGTATTGGTAACAGTGGTGCACTCGGCTTCCATGTTATTGTGAATACTTGTCAATATCCAGTCCTTTAATTAGATGTGGTACTCCTGGTATCTGCTTTATCCGCTCGTTTTATTCCTTGAGCTGTTTCTACAAGGTTAGTACTAGATTTTATAAATTAGAGTTATTTGGTATACCTGACCCTCCGACTCCAGAATTATTTGGTAGTTTTTCACTTTCAGAGTTTTCAAGCCATGAATAATTAAGGGTTTTCCACAGTCGTCTTCATTGGTGGTGGAGCCTGAACTACACTTGGCAGCCCACTTGTGAAGGCATGCAAGACTTCACCAATCTGTTGAGTAATGCATTGCTTCAAGTTATCTTACTCATTTGGCTATTTGTCAATCTATTGTCCAGCGTTACGATTAGCCGATCTGACCAGCGAATTTTATCGTAAACGTGGTGGAGTAGTTGTGCGTGTGTGGTGTGAAGGAGTTCCTCCTTGTTGCCTTCCTTGTTCTCCATCACCCACCTGAATAATCTCATTAGTAGCAGACATAATTCATATTTGTTTAACCAAAAAATAATTTTTGTGGTCAAACCAAATAATAGAATCATTCGGGTGTCTAATAATCAAGTGTACTTCTCTTTTCCTAATATAAATGAATAAGAAATAACAGAAACAAAACATTGAGAGAATAAGGAAAATAATCGCAGCTTCCTTCCAAGAGGAGTGAACAAGATTCTTCAATTAGCAGAAAATAAAGCGTAAGAGATTGTCAATATTATTTCGTGAACCACTTGATGATCTTACAAAATAAGGTAAGGTGGATTTATATAGGGACACAATATGTAACTGCTTTGCCTTACTTAATTCTCGCCCGTTACTAATATTTATTACATTAATTGCCCGTTACTTGATTAATTTGTAGCAATTATGGTAATAATAATCAATCGCGCATAATCAAGGATTATGCCGATTTCTTTCCATATTTGTGGCTGGTAATGAGCCTTCCTTCCTTGCCATCTTTAATTGTTCATCACGCGCCTATCTTTTTTTTTCCACAGTTGTCAGGTGCGGTATCCCCGTAAGCAATCATGTGGGTGTTTTACCCATGCTTTTCCTAACCTTCATTCTTCTTTATTGCTCCAGACTCTCATGACACCTGTCAGCACATCATTAATCCACGTGGCGAGTCTATTTTTCCACCAAATACAGTTACATTAAGTGACAAAAAGTTCCATAATATTTGCTTTAAGTTTTAGTTCTTTAGGTGGCGATCTGCAGGTAACACCTATCACGCTAATGCTTTCAGAAGGAACCTCAGCGTCTTTACATGTTGAACATCAAGAGATTCTGTGTTCAACATTATACAAGGCCTGTTAAATGGATAGGCAAATCCTCAAGTAGTAACATATTTAATGAAAATTGAAAACCAACCAAAAAGCCAGTACAAGCCCTCACTGCTCAACATAGTTACCTGATATCATTACTGTTTTTGAACATCTATATTCAAATTTATATGTTAGAACAAGCCCCTATTTGATGACCCTGAATGATGCACCTAATTAGCAATAGTATTGTTGGTAGTCTATCATTTGTTAGATTTTTCAATGAAAGACAAACTGAACTTATTGCCAGCCGTAATTCTTGGAACCTCTAACTTTGTGATTCCGATATGAACCACAAAGAACAAAAACAAAGGTGGCTCCTAGTTTATTTGCTGTCATTAAGAAATCTAAAAGATGTAGTATTAATTAAAAAGTAGAAGACTTCAATGTTGTAAAACTCTCTGGTAAGAACAAAGCTAACTACTTTATAATATAAGCTACAGAATCCTTAATAAGACAAAGAGGGCACTGATGAAATCAAGAACAAGAAGGTTGCAAAATATAGAAACTAATAAAATACTTATATAAAGGCTTACGAGACAGAAAGTTGAATTGGCATATTGAAACATTTGAAATGGATGGAAATATTTTGCTTCTGGTGCTGTTAATGACCTGTGGCATTTCTGATGCAACGGCTGAGCTGAAGAGCAAACTCCTCTGCAGCCAGTGTTCCAAATGTGAAACAAATAAATGCCCTCCAAGTGAAGCCTATCCCCACATGACTGCATTCGACGACTCTCTCATCGCTGCTGCCTTGCAATCTGACTATTTTAGCTCCGAAGATACAAGTGTGTACTCAGTGCCAGATATTAAAGGCGGCGAATCTGAAAAATACAATGCTTATTACGGCTGGGAATCAACCTCTGGTTCAGCTTCTGGTTACCATAGGTAACTTTCCTTTATTAGTTACTGCATAAAATATGAGTTTATCATTACACAGGCAGGCGGTATGAATATGTCCAATTATTTGAGTGGCAGGTTTAGGAACTACATGGACAAATGCTCAAAGGGACAAAGTTACCTCACCGTGGACAAGCATGGCAAAGTAAAACTTGGATCGCTCAACTCACTGGAAAGCTTAGCAGAAGCTGACTGGAAATCAATAGCTCCACCTGAGAAATACTATCACAGAGAATTTAGATTTTGGCTTTCGCACAGTACAGGGAAATGCCTAACTGTGTTTAGAGGAAGGGGTGAAAAACGAAGAGTTGGAGTAGCAGAATGCAAGTTTGATGGTTCCAATCCTTTCCAGCTATTTGCATTCCGATTCCATTACCACAAGACCTTCTGCTGTTGTAATCTTCATAATGAGTAATTCTGATCAATATAATGGAGGGATATTCGCAGGAAACACTTGATAATTGTAATTATGTGCATCATTTTGTTGGAATAATGCTGTCTACTCGTTTTCTTTCTGTCAAATCTTTTGGGGGTTCAGAGAAATATAAGATGAATTAGCATCGTTATATGCATGGCCGGAGCTGTATCACATTCAGAACATGCATGGTCTACTGATCTACTAAGTATCATATTTGGATTTCATCCGTGTTTATCCGTAAAACGGTACAGTTAAATTTGTTACGTGGTTTATAGACAAGCGAACTGATTTGATCCAAAAATGATAAAGAAATAAGATTAAAAATGAAATTTTAGCAATCGAAATTGAAGAAGATGACAAGCGTGACTCCAAGCGCAATGCCTCAGAGGGCAAAAGTGAGAGCAATGATAAAGAACTAGTAAAGTTGTTTAATTGAGAGCAAAAATAAAATAAAGCATATGTTTGCAAAGAATTTCTTGCCTTACAATGGCTACCAAGCCTACTATTTACAGCTTTACCTAGGGAAACAAGATTCTAAGATGAGGCTCCTCTTAAATGATAATAAAAGAATCATTGATGAGTATGTAACGACAGGCCATGAATGCAAATATTCTCTGCAGCGGTCGCTCATTTAATGTTAAAAAATATTCCCTCGTTGAATGCCACTCGATTGCAAATACTTGATCTTCTCGAGTTAACCATGCTCCCTACGGGATTTACCCGATGTCGATTGAATTTGCTATATCCGATATTGTTCTTTACCTGACTTGACTTTTACCTATCTTTGGCTTCACGTGTCGTGCTACCATTCGACCATATTTTATAACCCAATTTTACCTCATATAGAATAATCCTCTACTTTCTAGTAACACATCTTAGTGTTACCGCGAAGTTGGTGAAGACTTCTTTCTTGACGGAAAAGTTCCTGAACAGTCTTTGACGCTTAAAAGGACGCACGTCTTCTCACATTTAATATCCAAAATACATGTTGCTCCAAGATTCAGCAAATATTTTTTTTCGGTTCTCGAGTTAATCATGACCACGATTTTTGCCGTCTATAACTCCCCTTCCACTCATTATTTTTACTCCTTTATTTCTAAAATTTTCATAAGCCTTACTTCCTCTTTGCATCTTGCTTAGAAAATTTTCTCTCTTCTTCAACTCTCTTAGCAAAAGTTCCAGTGACCCTCATGGATTCTTTCACTGCACTCCTTGAAAACTCTGATCTTCTCTTCGGTGGAGGCCCAAAGAAAAACAAGGACAAAGAAGTTGATGTCAATTCTGAACCTCCCACTGTAAGCACCATCATAACAAAAATACTCAATACTTCTAACGACTTTCAAGAGAAGGCCACATCTGCATCTTCACGGACTTGGCATGTTAGTAGGTATCCCTCCTCCATTCTCCCTTCCGGTATCCCAACAGTGAAGGAGGATTGAAATTGCCCCAATCTTGAAATCCTCACCCCGGATATGATAGATCGGGTTACCTTCACCAAGGAGGGTTTTACGTATGTTTATACATATCCCTTTGCCTTGGGTCCATTCTCCATGGGTTCGAATGAAGGGCTCAACCCCATAATTTTGGAGTTTTGCCACCGGTACCGGGTGTGCTTAGCGCAAGTAGGCCCATCTATATGGCAAACGGTGGCTGTTGATACCTAATTTTTCCCTAGGTATTTTTTTTATACTTAAAATATTTTCAAAATGACATATATATGCATATATGAACATACCCAAGTGTTTTGGTATTTGTCCAAAAAATTTTTTTTTTTAAAAAAAAAAGAAAAGATTTTTTAAAACCAATTTATTATCTATTTTAATTCTACAAAATTCAATAATTATTCCCAAAATTATCATTTTGGTGAATAATTCATTTTTATTTCTCATGTTTATACAAAAATATAAAAAAATTAATTTTGCATATTTTTTACACATTTGTTTGGAATTTTTAAAGCTAAATTGCATATAATTGCAATTATAGCCTATTTTACAATTAATTGCATTTTATAATTATAAAATTATTTCTAGTATTTTTAGATTAATATTTATACATTATTAATTAGTTCAGTATTTTTAATTTGTTTTTAAATCATTTTAACTATTTTTATAAAATAAAAAGGGAGAACTAGGCTATTTAAAATGTAGCCTCATCTCATTACAATTATGGCCCATTCAGATTTCAATTCTAACCCCCAAATTTCCCAGCCCAATTTCAACTTAGACCCGACCCACACCCAATTCAATTACCTGGTCTAGCTTCGATCTAATCTGAGCCGTTGATCAAATGAGATCAACGGCCCAGATTTTATTTCCTAAATTAAATCCCAACTACCCTCCCCCGACCCCTCATTTTTCACGAGACTCTCTCTCTCTCTCTTGGTCTCTTGCTCTCCCTTCTCTCTAGAACCTTCTGGTGCTCTCTTCTTCTCCGATGAATCCACCGCCTCTCCGGCCACCTCCAGCCTCACCTTTCTCGACCACCAGCCGCCGTGAAACCTTGTTTTGTTGATTCCCTCTATCTTCGAGACCCCAGAAGCCCCACCATACAAGATGGTCACCGGAAGCTTTTCTTGGTTCGTCTCCGGCCATTCTCCGATGGGTTTTGGTCCGATGGTGCTATGAACACCATTATTAACGAGTTTCACAGCCAGGTTTCTTACCTCTCACTGGTTTCTTACGAAACCCTAATTTCTACCTAGACCTCTTAAATCTCTGTCTTTTTAACTATTTTTAACTTACTCTTTGGTGTTTACACTACTCTCTACTCGATCTTTACGTTTGCTCAAGTTTTCAACGTTTTGTTCTTCTTTTTAAAACTAGGGTTTCTGAACCTCTTTCGAAATCACTATATCTTTTGATTTTTTTCTAGCACTATATGTTTGTGTTTGTATTTCTGCTTGTTTGTGTGAACTTCTGGGCTATTCCCCAATTTCTATGCTTTAATTTTGTTCTAACGTTCCACTGATTCTGTGATCTCTTACTTAGGGTTCTTTTGTTTTGTGCCTATTGTGTTTAANGAGTAAAAGTTAGTAGAAGTTATTTGAACACATGTAAGATGTTATTTAAACTTGACAAAGTTCAAATGAAAACTTTATCAATGTTATTTCAAGAAACATGTGTGTTCCTATTCTTTTGTCGTACATTTACACATTATGAAGTTGAGACGTCCTCTTCATTAAGTGTCGAAAATAAAAGGGACGTCTTTTATAAAATCATGTATATCACATTAAACTGAATAAAGGCGGTGAACATAGGATTTTATCAGACGTAACCAAATTAAGAAGAAAATCTGGAAGGAGTAGACATGAGTCAAAGTCGGAATTTGGTCAGCAATTTGGTCAACTTCCATGGGTTTTCTTGGACAAAGAAAAGAAAGAAAGAACCAAAGGAAAGAAAAGACTTACCGACTAAAGAGCTCGAAGCCAGATGAACTCCAACCTCCAATTTTGTCCCCAAATAACATTATCCGCTTGTTCTTAGCAAGAACAGACGAGCAATGTTATCAGAGGACTAAAATCATTCCGAAATTCGAAGAAATGAGGTAGAAAGCCTGCACGCACAGGTCCAGAATTTGGGCTCTTAGATTCAAGATTCGAGCAACTTGAAGGGGATTCGAGGGGAGTGAAGTAGAGTTCTGTAATGAGGGGGAGAAGGGGATTCAGGGGTGTTGATTTGGTGGGCAAAGGTGGTGGCGCCGTCGGCCACGGCGGGGGATTCAAAGGCGGCGCCCTAGGGTTTGGGATATTTGGGAATTTCCATTGGGATTCGAGGGAAACAAATGGTGGCATGGGTAAGAGGGAGATGAGAGGAAGCTATGGTGAATTTTTGGGGTGGTTTGGGGACTCGCCGCCGGCAGAGGCGATTTCCGGCTGGCGGCAGACGGCGGAGGACGGTGGCATTACGGTTCAGGTGAGAGGGCTGTGAGAGAGATGAAGGTAGGGGGGTTCTGGGGGGGGGGGGGGGTTGTAACGGTTTGGGACAGTAGTTTAGTATTTATGGTACGGGGGCTTCGAGGACCGTCC
>NC_031994.1:30555071-30581639 GCF_001879085.1 Nicotiana attenuata
TGTGTTAGTTCATTAATGTGACTATCCTTCTCTTAATTCAGCATGCCTACTGATTTGCTTAATGCATGTTCTCCCCTACCCCCTAGCCCCAGTACATTGTCAGCATGTAATCCTGAGCCCTTTTGGTTGAAACCTGGTGTGACTGTCTAAGTGTCCTGAAATGCTGTCTGTGTTCCTACATGTGAACTATTTGTCCCCATTCCCCCTTTTCCCTGTTTGTGTTTACTTCCCTGAACTATATGTGGTATTTTGGTTCTGAGGTTGTCAGAATTGTCACATTGTTTTCTTTCAAAACTGGTTCTATATGGATGATTTTTAAACTGTTTTTCAACTCAATTTCTTTAAAAACTCTATCACACACTCTCACTACTCCTAGAGTTTAGGTTCTACCCCCTTCGTGTAAGCATTGCCTTGGGTACCTTTGAGTACCCATTGAACTTTGATGCACAAGGCTGATAATTCCACACTGTACTTGTTCAACATTTTGGTAGTGTTTGGGTGCTGTATTGGCCGAGGACCCCAATGGGCCCTTAGGGAGCTTTGCCGCACCCAAACCATGGCCAAGGCTGTGAAACTCGAAAGAAGTGAGTTTGGAAGATTGGGCCTGGTTGAAGGCTCCCTATAGAGTAACTTCTTATTTTATTTTTTATTATGTAATTCAGCTATCACGGTTTGTAATAACTTGTAAACAACTGATTGGGGCTATAGTGAAATTGGGTGGGATTATGCATGTTTAGTTTAATTAATGGGTAGAGAACATGTCTATAGGGCTTTACTTACCTATTTGTGCATTAGAAACCATGTGTAGGACATGCATCTTACATCTAGATATCCTGTTTTAGGATCTTTACTTTCAGATTGTGATACTCACTTTGTAATCAGTTAGTAATCGGCAAACAACTGTCATAAAATTACTACTGCATTTAGAAACCCTGCTTTAGGAGCTTTATGTGCATTAGATATCATGTTACTTAGGATTTTATTTCATCTGAGTTGCAATTGTTGAACGCCTCGCCAATTTGTTTAATTTAATAACACAAGTCTGGGCTAAAACTGCGTCTTCTCTTTAAAACTGGAACTAATATGCATATTCACCTTTTCAAATAGGCAATACATACGACACATAGGCAAGCCTTAGGCTAATAATATAAAAAAAAACTTATTGATCTTGTTTTACCAGTTTCAGACTACTCAGCCTTTTTAAACTTTCCCAACTCTATTTTTTTATCTGTCTCTCTAAAGTTCCCTTTTTACTGAAAATCTCTCTACCTGGAAACCAGTTCTGTATTTATATACTCTCAATAATTTTCCGATTCTTGCTCTATTAAGCTTTCAAACTACTAGGTTATCTCTCTGCCCAGGAACACGTTATTTTGATACTGGTCTAATTAAACTACTGTATTTTCCAATCTCTGCTTTCATCAAAACGATGTTTTAACAGTTCCCTTACCTTTACTTATTCAACTATATTTTTAGATGTATTCCTGAAAAATCAAACCCTTCGGGTCATTCAGTTTTGATTAAACCTTCTGCTTTTACTGAAACTTATCTTTTTCCGGCACCCCTGCTTTTAAACTCTCATCTTTTTTTTAAGACCTGAAATGTGTTTGAGACGTGCTAATTACATGTTTACTTGTGGAGGGATTTGTGAGCCTCTTATTTGCTTTTGTATGTTCCCTTTATGTGTAGTCCTACTTGTTATGAATGTCGCCTAGCATTTTGTCCTTTAAACCTAGGTGTTCAGCCTAGTCCTTACCTTGTAGGAATAGTGGTCCTAAATACCCTCTAGGACTTATAGGATGGGACGGGTAATAGCACACAATAAGCATTCGTGACCAATCATGCATTTAAATAACCTTTACGGGGTGGGAAGGGTAGAATATGGAGATGATGACCGATGCGCTAATATCACGTGCGACCCCTCTTCTGAGGAGTGATTGCTGGATATTGCATTGACGTGATCCATATCAATCATAAACCTAGGACCCCTCTTCCTTTATTTGCTTTTCATCCTTTCTTGTAAAACTCTTAAAATCTTTCTTTTCATAAAATTCTGCCCACTCTACTTATCTTCACAAGTTTTCAACTTATTGCAATATGATATGCAAATCCTTATTTGAGCCTTATTTGTAAAGTCACAATTGTAACATGGCCGGGACCACACTAGTGGATCTTGAGGGGTGCCTAATACCTTCCCCTCGAGATAATTTCTAGCCCTTACCCTAATCTCTAGTTTCTTCAATTCAAACCCTTCTTAAAGTGTCCTAATGCACTATAATCATTAGGTGGCGACTCTCCAATTCCAAAACCCAATTCTTGCAAGGGAATAGAGTTGTCCTCCCAAATGTGGTAAACCCGATTTCGCCTTAGAAAAAGGGGGCGTCGACAATGGCTTGCCTTCGCCAACTGTGCACGAAGGCCGGAAAAACCCTAACCCTTGCACACATGATGAATCTTTACTCTCCCAAAATTTTTCGTGGGGGAGTAATAAACTTTAGCAAACGTGATCACCACACTCTTCTAACCAGCGTGGATGATGACAATGATCATTGGTAGATGGAGCGATTCGTCATCATCTCTACCAGGGACATCATCTGGGCCACAACTCCATCTTTTCCTGAGTTGTGGAATCGCTTTAGTAAGTTTTCGATTTATTCATTTCCTTCGTGAAATGATTGTTTTCCGTTATTGCTGATTTTTTTGTTTCATTTGTTCCAGCTACCCGTTGGGAACCACCACAGGTTCCTGGACTAGTGGGTTCAGAAGATTCTAGAAATCACAATACCAGATTCCGTCGGTGGAAAGAAAGGGACCTCAAATACTGGTGGAAGGCCAAAAATCATGGTAAATCGAGTCCTTCTTCCTTTTATCTTTGTACGAAAATAGGTAACTTCACGAAAAAGTTTCTAACTCCATTTTTTGCTTTATTCAGGACTTTCGCAGGGTTCTGTCACTTGTCTCGAGGTCGATGTTTTAGCTGACCTTGAAGAGGCTAGGAGGGTGCTGCAAAATACCCTTGCTCGAAGCAATGCTCATGGATATGCTTCCGATGAGGGTGCCTCCTCTCGGAGTCCGCAGCCCGATAACAAGTAACTAAAAAGGCGATGTTCTTCCTCGGCTGGGACTCAAAATAAGAAAATAAATAAAACAATGGCCGAGCCGGCCATAGTGATTATTGTGGATGACTGGGAAGTCAGTTATGAAGTGGCTCCCCTTTAAAGGAGAAAAATATCTTCATTGGCTCAATCGGATGCTCAGCCGGGAGATCTTCAAAACACGACCGCAGAAGAAACCCAAGCACTTTGGGGCGAGATGGACCTGGTGGATAATGTCGATTCTCGCTTTCTTATCCCCATTGCTCTCTCTGGTCCAAGGAGCTCGGACCCTAGGCCTCTTCTGCCTTCGACCACTGAGCGAATAATAATTAGCATTGCCCCTGCCGCAACTGTTTCTCATCCTTCCATACCAACAACTTCACGCCCATCGACACCAGCTGCTCCTTCGCCACCAACACCAACTACATCTTCTCCACTGGCAACGAACGATCGAGAAAGGGATGTTTCTCCTCTTCGATCTCTAGACCATGGGAATTTGGGGCACAATTATTCACCCCTTCCCCAGATCCTATAGGGAGGAGAAGTGCTAATCTTTCAGTTTTGAGGAGTGCCGTCTTTTGTCCAAGTCGGTGGAGCTTGCGGACGATTTGTGAAAAAGATTGGAAGAAAATGCCATGCATAGCACGGTAGCAGTACCGTACTTCTTTATTATAAATCTTTTCAATTTACCTGCTGCAAAATAAATCCTAACATTGATATTCTCTTTTACAGGCCAACTTTCTCACTTCCAAAGGCCTGCAGAGATTGATCCTCGTAAGCAAGGACTCGCTTCCAAGCGCGATCAACTGTTGGCCGAAAGGAACCAACTTGCTGCGTGCCTCCTCGTGTTGGAGGAAAAGATGCTGGGATGGGAGAGCTTGAGGCCCGGTTGCAGCAAAGCGAACAAGACAAAATGGCCTACAGCCAAGAATCCACTCCATTACACAAATAACTTCAAGAGGCTAAGGCTAAGTGGGTCGAGCTCCATGATGTTATGTTTGCTGCTGCTAGTGCGAGTCTGCCTTCGAGGAGCAAATAAATAGTTTGAAGGCAGACTTACACTCCAAAACTAAAGAGGCCAATGCTGCCGAAGATAAGAGGGCCAAAATGGAGGAGATGCTCAAGAGGGTCATGGATCAGAACCGGATTCACTCAACTATAAATGTTTAGCTCGATTCTCGCCTTAGTGACCTGAGATCCGAAAGGGACGACCTTCAGGCAGAAATTGAGAGGATCCAAGCAAAGATCTAGGACCAAGAGGATTCCCTCGTTTTTTAGAAGACTTATGCCTTATATCATATGAGGAGAAAAACCTTGGAAGAGGCCAAAGTGGGCATCGCTAATATAGATGATTGTATTGCCCAGGCCCGAGAACTGGAGCTTTTTGCTTGTGAACGCCTTCCCTCTCGGCCCTCTGCAACTGACTCCTCGAGTACTGGTGTAACACGTCCTTTTTCATTACTACACCCCGTGAAGGGTATAATAAAGGAGTTTTTCCAATTAAAGGACAATCGAAACGGGATTCGTTTATTAAGAGGTTCAGAGTCGCCACTTGGGAGATTTATGGTGTCCCAAGTCACCGGTTTGAATCCCGAATCGAGGAAAAGGTTTGACTTTGTATTACAGTCGCGAACCAGAAATCCGAGTAAGGAATTTTGTTAACCCGGGAGAAGGGGTTAGGCACTCCCGAGTTCCGTGGTTCTAGCACGGTCGCTCAACTGCTATATTTGGCTAAAGTCTGATTTTAATACATGTTAACCTATAGTGCAATTTTAGAATTGTTTAACCGCTTTTAATTAGTTTTTATGAAAGTGAACGCCGTTTAAGAGCGTGTTTTTGGATTATGTCACATGAAATGCACCCGGATCCTTGACACCTCTTATCCAACGTTTTGGGATTTGGATTTGGGTCGCATGAAATGCACACCCGTAGTTAAGAAGGTAAAATTATTAAAAAGCGCGCCTGAAGTGGCTAGCGTCTGGTACGTCCCGAATTTCTAAATATTTTAATATAAGCATTTGATGAGGTCCCCGCAATTTATATGTTTTGTGCGGCGAGGCTCGTCTCATTTTTATTTAAGGGCCATCCTAGAGCAAGCTATAATTTTCTATGTAATTTTGTCTCTAAAGAATCCTAATTAATCAATTTTATCAGTTGCTATTATTTAAAGTAATCAGAGAATTTGGACTTCCAGTTCAAGTCCATACTCGAACAAAAGGAGGACCTCTTAATTCGAGCATGCTACTTAACTAGCGAGCCCTAAACCCAAATTACCAACTTAATGTTATGAAGTCCAGCCCTTAACATTTTGGGCTTTCAAACTTGGCCCTAAACAAGTTTAATCCTGCTAGTGCACGAAACACTGCCCAAACGTGGACCTGGTGCAACGAAAATCGGGCCTGAATTCTATTAGTCCAAAAGTTATCCAGTCTTGGGTCCTTGCCCAGGTCCAAATGAAATGTGAGCTAAGATTGGACCTGAGACTGTGCATCATTAGATTTGAAGCCCAATTTAATTACAAATAGGCTGTTGAGCCTTAATCTATTAGCAGATCCCAAACCAGACGGAACTTCAATTTAATTTTACCACTGCTGAACTTGTTTCAAATTGTTCCAATCATTTTCGTTGATTTTGTAATGAAGGATACCATGTACAGCTTATTCAGATTCGTCGAGTTACTCATTGTTAAAAAAAAACCAATTTCATACTCAGATTGTGTATAAGCTAAACTGATCGCTACAACTACTTATGGAGTTCAATGAATT
Source organism: Nicotiana attenuata (assembly GCF_001879085.1). Taxonomy (NCBI): domain Eukaryota; kingdom Viridiplantae; phylum Streptophyta; class Magnoliopsida; order Solanales; family Solanaceae; genus Nicotiana; species Nicotiana attenuata. The sequence goes on from NC_031994.1 coordinate 30,560,932, forward strand.
AACATGAGGTAATTAACATCTACATCGAAGTCTTAAGCTCAAGGACACAGCGCAATAAAAAAAACAAATTCTCTAACAAAAAACACACATTTATTAGGCGCGAATTTAACATTGATATGGGCATACATTCTGATTGCAAGATCAGTTTCAAGTTCACAATGCTTTCTAAAGGTTAAACCAGCATAAGAAACCAAACTACACTATACTAAAGCTAATGTTTTAGATGAATACACACAGACTCAACAGTTCAACAGTCCAGTACAGTCCGTATTTATTTACAATGAGGACATGAGCCAAATCAAGGAAACTACTCGAAATTCAAAACATTAAACAACAAATTCTACACAAAATCATACAGCAAACTTCATTTCATATTTCAACTTGATGTCTACATTGCATCGGATTCAGGAAGTGTACCTGGAATTTACAACAATGAAGAAGAAGAGATCAGTAGCAATAACCAACAAGTAACAGCAGCTCAAAAACTGGTCTCAAAGCCCAGGATTGATATCAAACAAAACCCAGCAATTGACACAACCAGTAAACCAAAATAACCAACTCGAACAGACCAGGTTCAACTCGAAAAATGACCCCAGAAACCTTTTAAACCTCAATTACTGAACGAGCCAGGAAATTCAAACCATTTTCAATCTTAGATGAGCTAGATATGTGAATTAAGGGGCTAGAATTCGAAAATATGGTCAGGAACTTCAATGGAATGGTTTCTTTTTAGTCTTTGTGTTGTTTTTGGTTTTGAAATTTTGAAATTCAAACTTCTTTCAAATCTCTCCAATTTGCAGAAATTTATCCGGATTTTCAGCCTCTCCCCCCTTTTTCTTCTAAGGCAAGAAATGATGCCTTTTATAGGCCAACACCTAGGGCAGCCCTTGCAAGTTTTATTTTGCACTTTAGTCCCCTTTTTTAGCTTAAAAGTCCCTTATTTATTGACTTGTTACCCAAGTCACACCATTATAATTTTGAAATTACAAGTAGAAACCCTTCTAGGTGCTTCTAGGGGCTTCTAATTTCAGTTTCTAGAGATTCCCTTCATCCAATTTCCTAAACTACCCCTTACAACCCTGTCTTCTACTCCAAGAACCTACCCAAAATGGGTCAAACAGATATGGGTCATGAATCCAAACGGGCTCAATGATTCAACAAGGGTGGGCTTAAGTTCAAGTCAGACCAGGATCCCCTTTTTAGACTGAGGTTCTGATTGACCTCGAAGCCCAAATGGCAAAATGTGAAAACAAATCAAAACATGAAAAGGAGGCACTCAAACGAATTCAGGGGATCCACTTACACTAAAATGATCAACTACTATCCACAAACAAACAAGGCATTAACTAATTATTAGATTAAAATAAACCTAACTAAACTGTGAGACTAAAATACTAGTTAATGACTCATCAAACTAAATTATCACATTAAACTGAATAAAGGCGGTAAACATAGGATTTTATCAGACACAACAAAATTAAGAAGAAAATCTGGAAAGATTAGACATGAGTCAAAGTCGGAATTTGGTCAGCAATTTGGTCGACTTCCATGGGTTTGTTTGGAGAAAAGAAAAGAAGAAGAGAAGAAGAAAAATAAAACAAAGAAGCAAAGGAAAGAAAAGACTTACCGACTAAAGAGCTCGAAACCAGATGAACTCCAACCTCCGATTTTGTCCCCAAATAACATTATCCGCTTATTCCTAGCAAGAACAGACGAGCAATGTTATCAAAGGACTAAAATTATTCCGGAATTTGAAGAAATGAGGCAGAAAGCCTGCACGCACAGGTCCGGAATTTGGGCTCTTAGATTCAAGATTCGAGCAACTTGAAGGGGATTCGAGGGGAGTGAAGTAGAGTTCTGTAATGAGGGGGAGAAGGGGATTCAGGGGTGTTGATTTGGTGGGCAAAGGTGGTGGCGCCGCCGGCCACGGCGGGGGATTCAAAGACGGCGCCCTAGGGTTTGGGATATTTGGGAATTTCCAGTGGGATTCGAGGGAAAAAAATGGTGGCATGGGTATGAGGGAGATGAGAGGAAGCTATGGTGAATTTTTGGGGTAGTTTGGGGACTCGCCGCCGCCGTAGGCGATTTCCGGCGGCGGCAGGCGGCGGTGGTGGTGGAAGCTGTCTCTAAGGTTCGAATAGAGAAGGGGGACGATGAGTGAAAGGGGGGATAGGGTAACGTTTGGACATATATATGTCAAGAGACCCTAGCTTCCAGACCGTTGGATCAAGTTACCTCGACGGCCAGGATTGAAAGTTATCAAAGCGGGGTCGTTTTAGGTTATTAGGGGGACTGGACCGGGTAGTGGGGTGTGGATTGGGCTTGTATGGGGCTTATTTGGTCCGGGTTGAGGGGTTTTTGACTTGGGCTGGACATTAAAATCAAAGACTGGCCCAATTTAAACCTTCTCCTTTTATTTTCCTTTCTTTTATTTATCTTTTTTCTTTATCTTTTCTTTTCTTTTTCTTTTCAAAACTTAAAAATAAAAATCTGAATTAAACCCTAGGACCTAATTAAACTAATTAAACCTAAATGATGATTAACACAATTAATTAAAACAAGTTAAAGGAAAACTAACAAAATTCAAAGCTAAGCAAAATAAATCAATTTTTGTGATTTTTTGTATTTTTGTAAAACCCTAATTACTAATTAATTCCTAGAATGCGAGATTAACTCCTAAATGCAAATGCACATATTTTTGTATTTTTCATTAAGTAAACAAGAAATAAAAATGTACAGACAAATGCAACAGTTAACACAAAATGCCACGAAAATTCACAAAATTGCAAGTAATGAAACGAAATCATTTTGTTTTGAATTTATGGGAGTAATTCATATAGGGCAAAAATCATGTGCTCACAGCTGCCCCTCTTTGCCCGGAAACACGAAGAGTTTTCGTGCAAAGACAAGGTGAGCGGATACGAGCGATTTTTGCCCGTTTGAAACTCCGTGTGAAGCATTTTTGAAAAGTTTGACCGCACCCTGCTTCTGAGGTTGCCTACATATCCTTGGCTAAAAAGGAATCAGGTCAGTGTGCTTCTGAGGTCAGTGTAGTTCGGGAAGGTTTGGTAGTTGGGACTACCATGGAGCTGTGGTTTCACTGTTGCTGCTGCTGCTGCTACTGCATATTGAACCCCCCTTACTACACCGTGTCAAAATAAAAAGAAGCTAGACTGAACTATGATCTATGAATTACAAAAATCCTATCTATGTCTTCAAACTTGCTCTAGTAGTTCTTATTGCCTTGTGAACTTGTATTCTCCCGATGGAACTCTTTTGTTGTTGCCTTGAATTGTGATATGAGATTTTTTCCCTTTTTCCAGGTGATGCCTGACTTCAACTTGAAATGTATTCCCATGCTCTCCAAGCGGGCTCCTGATTGCTGAACTTGAAAGTATTCCCATGCTCTCCAGGCGGGCTCCTGATTGCTGAACTTGAAAATATTACTTTGCAATCCAGGCGGGCTCCTAACTTTAAAACTGAAACGTATTCCTCTGCTATCCAGGCGGGCTCCTGACTTCAAAACTTGAAATGTATTCCTCTGGTATACATGCGGGCTCCTGCCTTCAAAACTTGAATGTATTCCTCTGCTATACAGGCGGGCTCCTGACTTCAAAACTTGAAATGTATTCCTCTGCTATACAGGTGGGCTCCTGACTTCAAAACTTGAAATGTATTCCTCTGCTATACAGGCGGGCTCCTGACTTCAAACTTGAAATGTGTGCCTCTGTTCTCCAGGCGGCTCCTGACTCTGTTCTCCAGGCAGGCTCCTGATTGCTGAAACTTGAAATGTATGCCTCTGTTCTCCAGGCGGGCTCCTGACTTCAACAAAATAGACAAAAACAAAGAAAATCTCTTGCCCCAGTTTGGTGACTGGGCATCATATTACCAGATATTAATAAGAATTTGAAAACTAAAACTTGAATTGTAATACCTCTGTCTCCAGTCGGGCTCCTGACTGCTGAAACTTGAAATGTATGCCTCTGTTCTCCAGGCGGGCTCCTTACTGCTGAAACTTGAAATGTATGCCTCTGTTCTCCAGGCGGGCTCCTGACTTCAACAAAATAGACAAAAACAAAGAAAATCTCTTGCCCCAGTTTGGTGACTGGGCATCATATTACCAGATATTAATAAGAATTTGAAAACTAAAACTTGAATTGTAATACCTCTGTTCTCCAGGCGGGCTCCTGACTGCTGAAACTTGAAATGTATGCCTCTGTTCTCCAGGCGGGCTCCTGACTTCAACAAAATAGACAAAAACAAAGAAAATCTCTTGCCCCAGTTTGGTGACTGGGCATCATATTACCAGATATTAATAAGAATTTGAAAACTAAAACTTGAATTGTAATACCTCTGTTCTCCAGGCGGGCTCCTGACTGCTGAAACTTGAAATGTATGCCTCTATTCTCCAGGCGGGCTCCTCTGTTCTCCAGGCGGGCTCCTGACTGCTGAAACTTGAAATGTATGCCTCTGTTCTCCAGGCGGGCTCCTGATTGCTGAAGCCTGAAAAGTATTCCCTTGTTCTCCAGGTGGGCTCCTGATTGCTGAACTTGAAAAGTATTCCCTTGTTCTCCAGGGGGGCTCCTGACTGCAACAAAATAAACAAACAAAGAAAATTTTCTGCCCCAGTTGGTGGCTGGGTACAGCATGTTATCAAATATTAAAAATTAAAAGCTGAAATTTGAATTGTACTTCCCTTGTTCTCCAGGTGGGCGCCTGATTGCTGAAGCTTGAAGTATTCCCTTGTTCTCCAGGTGGGCTCCTGATTGCTGAGCTTGAAAAGTATTCCCTTGTTCTCCAGGTGGGCTCCTGACTTCAAAACTTGAAATGTATTCCTCTGCTATACAGGAGGGCTCCTGACTTCAAAACTTGAAATGTATTCCTCTGCTATACAGGCGGGCTCTTGACTTCAAAACTTGAAATATATTCCTTTGCTATACAGGCGGGCTCCTGACTTCAAAACTTGAATGTATTCCTCTGCTATACAGGCAGGCTCTTATCTTCAAAACTTGAAATGTATTCCTCTGCTATACAGGCGGGCTCCTGACTTCAAAACTTGAATGTATTCCTCTGCTATACAGGCGGGCTCCTGACTTCAAAACTTGAAATGTATTCCTCTGCTATACAGGCGGGCTCCTGACTTCAAAACTTGAAATGTAATCCTCTGCTATACAGGCGGGCTCCTAACTTCAAAACTTGAATGTATTCCTCTGCTATCCAGGCGGGCACCTGACTTCAACAAAATAGACAAAAACAAGGAAAATTTTCTGCCCTAGTTTGGTAGCTGGGCACATGGGTGAGTGTTAAACATGAATCATTCTACCAACTATTGCTAAGAATTTGAAGACTAAGCCCTATTATCCAGGGAGGTCCCGACAACTGACAATTATAGATCTAAGCTGCATCTTCTAAAGGTATTACTTCTGCTAAGTTCTGTTATCTAAGAGGGTTTTAAACTACATCCTATTATCCAGGAAGGCCATGACAACTCCTAATTGAATCTTATCTTAAACATGCAAACATTGAAACCAACTTATATTCCTTTGGGATACACTTATGCTAAATTATGCTACTCATGATTGTTTTGAATTTTAACTAAGCCACATTTTCCTGGAGGGTCCTGAGAGTACGGTCAAACCTGTTTTGGTGCTTTCTCTTCCCCTACGGAGAGTTTCTCCGAAACAAATGAAATTTTCTGCCCCTATTTCAATCAAAGAAAAATCTTGTCAGTTTAAAATATAGTGGTTGGTTTGTAGCCTTGAACTTTGAGGGAGATTGCTCCGTCACTTCCCATGATGACTGATTTCCACTCGAAGACCTTGCTTGTTTATGGACTAACCCTTTTTTCTGTCGTCCTCATCACGTAAAATACCTTTTCTTTGTTTAACCCCAATATCCCCTATTGTTGTATTGCATGAACCGGCATTTCCCCAACCTTTGTTTCTCACATGAATTCCCAAAGCACGTCCATTGCCCCCACTCCGTGTATATGTTGTTCTTTCTTGACTTATCCACTAGCCTTGGCCTTGAGGTCTGTTGCTCCTTCACTTATCATGATAACTTTGATTTCTGCTTGGAAGGTCTTGCTCGTCACTAGTTTACCACCCTTTCATCAATCTTATCACAGGGAATACCTTTGATCTGTTCACCCTATCCCTTCATCTGTTGCATTGTTCATGAATTGATATACCAAGCCTTTGTATTTCACAAGGATCCCCAAAGCATGCTGATTATTACCAGCTCAGTGCTCTTGTTGTTGTTTCCTGACTTGTGACACTTTTGATGTGCTAGCCAGATCCTATTTTGTTCATTTGGAAAGCCGGTGGCAGATTTTGAAGTCATTTCTCACTTGTTATGACCAAACAGACTCAAGAGGAGGAAGTAAACAAAACAAATGGAACAGAGTAAAGGACAAAGGAAAGAGATGATTCCTAACGAGAAAACTACGAAGTAGAAACCTATCAGATGTGGATACCAACTCTAATGACCATGACATGCATTTCGAATTAATCGGCCCAATCTGTCCAACCAATCAACTTTCAGTTGCCATACTTTATTGCCCCAGAATTTCCATAACCTGATTACTTTGCCCGAACCTTGACCTTGTTCATCCTGCGGTGCCTTGAAAAGTTTTCCACCAATAGACCTTTCTCATTTGTTCATCTCTCAACTTACTTTCGCCTCAAGGTGCCCGTGAGGGTTTTCACCAATAAGACTCTCTCATTTTTTATTTCTCTCAGCTCCTGTCGCCTTACGGTGCCCGTAAATGTTTTCACCAATAAGACTCTCTCATTTTCAATTTTTCCTTGCTTGGACCAGAGTGCTGCCCCTGACATGAATCACCTCTACCTTCTTGACTTGGCATTTCTCGAAGATTGGTCGGAAGGTCTTTCTTTGGACCGTAATGTGGGCTTTTGGGTGGGGTTAGAAAAAAAAGGGTATCAAAAAGGGTCAAAACAATTCGAATGGGTTCAAAATTGCAACTATCGGAATCAAATCTCTTGCACAACCACAACTTCTGCCCCAGTTTCTTTCTTGGGGACTTTTGGATTTTTATTATGATGAGACCGAACCGTGAGGCTGCCTACGTATCCATAAAAGGAATCAGGTCGAACGTAGTTCATGTGATAGAAATTACTTTGTTGTTGTGATTTTTCTTCCTTTTTCTCCTCGCTCTCTTCTTTTCTTTCTTTCTTCATTTTTCTCTTTTTTGTGTTTTTTTTTTTTTTTACCTCTTTTTNAATAACCCATTCTCTTGTTCCTAGATAAATTCTAAAACATCAAATTGCTATGTTCAATACCCTTCTTTATCACTCATAAGATAAACGATATATTTAATCAATAATCAACAATCAACAACCCAATTCTCTAATTTTTCATGCTTTTCTATCAAACCCATCAACTCATATCTCATGAACTAGGGTTTATAATCATTAAACCAATGATAGAATCAATTAGAGGGTGAAGACATTACCTTTTTGAAGTTCAATCCCCTTGAATTCGAGTTCTAGGGTTTCTTCTCGCAACAATGATGTCCCAATCGAATATCTAATGATATGGAGGGTTTACCGATGTTAATAAGATGTTAGGAAATTAAAATTAACTTAGAATCACCATTAGAACTTACCTTGGATGGTGGAGGGACCTTTAAGGAGTTAGGTTTTTGAGAGCTTCCCTTTATAGAGCAAGTATTTATGTTTTGGGGCTGTGGGGACAAAGTATGGCTTTAAAATGACCCCCCATGAGCGCGCTTGCGCACCTGTAGGACTGACCGCGCTACTGACCGCGCAAAATGGCAGTAACACTGCCTCAAAAGAAGCGTGGCCACACTCGAGGCGCGCTTAGGGCGCGCATATTGCACACTGTTCTGTAAAACGCGCATAACTTTTTGCACAGAGATCCGTTTGGGCTTCAAAATATATCGTTAGAAAGCTATTTCAAAGGCCTACAACTTTCACGCTTTGAGTTTTCCAAATGCATTACAAATTGTCACTAAACCCTCCTGGAAGACGGACCTTCTGGAAACTTTGTTTATTTTGTCAAATCTTATGCACCTCACTTTCCATCTTGATTTTGAAACAACTATTTTCACCCATAATCATCCCGACGGGACTTCACATGTCCAAAATATAACCTTACTACTCCTTTGACTCATTCATACCTAAGCCAAATTTACGGGGTGTTACAATTTGATAGAGTAATGTTCTACTGGGTTTTTTCATTGATGCTTCAGGTCTCGCATTTGTGAGATATGAGTCGCAATTACGATGTTTGGCTTGCGTTTGATGTGTTCGCATTTGCGAACCCAGTGTTCACATTTGCAATGGGGTCTAGGCTTAACAATTATTGCATTTGCGAACATTTTGATTTCTTTTGCGAAGGTCCACTATTCGCAATTGCGAACTTCTCGTCGCATTATCGATGACAGCAGGGGTGGGAACTATGGAATGGAAATTGAGATAAAGTTACTCTTTTATGGCTTTCATTTGCTTGGACAAGAAAGTACAAGGGCGTGAATTATCGGTGTTAGGGATTCTCACAAGATTCATTGTTTTCTTTAATCAAATCCACTATAAATATAAAAATTTATCAATATTATTTAATAGAATTTATCAATATTAATTAATAGATTTTATAGTAGAATTCAAGTGAATAATTATCTAATAGAAGAATTAGCACCTTTGATGGGTAGAGTACTAGTCAAAAATGATACTCTTAACACATATCGAATAAAAGAAAAGTAGAATAATGCATGAAAAATATTTAAAAGAAACAACACATATAATAAAATATATGTTGAATAAATAGATGACCCTTAAATTTACCAAAAACTTTTATTTAGACACTCTGACTCATTCCATAATTTATTAGCTACAAGATCTCTGCTCTAAAGAGAAGAGGAACAAATAAAACTAGAAGCTCACGAAACGAAAAATAGTAAAGACACAAATGTAAACTAGTCAAGGGAGTGATCAAGATCCCCTTCAAAGGCCCATGGAGTCTCATTCCGAATCTCTGCCTCTTCTTCTGGGGTAAAGTCACTAGTGATAATGAAAATCTTCCAAATAGCTTCAAGCGTCTTGTTCTTAATCAAATTATCCACCGCCTCAGCGCACAACTCAAGCAAACTATAGATGTCAAGGAAATTTGCAGCTTCTAAGATTATAAAGATGGTTTTGAAGCCAATGCTCACAAATTCCTTGTCGAAGTTCTCGATATCTTCTTCATTTGAAGAAGTGGAGGAGTGAATCTTCATGTAATTGATCAAGGTTTCTTTGTCGACGTTGCTCATTGGGATGACACTAGAGAGAGCATCCATCTTAGACCATGTTCTTGATTGTTACAGACTGAATGGCAATGGATTCTTCCAATTCAAACTCATCACCATCTGACGACTTCAGAGTCAAAAACCTTTTCTCTGTGGTCGATGATGCTGCCTCTGCCATTGTTTAAGTTTTGGGTCTCCACTTAAGTGCTTGTTCTACCATCCAATTATATATGAATCATATGGGCAGGTTCGAATAAATAATTTTAAACACCAAATCAGATTATTATATATCAGATCGAATTAATATCTCTTGATTTCAAAGGTTATTGAGTTCAACTTTAAAGAATTAAATTATTTGCTAAGTTTTATTTTGTGGACAATCTAGCTTTAAATAAGATTTTTTTACAAAAAATACTTATCGGTAGCTTCGAATCTAGATTTATATCATATGAATATGACTTTATAGTAGATTATTTATTTTTTATGTATTTTAAACTGACTTTTGTGATGGGTTCTAATGAGTGAAATTATATGATTTTTGTCTAAAGAGTGCCGTTGACTTGGTTATTATCGCTTGATATTTTAATTTTAGCCATTCAACAAAGAAATTACTTCCTATATACTAGTTCTTATGATAGTGCTTACGTGGATACCGCGTTTAAATATTGTTAGAAGACTGAAGTTGCTTGTTTCCCTTTATATAGAATTTGTTTTTAAAAGAAAATTGACTTGTGTTGTACATTAATTATCGTTGTCGAGGAAAATATTATAGCAATTATAAAGTTTGTTTCATACTGTAAACATTATAGTCTTTTCGCTTGAAGGTGTTTGATTGGACACGAAGTTTAAGAAAGAAATACAATTATTGGGATGATGAAGGTATCTGCCAGGCACGCAAGCAAACAATGGCCAAGCATGGAAGGGAAAGTCTTGCCTTCTTCAATTAATTAACAAGAATATATATACAAGTCATGTAATAAACCTTAGTCCTAACAAATATAGAAAACTAGTCATAACAAATATGGAAAGAAAAACTCTCCTAGTCCTAAATATACAAATATATTTACTATCCATATATACTCATACACACATGCACACACACGCTTTAACACCCACCAACCCCCACCCCGCCCCGTTGGAACATTTGGATTATAAATTCCCAACTTGCACAAGAGAGTAACATACTAAGATTTTCCTAATCCCTTCGTAAAGATATCTATCAATTGCTCATATGAAGGCACAAAACTAGTACGAATATTCCCATTGTCAATCTTGTCACGGATAAAATGACAATTCACTTCAATATGTTTGGTTCTTTCATACAGACTGGATTCTTTGCTATGTGCAATGCTGCGTGACTGGCACAATAAAGATGAACAGAGGAAGTGTAATCACTCCCAAACTGTACAAAATTTTCATCAACCATTTCACCTCACAGAATTTCATTGCCATAGAACGATATTCAGCCTCTGCAGATGAACGAGAGACGACATACTGCTTCTTAGTCTTTCAAGATATGGGTGAGTCACCTAAAAAGATAAACCAACCTGTGAGCGAGTGTCACGTCAAGGGACAACCAGCCCAATCGGAGTCACACCATCCATAGAGATATAGATCATATTTGCTTTTTAACAAAATACGTTGTCCTAGATTCCCTTTCAAGTAGCGAACAACCGGTAAAGCTGCATCCCGATGCTCCTCTTTTGGTTGCTGCATGAACTGAGATAAAATATGAACACCATAGGTGTAAGGCCCCGAAAAATTTTTGCAAAGTAATTTAGGATTTCATGTTGCTAGGTAGGCTAATTAAAATATTTTACGTGCTATAAACATGATGGACATCAATTGAATTTGGTAAATAAGTGTATAAGTCTTATAATAAGTAATTTGAGGTCCAAGTAAAGGCCTAAGTCTAAGCCAAATTGGAAAGTTTCATAATGGGCTAAAATTCCAAATGAGTTCGCACAAGTCCACACTTTGGACGAGCATATATAAATATATATAAGGTGTTATGTGATGAACAACCTATCAAATGAAAGGTATTCGAGTCTAGTTTCTAATGCTTCAAACCGTTTGTCATTTGGACATTCCTACACAATGTTATGATCAATTTATCAAAGGCTAGCAAAATGCGATCCCGTGGAAATTCTGCGATCGCAAAACCATTACGCGGTCCGCATAATGGATCTGCGACCGCAAAAATCGTGGCAAAATGGACCAGTGTAGCCCAATTCTAGGCACCAGTTTTGCAGTGCATTATGCGACCCGCATACCAATTGTGCGGTCCATTATGCGACCGAAGACTCTGTTTCGGAGGCTTCATTTTCCTATTTTCATAACCCGACCCCATTTTGACATATAGGCTTGCTCAGTCGGGTTTACTCAGTTGAGCGCCAGTCGCGCTCCTCGATTTTGGGGCGTGACAAACTTGGTATCAGAGCCTAAGGTTTTAAAGTGTCCTAGGATGTGTCGGAGCCGAGTCTAGTAGAGATCCTTCTTATCGGTGTGTTGTCGACCAAATCTATAAGTTGGAGGCTATTCGGACATTTAGGAATTTCACCCTTCTTTGATACTCCAGATCGTGCAGTAGAGCTCAGGATAGGGAGCTAATTTCCTCGCTATGTCTTATTCCCAAGATGAGTAATGTTGATACCCTAATCCACGAGTTTGAAGCAGTAAGGGGGGAATGACCCCACCATTTAATCCGGGGGAGATTTCCCAAGAGTTTGTTAAGAGAATGTATCGAGCCATGGAGGGATTGGTAGAACCTATTGCTAAGGGGAGTGCCCTTGTCCTTATTAATGTCACTACACCACTAGATCATGTAGTATATCAGTACGGTACCAACGTGCGTTAGGGATGTCGAGTCGAGGGGCATCGATAAAGTTATTTCCCTATCAACCTAAAGTCACCAAGTAAGTCACTCCTCAGTACCTCATTATGAACAACACAAAATTCCTACTTGTTGTATATGTACATCCATATTGAAGAGTTCTCATAAACATGGTCTTAACAAGATGTTGAATCACAAAACATTGCACGCACCTACTCTTTGAACGAGATGCATTATTCGTGAACCCCCTCTATTACAAATTCTCCTATTTGCATCCTCTTGTGGAATTGAGTTCTATAGTTATGTCCTTTAATTGAGTTATAACTCTAGGATTAATACTTCCCACTTGCTTTCCTAAATTCTCAACAAGGGACTATACCTGATGAATTTCTTATAGAATCTTTTTATTTAAATGGACAACATCTGCTCACTTTTGCCTATGCATGCACCATCTTAAAGTTTACCTATGTGGTGTCAAGTTCCATGTAAAGAATCCAGTGTTGCGATCCTTCTCGAGTCACTCTTTTTCTCACTGGTGTATATGGCTTCTATGGTTTGAACAGTGACTCTACTCTCTTGCGAGTATCATCATGAAACCTTTTCACTGTCTAGTAACATGAGAGAATATCCCACCTCCTATCATATGTGTACATGTTGATTGAAATGGCTGCTTGTCCGTATAGATTCTTTGAGAAATTTGAGATTTTTACAAATCTTCATAGGAAGATCTTTTGTTTGCCCATCTCAGTATGACTTTCATGTCCACTAAGATCATTCCACAGTAAGTAGCTCACTTTGTTCCTAGAATTGTGGTTGCCCGTGACGTGGTCGTGTATTGCAGTTTGGGAATTAGTATAGCAGAAGCATGTCATGCTCATAATAAATGTTTATCTTCTCTTTATACCGCCACAACATGCGTTAATTGTGTTCCTTAGTTAGTGAATTCATTGGGCTTGTTTCCCAACACTTGTTCGATAACCATGAGAGAACGTGTCCTTCTATGTCACTGTAACACTTCCTTTCTCATAAGGACCATTAATAGGCTCTGTATCAAGACCTAATGCACTTTTGGGGGTTATCATAGCACAACACCTGTTTCTCATGTTTTTCTGTCTTTCATTAGCATCTGGGTATTTCTCAAGTCAAAATCCATGGAGAACTCATTATGAACATCTACAAACCTTCCATGATTATTTTGTACCGTCTCATTGGGTTCGGTTGTCTTTACACACTCGACTTCTAGAATCATTGACTATGTCATTGTCATGTGCGGGGAGTTTTGCTACCCTTGGTATTCCACCTCCCTGGGTGGATAGGATTGTTATTTGTCTTTCTCCCGGGAGTATCATGTTAACCATTAGAACCCCTCTAACGAATACATGATTTCATCCCAATATTAAGATGTCCTAGCTATGTGGTTTTACTCGTGAAAGGTTGAGATTAGATGCCTTCAGATTTTTGCACATATCATGAGCATATTGATTTGGAAGACAAGTTGTCGTATCTTTAGTTCTCTCATATAGGATCAATTATCAGGAAGGGTTAAGCTGTTTGAAATATGATAATCTCATAAGTGTTCAACTTCTTTTCATCCTCATGGGCTTGTGGAATAGATTCCTTGTGTCAGTTAACGTTAGGAATGTAATTCAACTTCATGTATTTTGAAACCCATGCCGCATTCAAGGTGCCAGAGTATTCTCATTCTTGATAAACTGATTTTCCCTACACTCCAGGGGACGATTGGGTCATGTACTTGGATATTCCTCCTTAATGATTCCTATTGCCAATGTCCTAGTTACCTCTATGCCTCATTTGTCTAATAATTGATGTCGTCACAATGATTAACCATGTCAGTATTGTTGGTAGTAATCTTCGTGTCACTTAGCATATAACCTCATGAAATACTCTGCTCAGCACATTAATGATTTTCTGGATAATTCTAGCCCAATCTTGAACTATGTTGTTCCCCATTGCATTAAATCTATTGGGTATTGAAGGTTCAAACAAGTCAAAGAGGAAGCTTCACCGTGTGATCACATATATTCGATAGGTAATTTTATGGTCAGTTTATGATAGCACATCTTAGAGTAATTGTTGAAGGTCATCACAGGTTTAGCGTGGGTGTTCACGTAGAGATTTAGAGTTTAGGAAGGTGAACGGGTTATTCTCAATATTTTCTCCCTGAAGATGTTACGTGAATTGATAATGAAGGTGAAATAAGTGTAGTTCACATTAGGCCGCACTATGAGTATGATATTTTCCCATCGTTGTTCTCCCTGTATTATCTCTTTTCATATGTCTATGTCTAAGAAGGTAGTTGGAAATCCTTTGTGCATCATTCCGGTGGATATTATTGAAGGAGAAGTTAATGGATAGTTGGTCTATGTAGGGTATCCATTTGTCATCCTTGTTAGGTAAGTTTGGGGGTGGAGATTGTCTCCGCGAATGTGTTATGGCGAAGTCTGTAAGTATAAGAGGCCACATTGAAGGCCGAGAGTGTTGTGGAAATAAAGTATTTTCTCTTGATTGTATAACAATTGGTTTTGATTTGAAAGGTACCTTATAGGTGTTATGATTTAAAAATGTGCAGACCATGTTCAGGTATCATTATGATAATGTAGTGCTTATAATGTTGAGATTAGTGTTATGGATATATACGTTGTGGTGCTTTGTCGAGTTGTGGATGTGTTGTTAGGATGGTTTTGGTGGTTCTCTGGCAGGTCGATAGGCCTAGTTACAAAGGAGATTCTGCCGAAATTTCTGAAAATTTTTGGGAGTTAGTCAAAATTTAGGGACCCGAGGTAGGTTATAAAAGAGATATGTTATGTTAGGTGTTTGGGGCGGACTCTTTTTCTCATTCAAGGACGAATGATCCTAAGCGGGGGAGAATGTAAGGCCCGAAAAATTTCGCAAAGTAATTTAGGATTTCGTGTTGCCAGGTAGGCTAATTAAAATATTTTACGTGCTATTAACATGATGGACATCAATTGGATTTGGTAAATAAGTGTATAAGTCTTATAATAAGTAATTTGGGGTTCAAGGAAAGGCCTAAGTCTAAGCCAAATTGGAAAATTTCATAATGGGCTAAAATTCCAAATGAGTTTGCATAAGCCCCCACTTTGGACGAGAATATATAAATATATATAATGTGTTATGTGATAAGCAACCTATCAAATGAAAGGTCTCTCGAGTCTAGTTTCTAACGCTTCAAACCGTTTGTCATTTGGACATTCCTACACAAAGTTATGATCAAATTACCAAAGGCTGGCAAAATGCGATCCCGTGGCAATTCTGAGATCGCAAAACCATTATGCGGTCTGCATAATCGATCTGCGACCGCAAAAATGGTCGCAAAATGGACCAGTGTAGCCCAGTTCTGGGCACCAGTTTTGCGGTGCATTATGTGACCCGCATACCAATTGTGCGGTCCATTATGCTACCGCAGACCCGAGTTCGGAGGGTTAATTTTCCTATTTTCATAACCCGACCCCATTTTGATATATAGGCTTTGGGGTTCATTTTGGGGTGATTTTATGAGCATTCTAGAAAGAGGTGAGAGCATTTTATAGAGAGAAGGAGGAACCCAACATTCAAATCATCCAATCTTGCATAAGTCTTCAAGAATCAAAGAACCCAATCACAAGTTCTTCATCAAAGAGGTAAGCTTCCATACCCCATAATTTCAATTTCGGGATTTTGATTAAAAATAGGTCATGAGAAGTATGATTCTTGGGTGTAATAGAATTATGGATACATGCATGTACAAATTAGGTTTGTGGGAAGATTGTTGAACACGAATAAGTAAAGATTGGGTTGGAGAAGTGAAGGAAATCTTGTAGAAAAGCTTTGAAATCAAGATGCACAACTAGTGTTTGATTAAATGCTCAAATGAGCTGAAACCATGAGTATCTCCCTAATTTGTGTTCGATTTTGTTATGTCTCAAAGTAGATTGGGATTGCTAGAATTTCCGGAACGTTGTAGTAACTTAAGGAAAGCTTAAACAAGGTATGTTGGCTAAACATTCTCTCTTAGAATCGAATTCCATAAATATTTTCATAAGTTCAAGTATGGTTGGCTCAAAGTTCATAAATCTTATATTCCGGGTTATTACCCCTAAACTTGACTATTCCGAAATGAGCCTTACGAATAAAGATATATATATTCTAAGTATGAGTTGCATAATAAAGTGTTACGGCTTTGAGTAGTGTTTCAAATAAAAGCTAGTATGCCAGATTGTGTGAGAAAACTCGATATGGTTGATATTCCTAATTGCTCTTATGTATTGTGCCTAGTTGTTGGTAATCTATAAAGATGTTTGAAATGAATTAAATGAATTTGTGTTGCAAGAATATATGTGCAAGATGTGTCTCAATGCTTTCAATATGCTATTTTGTCAAATAAGAATGTGTGAAGAATGTGAAACATGTGCCAAAATTTCTAGACTTCAAGTAGACTTTGATTTGAGATTGTTATGCCGAAATGTATGAAATCCTCTTTATGCTTACGACCTATAATTGCTCTCGTATGTGCCTATTGTCTTGAATTGAAAGGTTTAATGTTGAAATTGAAAATGATGTGAAATGTGGGGGAAAAGAGCTTGAGTTATGAAATGTGGCCTAGTGCTAAGTATGATGTAATGATTGTGGCCCCAAGTGCCGATGAACTGATATATCTGAAATAAAAATTGAAATGAGATGACTGATGGAAAAGGGAAACGTCTTGGTAAGACGGCTTAGCCGATCGGGCCATGATCTGACGCCATGCCGCACACATGGTGGTATTGTGTTGATATCGAAAATGGAAAGTGACAATGAAATTGTGATTGAGGTACACGTCTCAAATAAGACAGCTTAGCCGATCGGGCCAAGATCGGACTCCGTGCTAAGATTCACGGTGGAATATGTATATGTATAGATTGGCATAGAAATTCTGATTGAAACTAGGAGTTGGTTGTGATGTGCATATTGTGAACAATGGTATTGTGAATTGTGGTGAATCGGTATTAAAATATCTTCTGTCCAATAATAGTATTGTCTTCATATCCCGAGTTTCATTTTCACCATATGAACTTTCGTATATTGAAAAATTGTTCTGTTTAACTTGGTCTTTGGATATCATTGTTTGTTACTTGTTGTTTACATGATTGTCTTTTCTTATATTGGTATTCTATTTTGAAAGAGGACTTTTAGCTATTCATACTAGTACTATTCGACAGTACTAACGTCCCTTTTGCCGGGAGCGCTACATCTTTAAATGGATGTAGGTGGTTCCGTAGCAGACAGTGTTGGTCGCAGCTAGTGGCGCATCCTCTTTTCAGCTAACTTGGTGAGCCCCACTTCATTTCGGGGTCAGTATCATCTGTTAATCATGTACTTGTATATTGAGGTATAGTCGGAGCCTTGTTGCTGGCATTTCCATATTTCTCTTCAGTTGTATTTGGAGGCTCCGTAGATAGGTTGTGGGTGGTGTCGGGTATTGGAATTAATTTAGAAATTTTGATATTTGGCAAAGTTGTATAAAAATTGTAATATTTTGAAAATTATGAACAAAGTTGCTAATGGAAATGAAATGGAAGTCGTTGATAATATATTTATAGAATTTGATTAATGGTGTACATTTCCGCTTTATTCAAAGACGAATTTGGGTAGTATGAAACCCAATAGGCTTGCTCAGTCGGGTTTGCTCGGTTGAGCGTCGGTCGCGCTCCTCGATTTTTGGGGCGTGACAGGGTAAATGAAGCCAGAAGCTAAAGTGTTGTTGAAATTGATTAACACGCAGCTATTACCATGCAACCATGAGAGGATGATCAGTCGTGAAAGGGTCTGCATGCTTTACTTCCTAATGACTGGTAAAAAGGTGAATGTGGTCCGGTTGATACACAGCCAGATAGCAGATGCAAGAACAAGCAAGAGAGTTGATAGGTAGTTCTTTGGCAACATACTGACACAGTATCTGCTAACAGAGGAGGTAGAGGAGGAACGAGATTTTGATGAAGTCATTCTAGTGCCCCTCCGACAAACGCACATCGCCAGTATCCGAGCGAAAGAGGAGAGAGATATGTCTTCACTAACAGGTGCCGAGCGCAATGCTCGCGATGACAGCTTTATGGCCCATTTATATGGGATGATGGACTTGCGGCTTCGGATTGGAGGGAGTCCAGCTACTCCGGAGGAGAGGGACAACTTGAATGAGCGCTTTCCACTCCATGCCCATGCACAGCGTCTGGTTGGGCTTGGTGATGGCTAGAGACTCCCTAAGCACAAGGATTTCAACAGTCCAGAGTGCTCAGTGGCCGAGCTAGAGCAGTCTGAGCAGGAGATTGAGGATGACGCGATGAGGGAGCAAAGGATGAAGAATGGACAGCTGCAGATGGAGCCTTCTACAATGAGGGCGATGATGATGACTGATCAGGAAGTTTTTCCTACCACCTTACTTGTTTTTATTACTTTATATATGCACTGAGTACACTGCATGAATTAAGGGTGGGGTGGGTGATTCTATATTCTTTGTGAATTGTAAATATTAGATAAACGAATAGTGTCTTGTTTTATTTTTATACTAGCGTCTTCTTTTCTATTTTAGCATAGAAGATATATAGAAAAAAGACATTTTAGTTTAGTATTCTAGCTTTAGTCTTTAAGATTGCTTTAATAGTTTAATTTGAAAAAGAAATATAAAAAATCGAATATATATATATATATATATATATATATATATATATATATATATACACACATAATTAGACTTTTCCCAGCAATGGTCTCCTAGACAGTTTTCTTGAGGGATTAAAGTCTAACCAAAAAAACACACACAAAAAAACCTAAAAAATTCAAAAATATATCTTTTTATTCTTTTAGGTAGAATAACCCCCGGTAGTTTTTCTTTGTGCCTCGATTCTTTTTTAGGGAATATAGTCGAACCGGATAGTAATTTTTGAAAATGCTTATGATGCCTTGTTGAGTAGATAACAAGTTTATTTACACTTTGTGCTTAATGCTTAATATTGGTGGCTCCGTGAATACTTACAATTGTGTGATAGTCGGAATGAAACCGTCCTTTGTGAGTCATGTGCTATATGTGGTGAGAAATTGTGTCACGGCCCCAGTTCGCCCTCCATGAACCATCGTGCCGGCACCTAGTCTCTTCGACTAGGTAAGCTTAATTTGCGGAAAAGAAACCAAGAATTTGCGGAAGTAAAACAATTTAAAACGGAAATAAAGAAATAAACAGTTTTAAATGTGCCACTCGGCATACACCATATCTAACTCTCAAAACCAACGTATAAATCCAAGACCTGGAAACCCATGAATCACAAGCTAAGAAGTACTACATAGCTCTAACTCCAGAATGTCTAACAAGAACTGAAAAGACAGAAGGGCTAAAACTAAACAGCAAGAATAGAAAGAGACTCCTAGGTCTGCGGACGCGGAAGATATACCTCGAAGTCGCTATAGCAGTCGCCTCGCCTCAGGGGTGGTAGGACTGAGTCGAAGTACCTGGATCTGCACGTGAAAAACATGCGCAGGAATGGCATGAGTACACCACAGTGGTACTCAGTAAGTGTCAAACCTAACCTCGATCGGGTAGTGACGAGGAAGGTCAGGACCCTACTGAGGTTAAATAAAATATAAGGGTTAACAGTGTGCAATAATACAGTATAAATAAATGTAACAGTAAGAAATAACATAGAATTGAAAGGGCAACAACAACTAGAACAGAGACAAACAAACCACGGAAAGAAATACAGCTCAACACAGAGATAACAACCGGGGCACCTTCCAGGATACCGTCCTGTAGTCCCAATTACAACTATCCGGTGGATCTCCCGGGATACCATCCCGTAGTCCATCATATATGTGTTCGAAGGATCTTCCGGGATCCCGTCCCGTAGTCCAACTATCAATGCGTGGGGAATCTACCGGAAATCCCGATCCGTAGTCCCCAAATATAATGTGTGGATCGGGTGGCACGCCGCCATGGGTATGTTGTTCGAATGGGTTGTCGTATTTTGTTAATTTTGTCGGATTTCGAGACGTGGGCCCGGGGGCCGGATTTGAGCAATTTCGGGATTCTTGATGTAAATTGGATATTTTCGAGTGGGCTTTGTTGCCTTAGCATATTTTAATAGTTATGTACTGATTGTGGCTAGATTTGGAGCATCCGGAGGTTGATTCGTGAGGGCAAAGGCATCGCGGGCTAGAGTTGGACCAGATCGAGGTGAGTAATGATTTTAAATGTTGTTCTGAGGGCATGAAAACCCGGATTACACAACGTTCGGCTGTGTTGAGGTGACGTACACACTAGATGACGAGCGTGGGGTCGTGCACCGTTGGGGATTGTGACTTAGTCCATCCCGAATGACTATTTTTCTGTATATTTGGTAGCTAATTGTTTGATATTATTATACTTTGGGCTAAATACCATATTTGGGCTTCGTGCCAACTGTTTGAACCCTTAGGAGATCGTTAATGATATTTTCCGTTTGATTTCATACTTGTGCTCAGTCATGCCATATCTTTCAATGTTTTCAAAACTCAGCTATGTTAATCTGTTTTAGAAACCTTAAATGATGTTTTAACGATATTTTGAGCTGAGCTGCATATTTT
>NC_031994.1:30582086-30594339 GCF_001879085.1 Nicotiana attenuata
GATAAGGGCTTCGATTAGGCCCAGAGTCGTCGCAGTGGGGTGTGCCAGTTGTTGTTTGTCAAAGAAGAAGGACGGATCGATGAGAATGTGTATAGATTATCGGCAATTGAACAAGGTCAAAAATCAAGAATAAGTACCCATTGACGAGGATTGATGATTTGTTCGACCAGCTTCAGGGTGCCCAAGTGTTTTCTAAGATCGACTTGAGATCTGGCTACCATTAGTTGAGGATTAAGGCGTCTGATGTCCCTAAGACAGCTTTCCGCACTCGGTACGGGCATTATGAGTTCTTGGTGATGTCGTTCGGGTTGACGAATGCCCCAGCAGCTTTCATGGATTTGATGAACTGAGTGTTTAGGCCTTACTTGGATTCGTTCGTGATAGTCTTCATTGATGATATTTTGATTTATTCCCGCAGTTAGGAGGAGCATGAGCAGCATCTGAGAGTGGTTCTTCAGACTCTGAGAGATAATCAGTTGTATGCTAAGTTTTCGAAGTTTGAGTTCTGGTTGAGTTCAGTCGCTTTCTTGGGTCATATGGTTTCAGCAGAGGGTATTCAGGTAGATCCAAAGAAGATAGAGGCAGTCAAGAACTGGCCTCGACCCACATCAGCTATAGAAATCTGGAGTTTCTTGGGTTTGGCAGGCTATTACAGTCGGTTCATGGAGGGGTTTTCATCTATTGCAGCCCTGATGACCAGGTTGACCCAAAAGTGTGCCCAGTTTAGGTGGTCGGATGAGTGCGAGGCGAGCTTCCAGAAGCTCAAGAGAGCTTTGACTACGGCGCCAGTGTTGGTTTTGCCCATAGGTTCAGGCCCATATACAGTTTATTGTGATGCATCTCGTGTTGGGCTTAGTGCGGTGTTGATGTAGAATGGCAAGGTCATTGCTTATGCTTTGCGTCAGTTGAAGATTCATGAGAAGAACTATCCAGTCCATGATTTGGAGTTAGCAGCAATTGTTCACGCGCTGAAGATTTGGAGGCATTATCTGTATGGCGTGGCATGTGAGGTGTTCACGGACCACAAGAGTTTGCAATACTTGTTCAAGCAAAAGGAGCTAAATTTGAGGCAGAGGAGGTCGTTAAAGTTGTTAAAAGACTATGATAGCACCATCTTATATCATCCGGGAAAGGCCAATGTGGTGGCCGATGCTTTGAGTAGGAAGTCAGCCAGTATGGGCAGTCTTGCGTATATTTCGGTCGGTGAGAGACCGCTTGCTTTGGATGTCCAGGCTTTGGCCAATTAGTTCGTGAGGTTGGATATTTCTGAACCCAACCGTATATTAGCTTGCATAGTTGCTCGCTCTTCTTTTTTGGAGCGTATCCGAGATCGGCAGTATGATAATCCTCATCTATGTGTCCTCAGAGACACGGTGCAGCACGGAGATGCCAAGTAGGTCACACTAGTAGATGATGGAGTTTTGAGGATGCAGGGTCGTATCTGTGTGCCTAATGTGGATGGACTTCGGGAGTTGATTCTAGAGGAGACCCATAGTTCCCGATACTCTATTCATCCGGGCGCCACCAAGATGTATCAGGATTTGCGCAACATTATTGGTGGAGGAGAATGAAGAAGGACATTGTTGCGTATGTGGCTCGGTGTTTTAATTGTCAGCAGGTTAAATACGAGCATCAGAGACCTGGTGGTTTATTCCAGAAGATTGAGATTCCTGAGTGGAAGTGGGAGGGTATCACTATGGACTTCGTTGTTGGACTCCCACGGACTCAGAGGAAGTTCGATGCAGTGTGGGTTATTGTTGATAGGTTGACCAAGTCAGCATATTTCATTCCTGTGGCAGTCTCCTATTCTTCCGAGAAGTTAGCTGAGATCTATATCCGGGAGATTGTTCGTCTTCATGGTGTGCCCGTATCTATTATCTCAGACCGAGGTACGCAGTTTACCTCACATTTCTGGAGAGCAGTTCAGCGAGAGTTGGGCACACGGGTTGAGTTGAGCACTACGTTTCATCCTTAGACGGACGGTCAGTCCGAGCGGACTATTCAGATTCTGGAGGATATGCTCTGAGTTTGTGTCATTGACTTTGGAGGCTCGTGGGATTAGTTCTTGCCTTTAGCAGAGTTTGCCTACAATAACAGTTACCAGTCGAGTATTCAGATGGCTCCTTATGAGGCTTTATATGGTAGGCGGTGTCGGTCGCTGGTTAGATGGTTTGAGCCGGGAGAGGCTCGGTTGTTGGGTACGGATCTAGTGCAGGATGCCTTGAACAAGGTCAGGATCTTTCAGGGTAGGCTTCGTATAGCTCAGTCTAGGCAAAAGAGTTATGCCGACCGTAAGGTTCGTGATTTGACATTCATGGTCAGTGAGCGAGTATTGCTTCGGGTGTCGCCTATGAAGGGCGTGATGAGATTTAGAAAGAAGGGTAAGCTTAGCCCTAGGTTCATCGGCCCGTTTGAGATTCTCGATCGAGTGGGAGAGGTGGCTTACAGACTTGCGTTGCCGCCGAGCTTGTCAGCCGTGCACCCAGTGTTTCACGTGTCCATGCTTCGGAAGTATCACGGCGATCCATCCCACGTGTTAGACTTCAGCACAGTCCGGTTGGACAAGGACTTGTCCTACGAGGAGGAGCCGGTAGCTATTCTAGACCGGCAGGTTCGTCAGTTGAGATCAAAGAGTTTTTCTTCTGTTTGTGTTCAGTGGAGAGTTCAGCCTGCTGAGGCATCGACCTGGGAGTCCGAGTCCGATATGCGGAGCCGTTACCCCATCTTTTCCCCGACTCAGGTACTTCCTTCTTATGTCCGTTCAAGGACGAACTGTTGTTTTAGAGGTGGAGGATGTGATGACCCAAAAAGTCATCACTTGTTTTAGAAACAAATTCAGCATTTTGAGGCCTAAAAACCTCCTTTTTACCTCACCTCGATTGGCGTGCGCAGTCCGGGCGCGTAGCCGGAAAGCCAGTATATGAAAATCTGTGAAAAATAATGAATTTTGCCTTTAAAATGAATTTAAGTTGATTTCGGTCAACATTTTGAGCAAATGGACCCGGATCCGTGTCCCGACGATCCCGGGAGGTCCGTAAGAAAATATGGGACTTGGGCATATACCCGAAATCGAATTCCGAGGTACCTAGCCCGAGAAATGAATTTTTAAAGAAAATTATTTTTTGAAAAATAGATGAGTTTTAGAAAATGAAATGTGTTTGAAACTTGATGGTATCGGGCCCGTATCTTGGTTCTAGAGCCCGGTACAGGTCTTATATATGATTTGAGTCGAGCCTGTGATATTTGGTAAGAAACAGACTTGAAATGACGTGAATCGGACCTTATTTGCGAAAATTAGAAAAATTGATGTTCTTGAGTGATTCATGATTTTGATGCTAAATTCATAGTTGTTAATGTTATTTTGGTGTTTTGAATGCACGAGCGAGTCCGTATGATGTTTTTGGACTTGCGTGCATGTTTGGTTTGAGCCCCGAGGGCTCGGGTGAGTTTTGGATAGGCCACAGAGTGAAATTGGACTTAGGAGTTTGCTGGTATGTTGCAGGTCTGCAGGCTTTGCATTTGCGAAGCCTGGCTCACAAATGCGACCTCGCAAATGCGAGGAATTCATCGCAAATGCGAAGTGACCTGGTATGCCTTGGGGTCGTAAATGCGATGTCGCAAATGCGAAAGGGCAATCGCATTTGCGAAGTGGCCCGGATTTCCCCAGTGTCGCAAATGCGACAGATACATCGCAAAAGCGACTTCGCAAATGCGAAAGTCACTTCGCAAATACGAGCATAGCAGGGTCTGGGTTCGCAATTGCAAACCCCGGTCGCAATTGCGACATCAGAGACCTATAAATCCACACTTAGACGCATTTTCAACCATTTTTCATATCTTCTCAAAACATAAACACTCTAGGGCGATTTTTCAAAGGCAACTTCTTCTCCAAATCGATTGTAAGTTATTCTAACTAGTTTTCTTCAATCCTTAACATCTTTTCACAAGATTTCAACTCAAAATCAATGATTTTCATGGGGGAAATTGGGTGTTTTGGGTAGAACCTAGGTTTTTCAAATTTTGAGGATTTGGACCTCGATTTGAGGTCCGATTTCAAAACAAATTGTATATTTGAGATCGTGGCTGAATGGGTAGTCGGGTTTTGGTTCGAACCACGGGTTTTGACCATGTGGGCCCGGGGTTGATTTTTGACTTTTTGGGAAAAACTTTAGAAAACTTATTTCCATGCATTAGAATTGATTCATTTAGCATTTATTGATGTAATTAAGTAACTTGTGACTAGATACGAGTGAATTGGTGGTGGAATCAAGAGGTAAAGCGATAGTTGAGGCTTGAACTGCGTTCGTGGCATCGAGGTAAGTGTTTGGTCTAACCTTAGCTTGAGGGATAGGAGTTTGGTCTTATATGCGATGTGTTAATTGTTGAGTACGATGTATAGGTGTGGTGACGAGTATCTATTCGTCGGTGTCAAGCATGCCCGTGAGTCTTATGTTATGCTTAATGTGACTCCATTTATATTGCTCATGTTTAATGTGGTGGTTGCTATTGTTGAGCAAGGTTGTGGAAAGAATATTGGTAATTGTATATTGAAGAGCGTTCGCTCAAGTTGTAAAGTGATTTATGGAGGTATAATTGGCAATTGAACCTTATAGAGTATTGGCTCAAATTGTGAATCAAATTGTGAAGTAAATGTGAAAATGAGAAGAGGGTTATGGTATTGATCCCTTGCCGGGACGTTGTTGTTTTGATATTGTTCCCTTGCCGGGATTTTTATTATGATTCATTTGTTCCTTGCCCTTATTGTTTGTGTATGTTGATTGGGTGAGGAAGAGTGTAAAGCACGAAGGGTGATGCTGTGCATTGTTTTGGTGAGAGAATGTTAAAGCACGAAGGGTGATGCCGTGTATTATTATTATTATTATTATTTTGTGAGGAAGAGTGTAATGCACAAAGGGTGATGCCGTGCCGCACGATGTACCATTCCGTGCCGATTATATTGATTTTTATTGTGAGGATGAGAGTAAAAGCACGAAGGGTGATGCCGTGCAGTTTATATTGATTTTTATGGTGAAGATGAGAGTAAAATCACGAAGGGTGATGCCGTGCACTTGTTTGATTTCTGATTCTTGTTGATAATTGAACTTTGTAGTGTTCCATACATTTTCTTGCTGTCCTCCTATTGTCATTGGATATTTCCCCACAGCATGTTTTCCCCCTCCCATCCTGGAATATATATTTCTGTTTTTATTTTCCGTTGTACATTATTTATATGCACAGGTTTATTTGCTGGTCTTGTCCTAGCCTCGTCACTACTTCGCTGAGGTTAGGCTAGGCACTTACCAGCACATGGGGTCGGTTGTGCTGATACTACACTCTGCACTATTTTGTGCAGATCCCAGTGCTGCAGATTTCGGACCGCAGTGAGATTTTCCGCTTCTTGATCATCAGGCGACCCGAGGTAGTCCTGCAGGCATCCGCAGGCCTTGGCGTCTCCCTCTATCTATTTTCCTGTTTCTTTATGTAATCCTAGAGACAGTATTTTTGTTATTTCTTTCAGGCCCTTATTTGTTGTACTCTTAGACAGTCTGTGAAGTTGTGACACCAATCTTGGGTAGTTTTGTTATGGAATGGTATTAGCAGTACTATTAAACTTGAAATTTATTCTTCCGCTTGTTAAATTTTGTTGATTATAAATGGTTGGCTTATAACTGTTAACGAATTTAAAAATGGAAACAAGGCAAATAATTCAGTTGATTGGCTTGCCTAGCTTTCACTAGTAGGCGCCATCACGACTCCCGAGGGTGGGAAATCCGGGTCGTGACAATTGGTATTGTCAACTCACAGGTAGGCCTCATCGGCCTAAGTTGAGGGTTACCCCTTCAAAGTTACAGAGTGGTACGATCGGGCCAAGTATGGCATCGTTTCCAACCACGCCTCTCTAGGTTTGGGGCGTGACAAACTTTGTATCAGACCAGTTCTATCCTAGGGAGTCTACAAGTCGTGTCTAGTAGAGTCTTGTTTATAGATGTGTTGTGCACTAGGTTATATAAACAGGAAGCTACACGACATTTAGGAGTTTGTTACCCTTCTTACAAATCCAAATCGTGCTATAGAGCTGAGTCATGAGAGTCTGAGTCAGGACTTATGTTTGCTAATGATATAGAGCTTCTTGCAAATAGAAAAATTACAGCTAGCCAGAGGGCTAATACAGTAACAGGTAAAGGCACTAATAGAGAGAGAATTCTTTATGACGTGGCCCTGTTTAAGGCCCTATCAGATCATGCATACCAGATGTGCAAATTTCCAGCTTAAGATCCTAAGATGGGAATATCAAACACACCCCATGAACAGCAAGCCATGGGAGTATCTGAAGGTAAAATTATAAGTTTCAACAAGTAATAGAAGCAAGGTGAAGAAGGGTACGAGGTACTTTGTTAGTGAAGATTATCAGTATTTACAATTCAGAAAGAGAAATATACATTCTAAGTTACCTTCAAGAGTAACAGAGGTATGTACAATTGGCCACACCCATCTCAGTTATGCCCTATGGGAGCTAACAGATATAGTTTAAGAGAAGGATGGAATATCAGGATGCAGCTAGGGTTAGAGTAACCCAAAATGGTGGATGGATTGTTAGGTTAGATGACATTTCCGGAGGATAACGTAAACAGGATAATAGTTCTCCTTGTGAGACACCCAAGTGGTGCACTCTAGAATAGTATAGCCAGATATGAATACTAGAATTTTCAGAAAATTGAAAAGATAGGCATTGGAATCCTAGAAGGGATAAATATTTACCTTAGTATGACTCCCGTCCCCAGTAAAGAGAGAATGTTAGACGGCCCGAAGAGCCAATGAGCTGGAGCAAGGGGAGCTAAAGTGAAAGAATGTTTCATTGAAGTTTTCAGAATAAGGTAACATACAAAAATATTAGTAGGAGAATAAGAAGAAAGTAATTGAAGCATTGTGAGTAAGATGCGATAAATGGGTGATAACAGTAAATCAAAATATGACAGGATGATGGAGTCTATAGTCAAGTGAAGGAAAAGACAAGAGGAGACAGAACTTGAGACAATAAAAGAGTATAAGACATAAAGTCATATCCTCATTTAGAGAAAGGAGTTAGTGACTCCAAAGTGATTACCAGAAGGAAAAGTTAGACCCCCGGAGTAATAGAAATCAGTATGGTCTAGTGAACAAGATAAATTGAACATGAATTAGGGATCAGAAGATATGATAATAGTCGACATCAAGAGAATTTCAGAGATTAATTCCGGCAATAATAGAATGGACAATAGAAGAATAACCTTTAAAGGTCATTTAGGAAGATGCTTCCCTAAATCAAGCACTGTGAGCAGATTTAAGCTTAAGGGAAAAAGTATGCCAATTACACTCGGTGTCACCTTCGTGCGTAAGAAATTCAATTATCCCTGGTACAGAAGAGTTACCGCAAGGCAAGTAAGAGACATTAAAGATGTGAAAGACGCACAAATGCGGTAAAAAGGGGGGGAAGATGGTGTGATATGGTATTAAGTCGGAGTTATGTGGTTCAGGTAATTATGGAATAGTGAAGAAAAAATGCGGTAAAAAGGCGAAAGAAATGAGATTGGATTTATTCATATCCTACAGATATGTTACGACTCTAAAACATTATGTAGCACAATGCCGGGGAGAGGCAGTAAGGGTTCTCACCCAGGATGTTATTGATAAATAAGTGTGAATGAACACTTGATACATAAGGAGCCAGTGCGAGAGGTAATTTAAGACAAAGGAAATAACCCAAGAGACGTTACGCATACTATAGATATGAGTATGGACCGATGAGTGGTTAGTTGATTCAGGAAGAGCCTAGTTATGGCTAGACAAGAGGTCTAAGATAAATCCGTAGATCATGCAAGACAAACGCAATGAAAGCCAACATAGGAAATTCAGTCTCGCAAATACGAGATGGTAATCCTAGAGAAATATTCAGATAGGAGTCGGGGTAGTTAAAGGTACCGTATAAGTGTTACAGAAATAAAGAGAGTGCCATTGAGGAGATATTTATAATTTCAGTTCAGAAGTAACCCTACGAGCACAAGGGCGCGGAGGTAAGTAACTAAGGATAATAATAGGCGAGTAAGAACATCAAAAATTTCGTCGGTTATAAGATGTAATAAGCTCGCGGCTTTACAAGAGTCAGAGGGTCCCTCCTAAGTACTACAACGAAAGAATAGCTGAAAAAATAAGGAAGAAGGCTTCAACCTAAGCATAGTAAGTTGAAGAAGAAATGGTCTTGTAATAATAGTCTCACTAAACATTGTATGCACTCCGTAGGAAAGTGACACCTATCGTGGCTAATGAACGGGAAGTAATTATCAAAAGTGATATTTGAAATCATATGAGTTATAGGAAATTGCAGTATTTGTAGGCACTAAGATAAGCCAAGTATTCATGCAGCAAGTGGCATAACGACCAGGAAAAGTAATTGCTTATGTTTATAGACAACTAAAAAGGCACGAAAGGAAATCTATGGTGCTAGCAAGTTAAAGGAAGGTTGCGAGTAGTATAAATAGATATGTGTAGGTCGCAATCTAAAGGATGGTAGAGCGACAAGGTTTTAGGTATATAGGAGTAAGGATAAAGAAATGTGAGTAAGAAGATGACAAGAATAGGAAAGTCCTCGGGATTAAGCCCATCAAGCAAAAGAGCTGATGGTTTTTGTATGTTATAGAAAGCTCAATATAGCCTAAACGAACTCGGAGGAGTCTAAGACTAGGAGTATTTAGAAGAGATGAAATGTTGCCCTGGTAGTAGAAGGGTGTAATTGTGATAGATAAGAGGATGTCGTTTAGGCCTTGATTAGGTAATGATATAAGATGAACCAAGTTGGGATGCCATGAAATACGATTATTGAAGTATAATATCGTTGTGGATCAGACAAATCACTTCAAATGTTCCCCGATGAGACGTGAGCCCTAATGACAATATATTACGTAAGAGGTTTCAAGTTATCAGTGGTAGATTATAGATCAATATTAAGGTGAATCAAAAAATAGATGGATAAAAGTTCCAAAGTATGAGAGGAGATTAGGATGTCATTGTTTAGATGAATAGTAATACAATAACAACAACAACATACCCCGTAAAATCCGACTAGTGGGGTCTGGGGAGAGTAGAGTGTACGCAGACCTTACCCCTACCCCGAAAAGGGTAAAGAGGCTGTTTCCAGGAGACATTCGGCTCAACAGAAGAGGCAATAATATCATAAAAGAAACAAGAGAAAAGGCATGTAACAACAAAAGATACCAGAAAGAAAATAACCACAACAAATAAGTGAAAGGACAATAACACAAAACTATGCAAAACAACAATGTGAATACAACAAAAACCGCTAACAAACCTAAACGAAACTTTATCAGACTACCCGGTACAAAGAGGGAAGAACTCCCGACTACCCCCTAGCCTACCACCCTAATATTCGACCTCCACATGTTCCTATCAAGAGCCATGTCCTTGAAAATCTGAAGTCGCGCCATGTCCTGCCAGATCACCTCGCCCCAATACTTCTTAGGTCGCCCTCTGCCTCTTCTCGTACCTGCCAAAGTCAACCGCTCACACCTCCTAACCGGTGCATCTAGAGATGAATAGTAATAAAGAAGCATTAAAGGACTTAGATTTATACATATAGGATGAGTCGCGAGAGAGTAACTTGGAGTTGGGTAGCAGACCTCGGTAATAATAAATCGAAGTAAGTGCTATGGTATAGTCTGACCTACCTAGATGTAGTAAATCCATAGGGATAGATAACTGAGGCTATGAAACAAAATATAGCAATAATCGTAAGTTCGACAAAGTACCGAGCGGAGAACTTCAATACATGCACAGATGCCTAGAGGGACAGCTTGTCATAGTACTGTATATGTTCACAAAGTGAGGCCTAGAGATTGGCTAAAAGCTGGAGGAAAACGGAGATAAGAGTCGCATAGGCGCGCATACAAGGACAAAATCGTACATGCTGTATGACAGAAGGTAGTAACAATTACGAGATTGAAAGAATTCTGACCATAGGTCGTGGTGTGAGAAAGAAGCCTAAAGGAGGGAATGACCTGGCCTTTGGATTTATTCACATAATAGTTGCCTTGATGGCAAGGATAGAACAAAAGTATTCGTAAGAGCTATAGGTTATGAGACTGATAAGCGTATCAGTCAACATTCGAGGACAAATGTTCCAAAGGGGGGAATGATGTTACACCCCATATTTTCGTACGTAAAAGTACACCGCAAGTCAATTGATGTAAGATCAGAAATGATATCATCTTTGAAAGTACATAAAGTAAGTTAATCATGTTAACTTGGAGGTGATAAATACTTAAAGATCATGACCTGCAAGTACCAAAAGAGTTGGAAGGCTTAGAAGCTAAACGATTTTCTTCAATTCATTTAGCTTCTAAGCCTTCCAACTCTTTTGGTACTTGCAGGTCATGATCTTAGGTATTTATCACCTCCAAGTTAACATGATGGAAGGCTTAGAAGCTAAATGAATTGAAGAAAATAATTTTCGTCGAAAGTCGGCAAGTTGGGAATGTTATAACATGTACTTTTGGGGTGAGACTAGGGTGCTCAACATGAAAAAGAGGTTATGTTATGAGTTATTTTAGTCTTATAATAGTCTTGTGTTATATTTTGAAGTCAAGCGAGTTGTGAAACAAAAGTTGGCAAAGGTCATCACAAGTTACATTCATAAATATGCTAAAAATTAGGTCAAATGTAGTTGAGCTTTTCTCCGAATATACTAGGAATTACGGGATGATCCACCTAAAAAATTGAATATCTATGAGTCTAGTTTCTAACTCATTAAACCATTTGTCGATACGACATGGGAGTAGAGAAATATTTGTATTTCTGTGAGACTGCACAAGCAGCTCCCTGGGACCCACAAAGTCAGTGGAAAAGTCCAGCTCCTATTTAAGTCAATTTTAACTCGTTTTAACTCATCTTTCTCGACCAAAATAGTTCCTAAACCCTCCTAGATGCTCTCCAAGAGTTCCTCCATGATTCTAGAGTGAATACCAAAGATAAAAACATGAATGCAATGCTAGAAGAAAAATGGTGCTTCTTGTGGCTATTCTGGAGGATTCTTCAAAGTGAAGTAACCTCAGGTTTCGTGTAGTTCTTGTTGATTAAGGCAAGAATCATTCCCTCCTTCATATATATTGAGTTTCAAGGCGAACTACAAGTGTTTACACACCAACTTGAACACCAAAATACAACACCTATAGTGTTATGGTGTCATTGAGAATAGTTATGGGCTGTATTTGGCCGAAATTTTGTGTTGTTTCTACTTGGTAAGGTGAGTATAATGGCCTACTACATGTGCTTGAGGTTTTTTGTATGTTGGTTGCATTATTTGAGCAAAATACTACAAGAGGAGAGTTGAAATAGTTTGAGATGTTATTGTTTTTAATGGACTATTTTGAAAATTTTGTTTTCATGAACTTTAAATGGTCAGAAACCTTGGAAAATGACTTTCTTATGATGTTGTGATCATAAATATATTATCTACATATTGAACTTGCTGTTTGTACTGTGAATATGAAGAGAAAGGACAACATAACAATGGAAGGTTGTACTTGTTGTTGTTTTTGGATTGTTGGGTTGTTTGAGGGTGAATTAGGAGATGAATAGGAGGTTAGAAGTCCTCCCATTGTACCTAATATCATGCTAGATGTGTTGTTAAGTTAATGGATGAATGACTTTGGGGTTAAAGGGTTTGAAAGGGATTCAATCCGAACTTGTCGTTTGTCGTGTTAAATAGTAATTTCGTTGGTGATGTTTATGAACTTGTTGTTGTATAGCTTGTTGTGGTGCTAAAAGTATATAGGTGAAGGCATGGGTTCTTGTTGGTTTATGGACTTGCGAAAGCAAGAAAAATAGGGAAGATGCTCCCCGTTTTAATATAAAATAAGCTTGTCATTCAATGTACGATAGTTGCATCTTTTGTATCTTAACGATAACATTATTATCGTTGCTGTAGATTGAAGTGCGACGAGACGAATTCAACACGGTTACCGGACAGAGTGTAATAAGGTATGTTAAGGCTAAACCTTTTTTTTCATTTTGGCATGATCTCGTAACTACATGCGTTGATAACGACACATAATGAGAAGTTCGTATTCCTCAATTTATGTACATTATCCTAGTCTCATAAGTTACCATATTCTCCCTTATCAGGACTTTATATTCAGTTAAGTATTGTCTTCTTCCAGTTAAGACAGTAAAGGGTCTCTCTCTCTCTCTTTATATTTATATA
>NC_031994.1:30600454-30692466 GCF_001879085.1 Nicotiana attenuata
TATTTTTTATATATATATATATATATATATATATATATATATATATATATATATATATATATATATATAAATTTTTTAACCACCATCGAGCTATAATCTACGGCCAGGCCCCTATTGGGCAGTATTACAGTATTTTTACTAACCATCGAGCTATAATCAGTGAGCAGTCCCCTATTGGGTAACCTTTGATCAGATGATAAGTTATTATATCGAGTCTAATGTGGCCGAGCGCCTATGAGCGAGCCTAGAATTGACGAGATACCGAGCCTAGTATGGCCGAGTGCCTATGAGCAAGCCTACTATGGTAGAGCAGTTATACGTATCGAGCCTTATAGGGCAAACAACTATTTTACTTACTATATTGGAGAGATTGAGTCAGTATCAGCAGATAAGCATACTTCAGTTCATCTTTGACTCCCAGTTACTTTCAGTTATTATATTATCACTTTAGTCTAAGCTTTCAGTTATTCTATTGCCTTACATACTCGGTACATTATTTCGTACTAACGTACCTTCTGCTTGGATGCTGCACTTCATGCCTGCATGTCATAATAGAAAGCTGGATACAACCTTCCCAGTAGATAGAACCAAACATTAGCTTGGTTGGTAAGCTCCACTTCCCTGGAGTTACCGGGTCTCAGACCTTTGAGTCTATTTTATATATAACAGGTTTGATGGGCAAGTCGGAGGCCTGTCCTGACCATGATACAGGTTCATTTATCTCTAGAGGCTTGTAGACGAGTCCTGTATATTTTGTATAACAGTATTGTGGCCTTGTCAACCTGTGTACATGTTCAGTTATGTATTGCTGGTTGTAGACGTCAATGGCGGCCTCGTCGGCCTGCACAGTTATGTATATGAGTTTTGGGTATGTTTACCCCTCAGATGAGAGAAACGTTATTTTTAGATGATTCAGAATATGGCCCCGTCGGCTTTGATTGGTATTGTCAGCTCGCAGGTAGGCCTTATCGGCCTAAGTTGAGGGTTACTCCTCCAGATTTTATAACTACAGAATGGTACGCTCAGGCCAAATATGGCACCGGATAACGGCCACGCCTCCCCAGTTTTCCTATCTTTCTTTTCAAAGATCTCCAAAGTCAACAACTCTTTCTCATGCATGAAGTTATCCAAGGCTTGCACCATCAAACCAAAAGAAATACGATTATCATGCTAAACCAAAATACTAAAGTTTAGCCTTAACACTAGTTTATGTTCAATTACACAGCCAAACTTGAAGTCGACCGTTTTGAACAATTTCAGTCAATCCATGACTATCTCCATAAGATAACCAATTCATTATTCATCCAAAACCGAATTCAACATATCTATACATTCGTTTATGTTTTAAGTGCAGATCAGACTAATTTGAAATAGAGCACTCCTGGCTAACATAATAGCCATGAAAATATATAACTCATTTTCGTGGTCCCTCTGCTCGAAATTTGTCTTAGTTTTCTTTTCGACTTCTCCAAAAGTTCATTACTTCATTACATAAGAAAATTATATTGGTACTCCAATAAGTAGCACACACGTTTTAGAAAACCAACTTACAGTCACTTAGTTTATACTACTATTCCTATATATTTAACATTTTTAAAAGTTAAAAATTATGACATTTACAACAGAAATTAACCAACTCATATTTTCTATTCTTTCTTCATCTTTCAAGAATCAAACAAAAGTCCCAAGGTCAATCCATTTATGGTCAAACTAGAAAGAGGTCAAGAACGAAGGTGCTAAATATACTGACGAGAAGACACGCTTAGATTACCACCCAACTCATTTAGCTTATACATGATGAATTTACTCTTATTGAACCCACAATTACCTCTTTCTCTTTTGTCGTGTTTTCGTCTTCTTGAGCCAAGGGTCTATCAAAAAATATTTCTCTACCTCCTCGGGATAGGGATAAAAATCTGCATACACACTACCCTCCCTGGACCCTACTAGTAGGATTTCATTGGGTCGTCGTCGTCGTTATAAGAAATGAGACTTGAAGACTAATTGTAAATTTCTTGATACATCCTCAAAACTCGACAACGGAATTTAAGCCTACACAAAGAAGAGATTTGGTGGTCCTTTAGCTATTTACTGTTGAGTGCTGACATCTACTTCGTTTGAGGAGTTTTTTAAAAAAATCTTTTGCTAGACCTTGCAGGTTTGCGAGCTATTATACCAACTCTTAAGATTTCCTGTTCCAGACAAATAAAACACATCCACAAGTCGAAAAGTGTAAGATCAGCAATATTCCTAAATTTTAATTAGAAAGTTAATTTTGATAATTTATAGGATTCAGGAGTCTTTGTTATATTCATGAAAAAATGACACAATAACTAGAAATAGCGTGTGAAAATGAATCTATTCGTCGGTCTTAAAGTTGAATTGTTTAAGCCCTCCGAATCTTCGAGTTGAAGTCTGCAAAGTCCGCCAAATCTTCAAAGTTTTCCAAGTGTTCAAGTCGATGTCGTCTTCGAGTTGAAGCTTTATAACTTTCCAATCTTAAGGTGGACATATAAGTCCCTTTGCACCTTAAGTTGGCCTCTTCGCGGGTTTGTCCTTAAAAGGAACTATAACTTTCCAATCTTAAGGTAGACATATGAGTCCCTTTGCACCTTAAGTTGGCCTCTCCGGCAATCGGGTCATTTTGAGAGTAATCTCTCCGATAGTCGAGGCGTTTTGAGAGTAATCTCTCTGATAGTCGAGCCACATTGAGAGTAATCTCTCCGATAGTCGGGATAAGCGGGCAAGGATGAGTACTCATCCCCTCACACCCTAAGACCGCCTTCTTCATGCGTGGATCATGTTGTTGAACAAGAACATATCTTTCTCGCTTGACCTACAAAAAAGAAAAAAGACAACAAAACAAGAAAAGCATAAGAAAAGAAGAAGAAATTACCTCTGCGTTAATGCTTCCGAGTCCACAAAAATAGACTCAAGTGGCTTGCAAATACTGCAAACTGATGCTCACAAGTTGGAGAGTACGCACCCTTTATATAGATTTCTCAAGGCAGTGGTTGAGAATAAAGTCCCGATGTGGGATTATCAACTAAGGCGGCTGGAACAAACTGTATTCAATACGAATTCGGTGTCCGTCTTCAAATAGGAATTCAATTCGCATTGGAACAAACTGTGTTCAATACGAATTCGGTGTCCGTCTTCAAATAGGAATTCAATTCGCATTGGAACAAACTGTGTTCAATACGAATTCGGTGTCCGTCTTCAAATAGGAATTCAATTCGCATGTACGTCGTCGCTGGCAGATGTTCCTAATATAGCTATGTTTAATCCAAATTGCAAAATGAATGACGTGGGTTCCGTTCAAAACGTGAGTAATCATTACAGTTGCAAATTATTACAGTTCCTAATATAGCTATGAAACCACTTGAATTCAACTTATCCTAGAGTAATCGTTACAGTTGGACAAATGTATATTCCCTGTGTATTATATACGCATATAAAGAATATGTGTGTTTTATGTACGTTATACTTCAAAACTCGTCACGGGGTAAGTGATTTTATACCCCGACAAGATTTCAAGTAGGGGGCATTTGTAGGCATATAAATTTTATAGGAATTAAATCCATAAAATAGTTGGGACTATATTTTAAATTCAAGATATATTAGTTCAAATAAATTTATTGGGCTAATATAATTGGATTAATTATATATGTCCAACATATATGGATTAAATAAATAAGTCTTAGTCCATTGGGCTAGCCCATTTAATTGGGCTAAAGTGATGAGCTCACTTCATTAAGCCCAAGATGTCATCTTCCTAGAGGCCCAGTTTGGTGCCACGTGTCAAATGACGTGGCACGCCAAGTCAAACGGAAGAGCCAATATGACCATGCAGCATGCCCAGTCATACTGAAAGGCCAATGAAATCGTGCCATGTGTGCAAGTGACATGTTCTGGCCAATCAAATGCGGTCATGTCACACTTCAATTTGATTGGTCGGAAAGAGTTTGTTCTTATCATGACTCCTCCCTTCCACAACTATAAATAGGGGTCTTCATAACTCAGAAAAGGGACCAGAAGTTATAACAAGAAGCAAGAGAGAGCTCGTGGATCAAACACCGCAAATCCCTCCATAAGTTTCAAGCTTCAAGCAATCAAGTTCAAGCTCAAGAACGAAGAACAAATCAAGTTCAAGCTCAAGAACGAAGAACAAATCAAGTTCAAGCTCAAGAACGAAGAACAAATCAAGGTTCAAGGAGTGCGAGTTCAAATCAAAGTTCGTGCCAGTTGAATTCAAGATCATCGTTCGAGGCAACAAATACATTAATAGGATTCATAGAGATTGTAACACTCAAATACTCGAAATCAAATACTACGATTGTTGCAATATTTTTCGGTCTTGATTTTATTTTCTCGACGCAATTTATTGTCTACAAATTCATGACGCTCCATGACGCACGAGCCTAAACTGCATGTTGCTATACTCCTGGCCCGCAAGAGTATAAACTGTGCACGGTCCAAAAAAAAAAGTCCACTAGGTTGAAAACCTCGAACGAGGCGGCTTAGGCAAAAGTTAGGACATCAAAAAAAAGAAGTCCGCTAGGTTGAAAACCTCGAAAGAGGCGGCTTAGGCAAAAGTTAGGACATCAAAAGAAAAAAAAAAGTCCGCCAGGTTGAAAACCTTGAAAGAGGCGGCCTAGGCAAAAGTTAGGACGCAAAAAAAAAAAATAAACTCACCCATTTCGAACTACGGAATGACTTGATCCTCTTCACCGAGGTACGTAGGCAGCTTAGAGTTTCATTCCAAGTTCAGTCATATGAGTTCAAAAATATATATTACCCAAGGCATTATTCAAATGGGGTATGATGGAATATATTCACTTGATTGACACTTGAAAATTAGGTGTACATGTATTCTTTCGTTGAACTCTCTATCTTGACTTGAGGGATCAATGTGGGTAGGTCCTCCATATCAAATTGATGTCTTTGATGGAATGATGGTAGCTTCTTTAATAAGAGGCTAAGTGTTCAAGTTAAAGACTCCGATTTAGGTCAAGTTGATTTTTCAGGTTTGTTACATCATCAATTTGAAGTGTTCAAACCGGCTAGCTCTTTAAATTAAGGTCTGCAAGCATGTCCAGGCTTCAAATCCATAAAACATTAAAAAGGAGGGGTCAATAACAAAGGGGAACATTAATGAGAACATACAATATAAAGTGAAGCAAAAGAAGTTTTATTGCTGATGAGAACATCTACTAAACAATCAAATGCAAGAAGAAAAGGAAAAGGAACAAATAAAGCAGTGTTTATAGCCTAATCTAAGCATAACTTGTAGTTTGCCAAATCTTTGAGCATAGCTTCTAAGTATTTCTTCTTCTTCTCCAAATCGGCCAAGTCATCAGCAGTCAACAAGGCAGTGCAGCATGCATCATACTCCTTTCTAGCAGTTGAGGCTCCTAACTTGGCTTCTTCAACTTCTTTCTCAACAACTTCTAAAAGGGCTTCTAAGTTCTTCTCTTTTTCACGGAGCTTCTCTATCTTCTCTTTTACTGTAACTAGGGACTGGCGGATAGATGACACTTCTCTAACCTTCTCTTCTTCTTCAATCATGGCATTTGTAAGGTGTACCTCAACATCTGATATTGCGTTCTCTTCAACCTTCTCTGATAAATCCGACCGTGTCTTGTTATATGAAGCAGCAAGCTCAAAAAGGGACCCTAATAGGTTTCTCAAAGGGGAAATATCCACATCATCCCCACCCATTGCCTCAAGGATCACTTTAGTATTTTCTTCAAGATCAGAGACATTGTCTACAGTGCTGCCTTTCAGCTTACGCTGAATCGAAGTCCAAAGCTTCAAGATAAACTCCTTTCGAATATCCAAGACAACCTTCTTTCCATCAAAAACTGAAGCTGCAATTGTTGGTCGTTCATGCAAATCAGAGCCCAACTTTGCCCTAATTTCATCATGAGAAATAGAAGTTGCCTCTTGATCTGCCTTAGCTGTGGAAGATGATTTCTGTGGGTTTGGCCCTGCTACAGACTCACCACTATCTTGTGGCCTTACTCGTTGCAACGCTCCAACGTTATTAGCCTGAAAACAAAAATGTAAGAACACTTTAGCAAAGT
Organism: Nicotiana attenuata; assembly: GCF_001879085.1. Taxonomy (NCBI): domain Eukaryota; kingdom Viridiplantae; phylum Streptophyta; class Magnoliopsida; order Solanales; family Solanaceae; genus Nicotiana; species Nicotiana attenuata. The sequence goes on from NC_031994.1 coordinate 30,606,541, forward strand.
CATTGGGCCATGGATAACAAAAAAAAAGTTTATGTTTCCTTTTACCTTCTTGTTCTGAGCTGTTAGTGTTCTTGAAGGGCTATCAACGCTTTGGACCACTATAACCACTTCTGGGTTTGGCCTTTTCTTTTTCCAACATTGATCTCCTTTGCTGCTATCACTACCCTCTTGGGGCAGGCGCTTGTTAGAGGCATCAACGACTACACCAAATGGAATAAGACTTTCGACAACTGGAGTATGGATCTCTTCTCTTTGAACCTCTTTGTGTAGCATGGGTTCGTTGTCTGCACGCATCTCAACTACCTTAGACTGTAAAGCAGGAAGCTTATCAATCACTAAGGCATCCTCGTTGCAGTCTTGAATGGTATCTGCGATTGGCTCAACAGTATTCATCAAAAACTGTAAATGGTCTTCAAGAAGGCTTCCATGCGCCCTTGCCCACCGAGATCTATAGTTAGACGATGTAAACTTCTTCATATTGGACCCAAAGGGAGGAAATACTGCTCTCGACTTAGACCTAGTCAACACACAAATCCGCGCAAGTCTCAACCCTTCTTCTAATGAGGCCTCACGAAAATCTTGCTCCAAGCGACCAGGGGTGTCTTGATAGAACCAAATTGGCACGCCCAGTGGACTAGTTCTGACCTTCATCTGTTCCTCCTGCAAATCTAAACTACTTCAAAAATTTCCGTTATTTGTGATCGGGTTACTTCAAGTTCGCAAGCCTACACCCCTGACAAACCTTGGAATAGGGGCATTTGTAGACATCGAAAATTTTAATGGATTCAAGCTAAATCCTAAATTCAAGATTACTACAAGACCTCTTGTGAAACTCTAGGAGTCTGTTCAGTGTTGCTTGGAGGCTAACTCTTAACCAAAACCCTAGGGTTCACTCCGATAAAAATCATAATCCTTTAAAAAACATCTCAAAAATGGAGATCATCTCGAAAATCCCATAAACTCACGGGATATTCACAAAGAGATCAAGAAGTGACCGGATAATTCTTGATAATCAAATTCTTCAAGAAGATCCACAACATACTTCATGGATATCAAATAAATCCATGAAAGCCCGCACCATCCTACGTTCGAGAAACACGCTGTTCTAGCCCTCGAATCACGGAGATAATCAAGAGAGAAGAATCAAGGGGATAAACAGAATTGTACTCGCATCATTTTATCAATAAAATTACGTTTCTTCATATTTATATTGTGGTTGCAATTTATTTTTGTATCACATATAATTTGTCGCAAACAGGTATTTGGACATTTTCCCTAGATTATACTACAGTATATTATCTCTGCTATCCGTTTATTTGTTGTATAGATTAATTGTATTTTACACTACATCATGAATTGATAATGTTTTTTTGGTAAGTCTAATTTAATAACTTAAAATAGTTATTGTTAACCTAATATGACAAATTAAATACACTGATAATGAAAAATTGTTTATAATATTACTATTTATAAAATAAATCCTATTATAGTGACAAATAACATATGACCTCTAAGATTCACACTATAAAAAGTACTTGAATGTCATTACGCTATAAGAGCCCGTTTGGATTAGTTGAATTAAATATTTCCTTCGTTTTAGTTTATACTAGCTTTAGATTATATGTGTTGTACGTGTATTTCGCGCCAATTAATTAAAATTTGTGTAGAACGATTTATATAAAATAGTAAGGTACGCTAAAGAAGATGCACCACCTATTTATTATATTAAATATTAAATATAAAATAATTGAATATCTTTTGAACTTGTAAAGATGAACAATTTAGTATTAACGTGTGCATTTGTGTCACGACCTGCAATCCACCTAGTCGTGATGACACTTAACCCAACCCGTTAGGTAAGCCAAATATCAGTCAACACAATTCTAATGAAATTCATAAAAACCAATAAGTGAAATAACTGAATTTCTATAGAATAACCCAAGGATTTATAGTAAAAGTCATGAGCCACTACGGTTTAGATTTACAAACTGATATGAAAAAGAAATACAATGTCTATTTGATGTTTACATAAAGAGAGTTAAAATTCTAAACTACCCAGATCAAAAGGTAGCTTGAATCTTATATTTAGCTTCAATATAATGTACAAGTCAATATCTTGCTTCAATATTGCAATAAGGTTTGAACATGATATTTAACATAAATATAAATATAGAAACTCAAGTATCACAAGAATGTCGGATATAGATATGTGTACATGATATAAAGTATGACTATGACCAAATCAAGTACATAATTATCCTCAAAAATAATCCATCGTGATCAGTTAAGATATCATAAGTTAAACTATGATCTCTGGCATGGATAATTGTACTCATGTTGCCATAGAAATCAAGTAAGGTATAAGTCAAGAAGAATATGCCACTCAACAAAGCAATAAGTAATCCTAGAATCTATCCCGGGCATAAATACCCATACTACATGCATGTACACTCGTCACCTCACATATACATCACCCTCGCATGTAGTAAAAAATATTATTTTCTAAAAAAAATTCCTCAAACCAAAGCTAGGCAAGACACTTACCTCATCTGGGCTAGTCTAAAGCTCCAAAACTATTTTCCTTTTAGAATACACCTCCAAATGACTTGAATCTAGACAAATATTAATCAAGGAAGTCAAACAATGCTATAGGAAGCGATCCCAATTAATAAAGATTTAATCTTTTGAAAACCCCAAAAGTCAACTAAAGTTAGCCGGGCCCACATGGTCAAAATTCGAAATCAAGACCAAAATTTGATGACCCATTTTTTTCAAGCCCAAAAATATAATTTGTTTCAAGATCCGATCTCAAATTAAGGTCTAAATTCCCAAAATTAGCTCTCTTAAGTTTAAACCCCACAACTCAACTTTTCTACCATTTAAAATTCTAGATTTAAGGGTAAAATCTATGGAAAATCATGAAAATTAACCAAAATTAAGTTAAGCCACTAACCTCTGTCGCCCCTTTTTCTCGTGAAATCAGGTTTCTACATGTGACAACTCTTTTAAATGAAGGAGATAGGGTAGAATGTTAAAAGAGAAGAGTCGCCACCTAACAGTTTTGAGGTGCGTTAGGGCACCTATTATGCAAATGACTCTGTTTGACTAGTCAACATTATCAAAGATCGGGTAAGGGCTCAAATTACCTCAAAGAGAAGAGTTAGGAACTCTTCGAGGTCCACAACTGTGGGTCCCGACCGAACTTAAGACTATGTGGATTAGGCAATTAGGCTAGGTGATCAAAAAATCAAAAAAGTACAAAATAAATCGAAGTGTTTTATTATAATACTTATGAATGGGTACAAATCTGAATGATTGCATAAATCTATACTAGATAACTAAGTGTGGCAATAAGTATGTAAAGGAAAAAAGTTAGAGGGGGGGGGGGGGTCCTAAGTTTTTTAGCCTAAAGGATCACCCCGTGCAACATAAATAATACTTCGCAAACTCCCTTAAGATAGGGGATTGCTCATATTATTCAGCGGGCACAGACTATCATATCCTGCTACCCGAGTACTATGTTAAAGTTATTTACCTAAAGCGTTCTAATTCGATTCTAAACTGTGTCCTATGTGTGCACTACCCGTCCCATGCCTATGGTCTAGGAGGCGTTGCACCTCTATTTTGGTGGTTCTAGACTTACTTAGGCTACTCAAAAATAATAAAACTAATTGCGCATATAAAAACAAATAGGACTGCACATAATAGCAAAAGGTGGCTCATGTTAGCCTCCACATATAAGCAAGGAAGCACGCAGACTGATATTAGAGTAGGTAGTAGACATTTTCAGAACTAAGACGAATTATAGTCGTTAGGTACTATAGGCATGGCTTCTAGAGTATTCTGATTTTCAGTGTTATATGCATAAGAAGCGTTCATGCGAATTAAACATTGCAAATTCTATAGGCATGATATCTAAGTGATTCCAGATTCCAATAATACATAGGCAGTGCAGTAATTCCTAGATTAACGCATAGGCAAACTGAGTAATATTGTAAGCCCTATAGCCATGATATCTAATCGTTTTACTTTAACGAATTAATGAAGAGCAATCACAGTTCTGAATTGCTAACGCTGGTTTTAGGCATGCATTTTAAGCAGGCGACAGTGTAATAGAAAAACAATGGGGACAGTCGAATAGAATGTCAGAACCTTATAGCCATGATATCTAGACGGGCAGCATACTAAAGTAATTGATAAATTTATTATTTTTTGAGTCCTATAGGCATGCCATCTAAATAAGTGAAAACATAGCATTGTCGCGCCCTAAAACATGTTATGTGAGAGTGTTGAATAATAGACATGGAAATAGGTGTAGCAAATACTGGAAATAACATGTCTTGTCAATTAAGTGAAGTATGTGCAGGACTCCTATAGGCATGAGGTCTATCAATGTACAAAAAGTAAAGCATGCTAAACAAATAGAGCACATAGATCCTATAGACATGTTCTCTACCCTTTCATGCAAATACCACAATATCCTATTTGCCCCAATTTCACTAAATCCCCAATTTATTTGTTTACAACTTATTACAAGCCCAAGAAGGAATAAAAATAAACTTCAGAATAACAATATCTAAATAATTACAGGCCCCACACATAGAGCAGGCCCAAAGGAGATAACCCAGGACTGCCTGGGCCTTCAATAGGCTTATTCTTCGCACCAGCATCAAACTCAGGCCCAAACTTGACTCGAATATTGGAGTGTACCAATTACAAACTCATACATAGACCCATACCAAGTTAGAGAATTCACACATTCAATAATAGCAGATGAACAACTTAACCCAACCACTACTTACTGAATTAGTTAAGAAAAATTCTAAGTCCACACACTCAACTCTTATAGCTATTAATAGTTATAAACCAAAGGCACATAAATAAGACAACATGAAATAGAAAGCACATGAGACATATATGAGGCAGGTTTGTATTCGCAAAAATGTTTGAAGTGACAGTGTTTAGCAACATGAACTAGCAGGCCATTCCTCATAGAGTGTCAAAATAAAACATGATTCGAAACCAACCTAAAGAACTTCAAATGTCAATCTAGTATAATCATACGCAGGAGGCAAGTAGAGCACAAGTTTTACGTGAAGGTTCTAACATGACAGTTCTAATGAGAATAAGGTCACAAATAGCATACCAACATACTAGTGGTACAGTTTGGCCAACATCATTTGGTTGAACATGAAACTTAATATGATGAGAATAGATCATATCACAAAAGGCTCCAAAGAAACTTATGGCATGTGAACGGACATATCAGCTATACACTAACATGTCAGTTGACCATACTTAAGAGAGAAAATGGGATATTTATCCTAAAGTCTTAGGTAATGCTAAAGATAAATAGCAAGGAAACATGTTTGGGCTAGATCTTAAGGTAATATTGTAACATGTAATCCATATAGTTGTGGCCAGTTTGCAAAGAACACAAGACTCGGCACAAAGGAATTCATTCAAAGCAAAGAGATGGTTTCATAAGAGTTTCAGTATAAGACCCAAAGCAAGGCATAAAGAGGATTCTATAACAAATAATTGGTAATCATGATAGTAATATTCTTTAAAATAGCACACATATAATAGTAATGCGTTGAAACTCAAAGCTCAAACATGTTCAGATGCTAGGAAAAACACAGAGGTACAAAACTGATTCCAGAGGAAAACAAGAAAACCAACATAGAAGTTGAGGATATAGTGAAGAACACATATTAGTCCAACACAAACTAAGAACAGCTGGAATCCATCACATGTGCTGAAAATGCATTCAACTATCAAAGACCATAGAATTACAGGGGAGTATAGAACGATATCATGGCAGTACAGTATCAGGGATTCATAACTAACAAAGGAACTAAATCATGCTCACTGAATTTAAACGTCCTTAATACTTAGAACACATATAGATATACAGAAGAAAAATAGTTAACATTGCAAGAGTTAAAGGCACTAACCAGTAGCGAAATTAAACGAGCATAAGAGTAAGGAGTTTAGAATACTGGTAGCAAGAACCCATATCTCCGATGCTTTAGAGTTCACAAGAGCCTCGAAAGGGCTCCGAGCAGTGCATGCATCGGAGGAGTTTGATAATATTATGACCTTGGCTTTCAGCCGGCCAAAGACCCAAGTGTTTCAGAGAAGATGAACGAGTGAGGGAAAATATAGTGAGTGTAATAGCAGTGATGGGTCCTTTCAAAAGGGATTAGGGAGGGGTTTATATAGTAGCAAAATTAAACACCCAAACGAGGAAAAATCATCAGTCAAACACAAGAAAGGAAAGAATATCACATGCAATCAAAAATTAGTAAAGAAAAAGGAAAATCTCAAACCCTAGTTGGGTCCAACGACCTTGAATTGAACCAATAATGCAAGAATCGTTCATTGTAGCGTTTATATAGACAAAAGGTCGTCCAGATCTTCACCAAATCAAGGTAAACAAGTCCCGTTTTTTAGAAGTAATTCTTGCCAAAAATAGGCAAGAACTAAGTAACACAATAGACACGCGTATAATAGCAGAATATCACAAAGTAGGTAAGTAAATCATAGATTGATTCCATGTTTGGGTTGGAATCGGAGAAGATTGGGGATATGGCAGCTAGGGTTTTGTCACGATCCTAAAACCGACCCGGTCGTGATGGCGCCTATCGTGAAACTAGGCCAGCTAACACAATTTCCAAATCAAACCATTATTCTATAAAAGCCATTTTTAAGTCATTAATTAACAAGTAAACTCATAACATAAGTCTAAATAACCAGTGCGGAATAAATACACCAGCCCCGCATCGGGGTGTCACAAGTCACGAGCATCTACTAAGGTCTGAGTACAACGAAGAGTCTGAAAATATACTAAAAATAATCTAAGGAGGATAAGAGGGAGAAAAGCAGAGCTGCGAACGCCGGGCAGCTACCTTGCTAACTCCGATGAACCTGCCACTGAGTGATCAACACCCACCACCAGGTCCAGAAATACCCGAATCTACACACAAGGTGTAGGAAGAAATGTGAGTACACCAACTCAGTAAGTAATAAAAGTAAATGAAAGCTGAGCAGTAAGAAAATAGATAATTCCACGTCACAGCACTACAGCAAATACAGTATATTTCCAAAATAGTACAGAACTCAATTATCTCGTAAAACAAATTCAATTTCAATAAAACCTTTTCTTTTAAAAAATCTTTCAATAGTTTCAAATAAGTGAAGAAACAGTGACTCAAAATGATAGAAACGTAGACAGCCCCTCGGGCAAGACATGTACCATAAACCGCCCCTCGGGCAAAATATCAACAGAACCAGCCCCTCGGACTACCTCACAATCGCTCGTAATCAGCCCCTCGGGCAACAACATGAAACAAAAACCCCTCGGGCAACATCACATCACTCACACTAGGTACCCGCGCTCATTGGGGATGTACAAACTCCTGAGGGGTTCCTACAACCCAAGCGCTATAACAAGCCATCTCGTGGCATAAATCAGTCAGGCCCTCGGCCTCATAATAACAAGCCACCTCGTGGCACAAATAGGGGTGTGCATTCGAATGAGTTTATCGATAAATCGAATCGATTATTTATTATCGGTTTATCGATTTATCAATTTCGATTTCGATTTTGAAATTTTCTTTATCGAGTTATCGATTTCGATTTCGATTTTGTCCTCTTCGGTTATCGGTTATCGGTTTATCGATAAACCGATAAGATATACTAATAAAACAATTATTTTTTTTACCCTTATTCTATAATACCCTTTCCTTTACCCTAAGTTCCTAACCCTATTATTTCCTCTACCACATTTAAGGAATGATCATATTTAAAGCTCAAGGGAATGAAGTTCAAATTAATGGAAAACAAAATTAGTCGTGATGATGTATTTTGTTTTTTTTATACCGTTGGAGTGTTGGTGGCATACATTTGATCCCTTACTTTAGTTTCGTTGCATGTGCTTGTTGATACAATTTTTATGTTATAAACAGTGTTCGTCTTATTTTAGCTTCTTTTTGTCCATATTAGTTAGGCGTGTTTATAGTGATATACTTTCCGTGGAATCCCGTAAATTTTCTTATTGGTGTAATCGATAACCGAATTGATAAGCCCCAAAAATTGATAAATCGAAATCGAAAAAATCGAAACCTTATTGAAACGATAACGATAAGCATATGTACAAATCGATAATCGATAAGTAATTATCGATAAGGGTCAAAATCGAATCGATAAATCGAATGCACACCCCTAGGCACAAATCAATCAGGCCCTCGGCCTCACAATATCATGAATCAGTAACAACTTTTTGCGGCGTGCAGCTCAATGGGTAAATAAGACTGAGTTATGAAATCAGTAAAATATAGCATAACTGTCGCGCCCCCTTTTTTTCCTTCTCGCGGAGAAAGTCCGGGTTTCAACATTCATGGGGAATCGACTCGTTTCCTTTTGGGAATTGGGTATTTTGAAGATTCGCCACCTAACATATTATGGTGAGTTAGGGCACCTAAAGTAATCAACTCATGTAACTAGTTGCATTACCAGAGATTAGGGTAAGGGCTTGAAATAACCTTAAGGGGAAGGTGTTAGGCACCCCTCGCGGTCCACAACGGTGGGTCCTGGCCGAACTTATATGAATCAGTCATTTTGAACAAGTAAACAGTTTTAACACATATTTGCAAATAAAGGTATGTTTTCACATTCTAAATACATGTACGATTCAGGTAATGGGAACAAGAGGGAGATTTGAACAATTTGCGCATGTATATGTAAAGAGAAGAAAGTTTATAAAATTTAAACACATATGGAATTGGGAAAGGAGAGTCCTAGGTTGATTAGCTTACAGGATCATACCCATGCAATGTCCGGTAATCACTCCTCAATGAGGGGCTACACATGACATTAGCGCGCAGTCATCATATCCTTTTACTACCCATTACCCACCCCTTAATGGTTATATGAGCGAGTTTAATTAACGACCTCTAAGCGTGTTGCTACCCGTCACTTTCTTATGGTCCTGGAGGAATTTAGGACCCCTAAATCCGGACAGTTCTAGACAGCCTAAGGTTTATAAAAAGGCAAAAATCTAGGCGACAGGCAAATAACATATAGGACAAACAAATAAGGACATACACTTAGAAGGCTAACATTTTACCTCCGCATGTATATAGGCAGTCAAACAGCACGTCTAAAATACAGCTTTTTCAAAAGAAGTTCATAAATCCTAAGAACTTGATATCACAAAAACAGAACATGCATCGTTTGTTTTTTTAGGGAAGTAGCAGGATCCTAACCAGTTTGCCTACTGGTTTTAGGGTCATCACCTTGTTAAACCTGGATAATTTCACATATAGACAGCGCTAGTTTTAATTTTAACGCCCTAAGGCTTGCCTAAGTACGTATATGCAGTCACATTTCTGAAGAGATATTTTGAAATCCTTTATCCTATAGGCATGCTTTCTATTAATTAATTAACACAGCGTTGAGCACTATTAAAGAAACGAGTAAGATAATTGATTAACTGATTCAGAACCTATAGGCATGATTTCAAATTAAACTGGTTTAGATCCTATAGGCATGATTTCTACGATTAATGTTGATTTTAAATCCTATAGGTATGATTTCTATGCTTAAAGCTGATTTTTAATCCTATAGGCATGATGTCTAATTATATATAAGGTAAAGCAAGTAGAATTTATTAGACCAAAGCGAAACCCCTATAGGCATGTTATCTAACAAACACACTTGAGATGAACCCTATTAGGCATGTTATCTAACAAATACATTTGAACGAAATGAACCCTAGAGGCATGTTATCTAACAAACACATTTGAACAAAATGAACCCTATAGGCATGTTATCTACCCATCTTTACCCACAGTGTACAACTACCCTCCATTTTCACTAGTCACCCCAATATCTGTTTACAAATAATTATTACAAACCACTGATTGAATAAAATTACATAAATAGAATAGAAATTAAGCTATAGGGAGCCTGAAGTAGGCCCAAAGCAAATCCTGGTGTACCAGGCCTTCACTAGTTTCAAATGCCCAATATTTCATAGCCCAATTCATGTCCAGGTGTGTCAGAGTTCCCTAAGGATCTCAAGGATCCCGGGCAGTGCTTACACCCAGACCTTTCTCAAATAAGAACTGATTTATGTGCAGTGTGGAAGTGCCAGCCCTGATATGCCAGAGTTCAGAGAGATCTTAAGGGTCTCTAAGCAGTACACATACCAGAGGGGCGGGACTTAATAATCTAAGAGTAAGTGAGAGTGCATAATGATGTGAAAGAGTTAGGTAAACAGTATAAAGAAAGGTCTTAGGAGTGAAAAGAGTTCTGAAAACCAGTACTGATTTAGTGATAAAACAATTTAAGGAAAGTATGAAAAAAAAATTTACACTCAAAACACAAACCACAAACAAACAGCTTTAAAAAAATACTTTGACAAACAATTTCCACACAAGGTAAGAGGGGTTGGGAACACATAGAATACACCTCAATGGAGCATATAAATAACAGGATGCATAGAGTTCTCAAGGGAGTTCTTAAGAACTAATAGGTTAGACAGAATGCAGGTCATTGAAACATGAAGCAAAGATCACAACAGAAACATGTTGAGGAAATATAAATAACACAACTAGAGTCACTCTAGGGAGATTAGATAACTCAGCAGGAGTAAGGCAAAACAGGCAAGGACTTAAATGAACATGTTAGGCAAGTATTAACAAGTGTAGGCATGCTAATTACACAAAAGCAAAGTTTAGGCATGCTAGATGAACAGTAGTCAGTCAAACAGGCTAGTTACACATGTAAGACATGTTAAACAAGATAGTGAACAGACAAGTAAAGTGGAGACATGCTAATTACATATTTGAATAAGGCAGTATTTGGCATGCTAGGTAAGCAGTAAACAGAAGCAGGAATGAACTCAGGATTGATGAACTAAGGCAGTAAAATAAACACATAGGTTTGGATTCTAAAATTTAATCAGCATACCAGTTAGAGAAAGAAAACACAAGATGTAAGACAGATGTTGCACAATTTCCAGCCTTGGCTTGCAGCCGGCTAGAATAACAAAGATCACAAGTAGCAGAGAGAGAAGAAAGAGCTTTTTAGAGTGTAAAAGTAGTGGTTTATGAACTAATATCCGTCTCAGAAGTTAAAATAAAGAGAGTTTATATAGTAGTTCAGGAGTAGAGCAAATAAGGTAAAGTAATCAATAATCAACAATTAAGGAATTTTAGAATCAATCACACAAAGATTCAACATATTCTTCTCCTTTATTTAAGGAGAATTAGCCAACGGTAATGGTAGGAACTAATTATGGCAAGAGGTTCAATCAGACTGAGTAAAGAAATAAGAATCAGAGGCCTTATTAAGGAAAGGAGTTGAAATCAAACTAAAAATAATGAACTTCAGAATAAAATAGGCAAGGGTTTAGTGTAAAGAATCAGCAAGTATCACAGACAATTCAAATAAGTCAAGAAAGGAATAGTCAGGGCTCAACACATAGGTCTTAACGAAACAAACTGACAAATCAAGAATCCAAATCAATCACTGATTTAAGGAGAAAAATATAGGTTTACCATGAATAGCCAGAATGATTATAGACATATAGAGTCAGTAGGGAATTGAACCAAGAACCTTAATAGAGGCACATTAGGATAAAAAATTACAAGACATCGAATTAAGCTAAAGAAAAATCACAGGAACCAAAGCATAGAACGAAATCGGTGCACAAGTAACCTGGACAAACTCAAAAATCCAAAACAAAAATGTCGAAAAAATTAGGGTTTTTAGCATAAAACGAGTTAGGGTTAAAAGCAAAACTTTACGAAAATCGGTTAAAAACACAACAAGAAATAGAAAGATTAAAACACTCAAAAATTATCAAAACGTTTTGAGAAAGAAATTTTTAGGAAACCCTAGTTTAGAAAAGTGGAAAACCATTCGAGAATCAGAAGGCTTTCATAAAAACCAGTGAAATAAGTCCAAACCGTCTCAGATCTGTACAGATCTAAGAAGTTCAAAGGAAGAAATTAGGGTTTCGAGAAGAGCAACACAGAGATGAAGAAGTAGGCTTAGAAATCTATAGGTTTAAAGCGAAATAGGAAGATCTTACTTGAAATCAAATCGGAACAGCCTGAAACAGGCAAGAAAGGGCCATAGGTGTAAGTGGACTGACCCTGGTCCCTTGAGGACCTTAGAGATGGCAATACCAGTATAGGAGAGGCCATTAGAGGTCGGATGGTGGTGAGAAACCACCATGAACGGCAGCAGATGAGTGACGATGAGGGTGAGTTAGGGTTAGGTTTTTTGAGAGCATTTGAGAGAAGAGAGGAACAAATGACTGCGCTGAGAGAAGAGGAAATGAGGGGTCTGGGGGGAGGTCATTAGGGTTTAATTTAGGTAAGGGGGATCTGGACTGTTGATCAAAATGATCAACGGCCAGGATTTAGCAAGAAGTGGGTCGGGTAGATAAGGGGTTTAGGCTGGGTAGGTTTTGGGCCTGGTTTAATTTGAAATTGGGGTTAAAATTGGGCTAGGTATTTAGCTAGAATTTAAAGATAAGGGGGCACTTTGTTAAATACCCTATTTCATGGATAAAACCATTTTTTAAAAAAACTAATAGCTGCTAAAAATGATTTTTATTGCACCTGAAATATTTTAAAATAATTACTTAATATTTTAAACAATATAGAAAAGCTTATTCTGGTAAAATAATGTAATATACATGCACGGGCTATATATTGCAGCAAAGTAATTGCAAGACTATAATCCTACACAATACAAATGTTGGCTATTTGTCCATAGATTATGAATTAGTATCAAATGCAAATTGATAAAATTATGGGACACAACAATTTATAATTCAAACGATATTTTGATGCAATCAGTGCATTTTCTATAAATAATAATGCGTGGAGTACAAATTTAGTTAAAATACGTTGTTAAAAAATGCAGAGAATTTTATAAACAAAATGATAATTGATGCCAAAGCATTAAGTTTGAAAATATTATAGGAAATGCCTGAACACAATACTCAAGCTTCATTGTTCCACTCGATGATAAACTACACGACGCAACCTACCTCTAGACACGCCGTACGCGCCTCTTTACGTGGGGAAGGATTGTTAAATGTTTCGGGGTAAAGAAATGATGGCCAATCTGTCATCGCTAGTATGTCCAGACGGTGTATTCCTTACACGATTTATGAGCCGCCGGCTTTACTCCTGGTTTTGGATGCTGCCTACATATCCGCTGGTTTTATCAGAATCAGGCTGTGTAATTCTGATTCGCATTGGCTGGAGGCTGTACCCGACTGAAAGCTGCATCACAAGAACGGACCACGGAGATTTCGGGATTGGATGCAAGGCTGTGTATCTATCGAATGCGTTCCAGGTTTGAGATACTGAAACGAATGGACGCACGGAGGGTCGCTCCTGCTAGGATTAACGCGATTTGCGTTACTGTACACCTGCAGATAAACGAGATGCTTACGAACACTGTATTGTGTGCGATAAATTCTAAACATGATATGCAGATTCTTTTAGTACCATGTAGAGTTTCTTCGGCACGGTTTTAAACGGATGACGTGCCCTCGACCATGATGTCCTGGCGCCGATGAACTTGTTTGTGAGGATTCGCACAGCCATCGAAATGGTTTCTCGACGGCCATGCAGATTGGTGCCTCCGACACCACTGACGCCTGTTAAATAATATATTATGAAAATTTTATGAAAATTCCTCCACGGCCCATTGGCACGTGGTCTTTCCGGCTATGAGGACTGATGACCTCTATCTAGGGTATTGACCGCTCTTTTGCGATAAATGGCGATATTTCAGCCCATGAACTGCAAATAGTGTTATGATGTTAACAAGTGACAAGGCTTTGGTCTTGTTGAAATATGAAAGTAGAGCTTAGGCCCTGATCGAGAAGCAAATAGATAGTACCGGTAATAGAGTAATATTATGCAAGGATGGTATAATGCTTAGTCCCATGCAAATGTGAGGCCTAAGAGTTCAGCCTCATGCAAAATGCCGGATGGCAGGGGATATCAGCCTCAATGCAAAATTGTGGAGGAAAGGATTAGCCTTATGCAAATATGGAGGCAGGGATTAGCCTCATGCAAGTGTGGAGGCAAGGATTAGCCTCATGCAAGTGTGGAGGAAAGGATTAGCCTCATGCAAGCACGGAGGCAGGGATTAGCCTCATGCGAATATGGAGGCAAGGATTAGCCTCATGCAGATATGGAGGCAACGATTAGCCTCATGTAAATATGGAGGCAGTGATTAGCCTCATGCAGATGTGGAGGCAAGGATTAGCCCCATGCAAATATGGAGGCAGGGATTAGCCTCATGCAGACGCGGAGGCAGGGATTAGCCTCATGCAGATATGGAGGTAGGGATTAGCCTCATGCAGATATGGAGGCAAGAATTAGCCTTATGCAAATATGGAGGCAGGGATTAGCCTCATGCAAATATGGAGGCAAGGATTAGCCTCATGCAAGCGTGGAGGCAAGGATTAGCCTCATGCAGATATGGAGGTAGGGATTAGCCTCATGCAAATATGGAGGCAGGGATTAGCCTCATGCAAATATGGAGGCAGGGATTAGCCTCATGCAAAGGACAGATAGCAAGTGAGAGTAGAATGTTTCTTAGCTGGGGATACGTTCGGTGTCCGATGGCCCGGTTGATAGTGATATTGTTACGTGTATATATTGGCGGATGCTATTGCTACGTCAGATGTGCCTACGGTCAAAGAAAAATTGTAAGTTTTCTGAGGGGGGGTTGGTTCGTGCTTTTGTCCGTTGGCCTTGCTATGCTCCATTTTGGAGGCCTCATTTGAGTTTCCCTGGGTAACACCTCACTGTTACGAAAATAGAGTTTTCGAAAATGCAATTATTGATGAAAATAGAGTTATTTAGAAACATATTGAAATATCAAGTAATTTTAGATGAATTAGTGACTGTGACACGTTTCAGAGACACTGCAGCTTCTTATGTTAGAATTTTGAGGGTCCTCCTCAAAATTCTGCCCCAGTTTGGTAAATGATCCTTCGGCCGTTTGCAGGTAACGACCCTTGTTGAACCTTCTTCGGAATTTTGAGAATCCTTCTCAAAATTCTACCCCAGTTTATTAACCGATTTCTGACTGTCTAACATATGTTGGCGTTCGCTGGACTTGCTCCGAAATTTTGAGGGCCCTCCTCAAAATTCTGCCCCAGTTTATGATTTTGGGGAAAATGGAAATTTTATTATGATATGACTGAACCCATAAGGCTGCCTACGTATCCCCTCTTAAACGGGAATCAGGTCAAGCGTAGTTCAATTACATCAGATGAGTAAATGTAAATAGTCTAAGCATAATATCTTTTGACTGCGTCTGAATTAATTGGTTTTGGCCAGATTTCTCCGTCCATTTCTGCAAGTATGAGTGCTCCTCCTGTTAGCACCCTGTGAACCATGTAAGGACCTTGCCAGTTGGGAGAGAATTTCCCTTTGGCTTTATCTTGATGTGGGAAGATCTTCTTCAGCACCAGCTGTCCTGGTGCAAATTGTCTTGGTTTGACCCTTTTGTTGAAAGCTCTGGACATTCTATTCTAATAAAGCTGACCATGAAATACTGCATTCATCCTTTTTCCATCGATAAGGGCCAATTGTTCATAGCGGCTCCATATCCATTCTGCATCGTTGAGTTCGGTTTCCTGTATAATCCTTAAAGAAGGAATCTCTACCTCGGCTGGGATGACAACTTCGGTACCATAAACCAGCATGTAGGGAGTTGCCCCGGTTGATGTGCGAACCGTGGTGCGGTATCCCAACAGAGCAAAGGGTAGTTTCTCGTGCCATTGTCTGTGGTTTTCTACCATCTTCCTTAGTATCTTCTTGATGTTTTTGTTGGCAGCTTCTACGGCTCCATTCATCGGAGGTCTATAGGTTGTGGAATTCTTGTTCTTGATTTTGAAAGTTTCACACATGGCTTTCATCAGATCACTGTTGAGATTGGCGGCATTATTAGTAACAATGGACTCGGGAACTCCGAATTGGCAAACAATACGATCTTTGACAAAATCTGCGATGACTTTCTTGGTTACAGCTTTGTAAGATGCAGCCTCTACCCATTTTGTGAAGTAATTAATGGCCACTAGAATAAACCTGCGCCCGTATGAAGCAGTGGGCTCGATCGAACCGATGACATCCATTCCCTAGGCGGCGAATGGCCAAGGTGAGCTTGTTGCATTGAGCTCATTCGGCGGCACTTTTATCATATCAACATGCACTTGACATTGGTAGCATTTGCGGACATATTGGACGCAATCTGTCTCCATGGTCATCCAAAAGTAACCGGCCCTAAGTATTTTCTTGGCCAAGATAAAACCATTCATATGCGGGCTGCAGGTCCCAGCATGTATCTCCTCGAGTAGCTTAGAAGCCTCTTTTGCATCGACACATCTTAGCAATCCCAAATCGGGAGTTCTTCTGTACAAGTTTCCTCCACTGTGGAAGAAGTGATTGGACAATCTCCTGAGTGTGCGTTTCTGAGTGTGGTTTGCATGCTCCGGATATTCTCCTTTCGCCAAATACTCCTTGATATCATGGAACCAAGGCTTTCCATCTATTTCTTCCTCGACATGAGCACATTAAGCCGGTTGATTATGGATTCTTACTGGGATGGGATCAATGAAATTCTTGTCCGGATGCTAATCATAGATGACAAGGTGGCCAATGCATCGGCAAACTCATTCTGAATTTTGGGTACATGCCGAAACTCTATCTTTGTGAACCTCTTTCTCAATTCCTGCACATGGTGCAGATATGGCAATGTCTTTGAATTCTTGGTGCCCACTCTCCTTGTACCTGGTGCACAAGCAAATCTGAATCACCAATTACCAGCAGCTCCTGAATATTCATGTCGATCGCCATGTTGAGTCCTAGTATGCAGGCCCCATACTCCGCCATGTTGTTGGTGCAGGGAAATCTGAGTTTAGCAGATACCGGATAATGTTGACCCATTTCTGATACCAAAACTGCTCCAATGCCTACTCCTCTGAAATTTGCAGCTCCGTCAAAGAACATCCTCCAACCGTCGTACGCTTTGGTAATGTCTTCTCCTACGAACGACACTTCTTCATCAGGAAAATATGTTTTCAAGGGCTCGTATTCTCCTCCCACCAGATTTTCAGCAAGATGGTCTGCCAATGCTTGTCCTTTGACCGCCTTTTGAGTTACGTAGACGATATCGAACTCACTTAACAGTATCTGCCATTTGGCCAACTTTCCAGTCGGCATGGGTTTCTGAAATATATACTTCAAAGGGTCCATCCTGGATATGAGGTATGTGGTATAGGCACAGAAGTAATGCCTCAACTTCTGGGCCGTCCAGGTCAAAGCACAGCAAGTGCGTTCTAGCAGATAGTACCGTGCTTCGTAAGGCGTGAACTTCTTACTCAAGTAGTATATGACTTGCTCCTTTCTCCCTGTCTCGTCATGTTGTCCTAGAACACATCCAAAGGCTCCATCCAATACAGATAGATAGAGTAGCAGAGGTCGTCCCGGCTCTGGCGGGACCAAGACCGGTGGTGTGGACAGGTATTCCTTGATTTTGTCAAAATCTTTCTAACAGTCCTTGGTCCAGCTTGTCTCGGCATCTTTCCTCAGCATCTTGAAGATGGGTTCACATATGACTGTGGACTGTGCTATAAAGCGATTGATATAGTTTAGACGTCCTAGGAAACTCATCACGTCCTTTTTGCTCCTGGGTGGCGGTAATTCCTGAATGGCCTTGAAATCGACGGATCTAGCTCGATCCCATGATGGCTGACGATGAATCCCAATAATTCCCCTACAGGAACCCCGAACGCACACTTTGCGGGGTTCAGCTTTAAGTTGTACCTCCTTAACCTATCAAAGAACTTTCTCAAGTCTGCTATGTGATTTGCGGCTCTCTTGGATTTGATAATGACGTCGTCCACATACACCTCTATTTCTTTGTGTATCATATCATGGAAGATTGTTGTCATGGCTCTCATGTAGGTAGCCCCCGCATTCTTTAGACCAAATGGTATCATCATATAGCAGTATACCCCCCTATGGTGTGATAAAAGCTATTTTCTCTGCGTCTTCTTCATCCATCTAGATCTGGTGATAACCCACGAAGCAATCTACAAAGGATTGGAGTTTATGCTTGGCGCAATTGTCGATCAGGATGTGTATATTCGGCAGTGGGAAGTCGTCCTTGGGGCTTGCTCTGTTTAAATATCGATAGTCAACACATACTTTGACTTTCCCATCTTTCTACGGAACTGGCACAATGTTGGCTAGCCGGGTTGGGTACTCAACCACCCTGACAACTTTGGCTTTGATTTGCTTAGTAACCTCCTCCTTGATTTTCAGGCTCATATCTGGTTTGAATTTTCTGAGTTTCTGCTTTACTGGCGGACACATTGGATCGGTAGATAACTTGTGAGCCACTATGTACGTGCTCAAACCGGTCATGTCATCATATGACCATGCAAAGATGTCCTCATACTCCTTTAAGAAATGAATGTACTCCTCTTTCTCTGTCGGTGATAAGTGAATGCTGATGCAAGTCTCCTTGACGGTCTCGGCGTCCCCCAAGTTTACTGCTTCGGTTTCGTCCAGGTTGGACTTGGGCTTATTCTCAAAGTTTTCAACCTCCCTGACAACTTCATCGGGTATCTCGTCTTCTTCATCCGAATCACTATCCTCATATTGCATTGCCTCATTACATGTCACAGTCACCGGTTCATCAGGAAAAGTAATAATAATATTGTAGAAAGAAAAAGTGTAGAAAATAATAATGAATAATAAAGAGCAATGCATTTGATTAAAACTGAAAAACATTCAGGCAAGTACGGCTCGATGAATCGAGCATTTATTTTGAAACAAATAAGTCTTTAAAATGAAGTTACTGAAAATCTTAAATGCCTAAAATGGCTATAGAAATAAAATCTGCCAAGCTACCTAGGGACTAGGCGGGCCCGGATGGTGTGGCGGTCCAGTTCTTGAGAACAGCTCCCTTCTCCACAGTATGAATAGTGAGGCCTTCTTCCTCCTCCTCCTCAATTATTGCACTGCAGTCCATGTCTTCGTCCTCCAAGAATAGATTCTTCAGCCCAGCTAATGCCTCTTCTTCTGCAGTTCCCCACATTATGTCGGATTGGTGAAAAGCTTGATCCCGATGTGGCACCGGTTGCTCGAGAGGGTAATACCGTCTGCGCCATGGGGGCGACCAATCATTATACTCTTGCCATGTATACTGATATCCGATCCCAAAGGAAGTACCATGACCCTTCAGCCGTATCGGTTTAGTAATACCCTGGAGGTTCTTCCCATGCCCTTTACTGGGTTCATACCCAGACTATGCCAGTACGCTTTCTATATTGCTACTCCACCATTTGTCTTTCTCAATGGCGTTGACATGTTCAATGTGATGATAGGTTTCTCCTCCTAGCCTTATTCTGTTTCCGATAACCGTGATGGTCTGGCTGGTGTAAATGGGGTTACTCCCATCTTTGTGAATGATCACCTCCTAATGATTCCATTCAAATTTCACGGCTTGATGTAGTGTGGAAGCCATGGCCCCAGCGGCATGTATCCATGGTCGTCCCAACAGAAGATTGTATGAGGCTGTATGTCGAGTACTTGAAACTCGACGTTGAACCAAGTTGGCCCCATCTGCAAGCAAAGGTTAATTTCCCCAATCGTGGCCCTTTGAGACCCATCGAAAGCTTTCACGTTCATGCTTCATGCCCGTATTTCATGAAAACCTTTGTCCAGCCTTTTCAGAGTATCCAACGGACAAATGTTGAGGCTTGAACCTCCATTAATCAAAACCCTGGCGATGAGTTTATCTTCAAATTGCACTGTGATATGCAATGCTCGATTGTGACAACCCTTCAGGTGGTAGTTCATCCTCGTGGAAGGTTATTTTATGACTTTCCAACACCTGCCCTACCATGTTGGCCATCTCCCCGCCGGTGATGTTGTTGGGTACATAAGCTTCACTCAACACCTTCATTAAAGCGTTCTTGTGCGCCTCTAAATTTTGCAACAGTGACAAGATGGATATCTGAGCTGGGGTTTGTTCAAATGATCAATGACGGAATACTCCTTTGCTTGTACTTTCCTCCAAAGGTCATGTGGCCCTGTTTCAATGACAGGCTGCTTGGCAGTGGCATCCTTACTTGGTCCTCCCAAGTGTTCAGGTTTATAGACTCTTCCGGTCCTAGTCATTCCTTCTGCAGCATCAAATTCCTCTATCTTTGCCTTTCCTTTTCACCGAGCTTCGGCAACATAATCCCAAGGTATTGCTTTTGAATTGAGAGGAGGTGTGGTTGATACTGTCACTGTAAAAGGTGCGACCACTTCTACTTCAAATGGAACAGGGGTGGCCGCGGGTGGAGCCACCTCTACCTCAAATGGAATTGATGTGGCTACCTCAACCTCGATTAGTGACTGAGTCTGTACTACAATAGGAGTAAGTGTGACTGAGGGTTCAAAGTCATCGCCTTCCCGAATAAGCGCAATTGACCCCTCAGGGTCCTACTCTTCATTCGTCTCTATCACATGTACCTCACCACCTTTATGATCAGGGAGGGGGTTGTTGTGGACATTAGGTGTGGCTTCCTTTGCCTGTATGACCTTGTTGTCAATCAGCGTCTGGATCTTATCTTTCAACGCTCGGCACTCGTCAGTGGTATGTCCCTTCATACCGGAATGGTACGCACAAGTTTTGTTAGGATTGACCCATTGGGATGGATTCTCTAATGCCACAGCGGGAACAGAAGTGACATAACCTGCGGCTTTCAACTTTTCATACAACTGGTCGATGGGTTCAGCAATAGTGGTGTATTATCTGGGTGGCTTGCGGTCAAAATTGGGTCTTGGTCTTGGATAATTTTGGCGAGTCGAAGGTGACTGGAAATGAGATGGTTGGGAGTGGAGGTGTTCGATAGGTAAGTGGAGATTTCGGGCCTTGAGCCACCATTATTGCCCCAACGTCTTTCTTCATTGATATGCCGCCTAATTGCAATGCTTTATTTGTGGCCTGTAGTGCCTCGAAATTCGTTACCATCCCGCTTTTGATGCCTTCCTCGATTCTTTCCCCAAGTTTGATGATATCAGAGAATTTATGGTTTTCAATAACCATAACCTTTCATAATACTGCGGATCTTGTGCTCTGACGAAGAACTTGTTCATCTGTTCCTCGTCCAGAGATCGTCTGACCTTGGCCGCTTCCAACCTCTAACGAGTAGTATACTCGCGAAAAGTCTCGGTAGGTTTCTTCTTAAGATTCTGGATGTAGAAAACATCTGGTGCGTTTTCTGTGTTGAACCTGAATCGGTCCATGAAATCTGATGCCATACTTACTCAATTGGACCATTTCTTGGGATCCTGGCTGATGTACCAGGACAAAGCATCTCCAGTAAGACTTCTCATGAAGAGTTTCATCCGGATCTTTTCATCTTTTCCGACTCTAACAAGCTTGTCACAATAGGTCCTCAGATGAACCCTGAGATCACCTGTACCTTCAAACATCTCAAACTTAGGAGGTTTGTACCCCTCTGGTAGTTCTACATCTGGCTGTATGCATAAGTCTTCATAATTCAAACCCTCTATCCCTTTACCGCCTTCGACACCCTAAACCCGACTTGTCAATTTCTTGAGTTCTTCGGCCATGTTCTTGATGAGCAGGTCCTTCTCAGCTGATTCTGGTGTATAGGAAGTTGGCTGAGTAGAGTGATGTATGGTCTCCACATATATGGGGTTGTTTTGATGGGTGCCAAGGACTTGGGTGTAGTGATGGTCATTGGTTGAGTTTTGAGGATCGGGAATGGGTTGTGGTGTGTTTTGGGGAGTGTGGTAAGTGGCGGTTGGTGGGTGCTGGATTGATTGATGGTGGTGTTGTGGCGGAGTTGGTACTGGTAAGGGATTGAGATTCTGAGGTGGGGTTGCATATTGATGCGGTGCAGGAGGGTTTTATGGATGTTGGTTTGGTGTGTTCTGAGGAGGTGCTGGGTTCTTTGGGTTTTGTTGATTAATGTCGGGAACATTCAAAGTGAGGGATAAGTTCGCCAAATTGCGGACCTGCTCAAGTTCTACCTGTAGCTCCAGTATCTTTTTTTCTAATCTTAGAACTAAATCATTCGGTGCCGGAGTACTCCGACCATCTGAAGTTTCTGCATTTTCCGCATTTTCCTTTCGCATACCACTTAAGTCGTCCATTTTAGCCTTCCCATTGCTCTTTGTATTGCTTGGAGGAGGAGGAGGTGGAGGGCCTCTAGATCTGGTATGATACACTGATGATGCCAGTATGAGTGAACCAACCTTAGGGGATAGGAATAAAAAATAAAAGGAAAACAAAAAGGTAAACAAGTCAGTAAGGGTTTTGAAATGTTTGCAGTATTTAAACACATATAGAGAGAATGTAAATTCGTGTCCTAATTTGGGAGCCTCGTTGTCCCCGAGGTAGGCCTAGCGACAAATAGATTTGGAGAACTTTAGATGCCAGCAAATGCCTCATTTCGTAATATGAAAAATAGACGAATCCCAAAAAGACACTAAGATAATAGAAAAGTATGTCACTATTGGCACTTGGCCTTATTACATTTTAGGAAAGCAAATAAATCTAGCCTATTTGGTCCCAGAAGGACCTTCCCCAGATTCGATCTTCCTGAATCCATCGTACAGGTTCCCAGCTCGCACAGACCCAGCAACAGGTAGGCTCTAGCCAAATGTCCTCCTTCGCTTCCTTCAGCATTCTGGCAATCCTCAATCCTCTTTATGACTTTACCCTCCAGCTCCACTAATCCTCGCTCCAGATATTCCGACTTTCTATTGGAAGTGACAAACATATCTTTTCATTCTTCAATCAACCTTATATTTGTCTCATGTATTTCCCAGTGCTCATTTTCAGAGTCGTGGACCCTCTTGCGTAGTCTGTTGTACTTGACTTGAGCTTCAGCTTCTTCGTCCCCCGACCGGCTCCTGGCCTCACCATTCCCTTCAGATTGTCCTCTAACCATGCTGGGTAGAGAGGCTCACACCCCGCATGATACCTGTCTAGCTCAATGGTGTTCTGTTCCACAATAATTTTGCAGTGCCACATGTGCTGGGTTTGGCACTTGTAAGGAACGTCGTCGTCTTGAAAGTCTGCTTTGAAATGGCTCATCTTGGAAATCCTGGGTACAACCTGCTTCTTGCCCGCTTGCCTCATAACTCGGATAGGGACATAAGGGTATATTCCTCTCAACCCAATCAGCACCAAGTGTGGGGCGTCCCTGGATCTAATGATGAATTCGTCTGTTGGGAACCATTCAAACATCCATTGCACTTGTTCCTCGGTTAGATTGTCGAAGAACTCTACCCACTCTTTGGTGCTTTCCGGCTGAGCAAACCCGTCCGGAATGTAAGTCATCCGCTTGGGGTGATGGAAGGAAATATGGTCGTTCCAAGCCCTTCGCGGAAATTCTTGGCGATGCTGACCCCTTTGAAGATGTTCTAATAACCAGAACTGCAGCAACAGGTTACAACCCTCGAAATTCTTGATCCCTTTTTGACAGTGCTCCAGAGCCCTGTAGATGTCGGCTATGATCATGGGGACTATGGTGTATGTCTGTCCATTGATCCCTTCCATCAAAGTCTTGGCGACCATGGCCAATCTAGTATAGATCCTTTCCCTTTTCATCGGGAATACTATCAGGCCCAAGAAGCACACAATGAACACGAACACTCTGTGGTGGATGTGTCCTAGAGAAGTGATAGAAAGCTCGCCATGGAAGATACGGTAGGACTTGCTATGGCCGTATCTCTCATACAGGTATTCGAAGGGTATGTAGGACTTCTTTAGGCACTCCAAGTCAGCATTTTTCTTCAGCCCCATCATCTTTAGAAACCCTTTACCAGTACGGTTTTCTAGCACCAACAACTTAGGGCTATTCCAAGCCAGTCCCGCAAGTCCCCCAATTTCTTCTAGGAATGGTGTCATTTCCATATCGTCGAAACGGAACACGGCCCTTTCACTATCCCAGAACAAAGTGGCAGCCTCGATCATCCTTTTGTTTGGCTGAATGTCTAGTAGAGAAGGTAAATTACCCAAGTGTTTCCTCATGTGTTTCTTGTCACTTGAGGAAAGGTCCTCCCACCAATCCAGTAGCAATGGTGGAATGTTGCTGACCATGCCGAATCTGGGTACCTCATGCCTTATTTTCTGCAAAACAAAAGGTTAGGTCCTTCTCCCCCACCAGACTCGACTATTCATACATTCATGATTAGCATATTGACATTTAGTTCTCCAAATTAATGCACAGAACGTGATTGTGTCCATTGGAATTATGGAAACCCCGTTGGACTTTGGATAAGGCTCATCTTAAAGGATTATTATGTGGACAACATATTAATCCGACTAGGTTTGACCATGATGCATGCACAATTATGATCAGAGTAAGGTTACTATGGGGGTCTAGACTGGTACCCTCAAGCGGACAACTTGAGGGGGAAGGCATGGAACCGTCGACTGCACCGCTGATCAACTAGTTTTACCGCATAAGCCTTTCCAAATTTAAGGGTAATAAATTGGAAGAGCGCAACCACTCATCAAGCGTTGCTATAGGATTTGATACGCACGAGTGGAATATGATGTGGAGTATGATATATGCAACAATAAACAGCATATTGTCAAGTATTTGCACGTAAAAATGATAAATGCAGTATTTAAATAATTGAAAGGCAGTTACAGAAGAAGAAAACAAAGAGACAAGTCAGTTTCAGGAAAATAAAGAAATCATAAATGCTTAAAAAATAAACAGTTAAATTCAAATAAGGGGAAAGGGTACGTGGGATAGATCATGCTTAAACTGATTCATAAAAAATAAGTTCCTTATGGTAAGAGCATAGAAAATCCCTAGCAGAGTCTCCATGTTGTCGTGCCCCCTTTTTATACTCCTCGCGGAGAAAGTCCGGATTTCGACATTCATGGGGAATCGACTCGTTTCCTTCTAGGAATTGGGTGTTTTGAAGAGTCGCCACCTAACGGATTATGGTGCGTTAGGGCACCTAAAGTAATCAACTCATGTAACTAGTTGCATTACCAGAGATTAGGGTGTGGGCTCAAAATAACCTTGATGGGAAGGTGTTAGGCACCCCTTGCGGTCTACAACGGTGAGTCCCGGCCGAACTTATATGAATCGGTCATTTTGAACAAGTAAATAGTTTCAACACATATTTGTAAATAAAGGTATGTTTTCACATTCTAAATACATGTACGATTCAGGTAATGGGAGCAAGAGGGAGATTTGAACAATTTGCGCATGTATATGTAAAGAGAAGAAAGTTTATAAAATTTAAACACAAATGGAATTGGGAAAGGGGAGTCCTAGGTTGATTAGCTTACAGGATCATACCCATGCAATGCCCGGTAATCACTCCTCAATGAGAGGCTACACATGACATTAGCGCGTAGTCATCATATCCTTTTACTACCCATTTTCCACCCCTTAATGGTTATATGAGCGAGTTTAATTAACGACCTCTAAGCGTGCTGCTACCCGTCACTTTCTTATGGTCCTGGAGGAATTTAGGACCCCTAAATCTGGACAGTTCTAGACAGCCTAAGGTTTATAAAAAGGCAAAAATCTAGGCGACAGGCAAATAACATATAGGACAAACAAATAAGGACATACACTTAGAAGGCTCACATTTTACCTCCGCATGTATATAGGCAATCAAACAGCACGTCTAAAACACAGCTTTTTCAAAAGAAGTTCAGAAATCCTACGAACATGATATCACAAAAACAGAACATGCATCGTTTGTTTTTTTAGGGAAGTAGCAGGATCCTAACCAGTTTGCGTACTGGTTTTACAGCTTGTTAAACCTGGATAATTTCATATATAGACAGCGCTGGTTTTAATTTTAACGCCCTAAGGCTTGCCTAAGTGCGTATATACAGTCACATTTCTGAAGAGACATTTTGAAATCCTTTATCCTATAGGCATGCTTTCTATTAATTAATTATCACAACGTTGAGAACTATTAAAGAAACGAGTAAGATAATTGGTTAACTGATTCAGAACCTATAGGCATGATTTCTAATTAAACTGGTTTAGATCCTATAGGCATGATTTCTACGATTAAGGCTGATTTTAAATCCTATAGGCATGATTTCTATGCTTAAAGCTGATTTTTAATCCTATAGGCATGATGTATATTTTTATATAAGGTGAAGAAAGCAGAATTTATTTGACCAAAGCGAAATCCCTATAGGCATGTTATCTAACAAACACACTTGAACAAAATGAACCCTATAGGCATGTTATCTAACAAACACATTTGAACAAAATGAACCCTATAGGCATGTTATCTACCCATCTTTACCCACAGTATACAACTACCTTCCATTTTCACGAGTCACCCCAATATCTGTTTACAAATAATTATTACAAACCAATGATTGAATAAAATTACATAAATGGAATAGAAATTAAGCTATAGGGAGCTTGAAGTAGGCCCAAAGCAAATCCTGGTGTACCAGGCCTTCACTAGTTTCAAATGCCCAAGATTTCATAGCCCAATTCATGTCCAGGTGTGTCAAAGTTCCCTAAGGATATCAAGGATCCCGGGCAGTGCTTACACCCAGACCTTTCTCAAATAAGAACTGATTTATGTGCAGTGTGGAAGTGTCAGCCCTGATATGCCAGAGTTCAGAGAGATCTTAAGGGTCTCTAAGCAGTACACATACCAGAGGGGCAGGGCTTAGTAATCTAAGAGTAATTGAGAGTGCATAATGATGTGAAAGAGTTAGGTAAACAGTATAAAGAATGGTCTTAGGAGTGAAAAGAGTTCTGAAAACCAGTACTGATTTAGTGATTAAAAAATTTTAGGAAAGTATGAAAAAACGATTTACACTCAGAACACAAACCACAAACAAACAGCTTTAAAAAAATACTTTGACAAACAATTTCCACACAAGGAAATAGGGGTTGGGAACACATGGAATACACCTCAAAGGAGCACATAAACAACAGTATGCATAGAGTTCTCAAGGGAGTTCTTCAGAACTAATAGGTTAGATAGAATGCAGGTCATTGAAACATGAAGCAAAGATCACAGCAGAAACATGTTAAGGACATATAAACATGTCACGACCCGGATTTTTCCCACCATCGGGCGTCGTGATGGCGCCTACTATCGGAGCTAGGCCAGCCATACATTAAACATTCGCTATTCAACCTCAACAATATAATATACTAACAACAGTTAAAGAAATGCGGAAGACTTTAAGTTTAACAAAAGATATAAAAATGCGCAAGTTTGAAACACATCCCTACCCAAAAATCTGGTGTCACTAGCTCACGGACTACTATAGAATACTACAACAAGTCTGAATGAAAGAAATACACATGTCTGTTTCGGTACAATGAAAACAAACTGAAATAAGGAAAGGGACTTCGGCCTGCGAATGCCAGCTAGGCTACCTCGAGAGTCCCTGAACTGAAGATAGCTCCCGGATAAGAATCCTACTGCTGCTGTCCAAAAGCTGCTCCTGGATATGTGCACAAAGAAATGCACAGAGTGTAGCATCTGCACAACCGACCCCATGTGCTGGTAAGTATCTGGCCTAACCCTGGCGAAGTAGTGACGAGGCTAGACAGGACTACCAAACCAACCTGTACAATTTTTATATACAAATATGCAATAAAAGGAAAGAAAATACCGAAACTAAACAGTAAAAAGGGAGGGAAACATGCTATGGGGAGAGTACAATTGGATAATAAGTTCATCAGCGTAATTAAGAAACATGGCACAACAATAATTATCAAAGAATAAGAAATTCAATAGTTGCACGGCATCACCCTTCGTGCTTTTACTCTCAATCTCACCCAAAGCAATCAAATAAAATGCACGGCATCACCCTTCGTGCTTTCCCTCACATAGCTCTCATCTCATGGCACGGAATGACCCTTCGTGCAAATATAATCAAATCAGAGCACGGAATGTACCTTCGTGCATAAATAGTCAAAACATAGCACGGAATGACCCTTCGTGCAAATATAATCAAGAATAGCACGGAATGACCCTTCGTGCAATTTCACTCTTCCTCACCCAAATAACAGTCACAACCAAACGGGCAAGAGGAATAAACAAGTAATATGAACTATCCCGGCAAGGGAATAACACAAAATAACAACCAAGTCCTGGCAAGGGAACAATAACAATATCTTTCACAACCCGGCAAGGGCAATACTCACTGTAATCAAACCATCCCGACAAGGGATTAATCACAACTCTTTTCAATACGTTCATCTCTTACTCAATGGTATTTATCACTCGAGCCAATGCTCCAAAATATTAATATTTCACAACTTATCCTCAAACTCTTCACATTTGCAGAAAAACATGTTGTAGCTTAGAAGAGTTCCAAATTATCTCAAAAACAAGTACAAACAAAGACCCACGGTCATGCTAGACTCCGGTGTATAGACACTCGTCACCACGCCTATACATCGTACTCTATCAATTAGCAAATAGCATTTATGATATTCTAATCCTATTCCCTCAAGCCAAAGTTAGATCAAACACTTACCTCGGTCCGAAAATAGCAATCAAGCCTCTAACACCGCCTTTCCACTAGAATTCGACTCCGAAACAATGATATCTAATCAAAATTAATTCAATAATATCAAATGAGGCTCAACAACATAATCCCATAGCCTAGAAATGAATTTCCTACCATTCTTCCAAAAATAGCAAAATCCGACACCGGGCTCACATGGTCCAAACTCGAGGCTCGGACCAAATTCCAATCACCCATAACACCACGAGTTCAAATATATAATTTGTTTCAAGATCCGACCCCAAATTGAGGTTGAATCGCCCAAAATTTTCAAAAACCTAACTCTACCCAAAAGCCCTAATTTCTACCTTGATTTCATGTTTTTAGGCCTAGAATTTAGTGATTAGATGATAAAATAATGAGGAAACGATGTTAGGATTACTTACCCAACGAGTTGTGGAGGAAAGGGAACTTGAATTTCGTCTATGGAGGATTTGAGAGAGAGGTTCGTGTGAGGAAGATGGCAAAATCCCGTAATGGCTACTGTTTTAGGCTTTTAAAATAACTGGGCAAAATTGTTCATCGTGTTCGCGACACCCCGGTCGCGTTCGCGATGAAGGAAAATAGGAAGGCATCGCGTTCGCATGAAGGGGAAGGCGAACGCGTAGAAGAAAATGCTGGGGGGTCCAGGTTTGTTCTATGCGAACGCGTAAAAGGCCTCACGAACGCGATGGAGGGAGCAACAAGTCTATGCGTTCGTGAACATCTGACTGCGAACGCGAAGAGGAAGTCTCTGGGGTCCTGAACTTGACTTACGCGATCGCGCTTATGGAGATGCGAACGCGTAGAAGGGGAACAGCATGAGCAGTGCGTACGCGAGCCTAAGGCCGCGATCGCAAAGAAGAAAAGGCCTGAGCAAAAATTGCAGAAAATCTGCTGGCTTTTCTAAGTGTAAAACACCCCGAACCACCTCCGAAACACTCCCGAGCCCTCGAGGCTCCCAACCAAACACACACACTAACTCAATATCATCCTACGAACTTGCTCGAGCGATCAAATCGCTAAAATAACATCAAAATCAAAGAATCAACCCCCAAAACTCATAATTTTCATTTCAAAGTTCATAAACCTTCAACTTTAGCTATTTAGGTCCGAAACACGTCAAACGACGTCCGATTTCGACCAAATTTCACATGAAGCGCTTAACGCATATTTAAGACCTGTACCGGGCGTCGGAACCAAAATATGAGCCCGATACCTATATTTTCTAACTCATTTTCATTTCCATTTTTCCTTATTAATTTCAGAAAACAATTTATCAGAAAAATTCTTTTACCGGGGTTCTGGACCTCGGATTTCGACTCCGGGCACATGCCCGAGTCCCATATTTTTCTACGGACCTCCCAGGACCGTCACATCACGGGTCCGGGTCCGTTTACCCAAAATGTTGACCAAAGTCAACTATATCAATATTAATATCATAATTCACCAAATTTTTCACAGAATTCATATATTTTAACATAAAAATTTTCCGGCTTCGCGCCCGGAGTGCGCACGCAAATCGAGGCAACCAAAAGTGAGGTTTATAAGGCCTCGGAAGCGCGAAAAAAGGGAGAACCACGGTGATGACCCTTTGGGTCGTCACAAAACAACACAACAAGAGTCACTCTAGGGAGATTAGATAACTCAACAGGAGTAAGGCAGAACAGGCAAGGACTTAAATGAACATGTTAGGCAAGTATTAACAAGTGTAGGCATGCTAATTACACAAAAGCAAAGTTTAGGCATGCTAGATGAACAGTAGCCAGTCAAACAGGCTAGTTACACATGTAAGACATGTTAGACAAGATAGTGAACAGACAAGTAAAGTGGAGACATGCTAATTACATATTTGAATAAGGCAGTATTTGGCATGCTAGGTAAGCAGTAAACAGAAGCAGGAATGAACTCAGGATTGATGAACTAAGGTAGTAAAATAAACACATAGGTTTGGATTCTAAAATTTAATCAGAAGCATACCAGTTAGAGAAAGAAAACACAAGATGTAAGACAGATGTTGCATAATTTCCAGCCTTGGCTTGCAGCCGGCTAGAATAACAAAGATCACAAGTAGCAGAGAGAGCAGAAAGAGCTTTTTAGAGTGTAAAAGTAGTGGTTTATGAACTAATGTCCGTCTCAGAAGTTAAAATAAAGAGAGTTTTTATAGTAGTTCAGGAGTAGAGCAAATAAGGTAAAGTAATCAATAATCATCAATTAAGGAATTTAAGAATCAATCACACAAAGATTTAGCATAGTCTTCTCCTTTAATTAAGGAGGATTAGCCAACGGTAATGACAGGAACTAATTAAGGCAAGAGGTTTAATCAGACTGAGTAAAGAAAAAAGAATCAGAGGCCTTATTAAGGAGAGAAGTTCAAATCAAACAAAAAATAAAGAACTTCAGAAAAAATAGGCAAGGGTTTAGTGTAAAGAATCAGCAAGTATCGCAGACAATTCAAATAAGGCAAGAAAGGAATAGTCAGGGCTCAACACATAGGTCTTAACGAAACAAATTGACAAATCAAGAATCCAAATCAATCACTGATTTAAGGAGAGAAATATAGGTTTACCATGAATAGCCAGAATGAATATAGACATATAGAATCAGTAGGGAATTGAACCAAGAACCTTAATAGAGGCACATTAGGATAAAAAATCACAAGACATGGAATTAAGCTAAAGAAAAATCACAGGAACCCATAGAACGAAATCGGTGCACAAGTAACCTGGACAAACTCAGAATCCAAACAAAATGTCGAGAAACTAGGGTTTTTAGCATAAACGAGTTAGG
The DNA here is from genome assembly GCF_001879085.1 of Nicotiana attenuata. Taxonomy (NCBI): domain Eukaryota; kingdom Viridiplantae; phylum Streptophyta; class Magnoliopsida; order Solanales; family Solanaceae; genus Nicotiana; species Nicotiana attenuata. The sequence goes on from NC_031994.1 coordinate 30,637,930, forward strand.
GTTAAAAAAAACTTTACGAAATCGGTTAAAACACACAATAAATAGAGGATTAAACACTCAAAATTATCAAACGTTTTGGAGAAAGAAATTTTCGGGAAACCCTAGTTTAGAAAAATGGAAAACCATTCGAGAATCAGAAGGCTTTCATAAAAACCAGTGAAATAAGTCCAAACCGTCTCAGACCTGTGCAGATCTGAAAAGTTCAAAGGAAGAAATTAGGGTTTCGAGAAGAGCAACACAGAGATGAAGAAGTAGGCTTAGAAATCCATAGGTTTAAAGCGAAATAGGAAGATCTTACTCGAAATCGAACCGGAACAGCCTGAGACAGGCAAGAAAGGGCCATAGTTGTAAGTGGACTGACGCTGGTCCCTCGAGGACCTTAGAGATGGCAATACAAGCATAGGAGAGGCCAAGGTCGGATGGTGGTGAGAAACCACCATGAACGACAGCAGATGAGTGACGATGAGGGTGAGTTAGGGTTAGGTTTTTTGAGAGCATTTGAGAGAAGCGAGGAACAGATGACAGCGGTGAGAGAAGAGGAAATGAGGGGTCTGGGGGGAGGTCATTAAGGTTTAATTTAGGTAAGGGGGATCTGGACCGTTGATCAAAATGATCAACGGCTAGGATTTAGCAAGAAGTGGGTCGGGTAGATAAGGGGTTTGGGCTGGGTAGATTTTGGGCCTGGTTTAATTTGAAATTAGGGTTAAAATTTGGCTAGGTATTTAGGCTAAATTTGAAAATAAGGGGGTCATTTGTTAAATACCCTATTTTATTGATAAAACAATTTTTTAAAATAACTAATACGCTATAAAGAATAATTTTTATGCCTGGAAATATTTTAAAATAATTACTTGATATTTTAAAAATATAAAAAATTTCTGGTAAAATAATATAATAATACATGCATAGGCTATAATTGAAAGTAATTGCAACTATATCCTACAAATACAAATGTGGCTATTTGTGCAATAATTGAAACTTAGTACATATGAAAATGATAAAATTAAGCCACAAAAATTATTATAAAACTATTTGTGATGCAATCTGTGATTGTTTTATAAATAAAATGCTGGGAGAAATTAGTTCAAATATTTTTAAAATGTAGAAATTGTATAAAAGAATGCTAATTGATGTCAAAGCATAGTTTTGAAAATATTATGGGAACAATTGGGTATCAACAATGACTGAGTACAGTTATTAAATCAAAACAGTGAGGAAAAGTAGTAAAAGCCCCTACTGGTCCAAACACTTGGCACGAGGCCAAATATGGCATTCAGCCCAAAACATAGTAATGCTTTCTAAAACACAATAGTATCAAATAGTTTTTAACCAAATACGCGACATAATAGTCGTACGGGACGGACCAAGTCACAATCCCCAACAGTGCACGACCCCACGCTCGTCATCTAGCGTGTGCGTCACCTAAAGTAGCGAAACGATGTGAAATCTGGGGTTTCATACCCTCAGGACAACATTTACAATCATTACTTACCTCAAACCGGTCCACACTCTAGCCCGCGATGCCTTTGCCTCTCGTCTCGGCCTCAACTCGCCCCGAATCTATCCAAAATCAGAATCATAACATCAAAATAGGCTGGGCAGAAAGTATATAAGTCCCCCTTTGAGAAAACCCAAATTTCGCGAAGGGGGACTTATATACTTTCTGCCCAGCGATTTCCGCACCTGCGGACCGCACATGCTATCATCTTAACCGCATCTGCGATTTTCATTAAAGCCCTCAGGCACCGCACCAGCGACCCAGGTCTCGCACCTGCGGCTCACAGATGCGGTCTAACTGCCCGCTCCTGCGACCATGTCGCTTCTGCGCTCAGGCTTCTGCTTCTGCGGCTCACACCTGCGGTCCCCAATCCGCTGGTGTGGTTATGACAGAACACATCAGCTTCAGCTGCTCCAATTCAAGTCCAAACTTTCCGACAACCTTCCGAAACCATCCCGAGGCCCTCGGGACCTCAACTAAACACACCATCAAGTCATATACCACTATTCAAACTTGTACCAATCCTCGAAACACTCAAAACAACACCGAAGCATGAAATCACCCTCGGATTCAAGCCTAAGGATTCCAAAACTTCCGAATTCCACAAACGATCAAAAAGTCTATCAAACCTCATCCGAATGACCTGAAATTTTGCACACACGTCACAAATGACACAACGGACCTACTCCAACTTCCGGAATTTCATTCCGACCGTGATATCAAGATTACCACTACCAACCGAAAACACCAAAATTCCAAATCACCAATTCAAGCCTAAATCTATCACGGATCTCCAAAATACATTCCAACTCGCTCCTAAGGCTAAAATCACCCGACGGAGCTAACCAAATCATAAAAAAATCCAAATTTGAGATTGAATACTAAAACGTCAAGACTGAGTCAAACCTTTCAAATTTAAAGCTTCAAGTTGAGAATCATCCTTCCATATCTATTCCGATTAACCTGAAAACCAAAACCGACGATTTACATAAGTCATAATACATCATACGGGGCTAGTCATGCCCGAGAACAGGCGAGCAAAGTGCAAACACTCAAAACGACCGGTCGGGTCGTTACATCCTCCCCCACTTAAACATACGTTCGTCCTCAAACGTGCCCAGAGTTGTTCCAAAAGCCAATGAATCATTGTATAACCTTACCATGAACATACCCGGGGGTGATCCCACGTCACCCTGCCCCATACAGGTCTGATAACGCAACATGACTGAAAGTTCGCAATCCAACCAAGCCCATGAACCTTAGAACCCAAATTTCCATTTTCAAAATTATCTACAAGATTAGAATCTCACATCTACTCACCGAATAAATCTGAACACGCTTTATAAGTCCAAACAGGTTGTATCAAACCCTATCTGTAACCCAAGATATAATCATATGACATACCACATAACTCAAACACTCGTAGCGATAACTTCAAATCACAACAGTTGCTCAAACAACCCAATACCGGTAATACGCGCCTTATCAAGCAAAGTCTCATTCCAGCACTTCCGTATACTGCCAGTGATGAAAGAAACATGCAAAAAGTCATAACCATTCCTCAGATCAACCATTCATGAAGCTCCCTCTCCTTTGGTAAGGACCATAGAAAATTCCTAAGCCGAATCCCGACGTTATCCTTCCGACATGCTGAAATCGAATCTAATAGTATTCATTCTGATCTCAGTGACCTCATCTCATCCAACACGACTACTCTAGTGACATGACACATCGATACAATCTAGATCCACAACCCGTGCGACACACGCACCAATAAGCAATAGTCCAAATGTACTCAAACGCCGGGCAGCTACCTTGCTAACTCTGATGAACCTGCCACTGAGTGATCAACACCCGCTACCGAGTTCAGAAATACCTGAATTTGCACACAAGGTGCAGGGAGTAATGTGAGTACGCCAACTCAGTAAGTAATAAAAGTAAATGAAAGATGAGCAGTAAGAAAATAGATAATTCCACGTCACAACACTACAGCAAATACAATACATTTCCAAAATAGTACATAACTCAATTATCTCGTAAAATAAATTCAATTCCAGTAAAACCTTTTCTTTTAAAATGTCTTTCAATAGTTTCAAATAAGTGAAGAAATAGTGAGTCAAAATGATAGAAACGTAGACAGCCCCTCGGGCAAGACATGTACCATAAACCGCCCCTCGGGCACAACAGAACCAGCCCCTCGGGCTACCTCACAATCGCTTGTAATCAGCCCCTCGGGCAACAACATGAAACAACAACAACCCCTCGGGCAATATCACATCACTCACACTGGGTACCCGCGCTCACTGGGGGTGTACAGACTCCGGAGGGGCTCCTACAGCCCAAGCGCTATAACAAGGCATCTCGTGGCATAAATCACTTAGGCCCTCGGCCTCATAATAACAAGCCACCTCGTGGCATAAATCAATCAGGCCCTCGGCCTCACAATATCATGAATTAGTAACAACTTGCTGCGGCGTGCAACCCGATCCCATAATATCCTCACAACACAGGCCCTCAGCCTCACTCAAGCCCCTCGCGCTAACAGTAAAACAGGTACTCAGTCAAAATATCATTTATGCATCAAATTAGGGTAAATAAGACTGAGTTATGAAATCAGTAAAACATAGCATGACTGAGTACAGTTATTAAATCAAAGCAGTGAGGAAAAGTAGTAAAAGCTAAATAAGACTGAGTTATGAAATCAGTAAAACATAACATGACAGAGTACAGTTATTAAATCAAAGCAGTGAGGAAAAGTAGTAAAAGCCCCTAAGGGTCCAAACACTTGGCACGAGGCCCAAATATGGCACGAGGCCCAAAACATAGTAATGCTTTACAATGCACAATAGTATCAAATAGTTTTCAACCAAATACGCGACATAATAGTCGTACGGGACGGACCAAGTCACAATCCCCAACAGTGCACGATCCCACGCTCGTCATCTAGCGTGTGCGTCACCTAAAAGTAGCGAAACGATGTGAAATCTGGGGTTTCATACCCTCAGGACAACATTTACAATCACTACTTACCTCAAACCGGTCCATACACTAGCCCGCGATGCCTTTGCCTCTCGACTCGGCTTTAACTCGCCCCGAATCTATCCAAAATCAGAATCATAAAATCAAAATAGGCTAAAGGAACAAAACCCACGCGAAAATAATCAAATTACATCAAAAATCCCGAAATTGGCCAAACCTGATCCCTGGGCCCACGTCTCAGAATTCGATAAAAATCACATCAATAGAATCCTTATCCTCCCACGAGTCCATACATACCAAGAACATCAAAATCGGACCTAAAATGGCCCCTCAAATCCCAGATTTTACCTCTCCAATTTCAAGCCCTAACTTCCCAATTTTTCACCCTTAATCTCATAAATTTCATCCTTAAACAACTGAATATCAACATAGAATCGAGTTTTAGGTTCAAGAAACTCACCTCAAAGAAAACCCCCTTGATTCCCTCTTCAAAACCCTCCAAAAAGCTTCAACTCCGGATAAAAATGGTGGAAACAACCCAATTTTCGCGAAAGGGGACTTATATACTTTTTGCCCAGCGATTTCCGCACCTGCGGGAAAAATATCGCACCTGCGCACCGCACTTGCGGTCATCTTAACCGCATCTGCGGTTTTCATTAAAGCTCTCAGGCACCGCACCTGCGACCCAGGTCTCGCACCTGCGGCTTGCAGATGCGGTCTAACTGCCCGCTCCTGCGACCATGTCGCTTCTGCGCTCAGGCTTCCGCTTCTGCGGCTCGCACTTGCGGTCCCCAATCCGCAGGTGTGGTTATGACAGAACACAACAGCTTCAGCTGCTCCAATTCAAGTCCAAACTTTCCGACAACCTTCCGAAACCATCCCGAGGCCCTCGGGACCTCAACCAAACACGACAACAAGTCATATACCACTATTCAAACTTGTACCAATCCTCGAAACACTCAAAACAACGCCGAAACATCAAATCACCCTCTGATTCAAGCCTAAGGATTCCAAAACTTCTGAATTCCGCAAACGATCAAAAAGTCTATCAAACCTCATCCGAATGACATGAAATTTGCACACACATCACAAATGACATAACGGACCTACTCTAACTTCCGGAATTTCATTCCGACCCCGATATCAAGATTACCACTACCAACCAAAAATGCCAAAATTCCAATTTCGTCAATTCAAGCCTAAATCTACCACGAACCTCCAAAATACATCCGACACGCTCCTAAGTCCAAAATCACCCGATGGAGATAACCAAATCATAAAAATCCAAATCTGAGATCAAATACTAAAAAGTCAAGACTGAGTCAAACCTCTCAAATTTAAAGCTTCAAGCTGAGAATCATCCCTCCATATCTATTCCGGTTAACCTGAAAACCAAAACCGACGATTTACATAAGTCATAATACATCATACGGGGCTAGTCATGCCTGAGAACTGGCGAGCGAAGTGCAAATGCTCAAAACGACCGGTCGGGTCGTTACAAGTTTACCAGAGGCGACTGGAGAGGTGAGAGAAATTAGAGACGGCTGGGCAGAGAAAATGGGTCTCTAGGGTTAGGGCTGGGATATAAGAGGAAGTAGGGTTTTATTGTGATCAACGGCTAGGATTGAGAGGAGATGGGGCGGGTTAGGAGAACCGGTTGTTTGGTTTGGGCTGGAGCGGACTGGGCTAAGGATTTTTGGGGTATTTGGGCCACTAATGTGGTCCGAAATTGTCTTGAAAAATAGGCTATAATTCAAATACATGAAATTTATCAAAACTAAATTATAAAATTAATTAATAAATGATAAAAATATTATTTATGCAGTAAAATACTTACAAAAAATAGCTTAATGTTATAAAAATACAATAAAGGATATTTTGGTATAAATAATATAATGAATCCAATTATGTGTAGAATATAGGTTATAAAATTATGCAAATAGCTTAAAAATATGAATGCAATTATGTAAAACTAAAGTAAAAAAATTATTTTAAAGCATGTATGTGGGTATAAATAACAAATTTGGATGATTAAGTCATCATGCATAATCTAAAGGGATAATTAATAAATATTTGAGCAATTTAAATGCAAGAAAATTAATTTTAAAGCTGTAAAAATTGCTGATAATTATGGAAAATACATGTATTATTCTTATAAATTAAATAATAGTGCAAAATGACATTTTTAAAATATATATACTATTTGGAAAATATGAGGGGAAAATTGGCTATCAACAACCTCTGAAGTTGGGGTGATAATCCTCTAAGTTGGGGTGATAATCCTTTATCCGAAGTCTAGGTCTAAAAAATATTTAAAAATGGCCTAGATCCCGATTTCCAGAATTAAATACCTTGGGCCGAAACTACTCTACTTGACGCGAAGGCCCCTCATATTCGCGACGGCTAATAGTCTGAGACCATTGCAAGCTTTCACGTTCGCGACCCCACTACGCATTTGTTAAGAGCAAAAGCCCACTGCCTCAAAATACTTTCCACGAATGCGAGACTAGTTTCGAGTTCGTAAAGCACTAAAATCACACTAGAAACCAGCAACTAAAACATGAACAAAAATGGTCCGAAATCATCACAAAACTCATCACTCGCTCCACTCGGGACCCCATCTAATCATCCCAACTAGTCTATACAGTCTATAAACTTGCTCGAAGACTCAAAACATCAACAACAACATCAAAGCAAGGAATAAGCATCAAATCCAAATATTCTGAAAGTTCTAAAGTTTAAATTTCCAACTATAAGCACCAAAATGGTCTCGGGTCACCCGGGACCCAAACTGAATATACGTACGAGTCCAAAATCATCAAACGTACCTAACGAAATCATCAAATCACCAATCTGAGATTATTTACTCAAAACGCAAACCTTGGTCAACTGCTTTAGTTTAAAGCTTCCAGAAAGAAAATTACTCTTCCAAAATATTCCTGAACCTCTCGGAAATCGAAATCAACCATGCACACAAGTCATAAAAGACCAAATAAACCTAATCAAAGTCTTGAATCACAAAATGGAACATTAAAACTCAAAACGACTTGTCCGATCATCACATTTAAAATATACAAAGTTAAAAGATCCCTTCAAGTCGCGAAAAATTTATAAATAGCCATTTTTACGCCTGGTCAATCATATTTAGCCACATAATCAAATTTCATCCTTATTTAGCCAGTAAATTGATACGGGAAAGTATTATTGACTAAATTACCCCTACTCTATTTTTAATTTTACGCAACACGACCTCACACTCTGTTTCAGTAGAATCTTGCGGCATAATCTACAGATTGAAGTAAGCTCTCAATTATTCTTCCGATTCTTCTAATTTTCTGGTTTGATCTCAATGTTTTAATCTGTGCTAATCTTGAATTTTCTCAATGCGTTAATCTGTGCTTAATTGTAAAATATATCTTCTTGTTTTTTTAATCAAATCCACTAAGCGAGGTGCCCAGGGCTAGTTTTTATATATGTATAAAATCAAAAAATAACGTACATTTTCAGAGGTCTTAAGAGATGAAAGAAATATAATTTGACGATTACATTATTCCTATTACCAATGTTGAGCAATGAGCTCTCCACTGATATCACAAAATGCATACTAAGAAAGCTAAGAAAATGAGATATAAAAATAACCATTGAAGACCATGAATATTGTCGTCCAACTGATTGCATGAATAGCCCAAGATAATGATCCACTTCTTGCACATATAGACCAATTCCATTGAGATTCCAACCAAAATCCGCTGATTGCATACAAAGCCTCTTGTTCCTTTCAGAAATAGTACTGCCCAAGCTGTGATGATGTGAACATTCATATGATAATCTTGCGAATCCATTCCTGATGCGATATCATTCCAAGAATCCAGTATGTCCTCCCAATAGCAACTGCCTAAGTACCACTGATCCGAGATGCTCATAATTTTGTCATGAAGCACTGCCCAGAAATGTTGATTGCCATTGTTTTGGCATTCATTTTTGCATGATTTCCTTCTGTGTTTTGTTAAAGTCGTTGCATAGCATTCCTCCTGGATTGTCCTACTATTATGTCGTATTGATATATAAACCCATATTGGATCTACAAAGTCCAAAACATGTTGCCAAAGTTGCCCAGTCGAGTGTCCTGGCCAAAATTGCTCCACCTTGCTGTTTTTGTGACCTAGTTCGTATGCATTCCTTGTGTATTCACCTACCCTCTTTGTATGGTTTGACCTCTGGGTTGTTGAGTAATTGTGCTGAATTTAGATTATTTATTTCAACATAGCCAATTTACCCAGAAATTATTGCCAAAACCAATCGGTCTACTGTCCTTCCCTGAGAGAAAACTAGGCAACAGCTTTGCCCCTTCCTGTCCTTAGTACTATGCTTGTGCTCATCCATGATTCCCCTTCAATGGAATGAGTAAAATGTACTAATACCACCAATTGAAGGTTCGTCATAAAATGAGGCATAGTTACAGTAATGTTCCCTACAAAAAAGAAAACCATGTTAGATAAAACAATCATCTCCATGTTCTCTTCCTTTAGGATTTGAACATGAATGACTATGAGTTCTTCCTCGTAATCAAGGTGTTCTTCCTTGTATTTTGCTTGCTCCCTGTATACTTTGTTGGCTTTTTCTAATGGTTTGTTCTTTCGGTCAATACGCCACCAAATTCCACACGCGAGCATATGATTTCAACTCTACACCAGTGTTGAGTGCAGTTGAAATAGCATTTTTTGTTGGGGGTTGCGTGTGTTTTACATATCTTATCTGAGTGAATTGTTATGCAGTTCCCTTCTTGTGACATTGAGGTGCTGCTATATTTTTGCATCTTATCCCTTGGCACCCTTTTTGATTCCAGATTTTGCTCCCAGCAGCAGTTGTATACCACGCCATTTCTGTGTAACAGTGTGGTCAGTGCCATGATCCTCCTTGCCTTTATGCTTGTGCCTACTTTCGATTACCTCCCAGTGGAATGAGTACTAGGTGCTAATACCACCACGTGGGAGTTTCTCAAAAGATAGGGCATATATACAGTAGCTTTTCCTAAAAAAGGAAAACATTGTTAGTGAAAAATGTGATCAACATACTCTCATCCCTTAGGATTTTAATATGCTGATCTAACGATTTCTCCTGTTCCCTGCAAATCCTTAGGGCCTCAACCCTTAATTCTTGGCTACCTTTACCCTCAAATAAGGACATTGTAATTTATCTTCATTAACTAACCTCCTTCCTTGACTATCCAGATGCCAAAATTCCTGACATTCAATATCACCATGATCTAATGCATAATTGACAAGATGATCTGCTTCTCTAAAAATGTGTGACACCACATAGTTGCTCCCTTCCAACAGTTATATGATCTCCTCCACTTGTTCAGCTATGCACCAAGCTAAGGTGGCTTCCACATTCCCTCTATTATTTTCTTCATGAGCATCGAATCAGTTTGAACACACACTTGAGAGTACTGCTGCATCCTGCAGTATCTCAAAGCTTCTACAATTGCCATTGCCTCTGCTTCAGTGTTTGTTGTTTCATTGATTTCCTTCCATTCTGCAAACACTATATCTCCCTTTTCATCTCTAGCATTGTAGCCAATTGCACTCCTGCCTGGATTCCCCCTAGATGCACCATCTGTGTTGACCTTGAGCCAGCATTCTCTTGGGAATTCCCAAACTACTTTGTCAACCTTCAATCAGGGGTATAATTCTCCATCAGTGAAAGTAGATCATGCCATTTATGAGGGGCATTCTGCACTCCTGGTTTCCTTACTCTAACAAGTGCTTGAAGAGTAGATGAAACTTGATATATGACTCTACTAGTTGACACTGCATCTCCATATTTCATGTTATTCCTCATCTTCCATAATTCCCATACAATGCATAAGGGCAATGCTTGTATAATTGGTTTTAGTCTAGGACACACTTTGGTAGTCCAGCATTTAGTTATAGCTTGATGCATAGACAATCCTTCTAGTGCAATACCTGCACTTGATAGGAAATACTTTCATACACTCCTTGCAGTATCAGACATGAAGAACATGTGTTGTAAAGTTTCCTCCTTAGGCTGTGAGCAGCACCAGCATTTAGAGGGCATGAAATATCCCAATCTCCTCATGAAGTCATCAAGGGGTAACTTTGCTTTCCAAACTTTCCACATGAAAAAGGAAATTTTGAATGGTAGGCCCTTCACCCAAATCATCTTGTATGCTACCCTTGGATCATCTCTCCTTCTCAGATACTCCCATGTTGTTCTAACACTGAAGAAGCCTCTTGTTTCCAACATCCAGTAAGGTATATCAAGTACCTCATATGCAGTAGGTGACTTGTTTTTTTCTATGATGTGCAGGACATACTCCTCAGGTAAAACCTCCAGAAGCCTATTTACATTCCAGCTACCCTCTTCAACCACATCATAGACATTATGAATAGTCTCATCAATCCCAAAATCTTGAGGTACAATGAAGTATAATGCCCCTAATCCTGTCCAGTTATCATACCAAAAGAGTAAAGATCCCATCTTTGGGCGCCACATTATTTGGTGCTCAATTAGATCCCTACACTCTAACATCTTCCTCCATACATGTGATCCTCTCCTCCATGGCACGATCACGAAATTCATTTTTTTGCAATTTCTGGCTCATAAATGAGCTCCACATACTTGGCTTGGTTTGATAGTTCCACCACAATTTACAAAACAATGCTTTAGCTACATCGTGCAAAGATCTAAAGCCAATCCCACCTTCTTCACATGGCATACATAAGGTTTTCCATGATGCCAAATGCCTGCTGCTGCCTCCTACTGAACTGCACCAGAAGAACGGTGCAAAAATTTTATGCAATTTGTTTATAACATTGTTGGGAGGATTTACTACTGAGAGTAAATGAATTGGCATACTCTGCAGTACATGAGCAATCAAAACTTCTCTACCACCTATAGAAAGCATCTTCCCCTTCCATGTTTTCCACTTTTCCAACACCTTAGTGATCAAACCTTGATAATAATCAAGTTTTCTCCTCGCGTAAAAAATAGGACAACCCAAGTATATGATTGGGAATTCTAGCCTTTTGATCCCAGTTACCCTTTTCACTTTATTAGCCTCCTTTATATCTATTGAGTGATGCTTGTATACATCTGATTTGCTCTTGTTCACTAGCTGCCCAGATGTTGTCTCATGTGCTGTCAATATTTCCATGATTAGTCTCAATGATGTAGCATCAAATGAAGAGAATATAATTTTATCATCTACGTAGGCTAAGTGGTTAATTTTGGGACTCCACTTAGGTAGACAAAAGCCACAGAAGTACAGATTCAAATGCAAAGAATTTAGACCCCTCGGAAGTGCTTCTGCAACTAGAATAAATAGTGTAGGAGATAGTGAATCTCCTTGTTTGACTCCTCTCGATGATTCAAAAAAACCATGAGCCTGTCCATTGATGAGAACTGAATACCAGTTATTCGAGACGATCCTAAATACTATGCCAATGAATCTCTCTAAAATCCCATCTTCCTAAGCATCTTGGTTAGGAAAATCCAAGACAATCTATCATATGCCTTAGTCATATCGAGCTTCATAACAACATTTGGCCCAACTTTGGTTCTAAGTCTGATATCTGTAATAATCTCCTGTGTGAGAAGAATATTTTCAACAATGCTCCTTCCTTTCACAAAGCCAGCTTGTTCTTCAGGTATGATATTAGGCACTAACCCCACTAATCTCTCATGAATCACCCTCGAGATAACTTTGTTGGAGAAGTTACTAAGGCTTATAGGCCTTAAATCAGAAAATGTTGTCACTTCTTTTTTCTTAGGAAGCAGTACTAGATTAGTGAGTGTCACACATTTTGGAAGTTCATGGTCATTGAAGAATGCTCTCACCATATTAAATAGGTCATCTCCTATTATGTCCCAGCAAGATTGATAAAACTATCTGTATATCCATCTGGACCTCCTACACTATCTATATTCAAACCAAACACTGCATTTTTAACCTCATCTTTAGTTGGCTGCTTCACTAAGTCTGAATTCTGCTCAACATTGATCAGTGTAGGCACATGGTTTATAATGTCAAATGAGGTAGGCACTGTGGTTTCTCTATTTTGATCTTCATAGAACTTCACTGCTTCCTCAACAATCTCCTCATCTTCCTCAATCCAATTGCCTAGACTGTTTTGAATTCTATTGAGTTGTAGCCTCTTCCTTCGACCTTTGACTTGAGCATGAAAGAATTTGGTATTCCTGTCACCATCTTTGAACCAAGTCATCCATGCCTTCTGTTTCCAATTTTTTTCCTCCAAAGCTAGAAATTTGATCAACTCTGCCTGCACTCTTTGAAGCCTTTCTCTGTTCATCTTTGTAGGATTATCTTCAAACTCAGCCTCATGAACCATAACTACCTCTTCCATGCTGGCTATCTTCAGAAATATATCACCAAAAGTTGCTCTACTCGATACTGATAAAGCCTTCTTTAACTTTTTTAACTTATAGTTGAACATAATGAATGAACTTGGACAAAAATCTGCCTGCTAGTTCTCTCTCACCATATTTTTGAAGGATTCACGTTTAACCCAAAAATTAAGGAACCTAAAAGGTTTCTTCACTGGAGCAGCCTCTATATCACACTTCAATTGCATTGGACTGTAATCTGAGCCTATCTTTGACAGATGAGGTACTTCAATTCCTGGGAAAGTTTGTTGGGAATTCAGCATTCGCTAGACATCTATCCAGCCTCTTGAAAATACTGTCCTCTTCTGCTCTCCCATTCCACCAAGTAAAGATACTCCCTTTGAAACCAAGATCAGTTAAGTTACAGGTATTAATGCAGTGTCGAAAATCACCAATTTCATTCAATGACACTGTCAGTCCACCAAACTTTTCTTCTTCATCCCATATGACATTAAATCTCCACCTACAAGCCATGGCACAGTCATGTCCCTTGCAATTGCATACATTAAGTCCCATAATTCTATTCTCTCAATGGTATCACATTTAGCATATACTAAAGTAAGAACAAGTTCCACATGAGTTTCTGTATGTAGTAGTCTTACGAGTTAGATGTTGTACCATATTATACATCACAGTAACCTCAAACACCTCATCTATGAAGGCCCAAATCTTGTTTGACACATTTGGGATTGCCTGTGCAAAACTAATTTTAGTTCTATATCTCTCCAGTTTTCTAGCATGTTGCTTTGGCTCCATTAATCCTATAAATTCATAATGATGTTTCCTATGCATTTTGATTTGCCTCTCAAAGGCTTGCTGGGTATTTACTGACCTTATATTCCATATAAGAGCATCCATTACTGATTGTTTGATTTGGTCAGAGTCCTCCTTGTTTGCATACCACCTATGTGCACAGTAGTGTTGTCTTTCTGCTATTTCTTCCTTCCTTTTGCCACTGATTTAACCTTTTAAATATGCCTGGGTGAAAGATCCCCCTGCATTGCGACATTTAAGAAGTTCTGGGCAGTAGATTCTTGATCCATATCTATGCCTGTTCTGTCAATTTCATCATCTGCATCATTGGCATCAATAGGTCCTAATGTGGCCACAATATTTGGTTTTTTAATTACCATAGCATGATCCTCTCTTTTCTTCAGCACCTTCAACTGTGTGGATTCCAATGGAATAGTATTCTTTGGTGTAGCTGTAATTGTTTTGACAACTGCTCATTCCCACTTTTTGCAGTCTTGTTTTGATTGAAAACACCAACCTCCTTTTGTTTTGCAAACTCCACAATTCCTCCTGGATCAATAGCATCATTCCCTCTCCCTTCAGGATTCTCTGTACCTATTCCATCACTTTTTGTTGTTGCCTGATTGTCCTTGACTGCTTTCTGAACATTGGCTTCTACATTAACATTATTTGTGAATTCATCAGTTGTGTTCATGACTGTAACAATTGGATCCCCATTTAAACTTTGCTCCTTTCCCTCTTGATCATCATCAATTGATTCCTCATCAGTTGGTACACCATCTAGAACTTCCCCTTCATCTGGATCTTCCTCAATTTGCACTCAGACCATAGCCTGCCTCTACTCCACTGAACTCTTTCATTCACCTTAGGAAAATCACTCTTAGTTTTACTAGCAGATTTAATTTCCAGTGTTTTGACCAGCTCTCTATCCACAAGAGTATCTTGTGTAGGTATGTCCTGACATGATGTGTTAATACCAACTGTAGTATCCTTGAAAGCTCTTTGAACCCACTGTGCAGTTGTTTCCTTAGCTCTATTTGTATCCTTCCCTTTCCCGGTTGAAGATGTATCCACACCACCATTATTTGAGCCAATCCCAGCTGAATTGGGATTAAAAACTGGTGCTGCTGGGTTTAACTTTCCAACATTGTTGACAAACTCTTTTTGACTTTGTGGAGCTGCAATTTGATTCTCAATTACTGGACTTTTAGGACTTGGTTGATAAGCTACTAACTCCAATTGATTGTCACTTTCTTCTTCCTCATCTACAACCTCCAATACTGCAAATTTATTTCCCACTTGAACCTATTTATTTGGTCCATGATCAACTAGTACTATCTCCTTTCCAGTCTTCCCTTGAACATCAGTTTGTTGTCCTGCGTTCTTATCCTTATTACCTCCATTAGTTTGTTGTTTTCTACCCTGCTGTACTGGAACTATTTCTTTTCTAGTATTTCCTTGTTCTGCAATTTGATTCACAATTTTCCTAACTCGATTATCCTTGACTTCTTTCCACTGTTCCTTCACGTTGCCAGTTAGATTACCCACAACCTTTCCACTAGATAGAATCATTAAAGGTTGTTTCTTAGCATTGTCCTGTTCCTTGTCATTCACAGGTTGTTTCAAATTATCTTTCTCCACATACAACTCTGGATGCAGCCTCCAGCACTCAATCTGATCATGACCCTGTAGTTTACAAGTTTGCAATATTTGGGTAGCATGTCATATTGGATTTTCACCCACTCAGTTCTAATCTCCCCAGTTGCTTCATTCTCTATATCCATCCTTACCTTTTTAGGCAGATCAGCAAGATGATCCACTAGCACTATCACCCTCGCACAACTAGGTTTAGTTTTGTTGATAGTAGCCATATCAAGGTGCAAAGGTTTCCCAACTGCTGAAGCTAATGAAAATAGGCATTCCTTCACAAAGAATGTAGGTAATAGACCTTGGAATGATATCCATGCCATAGCTTTAGGAGTTTCCTCACCAGCTTTAAACATAGAATCATAGATCAAATGCCTTAACTGGTACTCATATCCCTCCTTGTCCTTATTGTAGTGAGCATTCTTTGATGTAAAATTCAAGAAGTCTTGCCATAATATCATTCTTATTAGAAGATGCATGTCCCTTAAGAATCCAATATTACACTCTCTTTTGATACCATAATGTATAGGGATAATGCGACGTAGCTGCTGAAGATCTAGCCAACTATAGGATAATTTTCCAACGATAGCATACTGCAAACCTTCGATCACGTCCATTCTTTCAACTTCTTCTTCTTTAAACTTCACAACAGGTTTTCCATTCAACAATGTAGCCCTACACAATGGAATTGGCTCAACTTCTGATACTCGTGCATGCATGGCAGCATTAATAGTTGTAGGTTTCAATACTTTTGCATAGTCCATGGGTTGGGGATTGGTGTTTGTTGTCGTTGGAGGTTGGGCGAGGGTTGGGGGAGGCTGACTAGATGGAGAAGAAGGCTAGCCACCGACCAAATCGGCCATGGCAGTGATCAGAGTATAAATATCGCCTCCTGATCGCCAGAAACCCTAGAGGATTTAGGAACTGGTTTTTCTTTATCTTCTTGTTTGTAATTCAGATCGTAACTAATAAAATATGCATTGTTCTGATATTATTATAAATTTTATATGAAAAACATTTATTCTATGCTCAATTGTATAATATATAAATGTAATTTAATTTCATGTAATTTGTGTTGTTCTTTCAAAAATACACAGTAAAAGTTATAGAAAATAAACTAATTGCAGAACAAAACATCCAGTATAATATACTGGATCTTTCTGCATAGATATATTATCCTTTTAAACTTCTAGAATATTATACGGAGAGTATGTATGATTCAAACACCAAGAATATATCTAAACTTTTAAGATTCACCTACTATTCTGAATAAAAAGATGAAATTTTGTTGTTAGATATGTCAAAACTACACACTCTCCAACATATAGTACTGGAGGTATCTTTGATTCCATTCACTACAAAAAATTATGCATAGATTATACTGGAAGTATCTGTGATCGCACATCTAAAAATATTAAGGTCCGGCTAATGCTAAAATGCTATAGTACTCGAGGTATCTTTAATTCAAAATCACAAAAAATAACACAAAAACGTGCAGAACAATACGCCAGTATAATATGCTGGACTTTTCTTAATTTATATCTAAAACTCAGAAACTTCCAGCTGATTCTACTGGAAGTATCTGTGATTCAAATAAGAAGAACACATGTAACTTTTTAAGGTTCCCCTAGTGTCTTGAATAAAATGCTAGACTTTTATGATTATATATGTCAAAACTATAAAGTCTGCAGCATATAGTACTGGAGGTATCTTTAATTCAAAACCAGAAAAAATGCTGCATAAAATGTTGTTCCAGTGCTTGATTCAAAACCAGAATAAAACACAAGTATAATACGCTGGAGCTTTCTGAATTAATATGTGAAACTCATAAAATTCCAAAGTATTATACTGGAAGTATCTTTCATTAAAACTACTACAAAAAATTATGAATAAAATGGTATAGAAGAAAATACCAGTATAAAATACTACACTTTTCTTAATTTAATATGTAAAACTCAAAAAATTCCAGTAGATTATATTGGAAGTATCTGTGATTCAAACCAGAAGAAACACATCTAAATTTTTTAGGTTTTCCTAATGTTGTGAATAAAATGCTCAACTTTATGATTACATATGTGAAAGATACAAACTCTGCAGCATATAATACTGGAGGGATCTTTAAATCAAAACCAGAAAAAATAATACATAAAATGGTACAAAAGATAACCCCAGTATAATATGCTGGACTTTTGTTAATTAATATCAAAAACTCAGAATCTTCCAGCTTATTATACTGGAAGTATCTGTAATTCAATTTTATTTTTTGTTCAAATAATATCTAATTATTATTTTAATTGATACATAAAACTCATAAAATTCCTAATATCTAATTATTTGTGTACATTAAATGCAGGATGCATATAAATTTCTTGATTATTGCTTTCGATGGAAAGTGGACACCAGATTACAAGTATTTAGATCGTAAAATGAAGCTTCTGCTTATAAATGATGGAACTTCATTTGACGAATTCATGAATAACTGTAACGACCCAGCCGATCGTTTTGAGAGTCTTAGCCCTGTTCCCCCATTTTCTACTTCATTTGTATTCTTCAGCTATATTTATGTTGTACCAGGTTAGTTGGTACGGATCCGGAGTGATTTCGGAGTGAATTGAGATACATAGTCTCTTATTTGGAAGCTTAAGTTGGAAAAGTTGATCGGGTATTGACTTATGTGTAAACGATCTCGGATTTGAATTTTGAGGGGTCCGTTAGTTTCTTTAGGTGATTTTGGACTTAGGAGCGCGTCCGGAATGTGATTTGGAGGCCTGTGGTAGAAATAGGCTTGAATTTGCGAAAGTTAGAATTTTGGCAATTTTGGCCGGCAGTGAAAATTTTGATATCGGGGTCAGATTGGATTTCCAAAATTTGGAGTCGGTTCGTGGTGTCATTCCGGACTTGTGTGCAAAATTTGAGGTCATTCGGACGCGGTTTGATAGGTTTCGGCATCGTTTGTGGAATTTGGAAGTTTAGAAGTTTTTAGGCTTGAATCCGGGTGTGATTTGGTGTTTTGATTTTGTTTTGAGTGACTCTGATGTTCTAAACGTCAATGCCACACAAGAGGGGGGGGGGTGATTTGTGTGGTACCCAATTTTTGCTTAAACTGCTTCTGGAAGGACCTGGTTCTTCTAGGTGTACTAACGACTTCTATTTGCGGAATTAAAAGTACATAAAATAAAGAACACAGAGATTTTTACGTGGAAAACACCTGGCTCAAAAGGTGAAAAAAACCACGACCTACTACTCAGTAGGATTTTTGCAAACTTCCACTAAAATCACTGAGCCAAAACTGCATTTACAAAACTCTTTGTAAACCTAAGGATTAACTCTAATCCCGTTGTAGCAACCGGCCTCTAACTGCTGCGACAACTTCAAGTTAACTCTAACTTGAATACTCAAAATACCTATTACAATTGCTTCTAGATAAAGCTGAAAGGTACAATATGAAACACCTACTATAATTGAACTAGAAATAAAGAAAGACACATAAAACTCTTTATGGAGCTGGTTCTTCAATCTGGTTCATGCAGCTTCTGGTTTGCACACTTGAATCACACACGAACTGCTTGCAAAAAGCCTTGCTATTTTGCTCCCAATTCATGTTTAACTTCTGCATTTTTGTGCAACACTTTAATGTGAGAACATCCTGCAATTTAATTTATAGAGTTAGTAGATGAAAAAATAACTAGAGTTCTGATGCAACTCTTCCTTGGTGGAAGAGTTCTAGTTGATTTCAACTTCTAACTCCTTCCCTATCTTGAATTATGTTCTCTTTGATTAAGGACTCCTTCTCCTTATCAATTATGAAACCTTTTCGATCAGGAGATATTAAATACACCAAGTTAAGCTTATCTCTTTCATGTGCATCCCACATGCTTGAATCTGCCCGTTTTTGTGAACCTGAGGGATGGACCACTGGATGGACCTGGTTCATGTCTGAGTTCCTTTGTCAGTCTTCAAAACAAACCTTTACTTGGGCTAACAAATTCCCCCTTTTTGATGATGACAAACTCAGTGCTTTTCATGCACTTAGGCCCTGCCAGAACTCAGCTCAACATCAACACAATGTTAGAAACATTTTTCCTTTTTATCACTTATCATCAAGGACCAGGTACATTAGGTTATAAACATCACCGTTCAAAGTGTAAACATCACTTGTTTAAAGCACAACCTTTTTTCCCCCTTTTGGCATCATCGAAAAGTTGCATAAAAAATGTGAGATAACCAGATTTTAAAACTTACTCATGGCCACTGGGGCTACTTCAAATGCAATCATGAATTAATCATCATAGACCAAGCTAAGAATTTTAACCATCAGAGAAATATAAATAAACAGTTAGAGCAAAAGGCAGTGAATTTCATTGATGAGTGATAAGATTCTACCACAAAGCATAAGAAGAAATAAAAATACTGAAACCATGAGCAAAAGAAACAAAGTCCCGAATTGGGTCATTGGTTGATCTAAACTAGGTTAGGATTTAAGGCTTGGGGGCTGGGTTATTTGCTTGGAGAAGTTTCAGCATGTCTTGAAGAATTCCATCATTCTTCTCCTTTTCCCTTGCAAGTTCAGTTCTGAGAACATCTCTCTCAGATTCTACCTCAACCAATCGTGTCTTCAGCCTTCCTATCTCAATATCCTTTGCCTCACTCTCCTGTACCAAGACTCTGGCTTTGCTATTGATAGGTGTCTTTTTAAATGACGAGGTTCATTAAGAATGACATTGACTTCATAATCGCAAGCAAGCAGAGTATTAACCCCACTTCTTCATAGGTACCTTGAAATGTGCAAGCATAGTTGTGAGAATGAAACCATAGGGAATGTCATGAGTTTTGGTGCCATTGATAACTCTATCAGTAGGTCCGCGAGGGTTTCCTGTTCAGATGGAACAGGTTCATCTATAACTATTCCAAGTTGAACCTACCCCTCAGCAACTTCCCACTTCCCCCTGTTTTGCTCACACTCTCTTCTATTTCAGTAAATTCCTCTCCCCAAACAACCATTGCACTAGTTTCTTTTATTATACCAACAGGAGTGGGTGAAGGATCAGCCACTCTTGTCCCCTTTCCCCTCACAGTACTCCTAGCGCCCTTGCTCTCCTTTTTTTCATTTTTACCACCAACTTCTCCAGATTATGTAGACTCTATACCTGCTATACATCCTACAAATCTATTTTCCAAATTTGTAGCAACTTTAGAAATTGTCTCAAGAGAAACTTTAGAATCAGAAGATACCTGTTCAGTTTTGAAAGACCTACTTTCTTCCCCCTTAGTAGCAGACTTAAATGAATCTTCAGATTTCTAGGATTCTTCTTCCCTACTTGCTTTCAATTGCTTGTTTATTTGCTTGGTGATGAAGGATTTTCAGAGGTGTTTGACATATCTAGGCTAGGGTATTGAAAGAAGAGAATTAGATTGTGTTTGGAAGATGAAAGAAGAATGAGAGTTTTTGACGGCTTGAGAGAGATGAAGTAAGGAATACACCAAAGCTGGTCAATATACAGAGGAATAATTGATGGGGTAGCTACATCTTTTCAGACTCTTCGAAGTTTAATTAAACTGAAATTCAATTTTGAAGAGACATTGGAGTGTATCCCTAGAATCTAGGTATTTCCATTTGGTTGGGACTCTTTTGAACGGGACTGGTTCACTTGTAACGGATATGTCCAAAAGGAGTTTGGTATTTGGTAGGACTCTCTGCTCATGATCCAAATATAGTTATTTCAAATTATGCAGAGTGTAGAAAACATACCGTGTTATCTTGATGAACCAGGTTCTTCACTGATAATTCTCTTGTGTGAGTCTAAATTTGCCAAAATAGAGAAAATATCATTAGAGATTAATGAGTCATTTTAGCACATGGCACAAGAGTATACTATGGAAAGTATGAGACTGAGCAAGATTTAATCTACTTATACACAATTCACAGCCTTTCTAACCAAATTTTTTTTCCAACCTTTTTTTTTTCATTTTTTTTTCCGTTTAACCTTGAACTGGTCCTTTTAGGTGATCTTAATCATCCCTAATTCCAACCTGTTCCTCTCAAAGTGATTTTTACCTAAGGCTTTTGTGAAGATTTCAGCAATTTACTTGTTAGTAGCACAAAACTCCATAGTGATCAAGCCTTTCTCATAATTGTCCCCCAAAAAATGGTGTCTAACATCTATGTGCTTAGTTCTCTTATGATAAACCGGATTCTTAGTCATGCTAATAGCACTAGTGTTATCACAAAAAATAAGGATGCAACCAACATCAATTCCAAAGTTCAATAATGGTTGTTTGATCCACAACAATTGAGCACAACATGAAGCAGCAACAACATACTCAGCTTCAGCAGTAGATAAGGCCATTGAATTTTGCCTTTTTGGTAGGCTATGACACAAGACATGAACCAAGGAAGTGTGCCATACCTGGGTTGCTCTTCCTATCAACTAGAAAACCTGAAATCGAGCACAAACACCTACACTGCACACAATGTCAGGTCTGCTAGTAGTGAGATATAAAAGAGAACCAATCATTCCCCTATACAACTTCTGATCAACAGATGAACCAGGTTTATCTATATCCAATTTCGTGGATGTTGCAATAGGAGTGTCAATTTCTTTGGATGTTCCTTCCTGGTTTTGTTACTGAGGAATAGGTTCACGGACAGGTTCCCTCGAGGTTAGAGGATCAGTTCCTCTCTAGTCAGTTCCCCCTGTCATGTTGCCCTGGGTAGAAGAACCTGTTCCATCACCTGTTCCTTCTTCCGGTGCAGCTTCAGTCTGGACTGTGATTTCACCATTTGAATTTCTTATCAGCCCAATCTCTTCATTATCTTATTCCTGCCTCTCAGAAAGAATGTTAGTTTTAAAAAATAACATATACATTTTTTCTACACACATAGTTCTTTTACTCTATATCTTATAAGCTTTACTATGTGAAGAATATCCCAAGAATACTCCCTCATCACTTCTGGGATCATACTTACCTAGGGAGTCTTTGCCACTATTGTGCGCAAAGTGCTTGCATGTAAATGCCCTAAGATGGGATATATTTAGCTTTCTCCCTTTAAGTGACTCATAGGGAATCTTCTTAACAAGAGGTCTAGTCATGCAAATATTTATGATGTAGCATGCAAAAATTCAGCAAACTTAGCATTTTCAAATTCAGTTCCATGATCAGACCTACTTGATGCAAGTTGATTACCTAGTTGTTTTTGAGTTTTTCTAACAAAAGAAGTAAACATGTCAAATGCTTCATCTTTAGATGTTAAAAATAATGTCCAAGTAAACCTAGAGTAATCATCAACAAGCACCATCACATGTCTTTTACCACCTCTGCTTAATATTCTCATTGGACCACAGAGATCCATATGGGCCAGTTCCATCGTTCTGGTGGTGCTTACCACTTTCTTGCATTTGAAAGAGGATCTTACCTGCTTCCCCCTTGCACAAACCTCACAAACTTTGTCTTCCTTGAACTTGATGTTAGGCAGCCCTATCACCAGATCCTTAGAGACTAATTTGTTGAGTTGAATCAGACTTGCATGTCCAACTCTGTTGTGCCAAAGGAGGGGATCATTGTCCAACACACTTAAGCAAGTGAGTTCATTTTCTGAAAGTGTTGACAAAACTACAATGCATGTATTGTTTACTCTTTTTCCCTGCAAAACAATCTTGTCGATGGTAAGATTAATCATAAAATATTAGGTAGCGGTGAATGCTACCAATTTACCTTTATCACATAATTGTGATACCCTGATTAGACTGTACTTTAGACCATCTATCAAGTAGACATTCTCAATAGAGTGAGAATCAGTCTTACCTACCTTTCCAACCCCAATGATCTCACCTTTCTTCCCATTTCCAAAGGAGACATTACCTCCTTTGAGGTCCTCAAGTGAAAGGAACCGGTTCTTGCTTCCTGTCATATGCTTTGAGCAGCCACTATCCATGTACCATATTTGGCTGCTCCCTTTCACTTGGACCCATAAAAGGAAATCAGGGGTTAGTCTTAGGAACCCAAACTAGTTTGGGTCCCTTTCTATAGGCAAAAGGGTGAATCAGATTATTTTTAGCCCAACCTGGCAGCCTATTTTTCCCTTGAACAAATTCTTTATTCTTTTTACTAGCCTTTTCTTTTGCAATACATTCAGATTTATAGTGACCAGTTTACCACAGTGTGTGCAAATTTTATTCTCAGGAAGTGTGAGGTACTTGCTTTTGGGATCCCACTTAGGTGCAGGGGTTCCGTATCCAAGTCCTCTCTTATTGCTACTATGATGCTCATGCAACCATGAAAGTGCATCAGAGGCCTTGTTCCATTTGCAAGTTCTGTCTAATTCATGTTTCACCTTTCCTAGATCTTCTTTTAGGACTTTAATCTGCTCATCTCTTTTGTACAGCTCATCTTTCATTTTTCCTACATTTTCTTCTAAAGTGAGTTGTGTGTGATCAGATTTCTTTTTACCAGTTCCTAATTTCAATTTTAGATTTTCAGATTTAAGCTCTAGGACTGTGGTGTCAAGTTCATGAACCTGGTTCTTCAACTCAGCATTTTTACTATCACTCTCATTAGCCCTAAGTTCCAGGTTTTTGCACTTAGCTTTCAGAATCACACACTCCTTAGACAGCTGTTCCTTTTCATTGTTTATAACTTCAAATTCATCAATGAAATCTAGAAGTAATTCAGATAGACTTTCTTTAGACAAAAACTTAATCTTGTCTTTGAGATGAATTATACTTACCTCAGATTCCTCATCGAATTTCCCAATTGCCATAAGTGCTTGTTCATCTCCATCTTCGTCTTCTGAGTCATCATCTGAGCTTTCACCCCAAGCAGCAACCATAGCCTTTGTTGATCCTTTGTTCTTCTTGGGATGAACCTGTTCCTTCTTCCTATTCCTTCGTTCAGCTCTTTCCTTCTTCCATTCAATTTCCCATTGAGGGCAATTTTTGATGTGGTGATCAGTCTTCCCACACTTGTAGCACCCCTCATTGGTTTGTTTTCCAAGAACCCTTGGTTTGTTGTAGCTTCCATTTCTTGACCATTTTCTCTTATTAGGTACTTCTTAAAATCCTTTGTGATCATGGTCATTTCATCCTCATCTAGATCAGCACCTTCAGTGATTCTGAATGCCATGCTCCTTTCCTTCTTGGGTGCATCCATCTTCATGGTTTCCCTTCTAAGTTCATAGGCAGTGAGATTTCCAATTAGCTCATCCAACTTAAGAGTGGCAATGTTCTTTGATTCCTGAATAGCTGTGATTTTGCTTTCCCAAGAGATTGGCAGTGCCCTTGTCAAAATCTTCTCAACTTTGTCTTCTTCAAGAATAACCCTTCCAAGAGACTCAAGTTCATTTGTCAGTGTGGTGAACCTTGTATACATCTCTTGGATAGATTCTCCTTCCTTCATACTGAAATTCTCATATTGAGAATATAGTAGTGTCCCTCTTGATCTCTTTACTTGAGGAGTTCCTTCATGAGCCACTTGTAAAGTGTCCCATATTTCCTTTGCAGTAGTACAACTTTGAATTCTACTGTACTCGTCTGGACCCAGTCCACACACAAGCCATTTCTTGGCCTTAGCATTTTTCTCCCATTTTTTCAAATATTCAGCAGTACAATGAGCCCTTGTCTTTGACACTTCCACTCCTTCCTCATTTTTCATTGTAGTTGCCAAAGGGCCATCAGTGACTATGTCCCGGAGTTCATAGTCTTCTCCTATGATTTGATCCTTCATCCTATTCTTCCACCAAGAATAGTACTGACCATTGAAAAGTGGAGGCCTAATAGTGGATTGCCCTTCCCAGTTCCCAGGTGGTGCACTCATGTTGATCTTTTCCTAAGGTGTTAGCCTCTTCATGGATAACCTGCTCTGATACTAATTGATGTTCTAAACGTCAATGCCACACAAGAGGGGGGGGGGTGATTTGTGTGGTACCCAATTTTTGCTTAAACTGCTTCTGGAAGGACCTGGTTCTTCTAGGTGTACTAACGACTGCTGTTTGAAATTAAAAGTACATAAAATAAAGAACACAGAGATTTTTACGTGGAAAACACCTGGCTCAAAAGGTGAAAAAAACCACGACCTACTACTCAGTAGGATTTTCCCAAACTTCCACTAAAATCACTGAGCCAAAACTGCATTTACAAAGCTCTTTGTAAACCTAAGGATTAACTCTAATCCCGTTGTAGCAACCAGCCTCTAACTGCTGCGACAACTTCAAGTTAACTCTAACTTGAATACTCAAAATACCTATTACAATTGCTTCTAGATAAAGCTGAAAGGTACAATATGAAACACCTACTATAATTGAACTAGAAATAAAGAAAGACACATAAAACTCTTTATGGAGCTGGTTCTTCAATCTGGTTCATGCAGCTTCTGGTTTGCACACTTGAATCACACACGAACTGCTTGCAAAAAGCCTTGCTATTTTGCTCCCAATTCACGTTTAACTTCTGCATTTTTGTGCAACACTTTAATGTGAGAACATCTTATAGAGTTAGTAGATGAAGAAATAACTAGAGTTCTGATGCAACTCTTCCTTGGTGGAAGAGTTCTAGTTGATTTCAACTTCTAACTCCTTCCCTATCTTGAATTGTGTTCTCTTTGATTAAGGACTCCTTCTCCTTGTCAATTATGCAACCTTTTCGATCAGGAGATATTGAATACACCAAGTTAAGCTTATCTCCTTCACGTGCATCCCACATGCTTGAATCTGCCCGTTTTTGTGAACCTGAGGGATGGACCACTGGATGGACCTGGTTCATGTCTGAGTTCCTTTGTCAGTCTTCAAAACAAACCTTTACTTGGGCTAACAGATTCCAAGATTCGACTAAGTTCGTATGATGTTATGGGACATGTTGGTATGTTTGGTTAAAATTTTGAGGGCCTCGGGTGCATTTCGGATGGTTAACGGATCAATTATGGCCTGTGAGAGATAGCTGATCTATTGGTATTTTTTTGTTGTTGGTTTCCTCTTACACGTTCGCGACGAGTATCTGGAGATCGAGGGAGAGTTTTTCATCCCGTTTGCAAAGTAAGGGACGCGTTCGTGAAGTTTCAAGAGTAGAGTGCATCCCGAACGCGAGAGGAGTATCGCGTTCGCGAAGAAGAGAAGAGGCAGTTGGGAACCCATTTATTACGCGTTCGCGAGGGGTGGTCGCGTTCCCAATTGTTTGAACTGGTAAAGTTTCACGTTCGCGTAGCGTAGGTTACGTTCGCGAAGAGTAAATTTGAGAGGCAATCCAAGTGGTCTACACGAACGCGAGGGTGTTGTCGCGTTCGCGAAGAAGGAATCTGGGCAGGCAGTATTAAATTTCAAAATCGAGGGTTTGAACCTATTTTTCATATTTTGAGCTAGAGACCACGGATTTGGGTGATTCTTGAAGGGATTTTCAGGGGGTTGATTGGGGTAAGTGTTTCTCACTTGATTTTGCTTAAAATCCATGATTATATCTTGATTTTTATCATCTAAATTGTGATTTGGGGTGAAAAATTGGGGAAAAAGTGGAAGAGTTCTTGAGATGGAATTTTGAGGTTTTGAAGGGGATTTTGTTGTCGGATTTGAGTAAATTTGGTATGGTTAGACTCGTGAGTGAATGTGCTTTAGGGTTTTGTGACTTTTATCGGATTCTGAGACGTGGGCTCGGGGGCCGGGTTTGAGCCAAATTCAGGTTTTGAGTCTAATTTAGTAGTTTTTCTTGTGGAATTGATTCCTTTAGCATATATTAATGGTATTGTACTGCTTATGGCTAGATTCGGAATGTTCGAAGGCCGATTCGAGAGGCACGAGTATTGCGGAGTAGAGATTTGCTCGGTTTGAGGTAAGTAACAGTTACAAATCTGGTGCTGAGGGTATGAAACCCCAGATTTTATGTCGTATGACTATTTTGGAGGTGACGCACATGCTAGATGACGGGCGTGTGGGTGTGCACCGTAGGGATTGTGACTTGGTCCTTCCAGTGAGACTGTAGAATCGATCAGCCTACTGTTTACTACATGTTCCCTCTGTTTTTATGGAAATTGACTGCACTTCATGTTAGAAATCATGTTTAGGCCTTATGATATCACTGTTGAGACCCGTGGGGTCGTGTACTTGCTGAATTAACTGCTATTTGCTATTTGTTCTCAGTCATGATATTACTTGTGTATTTTACCTCCATCCCTTCCTATCCGTCATTAATACATGTTATTACCTCTGTTTGGCCTGAGTGCCGAGCTGTGACCTTTATGAGTGTATATGGATCGGGTTGCACGCCGCAACGAGCCTCAGGGCTTATATGTATATATATTGGATCGGGTTTCACGCCGCAACGAGCCTTATGATTGTTATATTGGATCGGATTGCACGCCGCAGTGATATAGCGCTTGGGCTAAAGGTGCTCCTCCGGAGTCTGCACACCCCCAGTGAGCGCAGGTACCTATTTAGTGTGATACTGAAGGCTGAGAGCCGAGTGATTGAGCTGTTGAGATGAACTGAGTGACTTTTGCTTTGAGAGGTTGTACTTGCTTTCAATTACTTGTTACACCTACTTGTTACCTGTCCTTGTTGTGAAAATGCCTGGATATTTGGTTTACTTGAGTAGGAACAAATTTGACTTAAACAACTAAATTTTGAAAGCATGATTGTTCCTTATTGGAAGATATTAAAATAAATTGTATATGCATAGCTCGTCACTGATACTTAGTTCCTTATTTGTTTCTGTTACTTACTGAGTTGGAAGTACTCACGTTACTCACTGCACCTTGTGTGCAGATTCAGGTGAGACGGATCGCAAAGGTCGTTGAGTTCGTGCGCAGTGGGCTATCGGAGACATACGAGGTAGTTGTCGGCGTCCGCAGCCCTTGTCTTTCCCTCCATTGTTATTTTTTCTTTCTGTTTTGGCATTAGTGGACTATTGTAAACTGTGATTCTAGACTGGTTTTAAATGCTCATGACTTAGTGACACCCCGATGTCGGGCTATCTTTTTTCCGCATTTTTATTTTGAGTTCAACTCGTTTATGAAATTTCTATTATGAAAAAGCTTTGACTTAACTTTTAATGATATATCGAAATGTTTTTGAAAGGTGTCGGTTTGCCTAGTACCATGATAGGCGTCATCACGATAGATTAGAGTTTTGGGTCGTGACAATAAAAAATTTCAAGTTATGGAGTTCGACAAGAACAAGTTTGAAGCAACATTATGGCTTAATATCAATCTAGGTACTAGCAAGGGAATACATGTGACAAAAGATGAAGAACTTACTTCCTGTATGATGCTTTTAAGAAACGATCCATACTATAAAGGTTCCAAATTTGTTGTTGATATATCAAAAATACTTTCTGTAAACTTTATTACAGATCATCAAAAAGAAAGTAATGCAATAATGGAGATTGACTATCAACAATTATTGAAAGGAACCACATATGTTCCAGAAGAGCAACTGATGCTGATTTCTCAAATACCAGAAGAGCAAGACATGCCGATTTATGAAATTACAATGGAAAATAAGAGTGTAATTCCTATAAAAGATCAACACTTTAAAACACTAGACACAATTGAAGGGAGAAAAAGGAAAGCAAAAGGAAAGGCAAAAGAATCTCCATCAATAATACTAAAGGAAAATGCATCATTGGATGATGTAAAACTGAGTCTATTTTTCAAGACAAAAATGTTATGATTAGATATTTTTGCTTAGCAGCAATAAAGGAGCACTTTGAGTTCTATGTCGAAATATCAAGTAATACAAGATACTATTTGGTATGTACTGATGAAAAGTGTGGTTGGACTATTCAATGTTAAAGATTTAAGGAATCAACACTTTTTAAAATAGTTAAATTTCAGAGAACACATGAATACTCGGTTGACATTAGAAAGTCACATCAAAGACAAGTAACTTCAAATGTGATTAGAGATTACATGATTGACAACTTAAGAGACATAGCTACTGAAGTAAAGCCTAAGTTTGTCGTTTTAGAAATGAAAAGAGCACATGGAATAGATGTTGGTTATGGAAAAGCATGGCGTGCTATTCAAAAGGGATATCTTTATTAAGAGGAACAACATAAGAAAATTATGAGCAGCTCCATCATATTTGTATATGATCGAACAAAAAGAATCCAGGATCATATACTAATATTAAGAGAGATGCAGAAAACATGTAAATTTCTTGTGTTTGTGGCTACACATCTGCTAATATCCTTTAGTATTCAGCTTGTCATATCGTAAAACTAAATTTTATTTAATTTTCAATGTAACAGTTTTATATACATGTTTTTTTATGTATGGGCGTCAATTTCTGGGTGAAAGTATTGTAGACCACTTATTGCTGTTGATGGAACATTTCTAAGAAATAATATATGGGCTCGTTCACATTGTCCAAGACGACGATATGATATGCTAACAACAAATATTGTTGAGTCAATGAATAATATTTTGAGACGTGCAAGAGAATCGCCAATTTTAACAATGATGGATTTCATACAAGAAAAATTGCAAATTTGGTTCTATGAAAGAAGGACAGCAACAGAAGGAATATTCCGTGAATTATCAAACTGCAGAAGCAACATTGGAAGACAAAATTAAACAAGCTTTTACATTTAGAATATTACCCATTGATTGACTCAAATTCAAAGTCAAAGAAGGGGGTATGGGATTTATTGTTGATCTAGACAAAAGAACATGTGATTGTTCTGAATTTCAGCTAGATGAGATACCCTGTGAAAATGCAATTGCCACACTTGACAGTATATATCAAAAGAAATCGGCTTTCTGCTCCGCCTATTAGACAAGAGACTTTTGGTTGAAAACATATGAAGGGCAAGTAAATTCTGTAGGTGATTCAACAACATGGGTTATACCAGATACTATTAAATAAGAAATGACAAAGCCTCCAGATGCAAAAGTTATGCTAGGAAGAAGACAGAAGAATCGACATATTTCCTGTACAAAATTCAAGAAGGAATCAAAGTGTGGTCGTTGCAAAAGATATGGGCATAACAGAACAAATTGCACAAATTCAACAGTAGTTCATCCTTATGCAAGAAAATTCAGGCAAAAGAATGATTGATTATATACAATAAGATTGCATACGGTCATTCAAAAAACTGATTGTAATCCAGAATAATTTGCTCGGGATTCTTGTTTCTCAAAATATTATTACTGTCTATTTTCTTTGTTTCTTGATTTGAAGTCAAAATGACCGTAATCTTTGTTTTTCTATAACAACATACTTTGCTGCAGTTATATAATAATTTTTGTTTTCCAAAATCCATATATCTATCAAATTGTCTATCTAATACTCAGTTAAATATACTGGAACTCATCACATAGAATATAGCAGCATTCAGTATATTATACTGATCCATCATAATATACTGATCCAGTATATTATACTCATACTCTCACGACCCAAAATTCGTTACAGGTCGTGATGGCGCCGGACACCATGGTCAGGTAAGCCAATACTAAATAGTTAATTAAATTCTCATTTTAATATTTTTTTGAAATCATAAATTTCCTTTAACTTAACTAGTAAAAAAACGAACTTTACAGAATAATAATAATAATAATATTTTCCAATTTCAATACTGAGTATCCCATAATCCTCCCAGAATCCGGTGTCACAAGTACATTACCATTTACTAGGAAATAAAATAAAATACAATAGTTGTTCGGATTACAAATTTGGACTGAAAAGAAAAATGCAAGTACTCTTAAGGAGACTCTGCTGGCTGCTAATCGTCTCATAAGATGCAGCACACCTAAGTCCACGTATCAACCACGCCGCTGCGCCCACAAGGCCAATAGACATACATGCTCCTATACAACAAAATGTACAGCAAGTGTAGTATGAGTACGAAAATAACGCGTACCCAGTAAGTATCCAGTATAATCTCGAAGAAGTAGTGACGAGAGGTTGACTCCGACACTTACTATGGCCAACAATAATATACCGATAATATGATAAATTATGGATTTTATAAGGCAACTGTAAACTCAATAACATGAAGCAGGTAAACAATTCTTTTGTTAATAGGAGATCTCCAAATTTATTTTCATCTTTTATCAATTTATATCTCCGGCCAATGAAGCCACATCAATTATCAATAATTCCAAAACAATCAATTAAGTCATGCGCAAATCATGCCGAGGTCGTACGGCCCGATCCAACATAATATTAAATTCTACACTGCTGGAGGGTCGAACGAAACGAACCATAAATGTATCTATTTAATCTGCCGAGGCGTTCGGCCCGTTCCACAAAAGATAAACACATTCAAACAACCAAATCAAGGATTTATTTAGGTTTGATGTTCAAAGAAATATCAATTCTCAATAACGGTCAAGTGACCCATCCAAAACCCAAGTAGGTGAACTTTAACCTTTTAAAATTTCTTTATCAAGTTCCAATATGTTTTAAACGGTTAAATTAACAAGTAGGATGCAAGCATCGCAAATATAACGTGATTTGGGTCCTAGACTACCCAGACATAAGCATAATAGTAGCTACGCACGGACTCTCGTCACCTCGTGCGCACGTGGCCCCCACAAATAGAAGCACATATTGAATTATTTCACCTATGGGGTAAATTCCCTCTTACAAGGTTAGAAAGGAGAATTACCTCGCTCCGAAGTTCCATATTCGGCTCTCAAGCCCTTCCGACGACTCAAACCGTGCCCAACGCTCCAAGACTAGTCAATAATTGTGTAAACCCATAAATATATACTCAAATACTTATTATATCCAATTTATAACAATTTCTAACCCCGATCAAAAAGTCGATAAAAATCACCCTCGTGCCCACATGCCCGGATTCCAAAAAAATTCGAAGACAAACATTACCCATAACATCACAAACTCAAATATATAATTTATTCTCAATTCCATGCCCAAATTCATGGTCAAAATCCAAAAATACCAATTTTTTAGGTTTTCTGCCAAACCCCCAAATTTCCACTAATTTTCCATGAATTTCCATGCTAAAATCTATATATAATCCAAGTATTTAACCTGCAATAGGTGGGAATCACTTACCTTGACATAGATAATGAAGATGGAGCTCCAAAATCGCTCCTAGGTCGTCTCCCATGGAGGACATGAGAAGAAATGAGCCAAACCCATTTTTGCAAACTTATACACTGCCAGGAAACCCTTCTTCGTGTTCGCAGGCCTCCCATCGGGTTCGCGATGAATAAAATTCTCGAAAGCCATTTCCAAACTCTTCTCAAACAGCCTCTAGTATAATAGTCATAACTTTTTGTACAAAACTTCAAATGACAAATGATTTAACTTTCTAAAAATTAGACACCAAGATCCACAACTTTCATGTTTTAGTCATCCCCCAATTCCTTATAA
This sequence comes from Nicotiana attenuata, assembly GCF_001879085.1. Taxonomy (NCBI): domain Eukaryota; kingdom Viridiplantae; phylum Streptophyta; class Magnoliopsida; order Solanales; family Solanaceae; genus Nicotiana; species Nicotiana attenuata. Next base: position 30,670,563 of record NC_031994.1, read on the forward strand.
ATTTCAAGATATAAGCTGCCAAATTCAGCCCTGTGCAACACAAATTTCTTCTTCATCTTCCCAGACAGTCTGTAGTGTACCAGCCATAGCTTTTTGTACACAAATCCAAATGCTAAATGGTTTACTCTTCTGAAAACTAGACACAAAGGGATACAACTTTTATTTTTGGATCATCTCCAAATTCCTTATAGATTGCAAGATATGAGCCTACGAAGTCAGACTAGTGCAATAGTTATTTCCTTCTTCGCGAACGCGAGAGGATCCTCGCGAATGCGAAGAACAACACCAGATATAAGTAAATCAGCATCCAAAGTAGCCCAATATGACCCGAAACACACCCGAGGCCCCGAGACCCCGTCCAATCACACTAACCTGTCCCAAAATATGACACGAACTTGTTCGAGGCCTCAAATCACATCAAACAACATCAAAATCATGAATTGTACCTCAATTCAAGCTTAATGAACTTTAGAACTTCAAACTTCTACATTCGAAGCCGAAACCTATCAAATCACGTCCGATTGACCTCAAATTTTGCACACAAGCCACATTCGACGTTACGGACCTACTCCAACTTCTGGAATCGGATTCCGACCCCAATATCAAAAAGTCCACTCCCAGTCAAACTTCTCAAAAATCTTCAAATTTCTAACTTTTGACAAATGACTCCGAAATGACCTACGAACCTCCAAATCCACATCCGTACGCACTCCTAATAACAAAATCACCATACGGAGCTATTCCCAGACTCGAAATCCCAAACGTACATCAATAACATTGAAATGAACTTCAACCCAAATTTATGAATTTCTTCCAAAAATGCCAACTTTCACAATAGACGCCGAAACGCTCCTGGATCATCCAAAACCCGATCCGAACATACGCCCAAGTCCGAAATCATCATAAGAACCTGCTGGAATCATCAAATCACGATTCCAAGGCCATTTACTCAAAAATCCAGCCTTAGTCAATTCTTCCAACTTAAAGCTTCCGAAATGAGAATTCTCTTTCCAAATCAACTCTAAACTTCCGAAATTCCAGTTCCGACCACGCATACAAGTCATAATACCTAAAGTGAAGCTGCTCAAGGCCTCAAACCGCCCAACGACACGCTAGATCTCAAAACGATCGGTCGGGTTGTTACATATACAGTATATTATACTAATCCATTATATTATACAGATCGAGTATATTATGCAGGAAAGTTTGTGAGTTTTACATATCAATTCAGAAATCTCCAACATATTATACTGGTGTTTTGTTGTTGTTTTGCAATATTTTATGGAGCATGAGGAAAATGCAGATTTATGCCTGTATGTGAAGTGTGCATGTCAAATACAATGCAACACAACGTTAAAACCATATGCATACTATCAGAGTATCAATTGACTCAGTCCTCCCGATCACTCAGCCCTCACAGTCACTCAGTCCTCACAGTCAATCGGTCCTCCCAATCACTCGGCATTCTCTCTCGGCACTCGTACTCACACTCAGTAAGTACCTACGCTTACTTTGGGTGTGCAGACTTTGGAGGGGCAGATCCAGCCGAAGCGCTACAATAAGCCAATCATGGCATGAATCAATAAAGCCTGATGCGGCGTGCAGTCCGATCCCATAAACATCCTTACAATCAGGCTCTCGCCGTCACTCAGTCATCAATCTCTCCAGTCTCTCAGGCTCACAATGTCATCAAAATCAGGCCAAAATGATGATATGATGTATCAATAAATAGCAACAGAGATTGAGACGTGATATGTCAATGAATGAGTATATAACTGCAATTTAAGAAAATAACTCAACATCAGACATGACCTCGGTAGGTCCGACCAGAATAATCATGTAGCCTCAACAAGGTTTCTAACATGGACCACACCTCAATTACTCTAGCACATAGAGATTTCATGGATAAAAACAGGATTAGGTAGCTACACAGTACCACAGAAACAACCAAGTCATAATTCACACAGTGCACGCCCCCACACCCTCACCTCAACACCAAAACATAACACGTAAATTCAGGGGTTCATACCTTCAGCACCAAGTTTAGAAGTGTTACTTAGCTCGAAAAAGCCAAATCCAATACCGAGAAAGCCAGATGTAACGACCCAACTGGTCGTTTTGAGCTTTTGCACTTTGATCGCCAGTTCTCGGGCATGACTAGCCCCGTGTGATGACTATGTAAATCATCGGTTTTAGTTTCAGGATAATCGGAATAGATTTGGAAGAAAAATTCTCAGTTTGAAGCTTTAAGTTTGAAAGGTTTGACCAAGTTTTGACTTTTTAGTATTCGATCTCAGATTGGAATTTTTATGATTTGGTTAGCTCCATTAGGTGATTTGGGGCTTAGGAGCATGATCGGAATGTGTTTTGGAGGTCCGGAGTAGAATTAGGCTAGAATTGGCGAAATTAGAATTTTGGCGTTTTTCGGTTGATAGGTGAGATTTTGATACAGGGGTCGGAATGGAATTCCGGAAATTGGAGTAGGTCCGTTGCGTCATTTGTAACATGTGTGCAAAATTTCAGGTCATTCGGACGAGGTTTTATAGACTTTTTGATTGAATTCGGAATTCAGAAGTTTTAGAATTCTTAGGCTTGAATCCCAGGGCGATTCGATGTTTTGATGTTGTTTCGAGCGTTCCGAAGGCTGGAACAAGTTTGAATGGCGTTATGGGGTGGGTTAGCATGTTTGGTCGGGGTCCCATGAGGCTCAGATAAGTTTTGGAAAAGTTTTTGGAAGATTTTGCCGTTTTGAGCATAAGCATGTAATGATCCAAAGGTCCATTTTTAGTTCTAGAGATCGATATTTGATTTCGAGACTTCCAGAATTTTGATAATGAATTATAGGAGTGATCTGGAAAGTTTGGTCTAATTTCATCAAGTCGCAATTGGGTTTTTGACGCGAAACATGAGTTAATTGTTTAACGAGCAAAATAGGTATCGCACTGAGCAACTGAGCTCCGAATTGAGTTTCGCTTGAAGGGCTATATTAGTATTATTATTTGTGACTCATAGGAACAAGAATCATCGAATTCCGAGTTCGTATGGTGGAGTTAGAGCTTTTTTAGTGAAAACAAATATTACTGGTGCAGCAGGATCTGGTGCGCACCTTTAGCGACCAGATTTGGCACTTTTAGCGACGGGCATGGGGCTTTTAGCGACCAGAATCGTGTTTTATGGAGCTGTCTTGTTTTTTTTTAGCTCATTCCCACATTTTTGGACGAAAAGAACGCTGCTTGGGGCGATTTTTGAGCGAGAAGTCATGGGAAATCTTGAGGTAAGTCACTTGTGATCATTTCTACTCCATAATATCGAATTATCATCGAATAATCCGACTAGATTACTTGTTTTTGAGGTATAAATTGGGAATTTGGACCTAGGGATTTGAAAAATGAGATTGAAGAATTGGAGGCCGAATTGTTATCGGAATTTAGTAATTTTGGTATGGTTGGACTTGTGGTTGAATGGGTTGTCGGATTTTGTGATTTTTATCGGATTTTGAGACGTGGGCCCGAGGGCCGGGTTTGGCCAATTTCGGGATTTTTTATGTAATTTGATAATTTTCGCTTGGGCTTTGTTCCTTTAGCGTATGTTGATGATAATATACTGATTTTGGTTAGATTTGGAGCATTTGGAGGCTGATTCGAGGGGCAAAGGCATTGCAAGCTAGATTTCGGGCCGGATTGAGGTGAGTAATGATTTTAAATGTTGTTCTGAGGGTATGAAACCCCGGGTTGCACAGCGTCGTGCTATATTGAGGTGAAACACACGCTAGATGACGAGCGTGGGATCGTGCACCATTGGGGATTGTGACTTAGTCCATCCCGAATGACTATTTTTCTGTATAATTGGCAGCTAATTGTTTGATATTATTGTACTTTGGGCTAAATGCCATATTTGGGCTTCGTGCCAACTGTTTGAACCCTTAGGGGATTGTTAATGTTATTTTCTTCACTGTTTGATTTCATACTTGTGATCAGTCATGCTATATTTCCACTATTTTAAAAACTCAGCTATGTTATTCTGTTTTAAACACATTAATTGATATTTTCAAAGATATTTGAGCTGAGCTTCATATTTTACTGATGCTCGAGGGGCTCATGAGATTCTGACTAAGTAAGGCCGAGGGCCTCTATTGTGAGGATACTTTTGGGTCGGGCTGCACGCCGCAGCAGTGATATACTAATTATGATAATGAGGCCGAGGGCCTGAGATTGTGCGCCACGAGGTGGCTTGATATTGATATGAGGCCAAGAGCCTGTTTATGATGCCACGAGAAGGCTTGATATTGCGCTTGGGTCGTAAGGGGCCCCTCCAGGAGTCTGCACACCCCCAGTGAGCGCGGGTACCCATTGTGATGTGAGATATAGCCCGAGGGGCTGGTGTTGTTCTAAGATATTGCCCGAGGGACGGATTTGTTGACATTGTGCCCGAGGGGCGAACTTTTATGTGCTTATCTTTCTTATTTACCTGTCATGTACCTGTTTAATTGTGTAATTGTGCCCGAGGGGCGGATCTTCTATGCTTATCTGTTCTAATTGCTTGCATTCAATTGCTTAACTGTTGAAAAGCCATTTTTGAAGAAGTTTAAACTGAGCTAAGGTGCTTAAGAGATTTCACATTTTCATTGCTTTCTTACTGGTTTTGTACTGCTTCTATACATCATGTTGATGTACTCTTCGTGATTTCCTATCACTCAGTCTTCATTTATTTTTATTAATCACTGAGTTGGAAGTACTCACTTTACTCCCTGCACCTTGTGTGCAGATTCAGGTATTTCCGAACTCGGTAGCGGGTATTGGTTGCTCAGAGGCAGAGTCATCGGAGTTTAGCAAGGTAGCTGCCCGACGTTCGCAGCACTGCTTTTCTCCCTCTCGATTTCATTAGACTATATTTAGTACATTTTTGACTCTAGTTGTATTCGAACCTTAGTAGGTGCTCATGACTAGTGACACCCCGGTATCGGGCTGTGTTGGTTTTATTTCCGCAACTTATACTGTTATTTGGGATTTTATTCCTATTAAAGACTTGAGTTTTATTATTTTAACTGCTTAAAGTGAATTGGAAGTGTGTCGGCTGGCCTTGTCTTCACGAGAGGCGCCATCACGATCGGGTTTGGGTTTAGGGTCGTGACACCAGATGCTCCAAAAATGCCATCCCGTGCGTGCCGACCTTCGAACGGCTCGAACTAGCCAACAGCAACTCAAATACATCAACTAATACATCAGGAAACAAACTCAATCGATAAAGGTGGAATCTTTAATCAATAGCCCAAAGTCAACCAAACAGTGAAACCCGGGCACGCACCTCGAAACCCAACAAAACTTACAAAATCTGACAACCTATTAAATTAAGAGTCCAACCATACTAGTTTCGCTCAAATCCGACTCCGAATCGATGTTCAAAACTCAAAAATTCACTTTATGAAATTTTAAACAAAAACCAACAATTTCTCCTTTGAAATCCTCAATCAAATGCCAAAAACTAAATTAGATTCATGAAATAAAATCAAAACCAAGTAGAGAACACTTATCCTAACCCATATGGTGAAATCGTCTCCGAAATCGCCCAAATCCGAGATCCCCAACTCAAAATATGACCAAATGAACAAATCCTCGATATTATATGCTTCTACCTAGTTGTTCTGTCTCGTTTATTCGAACAAACGATCCTGAAACTTGCTTTTGATACCTCCAATGGATTCCTTATAATGAAGGATAAATGTTGGTTTCAATATTTTGAAAATAGTGCAGATTTTTAGATACGAATTTAGTGGCAATTTCGTAATTAATCTAAAAAATCTAGCAACCCAATTCTTAGTAAAATGATCATAATTTCCTCATACGATGTCGATACTTGATGATTCCAGTTGAGATGGTTCCAAAATTACGATACGGATCTAATGCTTAAATCAAAATAGAAATTGGAGCTCATTTGCTTAATGTGGTACAATTTATGCTTGTAGAAACGACATCGAAACATCAAAAATGAGCACAACACAACCCAAACCTATCCGAAACTCACCTGAGCCCCTCGTAACCCCGTCCGAACATACCAACAAGTCCCATAATATAACACAGACTTACATGAGTCTTCAAATCATGCATAAAAACATCAAAATCACGAATCGCACCTAAAATCGAACTTAATGAACTTTGAATCCTTCAGCTTCCAAAACTCGTGCCGAACCTTATCAAATCAACTTGGAATGAACTCACATTTTGCGCAAAAGTCCCAAATGACATAACTAAGCTATTCCAATTCTCAGAACCACAATTCTAACCCTATATAATCAAAGTCAACTCCCAGACAAAGTTATAAACATTCCAAACCATCAAATTTCTGTGATGACCCAAAAGGCCATCTTCTGTTTTAGAACTCTATTACGTGTTCCGAAGCTTTGAAAACCTTATTTTATCTCTCCATGATTTGCATGCACAGTACGGGCGTATATCCGAAAAGCTTTTATGTGAAAAATTGAGAAAATAAATATTTTTGGCCTAAAAAGTTGATTTTTGTTGACTTCGGTCAATGTTTTGGGTAAACGGACCCGGACCCGTGTTCTGACGGTCCCAGTGGGTCTGTAGTAAAATATGGGACCTAGGCTTATGCCCAAAATCGAATTCCGAGGTCCCTAACCCGAGGAATGAATTTTTGATAAAAATTGTAAGAATGAAATTATAATGGTTTTGAGAAATTGATTAATGTTTGATCTCATTGGTATGGGCCCGTAGTTTGGTTCCGGAGCCCACTACAAGTTTAATATAATAATTAAGTCATGTTTGTGAAATTTGTTGAGAAATGGAACTGATTTGACGTGATTCGGACCTTTGGTTGAGAAAATAGAAGTTTTGAAACTTTCTTGAAAATTTCATGCAATTTGGTGCTAAATTCGCAGTTCTAGGTGTTATTTTTGCGATTAGATCGCGCGAGCAAGTTCATATGATGGTTTAAGACTTGTGTGCATGTTTGGTTTGGAGCCCCGGGGGCTCGGGTGAGTTTCAGATAGGCTACGGAGTGATTTGGAACTTAGAAAAGTTGTTGGTGTTCTTCAGCAGTTTTGCAGGCCTCAGACCTCGCAAATGCGAGGTCAAGGTTCGCATTTGCGACTACTGGTCGCATTTTCAAGGCTTTCATCTTAAATACGAAGGAAGCTGGGCCAGCCTATGTTCGCAAATGCGAACAACCTTCGCATTTGCGGATGGTCAGGGGAAGGGGGTCCTTCACAATTGCGACAATTAGTTCGCATTTGCGAGAGTAGCAGAAATGCGACAGGTTCGCATTTGCGATACCAGTCTCGCATTTGCGAGCTTCGCAATTACGAAGCTCGGGTCGCAAATGCGACATCTGCAACTGTGCAAAAAGGGACTTAGACGGGATTTTTGATACATTTCCCAAATTTTCAAAACCTAAATCTCGAGGGGCGATTTTCCAAAGACCACTTCTTCCCCAAATCATATGTAAGTGATTCTTAGCTCCATTCTTTCAATCTTTCACTTCTTTTTACAAGATTTCATCCTAGAATCTAGGGTTTTGCATGGTGGAATTGGGGATTTTTGGGTAGAACTTAGGAATTTCAAAATTCAGGGATTTAGACCTCAAATTGAGGTCGGATTCTAAAACTAATTGTATATCTGGGCTCGGGGGTGAATGGGTAATCGAGTTTTGGTCTGAATTTTGGGTTTTGACCAAGCGGGCCCGGGGTCGGTTTTTGACTTTTTGAGGAAAATGTTGGGAAACTTATACTTATGCATTGGAAGTGATTTCTTTAGCGATAATTGATGTTACTAAGTTAATTATGATTAGATACGAGCGGATTGGAGGTGGAATCTAGAGTAAAAGCGGTAATTGAGCTTTGAGTTGGCGTTGGATTGAGGTAAGTGTTGTGTCTAACTTTGACTTGAGGGATTAGGGATCCCCGACTTAATTGTTATGTGAAAATTCATGTGTGTAGCGTATAGGTGAGATGACGAGTACCTATGCACCGCCAAAATTATCTATTTAGCTTGTTCCCTTCCCTCGTTCCTAATATATTGTTTTCCTGTCTTAATTGCTACATACTTATTGGTGCTTCCATGTTTAATTGCTTCTTGCTAGATGTTGTTTTCTTTATTGAAGGTAGTAACTGCTCCGTAGTTTCATTATGTTACATTATTGGTTTAAGTTGGTTTATCGGTGTATCATGATATATGTTGGTTGGTCACGCTGTGTAGTAGCAATTGAGTGAAGTTTCATAAGTGTTTAGCCTTCTATTTGTTTTGGTTTGAGGCATAAATATTGTGGAGGATTTTGAGCTGAATTGTGAAATACTTGTTCTTATTGTGTGATTGGTACTGATATGGTGGGATCGGGTTGCACGCCACAACAGGAGGAATAAGGGTGAAATGTGATTGTCTGGCGGGATCGGGTTGCGTGCCACAACATGAGTAATAAGGGTGGATTAGTGGGATCGGATTGCACGCCACAACAGGAGTAATAAGGGTGAATGTTCATATTGTTACTGATTATATGGTGGGATTGGGATGCGCGCCGCATCATTTTGTTGGTTATGTATTCTACTTCTATTGTAATTTATATCTGTAGCATTGTAACTCTCTTAAGGATTGGTTATAGCTGAGTACAGGCAAGATAATTGTCACGTCCCGAAATTCCCACCGTCGGGACCGTGATGGCGCCTAACATTGTAATCGCTAGGCAAGCCAACGTTACAAATTATTTTGTCTTTACCTTTTATCTTTTAACAATTAGCAAGTTAACATAAGTAAATCAGCGGAATAAAATGAAAAAAACAGAATTTAACAAGTTATCTTAATACAACTGCGAAACCATAATAAAATTCTACCCAGAACTGGTGTCACAATTTCACGGACCATCTACGAATACTACACATAATAGTCTGAATAAAGAAGTACACTTCTGCTTCGGAAATAAATAAAACAAAAAGAAAGGTAGGAGAGAAGGGGACGCCAAGGCCTGCGGACGCCTGCAAGACTACCTCGGGTCTCCACTAGTCTGAAGGCAGCAACCTCGAACTACGGTCCGTACGGTCCAGCACTGGGATCTGCAAAAAGTGCAGAGTGTAGCATCAGTACAACCGACCCATATATTAGTAAGTGCCGAGCCTAACCTCGATGAAGTAGTGACGAGGCTACGGCGGGGCATAACAATATATATAACCTGCAACAGTTTATAATAAACAGAAAGGAAGTACAGAATGAAAATAACCGGAACTTGCATTAAAGGAACATAGGACCCAACCAATCTACTAGTATTCAGCTATAACCAATCCTTAGGGAATTTTAACACCTCAATAATAACTTCAACAGAAATAAATGCCAAAAACAATAACTGATGCGGCGTGCATCCCGATCCCACCATATAAACAATAACAATATCAATATTTCCAACAATAACAATATCAATATTCTCCCTTATTCTTCCTTGTTGCGGCGCACAACCCGATCCCACATGTCCTCCCTTATTGCTCCACAACACATATCACCCTTATTCCTCCTGTTGCAGCGCGCAACCCGATCCCACCTGTCTACCCTTATTACTCCTTGTTGCGGCGTGCAACCCGATCCCACCAGACAATCACAATTCTCCCTTATTCCTCCTATTGCGGCGTGCAACCCGATCCCAACATATGTATATATCAACACCAATCACAAAGAATAAACACAAGGTGTTTCACAAGTTAACTCAATTTTCACAATTCTTATACTTCAACTACACAATGGAATTTCGCTACGATTATGAAACTTCACTCATGAAACCAAATCAGCGAAATCAACCAACATGCACCATAAGGCACCAATGAATCCATATAAACCAACGGGATAATAAAATTAAGCTACGAAACCAATAATACCTCAACGGAAACATCAACAACTAACATGAAACAATTAAATAATTCAATGAAGAGAACAACAGTTAACACGAAGCAATTAGACATGGAACATTTGTGATCAAGTAGCAATTAAGTCATGGAAGCATTTATGATCAAGTAGCAATTAAGCATGGAAACAGTTTAAGCAAGTATCAAATAAGACAAGAAGCAGTATACTAGGAAACGGGGAAGGGAACAAACTAAAAATGGAGATTTAGTGGCGCATAGGTACTCGTCACCATACCTATACGCCACACACATAATATTTCATTTATCACATAAGTCGGGAATTACTATTCCCTCAAGTCAAGGTTAAGCCAAACACTTACCTCAAGCCAACGGGCAATTCAACACTCAACCACCGCTTTATCTCTTGATTCCACCACCAATTCACTCGTATCTAGCCATAATTAATTCAATAACATCAATAAATGCTAAATAAACCAATTCTAATGCATGAATACCCGACCCCGGGCCCGCTTGGTCAAAACTCAAAGTTCAAATCAAAACCCGATTACCCATTCACCCACGAACTCAAAAATGCAATTAGTTTTGAAATCCGACCTCAAATTGAGGTGCAAATCCCCAAAATTTGAAAATCCTAATTTCTACCCAAGAACACCCAATTTCCCATGAAAACCCCTAGATTTTGAAGTGAAATCATTTAAAAAGATGAAATAGATTGAAGAAAATGAGTTAGAAATCGTTTACCTATGATTTGGGGAAGAACTCTCTTCAAGAAAATCACCTATGGAAGTTTAGGGTTTGAAAATTTGAGAAGTGAAGTGAAAATCCCGTCCAAATGATGTTTTCATCAGCTGCAGATGTCGTAATTGCGACTGGAGCTTCGCATTTGCGAAGCTCGCAATTGCAAGAAAGGTATCGCAAATGCGAACCTTCGCAATCTCTGCTGCCTTCGCATTTGCAACTTCTAGCCTACTTGGACAACTTCGCATTTGCAAAGTAAATCTCGCATTTGCGAGAAAAGCTGGCCCTGACCTTTTTCACATTTGCGAAGCAAAAGCTCGCATTTGAGGTCACTACTTACATCGCAATTGCGATGCCTGATCTCGCAATTTCTAGATCAGGGGCCTGCTACACAGCTGAAACATACTAGCAATCTCCCTAAGTCCAAAATCACTCCGTGGCCTATCCAAAACTCACCCGAGCCCTCGGGGCTCCAAACCAAACATGCACACAAGTCTAAAAATATCATACGGAGTTGTTCGTGCAATCAAATCGCCAAAATAACATCTCAAACAACGAATTTAACACCAAAACTCATGAATTTCACAAGATAGTTCAAATTTCTATTTTCTCAACCAAGGGTCCGATTTATACCAAACCAACTCCGATTCTTACCAAATTTCACAGATATGACATAAATATTATATTAAGCCTGTATAGGGATCCAGAACCAAAATACGGGCTTGATACCATCAAGATTTTACACCATTTAATTTCCAAAAGTCCTTATATTTTCCAGCAAATAATTTTCTTTAAAAATTCTTTTCTCGGGCTAGGGACCTCAGAATTCGATTCTGGGCATATGCCCAAGTCCCATATTTTACTATGGACCCTACGGGATAGTCAAATCACGGGTCCAGGTCTGTTTACCAAAAATGTTGACCGAAGTCAACTTTAATCAATTTTAAAGGCCAAACTTAATATTTTTCTTAAAATTCACATAAAAGTTTTCGGGAATCGCGCTCGGACTGCACACGCAAATCGAGGAGTGATACAAGGAGGTTTTCAAGGCCTCAGAATATGGAAATGGACCCTAAAACAAAAGATGACCTTTTGGGTCATCACATTCTCCACCTCTAAAACAACCGTTCGTCCTAAAACGGACATAGAAAAGTACCTGAGTCGGTGAAAAGATGGGGATATCGGCTCCGCATATCGGACTCGAACTCCCAGGTAGCTGCCTCAACAGGCTGACCTCTCCACTGAACACGAATCGACGAATAACTCTTTAATCTCAACTGACGAACCCGCCGATCTAGAATAGCTACCGGATCCTCCTCAGAGGTCAAGTCCTTGTCCAACTGGACAGTGCTGAAGTCTAACACGTGGGATGGATCGGCGTGATACTTTCGAAGCATGGACACATAAAACACTGGATGTACAACTGATAAATTCAGTGGCAACGTAAGTCTGTAAGCCACCTCTCCCACTCGATTAAGAATCTCAAAAGGCCCTATGAACCTAGGGCTTAGCTTGCCCCTCTTTCCAAATCCCATCACGCCCTTCATGGGCGACACCCGAAGCAACACTCACTCTCCGACCATGAATGCCACATCACAAACCTTACGGTCGGCGTAACTCTTTTACCTGGACTGAGCTGTACGAAGCCTATCTTGAATGATCTTAACCTTGTCCAAGGCATCCTGTACCAAATCCGTACCCAACAACCGAGCCTCCCCTGGCTCAAACCACCCAACTGGCGATCGACACCGTCTACCATATAATGCCTCATAAGGAGCCATCTGGAGGCTCGACTGATAGTTGTTGTTGTAGGCAAACTCCGCTAATGGCAAGAGCTGGTCCCACGAACCTCCAAAGTCAATAACACATGCTCGGAGCATATCCTCCAAAATCTGAATAGTACGCTCGGACTGTCCGTCCGTCTGAGGATGAAATGATGTGCTCAACTCGACCTGTGTACCCAACTCACGCTGAACTGCCCTCCAGAAATGTGAGGTAAACTGCGTACCTCGGTCAGAAATAATAGACACGGGCACACCATGAAGATGAACAATCTCCCGGATATAGATCTCAGCTAACCTCTCTGAAGAATAGGAGACTACCACAGGAATGAAATGTGCTAACTTAGTCAGCCTATCAACAATAACTCATACCGCATCGAACTTCCTCTGAGTCCGTGGGAGTCCAACAACAAAGTCCATGGTGATATGCTCCCACTTCCACTCAGGAATCTCAATCTGCTGAAGCAAACCACCAGGTCTCTGATGCTCGTACTTTACCTGCTGACAATTCAAACATCGAGCTACATACGCAACAATGTCCTTCTTCATCCTCCTCTACCAATAATGCTATCGGAAATCCTGATACATCTTAGCGGCGCTCGGATGAATAGAATATCGGGAACTATCAGCCTCCTCTAGAATTAACTCATGAACATTAGGCACACAAACTCGACCCTGCATCCTCAAAACTCCATCATCTCTGACTGTAACATGCTTGGCACCACCGTGCCGCACTGTGTCACTAAGGACTAGCAAATGAGGATCATCATACAGTCGATTCCTGATACGCTCAAATAATGAAGATCGAGCGACTGTACAAGCTAGAACACGGCTGGGCACAGAAACATCCAACCTCACGAACTGATTGGCTAACGCCTGAACATCCAAAGTAAGCGGTCTCTCACCGACCGGAATATACGCAAGGCTACCTATACTGGCTGACTTCCTACTCAAATCATCGGCCACCACATTGGCCTTCCCTGGATGATACAAGATGGTGATATCATAGTCTTTTAGTAGCTCCAACCACCTTCTCTGCCTCAAATTGAGCTCCTTCTGCTTGAACAAATACCGCAAACTCTTATGATCCGTGAACACCTCACATGACACGCCATATAAATAATGCCTCCAGATCTTTAGCGCGTGAACAATGGCTGCTAGCTCCAAATCATAAACTGGATAATTCTTCTCGTGAATCTTCAACTACCGCGAAGCATATGAAATAACCTTACCATTCTGCATCAACACCGCACCAAGTCCAACATGAGATGCGTCACAATATACTGTAAATGGCCCCGAACCTGTGGTAAAAACCAACACTAGCGCCGTAGTCAAAGCTGTTTTGAGCTTTTGAAAGCTCGCCTCACACTCGTCCGACCACCTGAACTGGGCACCCTTCTAGGTCAACCTGGTCATCGGGGCTGCTATGGATGAATACCCCTCCACGAACCGGCGGTAATAACACACCAAACCCAAGAAACTCCGAATCTCTGTAGCTGATATGGGTCTAGGCTAGTCCTTGACTGCCTCTATCTTCTTTGGATCCACCTGAATACCCTCTGTTGATACGACGTGGCCCAAGAATGCAATTGAACTCAACCAAAACTCACATTTCGAGCACTTAGCATACAACCCATGTCTCAGAGTCTGAAAAACGACTCGAAGATGTTGCTCGTGCTCCTCTCGGCTGTGGGAGTAGATCAAAATATCATCAATGAAGACAATCACAAAGGAATCCAAATAAGGCCTGAACACTCGGTTCATCAAATCCATGAATGCTGCTAGGGCATTTGTCAACCCGAATGACAAGACTAAAAACTCATAATGCCCGTACCGAGTGCAAAAAGCTGTCTTAGGGACATCGGATGCCCTAATCCTCAACTGATGGTAGCCAGATGTCAAATCAATCTTCAAAAATACCTTGGCACCCTGAAGCTGATCAAACAAATCATCAATCCTCGACAACAGGTACTTGTTCTTGATGGTAACTTTGTTCAACTGCCGATAATCAATACACATCCTCATAGACCCATCCTTCTTCTTAACAAACAACACCGGCGCACCCCAGGGCGAGACACTAGGTCTAATAAAGCCCTTATCAAGCAAGCTTGCAACTGCTCCTTCAATTCTTTCAACTCTGGCGGGGCCATGCGATACGGATGAATAGAAATGGGCTGAGCGTCCGGAGCCAAATTAATGGAAAAGTCAATATCCCTGTCGGGTGGCATCCCCGGCAGGAAATACCTCTGGAAACTCCCGAACAACTGGTACAAACTCCATAGAAGGAACCTCAGCACTAGAATACGTTGAGCCTTCACATACGAGATAACCCTGCTGATAGAATGACCAGGAGTCCCTCTCCACTCCAATCGAGGCAACCCCGGCAAGGTTAAGGTCACGGTCTTGGCATGACAATCCAATATAGCATGGTAAGGTGACAGCCAATCCATCCCCAAAATGACATCGAAATCAACCATATCGAGAAGTAGGAGATCTACACTAGTCTTAAGACCCCTAATAACAACCACACACGAGCGATAGACACGATCTACAACAATAGAATCCCCTACTGGTGTGGACACAGACATGGAAACGCTCAAGGCATCACGAGGCGCAACCAAACATGGAGCAAAATAAGATGACACATAGGAGTACGTAGACCCTGGATCAAATAGAACTGAAGCGTCTCTACTGCAAACTGAAACCATACCTGTGATAACTGCATCGGAGGCCTCAGCCTCAGGCCTAGCTGGAATAGCATAACATCGGAGCTGGGCCCCACCACCCTGAACTGTATCTCTGGGACGGCCTCCTGCTGGCTGGCCTCCACCTCTGGCGGCCTGGCCTCCACCTCTAATGGCCTGACCTCCACCTCTAGTGGGTTGACCCCTACCTCTGGCTCCCTGACCCCTACCTCTAGCTGGCTGGGCAGGCGGTGCCTGAATCATGGCACGAAAACTCTGCTGCTGTGACTGAGCACCCACTAATCTCGAACAAGCCCTCCGGATATTACCATACTCACCACACTCAAAACATCTATCTGAATACTACGGCTAAGGAATTGAGACTGAACCTGACGGGCCAGCTGACCGTGATAATAACTCTAAAGATGAGGTGCTCTAATAGGAGCTGGTGGTGCACTATAAGCTGGCTGCCCGGAAGGAGGTACATAAGGACCACGACCCCCTAAAGCTCCATGGGATGCCTGAAGTGCTGAATGAAACGGCCTGGAATGGTGGCCTTTACCAAAAGAATCCCTGCATCCAGACGAGGCACCACTGAACCTGCCAGAATGACGTGGCCTCTTGTTAGACCTCTGACCACTACCCTGAGCTAAAACTATCTCGACTCGTCTGGCCATATTGGCCGCATCTTGGAAAGAAATCTCGCTCCCTGTCTCCTTATCCATCTGCAGTCTGATAGGCTGAGCGAGTCACTCAATGAATCTCCTCACCCTCTCTCTCTCGGTGGGAAGTATAAGAAGAGCATGACGGGCCAAGTCAATAAATCTGGTCTCGTACTGAGTGACGGTCATAGAACCCTACTGAAGATACTCAAACTGCCTCCGATAGTCCTCTCTCTGAGTGATAAGGAGAAACTTCTCCAGAATAGCTGAGAAAACTGATCCCAAGTCAAAGCAGGCGACCCAGCTGGTCTAGCCAAACAGAAATCCCTCCACCATTTCTTGGAGGAACTTGATAAGCGGAAAGCAGCAAAGTCGACCCCATTGATCTTCACTATCCCCATGTTCCGGAGAACCTCATGGAAACTGTCCAAATAATCTTGGGGATCCTCTGAAGGTGTACCGCCATAGGTAGTAGTGAAAAGCTTGGTGAACCTGTCCAACCTCCATAAAGCATCTGTAGACATAGCTGCTCCATCGTCGGTCTGGCCACAACACCGGGCGGGACTACCCCAACTGGCCGAGCTGTTGGAGTCTGAAACTGGGGAGCCATCTGCTCCGCTGTGTGAGTAGCGGGAGTCTGTACTCCTCCCTCAGCACGAGAGACGGCTGGTGCTACTGGAAGTATGCTGCCTAAGTGACACTCTCCATAAGGCCCACTAGACGGACCAGAGCATCCTGGAGTATCGGGGTAGCTATGAACCCCTCTGGGACCTGAGCTGGTCCTGCTGGAACGGTCTGGGCCGGAACCTCATCATCAAACTCAACTTGAGGCTCCGCCGCTGGTGCTGCTGCTCTGGGCTGTGCCCTGCCCCTGCCTCGACCTCTAGAACGGCCTCGCCCTCTGACCCTCGTAGGAGCTGCCATCGGGGGCTCAGGCTACTAATCAGCCGATGAAGCGGTACGCATTCTCGCCATCTTCGAAAGGACAGAGTAGAGAGTCCAATTAGAATTGAGAGATCAAACCGCATCACAGAGATGAATAGAAGTGAAATTGTTTCTAACTTCGTAGCCTCTAGGGGATAAGCACAGACGTCTCCGTACCGATCCCTCAGACTCTACCAAGTTTGTCCGTGAATTGTGAGACCTAAGCAACCTAGAGCTCTGATACCAATTTGTCACGACCCGAATTTTCCACCGTCGGGACCGTGATGGCGCCTAATGATCACGCCTAACTATGCCTTATAAAAAGGACTCTGCGGACGTTGCAAATATAACCCGAGTATTACGCCCAGGGTCGAATCCACAGAGAGTTAACCTATCAACCACTATCTTCAGACCCACTAATTCTTCAGAACCAGCTTCCCAAATATTCAAATCTCAGTTGAATGTTCTTTAACAACTAGCTTGCAAGTAACTAAATAGCTGTAAACTAAACTAATAAGGTTGTAAACAATTATGAGAAAAATGCTAAGGCAATGATTTCCCCTATTGATGGAATCCCTTCTGTTTATGCTCATACAAATTTACCCACACATCTCTATCAATCATGAACGCTAATCTTACCGCAAATCTCTCCCGAGTAATCACAGTAATCTACTATTGCACTCTCCCGAGATACACTAGCTTGCTTTATTTAGCACAATTCAATTTAGATTGCACCCAAGGCTTCGTTATTCCTAATCCCGCCTTTAAACCCGCAATTATAGATTCCTCTAACAATCTAGGAGTGGTGTTGTTCAACAATACCCTAAATATGCACTCTTTTCCAAGTTATGCACACTAAATAGGCACAGCTAATTGAGGATCCTGTCAATTAACTACAACGAACACGAAGTTGAACAAATAAAGATTAAACTAGCAATTTGTATTCACATAAACAAGAAGTTCATCACCCAATAGGTTCCATCAACGCCTTAGACAAGGAATTTAGCTACTCATGGCTATGGGAAAATAAACTAAGCTTGAATTCATCAATAAATCAAAAGAAAAGAAGAAAGATGTTTAGAGTACTTTCTCACAATTGTTTTCCTTGCTAAGAAACCTAAAAACTCAATACATGCCTCTCTTGGGCGAAGTCTAATGTTTTAAATAGGGTTTAGGTCTAAAAATCCCGTAATTGACACTTTGGTCCGCGGCAGAACCGCGGCCAAACACCCTCGCGGAATCTCTGAACTTCTGCAGCTGCTTCCTGCCGCGGTTCTGCCGCGGTCGCGGTGGAACCGCGGCCAAACCAGTTCTCTGAATTCTAAGGGCTGGCAGGGCGTGGCTTCATTGGGCATTTACACATTTGGCCTCTTTTCTCCAATTTTTGACTCCAAAATTGCTCCTTAGCCTTCCTTGTACATATATCACCTGCAAATCATGAAAAGCACTAATAAGAGCATTTTGTTATCACTTTTAGCATTAAAACTACACAAGAAGGTGATTATTTAAGGTGTGATTATAGTCAAATTCACCAATTATCACCTAACGTTGTACTCGCTAGGCAAGCCAACGTTAAAAATTATTTCGTCTTTTCCTTTTATCCTATAACAATTAGCATGTTACATAAGTAAATCAGCGGAATAAAATGAAAAAAATAGAATTTGACACGTTATCTTAATACAACTGCGAAACCATAATAAAACTCTACCCAGAACTGGTGTCACAATTTCACGGACAATCTACGAATACTACACATAATAGTCTGAACAAAGAAGTACACTTCTATTTTAGAAATAAATAAAAC
This sequence comes from Nicotiana attenuata, assembly GCF_001879085.1. Taxonomy (NCBI): domain Eukaryota; kingdom Viridiplantae; phylum Streptophyta; class Magnoliopsida; order Solanales; family Solanaceae; genus Nicotiana; species Nicotiana attenuata. The sequence continues at coordinate 30,689,012 of NC_031994.1, forward strand.
AGAAAAGAAAGGTAGGATAGAAGGGGACGCCAAGGCCTGCGGACGCCTGTAGGACTACCTCGGGTCTCCACTAGTTTGAAGGCAGCAACCTTGAACTATGGCCCGTACAGTCAAGCACTGGGATCTGCACAAAAAGTGCAGAGTGTAGCATCAGTACAACCGATCCCATGTACTGGTAAGTGCCGAGCCTAACCTCGACGAAGTAGTGACGAGGATACGGCTGGGCATAACAATATATATAACCTGCAACAGTTTATAATAAACAGAAAAGAAGTACAGAATGAAAATAACCGGAACTTGCATTAAAGGAACACAGGACCCAACCAGCCTACTAGTATTCAGCTATAACCAATCCTTAGGGAATTTCAACACCTCAATAATAACTTCAACAGAAATAAATTCCAAAAATAATAACTGATGCGGCGTGCATCCCGATCCTACCATATAAACAATAACAATATCAATATTTCCAACAATAACAGTATCAATATTTTCCCTTATTCCTCCTTGTTGCGGCGCGCAACCTGATCCAACATGTCCTCCCTTACTGCTCCTCAACACATATCACCCTTATTCCTCCTATTGCGGCGCGAAATCGGATTCCACCTGTCCACCCTTATTACTCATTGTTGCGGCATGCAACCCGATCCCACCAGTCAATCACAATTCTCCCTTATTCCTCCTGTTGCGGCGTGCAACCCGATCCCATATGTATATATCAACACCAATCACAAAGAATAAACACAAGGTGTTTCACAAGTTAACTCAATTTTCACAATTCTTATACTTCAACTACACAATGGAATTTCGCTACGATTATGAAAATTCACTCATGAAACTAAATCAGTGAGATCAACCAATGTCCACCATAAGGCACCAATGAATCCATATAAACCAACGGGATAATAAAATGAAGCTATGAAACCAATAATACCTCAACGGAAACATCAACAACTAACATGAAACAATTAAATAATTCAATGAAGAGAACCACAGTTAACATGAAGCAATTAGACATGGAACATTTGAGATCAAGTAGCAATTAAGGCATGGAAGCATTTATGATTAAGTAGCAATTAAGGCATGGAAACAGTTTAAGCAAGTAGCAAATAAGACAAGAAGCAGTATACTAGGAAACGCAGAAGGGAACAAACTAAAAATGGAGATTTGGTGGCGCATAGGTACTCGCCACCACACCTATACACCACTCACATGATATTTCATTTGGCACATAAGTCGGGAATTCCTATTCCCTCAAGTCAAGGTTAAACCAAACACTTACTTGTGATGATCCAAAAGGTCATCACTTGTTTTTAAAATGAATTCTACATTTCAAGGCCTTAAAAATCTCTTTTAGCTTCACCTCTTTTTGCATGCAGAGTCCGAGCGCGTAGCCGGAAAGCTATTATGAGAAAATCTGTGAAAAAAATGATAATTTTTGACTATAAAATGAATTAATTTGACTTCGGTCAATGTTTTGGGTAAACGGACCCGGACCCGTGATGTGATGGTCCCGGAGGGTCCGTAGGAAAATATATGCCCGGAATTGAATTCCGAGGTCCCAAGCCCGAGAAATAAATTTATAAAGAAAATTGTTTTCTGAAATTGTTTAAAGGATTTGGAAATGAATTTTGATCGGAATATGTTGTTATCGGGCTCGTATTTTGGTTCCGGCACCCGGTACAGGTCTTATATGTGCTTTAAGATAATTCTGTAAAGTTTGGTAAGAAACGGAATCCGTTTGACGTGATTCGAGCCTTAATTGCAAAATTTGATGTTTTAAGAAGTTTTGAAATATTTCATTGATTTTGAGGTTTAATTCATTGTTGTTGAGGTTATTTTGGCGATTTGATCGCACGGATAAGTCCGTATGATGTTATTGAGTCAGTACGTATGTTCGGTTTTGAGTCCCGAGGGCTCGGGTGAGTTTCGGAAGGTTTTTTGGAACTCAAAAAGTTGCAGGTTTTTGCTGTTCAGTGCCCAGGGATTTTACTCTTCGCGTTCGCGTGGTCCCTCTCGCGAACGCGTAAGGCAAATCTCCCAGGTGCCAGATTTCTTCTTCGCGAACGCGAAGCTTGAGACGCAAACATGAGGCTGAGGGGGGGAGACCCTTCGCGAACGCGTCCATGCACTCGCGAACGCGTAAGGTAAAGGCCTGGGGAGGGGTCACCATTTTGTGCATGGCGAACGCAGCCACTGGCCCGCGAACGCGTAGGCTTGAGGAGCCAAAGCTCCGCGAACGCGAGCCGTCTTCCGCAAACACGAAGGTCTGTCAGACCTAACTCATCGCGAACGCGGTGAGCTTATCGCAAACGCGATGACCAATTTTGTCCAGTTATTTTAAAAGACCAGAACAATAGCCATTGCGGGATTTTCACCAAAACTCATAACTTCTTCATCTAAACTCCAAATTGGGCGATTTTTGAAAGGGGATTTCACCACCAATTCATAGGTATGTAATCTTAGACTCATTTTCTTCAATTTCCATTAACACCCATTAGATTTCTAGGCTTAAATCATGTTCTTAACGGTAGAAAATTAGGGATTTGGGTAGAGTTAGGGCTTTTTGATTATTTGTGATTTAGACCTCATTTTGGGGTCGAATTTTGGAACCAATTATATATTTGGGCTCGTGGGTGAATGGGTGATCGGGTTTTGGTTCGAACCTCGTGTTTCGACCAAGCAGGCCCGGGGTTAATTTTTGACTTTTTGGGAAGAATGATTAGAAGGCTATAATTAAGTATTGGGATTGTATTGTTTAGCATATATTGATGTTATTAAGTCGATTATGTATAGATACTATTGATTTGGAGCCGAATTTGAAAGGAAAGGCGGTGTTTGAGGATTGAGTTGGCCGTGGAAGTTCGAGGTAAGTGTTCGGTCTAACCTTAGCTTGAGGGATTAGGAGTTGAGTCCTATTTGCTATTTGCTTCTTGTTGAGTACGACGTATAGGCATGGTGACGAGTATCTATACGTTGGTGTCGAGCATGACCGTGAGTCTTAAATTGATATTGTTGTGTTCTTAAATGATACTACGGATGCTTTAATTGGCGATTCTCGATATTGAGCAAGGATTTAGTTTATTTTTGTTGAATTTACTTATGATTGAGTATGGGTGTTAACTGAGATGAGTAATAGTTGTGTTAAGATTGGTTATAGTTGATTCTCCCTTGCCGGGACGTATTTACTTTTACTGTTAAATCCATTGCCGGGATAGTGTAGTTTATTGTTGATCCCTTGCCAGGACACTTGGTATGGTTGTTGCTAAAGGTATATATATAAATATGGATCGGGTTGCACGCCGCAACAATAGTAAATATGGATCGGGTTGTACGCCGCAACAATATTAAATATGATTCGGGTTGTACGCCGCAACAATATTAAATATGATTCGGGTTGCACGCCGCAACAATACTAAATATGGATCGGGTTGCACGCCGCAACAATATTATAT
>NC_031994.1:30692533-30693835 GCF_001879085.1 Nicotiana attenuata
CTAGCTTCCACGAGTAGGCACCATCACGACTCCCGAGGGTGGAAAATCCGGGTCGTGACAAGTTGGTATCAGAGCTCTAGGTTACATAGGTCTCACAATTCACGGACAAGCTTAGTAGAGTCTGAGGGATCGGTACGGAGACGTCTGTATTTATCCCCAGAGGCTATAGAGTTAGGAAAAACTTCACATTTGTTCTTTCTTGTCGTGCGGTTTGGTTTCTCAATGCTAATTGAACTTCTACTCTGTTCTTTCGCAGATGGCGAGAACACGTGCTTCCTCATCCACCGATCAGTATCCCGAGCCCCCAACAGCAACTCCCATGAGGGGCAGAGGGCGAGGCTGAGGCCGTGCTAGAGGCCGAGGCAGGAGCAGAGCTTAGCCCAGGGCAGCGGCACCCGTAGTGGAGCCTCAGGTTGACTTTGATGATGAGGTTCCGGACCCAGCAATTTCGGTGGGCCCAGCTCAGGTCCTAGAGGGGTTTATTGCTACCCCAGTTCTTCAAGATGCTCTGGTCCGTCTAGTGGGCCTTATGGAGAGTGTCACCCGGGCAGGTTTACTTCCTGTAGCACCAGCCGTCTCTCAGGCTGGAGGAGGAGCCCAGACTCCTGCTACTTGCACTCCGAAGCAGGTAGTTCCCCAGTTTCAGACCCCAGCGGCTCAGCCAATTGGAGCAGTTCAGCCAGGTGTGGTAGCTCATACCGGCGATGGAACAGCTATGTCTGCCGATGCTTTGTGGAGATTGGACAGGTTCACCAAGCTCTTCACTACTACCTTCAGCGGTGCATCTACTGAGGATCCCCGGGATTATCTAGACAGCTGTCACGAGGTTCTTAGGAACATGGGGATAGTTAAGACCAACGGGGTCGATTTTGCCACTTTTTGCTTATCTAGATCCGCTAAGACTTGGTGGAGAGATTATTGCTTGGCTAGACCAGCCGGATCGCCAGCCTTGACCTGGGAGCAGTTCACTCAGCTATTTCTGGAGAATTTTCTCCCCGTCACTCAGAGAGAGGCATATCGGAGACAGTTTAAGCGTCTCCAGCAGGGTTCTATGACTGTTACTCAGTATGAGACCAGATTCATTGGCTTGGCTCGTCATGGTCTTATCATACTTCCCCCTGAGAGAGAGAGAGAGTGGGGAGGTTCATTGATGGACTCATTCAGCTGATTCATCTTCAGTCGGCTAGAGAGGCTGGGAGTGAGATATCTTTCCAGGAGGCGGCCAATGTGGCCCGGAGAGTTGAGATGGTTCTATCACGAGGGGGGTTGGTCGATGGGGGCAAACGAAGGAGACCCCGGTCA
>NC_031994.1:30694838-30764607 GCF_001879085.1 Nicotiana attenuata
CGCTGCCGAGGATTGATGATTTGTTCGATCAGCTTCAGGGTGCCAAGGTATTTTCAAAGATTGACTTGAGATATGGCTACCATCAGTTGAGGATTAGGGCATCCGATGTCCCTAAGACAGCTTTCCGCACTCGGTACGGGCATTATGAGTTCTTGGTGATGTCATTCGGGTTGACAAATGCCCCAGCAGCTCTTATGGATTTGATGAACCGAGTGTTCAGGCCTTATTTGGATTCGTTCGTGTTAGTCTTCATTGATGATATATTGATATATTCCCGCAGTCAGGAGGAGCACGAGCAGCATCTTAGAGTGGTTCTTCAGACCTTGAGGGATAGTCAGTTATATGCTAAATTCTCAAAGTGTGAGTTCTGGTTGAGTTCAGTTGCATTCCTGGGTCATGTTGTATCAGCAGAGGGTATCCAGGTTGATCTGAAGAAGATTAAGGCAGTCAAGAACTGGCCTAGACCAGCATCAGCTACAGAGATTCGGAGTTTCTTGGGGTTGGCAGGCTACTATCGTCGGTTCGTGGAGGGGTTTTCATCTATTGCAGCCCCGATGACCAGGTTGACCCAGAAGGGTGCCCAGTTCAGATGGTCGTTTGGAGTGTGAGGCGAGCTTTCAGAATCTCAAGACAGCTCTGACTACGGCACCGGTGTTGGTTTTGCCTACAGGTTCAGGGCCTTACACAGTTTATTGTGATGCTTCTCGTATTGGACTTGGTGCAGTGTTGATGATGGATGGCAAGGTCATTGTCTATGCTTCGCGGCAGTTGAAGCTTCATGAGAAGAACTATCCGGTTCGTGATTTGGAGTTGGCAGCCATTGTTCATGCATTGAAGATTTGGAGGCATTATCTGTATGGCGTGGCATGTGAGGTGTTCATGGATCACAAGAGTCTTCAGTATTTGTTCAAGCAAAAGGAGTTGAATTTGAGGCAGAGGAGGTGATTGGAGTTGTTGAAAGACTATGATATCACCATCTTATATCATCCGGGAAAGGCCAATGTGGTGGCCGATGCTTTGAGTAGGAAGTCAGCCAGTATGGGCAGTCTCGCTTATATTCCGGTCGGTGAGAGACCTCTTGCTTTGGATGTTTAGGCTTTGGCCAATCAGTTTGTGAGGCTGGATATTTTTGAGCCCAGTCGTGTGTTAGCTTGCATGGTCGCTCGTTCTTCTTTATTGGAGCGTATTCGTGATCGGCAGTATGATGATCCCCATTTGTGTGTCCTTAGAGACACGGTGCAGCACGGAGGTGCCAAGCAGGTTACCTTAGATGATGATGGAGTTTTGAGATTGCAGGGTCGAGTTTGTGTGCCTAATGTGGACGGGCTTCGGGAGTTGTTTTTAGAGGAGGCCCATAGCTCCCGGTACTTTATTCATCTGGGCGTCGCGAAGATGTACCAGGATTTGCGGCAGCATTATTGGTGGCGGAGAATGAAGAAGGATAACGTTGAATATGTGGCTCGGTGTTTGAATTATCAGCAGGTTAAGTACGAGCATCAGAGGCCTGGTGGTTCATTTCATAGGATTGAGTTTCCCGAGTGGAAGTGGGAGCGGATCATTATGGATTTCGTTGTTGGACTCCCGCAGACTTGGAAGAAGTTCGACGCAGTATGGGTCATTGTTGATAGGCTGACCAAGTCAGCGCATTTCATTCCTGTGGCAGTCTCCTATTCTTCTGAGAAATTAGCTGAGATCTATATCCATGAGATTGTTCGCCTTCAAGGTGTGCCGGTGTCTATCATTTCGAACGAGGTACGCAGTTTACCTCACGTTTTTGGAGAGCAGTTCAGCGAGAGTTGGGCACACGGGTTGAGTTGAGCACAGCATTTCATCCCCAGACGGACGGGCAGTCCGAGCGGACTATTCAGATTTTGGAGGATATGCTCCGAGCTTGTGTCATTGACTTTGGAGGCTCGTGGGATCAGTTTTTGCCTTTAGCGGAGTTTGCCAACAACAACAGCTACCAGTCGAGTATCCAGATGGCTCCTTATGAGGCTTTATTTGGTAGGCGGTGTCGGTCTCCGGTTGGATGGTTCGAGCCAGGAGAGGCTCAGTTGTTGGGTACGGATCTGGTTCAGGACGCCTTGGACAAGGTTAGGATCATTCAGGATAGGCTTCGTACAACTCAGTCCGGGCAAAAGAGTTATGCCGACCGCAAGGTTCGAGATTTGGCTTTCATGGTCGGTGAGCGGGTATTGCTTCGAGTGTCGCCTATGAAGGGCGTGATGAGATTTGGGAAGAAGGGCAAGCTTAGCCCTAGGTTAATTGGTCCGTTTGAGATTCTTGATCGAGTGGGAGAGGTGGCTTATAGACTTGCATTGTCGCCGAGCTTATCAGCCATACATCCAGTGTTTCATGTGTCCATGCTTCGGAAGTATCACGGCGATCCATCCCATGTGTTAGATTTCAGCACTGTCCGGTTGGACAAGGACTTGTCTTACGAGGAGGAGCCGGTAGCTATTCTACACCGGCAGGTTCGTCAGTTGAGGTCGAAGAGTTTTCCTTCTGTTCGTGTTCAGTGGAGAGGTCAGCCTGCTGAGGCATCGACCTGGGAGTCCAAGTCCAATATGCAGAGCCGTTATCCCCATCTTTTCCCCGACTCGGGTACTTCCTTCTTATGTCCGTTCGAGGACGAACGATTGTTTAAGAGGTGGAGGATGTACTTGTTTTTAAAATGAATTCTACGTTTCGAGGCCTTAAAACCCTCTTTTAGATTCACCTCATTTTGCGTGCGCAGTCCGAGCGCGTAGTCGGAAAGCTATTATAAGAAAATTCGTGAAAAAAATGATAAATTTTGACTATAAAATGAATTAATTTGACTTCGGTCAACGTTTTGCGTAAACAGACCCGGACCCGTGATGTGACGGTCCCGGAGGGTCCGTAGGAAAATATGGGACTTGGACGTATGCCCAGAATTGAATTCCTAGGTCCCAAGCCCGAGAAATGAATTTTTAAAGAAAATTGTTTTCTGAAATTGTTTAAAGGATTTGGAAATGAATTTTGATCGGAATATGTTGGTATCGGGCCCGTATTTTGGTTCCGGCGCCCGGTACAGGTCTCATATGTGGTTTAAGATAATTCTATGAAGTTTGGTAAGAAACGGAATCCGTTTGACGTGATACGAGCCTTAATTGCAAAATTTGATGTTTTAAGAAGTTTTGAAATATTTCATTGATTTTGAGGTTTAATTCGTTGTTGTTGAGGTTATTTTGGCAATTTGATCGCACAGATAAGTTCGTATGATGTTATTGAGTCAGTACGTATGTTCGGTTTTGAGCCCCGAGGGCTCGGGTGTGTTTCAGAAGGTTTTTTGGAACTCAAAAAGTTGCAGGTTTTTGCTGTTCAGTGCCCAAGGATTTTACTCTTCGCGTTTGCGTAGTCCCTCTCACGAACGCGTAAGGCAAATCTCCCAGGTTCCAGATTTCTTCTTCGCGAACGCGAAGCTTGAGACACGAACGCGAGGCTGAGGGGAGGAGACCCTTCGCGAACGCGTCCATGCACTCGCGAACGCGTAAGGTAAAGGCCTGGGGAGGGGTCACCATTTTGTGCTTCGCGAACGCGGCCACTGGCCCGCGAACGCGTAGGCTTGAGGAGCCAAAGCTCCGCGAGCGCGAGCCGTCTTCCGTGAACGCGAAGGTCTGTCAGACCTAACTCATCGCGAACGCGGTGAGCTTATCGCGAACGCGATGACCAATTTCGCCCAGTTATTTTAAAAGACCAGAACGGTAGCCATTGCGTGATTTTCACTAAAACTCATAACTTCTTCATCTAAACTCCAAATTGGGCGATTTTTGAAAGGGGATTTCACCACCAATTCATAGGTATGTAATCTTAGACTCATTTTCTTCAATTTTCATTAACACCCATTAGATTTCTAGGCTTAAATCATGTTCTTAACGGTAGAAAATTAGGGATTTGGGTAGAGTTAGGGCTTTTTGATTATTTGTGATTTAGACCTCGTTTTGGGGTCGGATTTTAGAACCAATTATATATTCGGCCTCGTGGGTGAATGGGTGATCGGGTTTTGGTCCGAACCTCGTATTTCGACCAAGCGGGCCCGGGGTCAATTTTTGACTTTTTGGGAAGAATGATTAGAAGGCTATAATTAAGTATTGGGATTGTATTGTGTAGCATATATTGATGTTATTAAGTCGATTATGTATAGATACAATTAATTTGGAGCCGAATTCGAAAGGAAAGGCGGTGTTTGAGGATTGAGTTGGTCGTGGAAGTTCGAGGTAAGTGTTCGGTCTAACCTTAGCTTGAGGGATTAGGAGTTGAGTCCTATTTGCTATTTGCTTCTTGTTGAGTACGACGTATAGGCATGGTGACGAGTATCTATACGTTGGTGTCGAGCATGACCGTGAGTCTTAAATTGATATTGTTGTGTTCTTAAATGATACTACGGATGCTTTAATTAACGATTCTCGATATTGAGCAAGGATTTAGTTTATTTTCGTGGAAATTACTTATGAGAGTATGGGTGTTAACTGAGATGAGTAAGAGTTGAGTTAAGATTGGTTATAGCTGATTCTCCCTTGCCGGGACGTATTTACTTTTACTATTAAATCCCTTTCCGGGATAGTGTAGTTTATTGTTGATCCCTTGCCGGGACATTTGGTATGGTTGTTGCTAAAGGTATATATATAAATATGGATTGGGTTGCACGCCGCAACATTATTAATATGGATCGGGTTGCACACCGCAACAATATTAAATATGGATCGGGTTGCACGCCGCAACAATACTAAATATGGATCGGGTTGCACGCCGCAACAATATTATATTGGATCGGGTTGCACGCCGCAACTGTGGTAAATGATAAAGGATCGGATTGCACGCCGCAACAGTATTATTATTGTTTTGTTGTAGATTTTGAGTTGTTCTCTCATATTTCTCTTAAGTTCCTGCTGGATTTGACATTTTCCCCGTAGCATGTACTCCCCCCCCCCCTCCTCCTATTTAAATTGTTTATTCCTGTTATTTTCCGTTAGTATATTATATAACTGCACAGGTTTATCTGGAGTCTGGTCCTAGCCTCGTCACTACCTCGCCGAGGTTAGGCCAGGCACTTACCAGCATATGGGGTCGGTTGCGCTGATGCTACACTCTGCACTATGTGTAGATACCTGAGCACCATTTTGACAGTAGCACTCAGGGAGCCAGCCTTCAGTCCATCCAGAGATCCCGAGGTAGTCCTGCAGGCGTTCGCAGGCCCGGCGTTCTCTTCTATTTCATTATGTATTCTGTTTTCATTAGTTTTCGAGACAGATTGTATTTCTTTCAGACATCTGTTGTAGTAAGTCTTAATCCGTCTGTGAATATTGTGACACCAGATTTCGGGTAGAGGAGTTCATTGGTATTGTAGTACTGGTTTGGTTATTTTTAGCTGTTTAAGTCTTCCGCTTATTTCTGTTATCGTTAATTCTAAAATATTGATGACCTGTTAACTCAAGTTGTTAAAAAAGGATAAAAATGAAGGAGTTAGAATTTCTATATTTCGTGGTTTGCCTAGCTTCTACGAGTGGGCGCCATCACGACTCCCGAGAGTGAAAAATTCGGGTCGTGAAATTACCTCATGCCAACGGACAATTCAACACTCAACCACCGCATTACCTCTCGATTCCACCACCAATTCACTCGTATCTAGCCATAATTAATTCAATAACATCAATAAATGCTAAATAAACCAATTCTAATGCATGAATATGAATTTCCTAATGTTTTCCCCAAAAAGCCAAAACCTGACCCCGGGCCCGCTTGGTCAAAACTTGAAGTTCGAACCAAAACCTGATTACCCATTCACCCACGAACTCAAATATGCAATTAGTTTGAAATCCGACCTCGAATTGAGGTCCTTATCCCCAAAATGCGAAAATCCTAATTTCTACCCAAGAACACCCAATTTCCCATGAAAAACCCTAGATTTTGAAGTGAAATCATGTAAAAAGATTAAATAGATTGAAGAAAATGAGTTAGAAATTGTTTACCTATGATTTGGGGAAGAACTCTCTTCAAGAAAATCGCCTATGGGAGTTTAGGGTTTGAAAATTTGAGAAGAGAAGTGAAAATCCCATCCAAATGATGTTTTGATCAACTGCAGATGTTGCAATTGCGACTGGAGCTTCGCATTTGCGAAAATTATGTCGCATTGGCGACTTCTAGCCTACCTGGACAACTTCGCATTTGCGAAGTAAATCTCGCATTTGCGAGAAAAGCTGGTCCTGAACTTTTCCGCATTTGCGAAGCAAAAGCTCGCATTTGCAATCACTGCTTACATCGCAATTGCGATGCCTGATCTCGCAATTGCAAGATCAGGGGCCTGCTACACAGCTGAAACATACCAGCAATCTCCCTAAGTCCAAAATCACTCCGTGGCCTATCCAAAACTCACCCGAGCCCTTGGGGCTCCAAACCAAACATGCACACAAGTCTAAAAATATCATACGGACTTGTTCGTGCGATCAAATCGCCAAAATAACATCTCAAACAACGAATTTAACACCAAAACTCATGAATTTCACAAGATAGTTCAAATTTCTATTTCTCAACCAAGGGTCCGATTTATATCAAACCAACTCCGATTCTTACCAAATTTCACATATATGACGTAAATATTATATTAAGCCTGTATCGGGCTCCGGAATCAAAATACGGGCCCGATACCATCAAGATTTTACACCATTTCATTTCCAAAAGTCCTTATATTTTCCAGCAAATAATTTTCTTTAAAAATTCTTTTCTCGGGCTAGAGACCTCGGAATTTGATTTCGTACGGACCCTACGAGCCCGTCAAATCACGGGTCCGGGCCCGTTCACCAAAAATGTTGACCGAAGTCAACTTTAATCAATTTTAAAGGCCAAATTTAATATTTTTCTTAAAATTCACATAAAAGCTTTCCGGAATTGCGCCCGCACTGCGCACGCAAATCGAGGAGTGATACAAGGAGGTTTTCAAGGCCCCGGAACACGGAAATGGACTCTAAAATAAAAGATTACCTTTTGGGTCATCACAATAATTGAGTTCCGTATTTATTTTTGCTATAAGTTACTGTTCCACTTCGTTCCGTACTTCCTTTTGCTCTATTATATACTGTATGTAGCATTATATTGTAAATTCCCCGCCGTAGCCTCGTCACTACCTCGTCGAGGTTAGGTTCGGCACTTACCAGTACATGGGGTCGGTTGTACTAATACTGCACTCTACACTTTCTATGCAGATTTCGGAGCTGGTAGTGACTAATCGAGAGGTCGGTTGCAGATACTTCATCCAGGAGACCCAAGGTAGTCCTGCTGGCGTCCGCAGGCCCTGGCGTCCCCTCCTATGTTTCTACTTTCCTATTTTCTTTTCTTTCGAGACCGATGTAATTTCTTTCAGGCCAGTATTTGTAGTAATTCGTCATATGTTCGTGGATTGTGATACCAGTTTCTGGGTGGTAATAGCTTCGGTATTGTTAATAGTACATAGATAACCGGTTTATTATGTACTTCCGCATTTAATTCTGTTTGATTTAGTTTTTGTCAATTTTAACTATAAAATGTAAAGGAAAAGGGTGAATAGAACTCTAACGTTGGCTTGCCTAGCGAGTGCGATGTTAGGCGCCATCACGGTCCCGACGGTGGAAATTCGGGTCGTGACAATTTTCAGCTTTCGCCAAATAGTGCAGAAACCTTCTAGAAATATTCAAATGCAAATCTAGGTATGCGCCCAAGTCCAAAATCAGCATCCAGACCTAACAGAACCATCAAAACTCTAATCCGAGGTCAAGTACTAAAAAGTCAAACTTGGTCAACTCTTCCAACTTAAAGCTTCCTAGTTGAGAAACATTCTTCCAAATCAATTCCGAATAACCTGAAAACCAAAACCGACAATTCACACAAATCATAGTACATTATATGAAGCTACTCAAGACTTTAAGCGGCAGAACGGAATGAAAATTCTCAAAACAATCGGTCGGGTCGTTACAATGTGATTAATGAAGATTTTGTTACAAGTGGATGAAAAATTTAGTTGGAGGGAAGTTTTTGATTAACTTTGGGAAACTTAAAGGATGTTTCCAATTAAGAGACCGTTTGGCCATGCTGCCAAAATTTGCTTATTTTGAAAAGTACTTTTTTCTAAAAGTACTTTTAAAAAATAATAATTTGTGTTTGACCAATTCATTTAAGAAGTACTTTTTATAATATTTGATAAATAAATTGTGTTTGGCCAATCTTTATAAAAAGTACTTTTGAGTGTTAAATTACCAAAAAAGATAGTACCAAGCTTTTATAATTATTTTAAATAGAAAAATAAATTTAAATATTTATTATAAGAGATTGTTATTATTTTTATTTTATTTAATTAAAATATAAACATAAAGTAAACATACATACTAAATATTTAAATCATTGCAACATATATAGTTATACCAAAGCAATAATATTATCTAGTATAATTACTTGTTATTTACACCATGAAATAATAAGCAAAGTCACTCACACATGATAATATTTCTTAACAATTTAATCTCTAATTCTATCACGCAACGCCTCCATAATAGTATAAGACTTGTCTCGCATGTCTAAAGGAATACTAGAAGGCCCATCTCCTTCCTCAATCTCTGCAGTAATGTCTTCATTAGCATAAAAGTTGAATTCCTTATCAGTAGAAGAATTCTAGGAGATTTATTAATTTAGAGAAATAAAAAAAAATAATAAGATTAGTCAAAGAAAATATCAAAAACAAGAAAAGTCAAAAAAGAATTTAAAAAGTTACAAGATGATTCATGTATTTGATATCATCAATTTTTAAAATAATGGTAGAAATTAAAAAAGGAAAAAAGAACTATTCAAGCGAAAGAACCCAAAACCAATGAAAAGACAACATTCCTATGAGATCTCAAACCGTTTCTTTGAACGACTGCACTGTTTATTGATTTTTGTGCTCCTTTTGCACCATACTTTTTTAGTCGTTCCAATTAATTTTCTTGAATATAAGTCATTTGTTTTACTCTTTTATTCTTTCTCTTTCACTAAATAGTTTTCTATGGTTTCAGGTGGATTAGTAAAATGTCTACAACTATAGCCATATCCATATCCATATCCATTCTTTCTGATGATAATCTTATATTAATGGCAATTATTCTTGGTATGTTTATCACGACTAACAGTTACAAAGTCATACATTAAGAATTGTCCTTTTCGCTAATTGTAAAATATTTATTATTGAAACTAATTAATTTGTTCACAAACTGTAGGATAGTTTATCCCATTGCCTAGAATCATTGCTCATGGAAGAACAATGGTTGCCCTCTTCATCACTGGTTCTGCAGTATCGTTGTTCCTCTACTGACTATTGCTATTGGAGTACTTTTGAATTTTGCAATATAAAAGTGATATCATCAACGAAGTTCATCACTATAGCAAGAACTGTATAAACAAAGGTTGATGCTTTAAGGGGCGGACTTCCTCGGTTATTATATTTTCTTGAATTCAGTTAACTTTATGTTGTTTATCAAATTCTTGATACAAATTCTTTGATAAAACTTCAACTTAATAGATGTCTGTATAGTCTAGACTAAACATGGCTGATCTTGCTGTCTTTGATCTTTGAATTTTGCTAAAGTACTCCTTGAATTTAACGTACACCATACATAACTGCAATAGATGGCACTTTGGTGATCGGCTAAAAAGATACGTAATCGCAAGTATATATATTTATGTACTTATGTAGAGGCTTGATCACTGCTTCCGTTGATTTTAAATGCTAAATATTTGTGCGATAAAAACGCAAGTGCAGAGGACGATGTGGTCAATTCATCGAAGCAAAGTTCAAGCAAGGAAAAAAATTCCATCTTCCATATTTTCCCAGCTAACAATGGGTTAGAGTGAGAAATCCTCTGCCCTCTCTCTAAAAATAAGATCCCTCCCACTACCTTCTTATCTTCTTCTTCCCCAAACCCTAAGGCATGCTCCGCAGCAATAACCATGACAATACCCCTACCATGAATACCCCAAATCCCATGGAGATCTCATCTGCTACTTCAAGCAGTGATGCTCCATCCCCACCTAATGTACACTACCAAACTAACACAAATATGGATATCACACACCCTTTAGAACTTAGGCAGCCCCAAATGGATAAACCAACATTCCTAAACATCCTAAACAATAGCCTTCAAACAAATAACCTCTCAAATAACATCTGTGTCCAAAACGACATAGACGACAACCAAATAATCGAGGATGAAACAGAAAACCCTTTCCTCAAAGAAGAGACCGATGTCTTCATCCCCATAACCTCCAAGGACAAAGAACGACTGTTAAAGAACTGGGAAACAGCCCTCATCGTTAAAGTGTTTGGGAAAAGGGTTGGCTACCAATTCCTCCAAAGAAAACTACAAGCAATATGGAAGCCTACTGAGACCATTTCACTTATTGACCTGGGTTACGACTACTACCTTATAAAATTCAACAAACAAGACAATTACAATAAAGCTCTTCACGAGGGGCCTTGGTTCATAGGAAACCAATTCCTCACCGTTAGGAAATGGGAACCTAGATTCGTGGCATCGGAAGCTTCGCTAACCTACTCGGCCATTTGGGCTAGATTATCCGAGCTTCCTACGGAGTTTTACGACTACGACATCCTCCAAAAAATAGGGAATAAACTAGGCAAACTCATACGCATAGACGCATGTACCTCCTCAGCACTTAGAGGGAAATATGCTAGACTGTGCATCCTAGTACCAATTGAGAAACCGCTAAAGACTCATATTGTGCTAGGTAAACACAACCAAAAGATTGCTTACGAAGGATTCAACGTCTTATGCACTAACTGTGGTCGCTTGGGCCATAATCTATTATCCTATCCAAACAAAAAAATAGATCCACAAAATGAAAAACCTACGAACAGTAATAACACTCCACGCAGGACATTGAATCCATCACAACAAAAGTAGAAAACTGCACCATAGTCTCTTATCAAAAAAGGAAAGCAAGGCAAGAGCTGGAGCAATCTAGCTCCTGGAGACCCAGCGACCCTCACCACCCCACCATTGAGAAGCACAAACAACAAGGATCGAAAGAAACCCTTGACAAACTTTGCACAGGGGACGGTTCAGGCAAAATATCCACTGGACGAAAGACTACCCCCTCCACAGACAAACCTTTGCACTCAAATGGCAAAGACCTATATCCCTCAAGGACACCAAAACAGTACAAATCTGACTCCTTGACAAAACCCCTAGACATGAGCCACCCTACAAAAAGTATAGTGCACCATGATACCCTAGTCCAAAACATAGAAAAACCAACGGACAAAGCTCTAAGCCCTACAATACCCCTCCAATCAAGTCCTGCTATCCAAACCAACAACAAAACAAGCAAGACTAGGGAACTTAGGACCTATGACACGAAAAACACGCTACTGGCCCCTCCTCATTGCCCCATATCTATGGACTATGAAGTCTTGTCCATAAACCTACACACTACAAGTCAACACCTAGAATCAAACAACTCCAGCACTGCACAAAAAAGCGGCAGCATTACCCTCACTAATCGCTTCTCCACCATAGCAACCTCATCAACTTCACATCAATCAAACTCCCCCATGTCCCTTGATCCAAACCTCAACAATACACTTGACATGGACATTTCTGAGAGCATTAATGATCTAAGCTCCTTAAACCCTCCAGGGGTTACTACCATAAATCTCATTAACTCCTTATATTCCACTCAAAAGCCCCCCTCACCCATCACAAAAGAACCAAACAAAACTCCTGACTGTAACAACCTCTATAACAAAAATGCCGAGGCTCCCAAACAACAACCACGGAAGGAACGTAAGGACACGGAGGAACGTATGGGTAAGGGATCAACACCAAAGGAACAATCAAGTGATCAACCCACCACAAACAACATCACACGCACCCCATGCACCAACCTTATTCACAACCCTACCACTACCCCCAAACCATGTCCCCCAAAGCTGGCTGGAGCAGGGCCTAATGGGCTATAGTTTGAGCCTGAACTTACAAATCAATGGGGAGGACCTAATCATCCAGATAGAGGACCCATGCTACTTAGCTCAAATAATAGCAGAAGGATTGAGAATAGCCATGGGGCATATAATGAACAACCCATTGATAACCCACGCCATAACCCTACACCAAGGGTTCCCATCGCCATGGAACCACCATACATGGCAGAACCAACAGACATGGACTCAGTTCCAGCCATACAACCTGCTCAACTCAAGCTCACCCCTCTTCCCAAACGTCCAACCTCCCCCAAACCCAGCACCCACCTTCCAGAATTTGCATGGCACATTGATGAGCCAACCACTAACGATACCACCCGCTCTAGTAAACCAGCATCCCCAAAACAACACCCTAGCAATGCCTCCCTCTCCCATACACCAAAACAACCTAGCCCCAATACAGAGAGAAGAGGAGGAGGAAGAAGAAGAATATCCAACGGAAAGGGTGGTGGAGCACGGGGTACTAAGTTCACCAAAAACCCTAGTGGTCAAAGCAAGAAAAGAAAAAAGGTACATGTTAAGTTGCCCACTGGATTTGAGAAAATACTCAATAACTATAAAGAAATTAAGGACGTCGGGGACATACCAATACGTGATGGTACTAGTTCCGACAATGTTTTCCAACTTTTGGATGAACCAAGAAGGAACATCGAGCAGGGGGAACTCCCCTGCCAACCGGGAGATGAGTTCAAACAATAGAAACATCAGTATGAGTTTTATATCTTGGAACTGCCGTGGAGCGGGGAATGTTGATTTTCGAAGAGCTTTTAGATCAATGCTCGATTATCACAAACCCAGCGTGGTTGCACTTTTGGAACAAGGCTAACTGATCATCATATTATAATGGAGGACTTTGGGTTTTCAGGTTTAGCACAGGTTGCGGCACAAGGTAACTCGGGAGGAATGGCACTTATGTGGAACAGCGATAAAGTTAATGTGGACCAAATTGGGGGGACAGACCAAGAGATTCATGCTATGGTAAAGGTAAAAATTCTTCCTAAAACGGTGTTATGTTAAGTTATATATGCTAGTAGCTTGCTAGAGGAAAGATGAACCCTTTGGAATAACTTAAAAATTGTTGCAAATAGTTACAAAGGATCGTGGCTAGTACTAGGGGACTTTAATGAGGTCACTAGGGCTAGTGAAAAATTTGGGGGCCTCCCCGTAAATAACAATAGAATAACTAAGTTTATTGATTGCCTCAACTATTGTAAACTGTTAGACCTAGGTTTTAAAGGTTCAAAGTACACATGGAATAACAAGAGAAAAAAAAAGAAAAATACCTTCATCATGGAAAGACTAGATAGATTCGTAGCCAATGGAGATTGGATCAATATATTCCCAGAAGCTTGCATAAAACATATAATAAGAGCCCATTCTGACCATTGCCCCATTCATCTTGAACTAATTAAAAGATCCAGTCGTAGTAATAATATATTTAGACTAGAAATCATGTGGCTATCACATCCCACCTTTAAGGGATTAGTAAAAGACTGCTGGACCAATCAACTTAGTATATCGGCGGCTATTGATAACTTCACTAATAAGGCCATTTCCTGGAACAAAGACACCTTTGGGAACATTTTCAAAAAGAAGAATGAAATCCTTGCTAGGTTAGAAGGAATTCAAAAATCCCCTAACTACACAACTAGTGTTTTTTTATCTAACCTAGAATGTGAACTCATAGAAGCGTACCAAAAAATCCTCAAGCTAGAGGAAGAATTCTGGAAACTGAAATCAAGACTCCATTGGATCCAAGAAGGTGATGCTAATACAAAATTTTTCCACCTCACGTGCAAAGAAGAAGAAAGAATAGAATATTTAGCCTTAGGGATGAGGCAGAAAACCAAGGAACTAGTCTCCATCATATCAAACTTCTATAGAAACTTATACACCACTGAACATGTTTTTTCACATAAAAATAACCTATACATGCCTGCTCTTTCCTGAATTAGCCAACATGATCACTCCCACCTTATCAGACAACCCGATGAGGGGGAAGTAAAGAAAGCCCTATTCTCTTTTAAGCCACTAAAGGTACCAGGGCCGGACGAGTTGCACCCATTCTTCTACCAAAAATTCTGGGGGATAACAAATAACCTCCTAGTCAACTTCTGCAAAGAGTCTTTTAGAAATAAGAAAATGAATGAAGACAGGAATAGCACCTTCATATGCCTAATCCCAAAGAACCAGAATGTAAAATCCTAAAGGCAATACAGGCCCATCAGCCTTTGTAACAATGCCTATAAGGTTGTCACAAAAATAATAGTAAATAGAATCAAACCCTTTCTCAACAAAATCATTCACCCAACCCAAACCAGCTTCATAAAAGGGAGAAGAGCCTCAGACAATGCCACAATAGTTCATGAAGTTCAAAATTTCTTTAATAACTCCAAGGGGAAAAAAGGGAAAATCATGGTGAAAGTTGATCTAGAGAAGGCATTTGACAAACTAGAATGGTCTTTCATCAGGTTCTCCCTGAAATCCCTAAATTTCCCTAATGACCTAATTGAGCTAATAATGTCCTGCGTGTCCTCCACATCCACCTCCATTCTCATTAACGGATCAAAAACTGACTTCTTCAACCCTATTAGAGGAATTAGGCAAGGGGATCCCCTGTCCCCCTATCTATTCATAATCTGCATGGAAATGCTATCTAGGCTTATCAACCATGAAGTAGACTGCTGTAGATGGGACCCAATAGTCCTGTCAAAAAAGGGCCCCCAACTATCTCACCTATTCTTTGCTGACGACCTCATCCTTATGATAGAAGCTAATAAAAAAAATTTTGACTCACTCATAGATACACTTAACAAATTCTGCACCTTTTCTGGCCAATCCATAAACTTCAGCAAATCCAGGGTAATCTTCTCAAAAAATACCCCCCTGACAAACAATCTTTTTTCAGCAGGTGCCTTAACATCAAAATCTCTCATTCAGTTGGTAAATACCTAGGTTTCCCCATGACAAACCAGAGACTGTCAAAGAAAGACTTCCAATTCATCATTGATAGGCTTAGTAGCAGACTAAAAGGCTGGAAAACCCACTTCCTAAACCTAGCAGGAAGAACCACCCTCATTAAAGCAACTCTTGCAGCCATTCCTAATCATGCCATGCAAATTTTCAACCTCCCAAAAGCTTCCCTAAATAAGATTGACTCCATTCAACGAAATTTCTTATGGGGAAGTACGGAGGAAAAAAGAAAATGCCACCTGCTAAATTGGAACAGAGTCACCAAACCAAAAAGTAAAGGAGGCTTAGGGCTATATAAAGCTCAATGCAAAAATGATGCTTTCAGTACTAGCTTGACTTGGATATACTCTGACCACAAGGAGGCCTTATGGGTCCAAAGACTGCATAGAAAATATGAAAGGAAAACCAACTCTAATAACAGATTCAACCCCAGACCATCGACTTCCCACATCTTAAAAAAAATCTGCAAAGGGATTAAGGCCTGTGAAAAAGGCAACAAATGGATTATAGGAAATGGGGAGAATATCAAACTTTGGGACAATCGGTGGATTAACCACGGAGACACACTAAGAAATCTTATCCAGGGGCCTCTCCAAAAACAAGAAGTAGATTTGAATATAAAATTCATTATACAAGATGGCTATTTTAACCTCTCAAAACTATCCTTCGAACTGCCGGAGGACATAATTCAAAAAATTCACAGCACCTATATCCAACAATCTCAAATAGGTAGGGACGAAATTACTTGGAACTCCCCAGGATACAGCTCTTTTTCCATCAAGGCGGCCTACGATGTACTATCTGACCAAGATACCACTATAGTAGATAATAACCTAGACTTTAAGTGGATCTGGAAAAGCAATACCTAAACAAACTAAAACACTTCATGTGGCTACTTGTCCTTAACAGACTCCCAACAGCCACCCTCCTGGCTAAACGTAATATCTGCACTTCTGACACATGCACTATATGTGGAGTGGAAAAAGAGGATATTAAACACATGCTCTTCAATTGCACCTACTCAAAGGCAATTTGGAGACAGTGCCATATAAAGCATAACTACCCACAGTCAGACGATGAGCTCACTACTTTCAACTGGCTAAAGCACCAACTAAAATCTAATAAATACTTTAATCATTACATCAGCTGGCCAGTCTTCATACCATTCCTCCTCTGGTATTTATGGACCACTAGAAATGAAAAGATCTTTCAAAAGAATAATTCTTATCCCAATATGATCAAAGTAACCAACAGTGCCCAAGAATTCCTCTTCTTAAGCAAATGGAGCCCTTTCTATATACCAAAAAAGACCATCTATATAAAATGGGAACCACCCGCCACAGGGACCTATAAATTAAACATAGACGGATCCTGCCTAGGGAACCCAGGAAAGGGAGGTATAGGAGGAATATTTAGGGATAGCAATGGCAATTGGATACTAGGATTCAATATGGGTTTTGCCTATGCTACAAATATCCAAATGAAAGCATTGCTCTACTGCAAGGTTTGAAACTAGCCATCCAAAAGAGACTAACCCCTTTAGTCATTGAAATGGACTGTCGGGAACTGATCAACATGATAAATAACGATAATTGCCTTTATCAAAATATTATTGATGATTGCAGGTACCTATTATCTGAGGCGGATACGCTAACTTTGAAGCATGCATTCAGAGAAGCTAATGGAGTAGCGGACACCTTAGCCAAGAACAGATGCAACTTGGACTTTTTTGCTAATCTAGTATTGTACTATTATCCGCCTATTTTTGCTATTTCAGCTTTTGATAGATATGGGATAGGCACTTTGTGGCCTAGACAAATCTCATGTTGTAATGACTACTAAGTACTATGTTTTTAATAAAATGTCTTTATTTACCAAAAAAAAAAAAGTTCAAGCAAGATATTGGAATTGGAATAGTTTAGGTTTTCTGTTTAAGTGGACGTTTAAAATCGTAAAAATTGCACGGGGCACCCTATTTGGTCGCCCCCATTTAACCTATACCCATTTTTTTAAAACTTTTAACTTGTACCCACTTTTTAAATAACTCCAGCCCCCTTTCTATTCCAAAGCCCTCCGCCTACTGGAAAGCGTTACTGCATCAATAGGTACATTACTTCCTTTAATATGGGATGTCCTCTTCTTTCATTGCTGCAAACTTTTTCTCTAATGTTTCTTCGAGATTTACAACTTATTTTATATGTGCAGTGCTGCTCTGAAATTGAAGCCAAAGTAGAAATGTACTGTTGAATTCATGACGAAGTGAAGATATCAAGCTACAGAATTCTTCTAATGCAGGAAAAACTGTTGTTTCTAATATTTTGAACTTGAGGGTTTCTTCTGTGTGATATGCTGAGTACATTTCTGCACACACTACGTAAATGTCTTACATGTTCATAGATTTTATTGGCTCTTGTGATGTTTGTAATATTCAATTTGGAATAAGTACAGTTTTTACTATTTAGTACGATTGGATCAGATAGCATAAAACATGAAAGCATAAAACATGCTGAAGTTAATCAAATATAGAACAATAACTTCAGCTCTAGAGCTGAAGTTCCCCAGTTACAAAAACAAAAACTTCAGCTCTAGAGCTGAAGTTCCCCAGTTACAAAACAAAAACTTCAGCTGTAGAGCTGAAGTACGCCAGTTCAAAAACAAAAACTTCAGCTCTAGAGCTGAAGTTCCCCAGTTACAAAGACAAAAACTTCAGCTCTAGAGCTGAAGTTCGCCAGTTACAAAACAAAAACTTCAGCTGCCAGTTACAAAAACAAAAACTTCAGCTCTAGAGCTAAAGTTCGCCAGTTACAAAACAAAAACTTCAGCTCTAGAGCTGAACTTCAGGCCCGGCTACTAGAATGCTGAAGTTTTGCGTGATTGCCTTTGCTACTTCAGCCCCGTATGCTGAAGTTATGCGAAAAAGCGGGTACGCTTGCATTTTTTTGCAAAGCGGGCACAAGTTAAAACGTGACACAAAAAGCGGGTATAATTGCAAATGTCTAAAGATGTGAATTTGGCGGAAGGCTCAAAGTTTCCAACATTAAGTGCAAACACATATATGGCCAGCTACACCGGTCATACATATGGTTTTTGAAAAACAACATTAGAAGAAAACAACTATCCTCTATCTCCATTAAATGTGCTTTCTCCATTTATGAAAGAAAATGATCTTTCAACCCATTATCTTCACAATTGAATTCTATATTTACAATGATAGTATTGTATTTTCTGTTCAAGAAACGTGATTGGATATCTTATACATCAGCTAATTTGCATTAAGTTTTTTTACTTGATTTTTCATTGGTTGTACAGGAGCTGGATCTAGGATCCCTCTATCAGTTGAATTGTATTGCTCTAGTTCATTTAAAAGCTTAATTATACTCAAAACTGACAAATAATTACCTATAAAAAACGAGAACTATTATTATTTTCGTGAAAAGTTAGTAGAGAGGTGGCAAATATATTTTGAAAGTAAAACTGGATTTGAGAAGGGAGGTATTAATGCTACTCGCACCTCTTTTATGAGCTTAAAACTTCTCATGTTCAAGAAATATATGGTTCATAGAGCCGATATTTGTTGACATGTCTTTAACCTTCACATAGTTATGGTTTAAATGATAACTATATTTATTTTGAGGATTAAAATGGAATTATTTTTTATTATTGCTTATTAGTTCAAAGTCTAAGGAACTTGATAGTTTTGCGTGGGGAGGATTTCTATCAATTGATATTTTTATTTTAATTTGAATGTTGTCTCTTGGTATTAGTGATGTTTATAATCATCTCTTAGAATTGATTTTACCTCACCTAAATTTACAATAAGATCACATTATGAGTTCACTTTTTTATGAACGCGTGAAGTGCGGACAAATTAACTAGTTCTACTATAAAACTCATGCAACACCATAATGAAGGATTAAATTTCTTAGTGACAGAAATTAATCTATCTTAATAGCAAATTTATGGTCCCCGCAAATTTATTTTTTTCTAATAAATATAGAGTTGCACTAGTCGATCAATTGAACTATTGAAATGGATTTATCTTTTACTCCAATGTATAACACGAATGGCTATGTTGTGGTACTCTTTTACCTTGGCATTCTTCTTTCAAATTGAGGAGGCTGAGAATAATGATAAGTCAGATAAATTGTATTCCACATATCTCGTTATAGGATTTGGGATTTTGTTCAAAGTTGCAATGATTTGAAAAATAGAAATAACGTAGGGTATATCGGCTATGGAATAAAATATTTTTCTGGAGAATATATAAAATGTTTTTCAAATTTTAGAGTTTGATTCATCAAATATTTTCTTCTTGGAAAAACATTATCTTAAAAACCAGGAAAACAACTTGATAGAAGTGGGAAGTCATTTTTCCTAAGTGATACTTCACATAATTGTCTCCTCACCCCCGCCCCCGCCCCCGCCCCCGCCCCCGCCAGGACAAGGGAACGTATTACACCAACATTTACAACCTTTATATTCATGATTTTTCCCTTATTAAGCGCAAAAACCATACCTAAACAAAAGAAATGTAAGTTGGCAGGGTTACGTTCCAGAATTTCTGACATCTCAAGGCTAACGGTTAGGTTCCAGAATTGCTGACATGCTATAGGCTAGGAACTGGGATTACTAGTGGAGTCATATATTTGTAAAGCCATGCCCTATTAACTAGTCCCAAAAGAAAGTTTTGTGTAAAAGTAGTCTTAGTGTAACGACCCGGCCGGTCGTTTCATGAGTTACCGCTCCGTTTCCTCCCATTTCTGCTTCTTTATATGTTGTTCAGCTGTATTTCATCGCATCGTGTTGGTTAGTTTGGATTCGGAGTGGTTTTATAGAGAAATGAGACACTTAGTCTCTTAAGTTGGCCATTTAGTTGGAAAAGTCAACCGGAAGTCGACTTGTGAGTAAACGATCTCGGAATTTGGTTTTTATAATTCGGATAGCTTCTGTAACGACCCGGCCGGTCGTTTCATGAATTACCACTCCGTTTCCCCCATTTCTGCTTCTTTATATGTTGTTCAACTGTATTTCATCGCATCATGTTGGTTAGTTTGGGTTCGGAGTGGTTTTGTGGAGAAATGAGACACTTAGTCTCTTAAGTTGGCCTTTTAGTTGGAAAAGTCAACCGGAAGTTGATTTGTGAGTAAACGATCTCGGAATTTGGTTTTTATGATTCGGATAGCTTCGTGAGGTGATTTGGGACTTAGAAGCGTGATCGGAATGTATTTTGGAGGTCCGGAGTAGATTTAGACTTGAATTGGCGAAAGTGGAATTTTGGCGTTTTCCGGTTGATAGTGGAACTTTTTATATAGGGGTCGGAATAGAATTTTGGAAGTTGGAGTAGGTCTGTTGCGCCATTTGTGACGTGTGTGCAAAATTGCAGGTCATTCGGACGAGGTTTGATAGACTTTTTTATCGAAAGCGGAATTTGGAAGTTTTGGAATTTCTTAGGCTTGAATTCGATGGTGATTTAATGTTTTGATGTTGTTTTGGGCGTTCCAAAGGTTGGAACAAGTTTGAATGATGTTATGGGATGTGTTCGCATGTTTGGTTGAGGTCCCGAGGGCCTCGGGTGAGTTTCGGGTGGTTAAACGGAACAAATCTTATTTTGGGAAGTTGCAGATTTTCTGCTGTTTCTCTTGCAGAGTTTTGGCCTTCGCGTTCGCGAAGGGATCTGAAGTGAGGCACGAGATTTGCCCTTCGCGTTCGCGATGTTGGTCCCGCGGTCGCGAAGGGTGAGGCTGAGTGTGCATCGCGATCGCGATGTGGGTCCCGCGCTCACGTAGAGTAATTTGAGTAGCTGGAGGCCTGGTCGTTTGTGCTTCGCGTTCGCGTTGGTGTGTCGCGTTCGGGATTGTCTGGGAAGCAGAAGCTTCGCGTTCGGGTTAAGGAGGTCGCGTTCGCGTAAGAGGATTATTTGGTCAATGAGTTTTTGTGCTTCGCGAACGCGAGGCTTTGACCGCGTTCGTGAAGAAGGAAATGTCACCTGGGCAGAATGTTTAAATAGCCATTTTCGCGATTTTTGGTCTATCTTCCACCATTGTTGGGCGATTTTGGAGCTTTTTGAGAAGGATTGAAGAGGGAATCGAAGGGAAACACTTGGAGGTAAGATTTTTGGACTCAATACTCGATTCTATTGTGATTTCTACCTAATTAGACATGGAATTTATGGGGTTTAACGCCTAAAATTGGGGAGTTAGGGCTTGAAATTGGAGGCTTTGATTTGAGGATTTGAGGGGTCGTTTGTGGTCGGATTTGATGTATTTGATATGTATGAACTCTTGAGAGTGTAAGGATTCTAGTTTTGTGATTTTTATCGAAATCCGAGACGTAGGCTCGGGGGTCGGGTTTGGCCAATTTCGGGATTCTTGGTGTAAATTGATTATTTTCGAGTGGGCTTTGTTCCCTTAGCATATTTTGATGGTATAAATCTGTTTTTGGCTAGATTTGGAGCATCCAGAGGCCGAGTCGAGAGGCAAAGGCATCGCGGGCTAGAGTTTGGATCGGATTGAGGTAAGTAATGGTTGTAAATGTTGTCCTGAGGGTATGAAACCCAGGATTTCACATCGTTGTGCTATTTTGAGGTGACGCACACGCTAGATGACGAGCGTGGGGTTGCACCATTGGGTATTGTGACCTGGTCTATCCCGTACGACTATTAAGTCACGTATTTAATTGGAAATTATTTGATATTATTATATTTTGGAAAGTATTACTATGTTTGGGGATGAATGCCGTGTTTGGGGCCTTGTGCCGACTGTTTGGACCCTTAGGTGCTTTTAACTATTGTTTTCCTCACTGTTTTGATGATATTTACACTCAGTCATGCTATACTTTCACTGATTTCATAAGTCGAATTTTATTTACTCCCTTAGACTTTATAAATGATATTTTGAGTCGAGTACCTATTTTACTGTTAGCCCGAGGGGTTTGAGTGAGTTCTGACTAAGTGAAGCCGAGGGCCTATGTTGTGAGGAAATCATGGGATCGGGCTGCGCGCCGCAGCGAGTTGTACTGATTCTGATATATGAGAGGCCCGAGGGCCTGATTTATTATGCCACGAGTTGGCTTGTGATAGCGCTTGGGCTGTAGGAGCCCCTCCGGAGTCAGTACACCCCCAGTGAGCGCGAGTACCTAGTGTGTGTGATGTGATATTGCCTGAGGGGATGTTGTTTCATGTTGTTGTCCGAGGGGCTGATTACGAGTGATAGTGAGGTAGCCCGAGGGGCTGGTTCTGCTGATATTATGCCCGAGGGGCGGTTTATGGTACTTGTTTTGCCCAAGGGGATGTTTACGTTTCTATCCTTTTACTCACTATTTTCATCATTCATTTGAAACTATTGAAAGATGTTTCTAAAGGGTTTTACTGAACTGAGTTATTTTTACGAGTTTTATTTCTTTACTGTGTTGTTCTGGACTTATATTGTTTTGCTGTAGTGTTATGATGTGGTTTACGTGTTTTCTTACTGCTCAGTTGCCTTTACTTTTATTACTTACTGAGTTGGCGTACTCACATTACTCCCTGCACCATGTGTGCAGATCCAGGAGTCTCGGGACGCGATAGTGAGTGCTGGTCAGTCTTCTAGCAGGTCTCCGGAGTTGACTAGGTAGTTGCTTGGCGTTCGCAGCCCAGTGCTTCTCCTTCCTATCTTATTCATACTATCTTAGTATTTTATTTTCAGACTATGTTGCCCTTTCCTATTCCTAGACTAGTTGGTAGTTGCTCATGACTGGTGACACCCCGATGTCGGGCTGTGTTATGTTTCCGCACTGTTTATTTTAACTTATTTTATGGGATCTTAGGTAATTAATGACTTTGAATGACCTATTATAAATGTCTGGTTGGTTTTGGGGTTTGTGTCGACTGGCCTAGTTTCACGATAGGCGCCATCACGACCGGTCCGTTTTAGGGTCGTGACAAGTTGATATCAAGCCTAGGTTACATAGGTCTCACGAGTCATGAGCAGGTTTAGTATAGTCTCGTGGATCGGTATGGAGACGTCTGTATTTATCCTCGGGAGGCTGCAGAACCTTTAGGAAAACTTCATATTCTTGAATTCCTGTCGTGCGAATCTGTTGATTCCAGTACTAAACTTCTGTTATTCTATTCTCTCACAGATGGTGAGGACACGCGCTACCGGTCAGGATGGACGGCCACCAATACCACCAGCTGGGGCCACTAGAGGCCGAGGACGCGGTCGAGGCCGTGGTAGGGCAGAGGTGTAGCCCACACAGCAGCTAGGGCAGCACCTGCAGATCCACCACCAACCCCTGTTCAGGATCAAGTCCCAGTTGTGGACGCTCCAGCAGCACCAGCTCAGGCACCGGCTATGCCTATTGTGATCCAGGCCTTCAGGAGGCCCTGGCACAGATTCTATCAGTGTGGACTGGCCTAGCTCAGGCGGTCTCAGTTACTACGGCCGCAGCTACTTCTCAGGCCGGGGGAGGCACTCAGACTCCCGCCGCTCGCACACCTCAGCAGGTCGTGCGGGGACTTCAGACACCGGGGGCACCTCCAGCCCAGCCGATTACAGCTGCTCAAGGTTATGTTGCTCCGGTTATACCAGAGGACGAGCATCGCAGATTAGAGAGGTTTTGGAGACTTCAGCCTCCGACTTTCAATGGTGCAGGGGGCGAGGATGCCCAGGGTTTCTTGGACAAGTGTTAGAGGATGCTTCGGACCGCGGGTATTTTGGAGATCAGTGGGGTCTCGTTCACTACTTTCCAGTTCTCAGGGGCTGCACTTAGATGGTGGGAGGCTTACGAGAGGTGTAGGCCGGCTGACGCAGCGCCCCTTTCTTGGAAGCAGTTCTCCATTCGCTTTCTGGAGAAGTTTGTACCTGAGTCTTGCCGAGAGGAGCTGCGCAGGCAGTTCGAGCAGCTTCGGCAGGGTGACAGATCGGTCTCACAGTATGAGATGCGTTTCTCCGAGTTGGCTCGTCATGTGATCTAGTTGGTTCCCATAGATCGAGAGAGGATCGGGAGGTTTATAGATGGCCTCGATTATCAGCATCGGTTGCTTATGACGAGAGAGAGGGTGCCTGGTTCTACCTTCGATGAGGTTGTGGACATAGCTCGACAGATTGAGATGGTTCGTGGTCAGGAGAGGTTCAAGAGAGGGGCCAAGAGGCCTCGTGGTCAGGGTGGATTCAGTGGTACTCATCATGGGGGCCAGTTTCATCAGGGCAGAGGCCGCCCATTCGGGCATGCTCAGTCAGCTCGCCCAGGTTATCGTGGGGCATCATCGGGCCATGGTTCTCACAGTTCTCATCAGGGTCATTCCTCACTCAGTGCCCTTCCAGCCCAGAGTTCGTCCCGTGCTCTATCAGTTCAGGGATCTTCTATGCCAGGTTCTTCAAGTAGTCATCCCGGTGTAAGGGGTTCCCTTCAGTCCCCGTCTCCAGCACCAGGGGGTTGTTATGAGTGTGGGGAGTTAGTTCATATGTGGAGGCAGTGTCCTCGTCGTCTTGGGGGTTCATCTCAGCAGAGGAGTCAGCCCTCGACTTCAGCACCAGTTACTTCACCACTCGCCCAGCCAGCTAGGGGTGAAGGATAGTCAGCTAGGGGTGTCCTTAGAGGGGGAGGTCGATCAGGTGGCGGTCAGGCCTGTTTTTATATTCTTCCAGCTAGACCCGATACTATTGCTTCAGATACTGCGATTACAGGTATTGTCTCAGTCTGCCACAGAGATGCCTCTGTGTTATTTGATCCTGGCTCCACTTATTTCTATGTGTCATCATATTTTGCTCGTTATTTGGATATGCCCCGCGAGTCTCTTGTTTCATCTGTTCATGTATCTACTCCGGTAGGTGATAATGTTGTTGTAGATTGCGTATATCGGTCATGTGTGGTGACTATTGGGGGTTTGGAGACCCGAGTGGACCTTTTGTTACTTTGTAAGGTGGATTTCGATACGATTTTGGGCATGGATTGGTTATCCCCATGCCGTGCTATTCTGGATCGTCATGCTAAGACAGTGATGTTGGCGATGCCGGGTGTGCCACGGATTGAGTGGCGAGGTTCGACTGATTTTGTTCCCAGTAGGGTGATTTCATTTCTGAAGGCCCAGCGGATGGTTAGGAAGGGGTGTCTTTCATACTTATCCTTTGTGAGGGATGTCGGTGCAGAGACTCCTACCATTGATTCTGTTCCAGTAGTGAGGGATTTTCCCGATGTGTTTCCTGCGGACCTGCCGGGCATGCCACCGGACAGGGATATTGATTTTGGTATTGATTTGGTGCCAGGAACTCAGCCCATTTCTATTCCTCCATATCGTATGGCACCAGCGGAGTTGAAGGAGCAGCTTCAGGAACTCCTTGATAAGGGGTTCATTCGGCCTAGTGTGTCGCCATGGGGAGCGCATATCCTATTTGTGAAGAAGAAGGATGGCACTATAAGGATGTGCATTGATTAAAAGCTGTTGAACAAGTTCGCAATACAAAACAAGTATCCTTTGCCTCGTATCGATGATTTATTTGACCAGCTTCAGGGAGCGAGGGTGTTCTCCAAGATTGATCTCCGCTCAGGGTATCACCAGTTGAAGATCAGGGAGTCGGATATTCTTAAGACAGCTTTCATGACCCGATATGGTCATTATGAGTTCCTTGTGATGTCTTTTGGGTTGACCAATGCCCCAGCAGCGTTCATGCATTTAATGAACAACGTGTTCCGGCCTTAACTTGACTCGTTTGTGATTATTTTCATTGATGATATTCTGGTGTACTCGCGTAGTCAGGAGGAGCACGCGGAGCATTTGAGAGTTGTGTTGCAAATATTGAGGAAGGAGAAGCTTTATGCAAAGTTCTCCAAGTGTGAGTTCTGGCTCAGTTCAGTGGCTTTCTTGGGGCACGTGGTGTCCAGCGAGGGTATTCAGGTTGATACGAAAAAGATAGAGGCGGTTCAGAGTTGGCCCAAGCCGTCCTCAGCCACAGAGATTTGCAGTTTTCTTGGTTTGGCGGGTTATTACCGTCGGCTTGTTTAGGGATTTCATCTATTGCATCACCCTTGACCAAGTTGACTCAAAAGGGTGCGCCTTTCACGTGGTCGGATGAGTGTGAGGCGAGCTTTCAGAAGCTCAAGACTGCCTTGACCACAGCTACAGTGTTAGTTTTGCCTTCAACTTCAGGTTCATATACAGTGTATTGTGATGCTTCGAGAGTGGGTATTGGATGTGTTTTAATGCAGGAGGGTAGAGTGATTGCTTATGCTTCTCGTCAGTTGAAGCCCCATGAGAAGAACTACCATGTTCATGATCTAGAGTTAGCTGCCATTGTTCACGCACTGAAGATTTGGAGGCATTATCTGTACGGCGTATCTTGTGAGGTGTTTGCTGATCATCGTAGCCTCCAGCACTTGTTCAAGCAGAAGGATCTCAATTTGAGGCAGCGGAGATGGTTGGAGCTGCTAAAGGACTATGATATTACTATCTTGTACCATCCGGGGAAGGCCAATGTAGTGACCGATGCTTTGAGTAGGAAGGCGGTGAGTATGGGTATTTTGGCATATATTCCTGTTGGGGAGAGACCTCTCGTAGTTGATGTTCAGGCCTTGGCCAATCGGTTTGTGAGGTTGGATATTTCGGAGCCTAGTCGGGTCTTAGCTTGTGTGGTTTCTCGGTCTTATTTGTTTGATCGCATCAGAGAGCGCCAGATCCTCTCTTGCTTGTCCTTAAGGACAGAGTTCAGCACGACGATGCCAGAGATGTGACTATTAGTGACGATTGAGTATTGAGGATGCAGGGACGGATATGTGTGCCCAATGTGGATGGGCTTTGGGAGTTGATTCTGGAGGAGGCCCATTGCTCGTGGTATTCCATCCATCCGGGTGCCGCAAAGATGTATCAGGATTTGAGGCAGCACTATTGGTGGAGGAGAATGAAAAAGGATATTGTGGGGTTTGTAGCTCGGTGTCTCAATTGTCAGCAGGTGAAATATGAGCATCAGAGATCGGGTGGCTTGCTTCAACAGATGGATATTCCAGAGTGGAAGTGGGAGCGGATCACCATGGATTTTGTGGTTGGACTTCCACGGACTTTGAAGAAGTTCGATGCTATTTGGGTGATTGTAGATTGGCTGACCAAGTCCGCCCATTTCATTCCTATGTGTACTACCTATTCTTCGGAGCGGTTGGCAGATATCTATATCCGAGGGATTGTTCGCTTGCATGGTGTCCCCATTTCTATCATTTCAGATAGAGGCACTCAGTTCACTTCGCAGTTTTGGAGGGTCGTGCAGAGAGAGTTGGGTACTCAGGTCGATTTGAACACAGCTTTTCACCCTCAGACGGACGGGCAGTCCGAGCGCACTATTCAGATATTTGAGGACATATTGCGCGTTTGTGTCATTGATTTAGGTGGTTCATGGGATTAGTTTCTACAGCTCGCAGAGTTTGCTTATAACAACAGTTATCATTCGAGTATTTAGATGGCTCCATATGAGGCTTTATATGGGAGACGGTGTAGATCTCCAGTTGGTTGGTTCGAGCCGGGTGAGGCTAGGCTTTTGGGTACACACTTGGTGCAGGATGCTTTGGCCAAGGTGAAGGTGATTTAGGAGCGGCTTCGTACAGCGCAATCCAGACAAAAGAGTTATGCTGACAGGAAGGTCCGTGATGCGCCTTACATGGTTGGGGAGAAGGTTCTACTGAAGGTTTCACCCATGAAGGGTGTTATGAGATTTTGGGAAGAAGGGTAAATTGAGTCCTCGGTTCATTGGGCCTTTTGAGGTGCTTCGGAGGATTGGGGAGGTGGCTTATGAGCTTGCTTTGCCACCCAGCTTGTCGAGTGTGCACCCGGTGTTTCATGATTCTATGCTCCGGAAGTAAATTGGCCATCCTTCTCATGTTTTGGATTTCAGCACGGTTCAGCTAGAGGGTGATTTGTCTTATGATGTGGAGCCAGTGGCTATTTTGGAGCGTCAGGTTCGAAAGTTGAGATCAAAGGATATAGCTTCAGTGAAAGTGCAGTGGAGAGGTCGGCTCGCGGAGGAGGCTAACTGGGATACCGAGCGGGAGATGCGGAGCAGATATCCTCACCTATTTGAGGCTTCAGGTATGTTTCTTGACCCGTTCGAGGACGAACGTTTGTTTAAGAGGGGGAGGATGTAACGACCCGGTTGGTCGTTTCATGAGTTAACACTTTGTTTCCCACCATTTCTGCTTCTTTATATGTTGTTCAGCTATATTTCATCGCATCGTGTTGGTTAGTTTGGGTTCGGAGTGGTTTTGTAGAGAAATGAGATACTTAATCTCTTAAGTTGGCCATTTAGTAGGAAAAGTCAACCGATAGTCGACTTGTGAGTAAATGATCTCGGAATTTGGTTTTTATGATGCGGATAGCTTCGTGAGGTAATTTGGGACTTAAGAGCGCGATCTGAATGTATTTTGGAGGTCCGGGGTAGATTTAGGCTTGAATTGGCGAAATTAGAATTTTTGCGTTTTCCGGTTGGTAGTGGAGATTTTGATATAGGGGTCGGAATGGAATTCCGGAAATTTGAGTAGGTCTGTTGTGTCATTTGTGACGTGTGTGCAAAATTTCAGGTCATTCGGACGAGGTTTGATTGACTTTTTGATCAAAAGCGGAATTTGGAAGTTTTGGAATTCTTAGGCTTGAATTCGAGGGTGATTTGGTGTTTCGATGTTGTTTTGAGTGTTTCGAGGATTGGTACAAGTTTGAATAGTGGTATATGACTGGTTCGTATGTTTGGTTGAGGTCCCGGGGGCCTCGGGATGATTTCGGAAGGTTGTCGGAAAGATTGGAAGTGAGTTTGGGCAGCTTCAGCTGCTGTTCCTGTCATAACCGCACCTGCGGATTGGGGACCGCAGGTGCGAGCCCGCAGAAGCGTAGAAAGGGCCGCAGATGCGACCAAGGATGTGAAGGCAGGAGCCGCAGATGCGGAGAGCTGAGCCCACCTGCGATGGCGCAGGCGCGGGTGTTTGACCGTAAATGCGGTTTTGGACGGATAAGTGACTTCCGCAGGTGCGACCCGTTTGATCGCAGGTGCGGTCGCGCAGGTGCGTGTTTGAGGCCGCAGGTGCGGAATCCCTGGGCCAGAAGCTATATAAACTTGCCTTTGCGAATTTCAGCTGGTTCCATCATTTTTTAGACGGCTTCAGAGCTCTTTTGAGAGGATTTGAAGAGGGATTCAAGGGATAAAGCTTGGAGGTAAGATATTTGAACTCAATACTCGATTCTATGGCATTATTTCACTGATTAGGCTTGAAATTAATGGAAATTAATGGTTAAAATTGGGGGTTTAGGGCTTGAAATTGGAGACTTTGATCTAGGGATTTGAGGGGTCGTTTGTGGTCGGATTTTGATGCAATTGATATGTACGAACTCGTGGGAGGATAAGGATTCCATTGGGTGATTTTTGTTGGATTTCGAGACATGGGCTCGGGGGTCGGGTTTGGCCAATTTCAGGATTTTTGAGTAAATTTGGTTATTTTTGCATGGGCTTTGTTCCTTTAGCCTATTTAATTGTTATGATTCTGATTTTGGTTAGATTCGAGAGGCAAAGGCATCGCGGGCTAGAGTTTGGACCGGATTGAGGTAAGTAATGATTGTAAATGTTGTCCTGAGGGTATGAAACCCCGGAATTCACATCGTTGTGCTATTTTGAGATGACGCACACGTTAGATGACGAGCCTGGGGTCGTAGCACCGTTAGAGATTGTGACTTGGTCCATCCCGTACTACTATTAATCGCATATTTAATTGGAAACCATTTGATATTATTACATTTTTGAAAGTATTACTATGTTTGGGGCTAAATGTCGTGTTTGGGTCTTGTGCCGACTGTGCGGACCCTTAGGGATTTCTTACTACTGTTTCCCTCACTGTTTTGATAATATTTACACTCGGTCATGCTATGCTTTCACTGATTTCATAACTCGGATTTTATTTACTCCCTTTGATTTTATAAATGATATTTTGATTCGAGTACCTGTTTTACTAATAGCCCGAGGGGCTTGAGTGAGTTCTGACTGAGTGGCCGAGGGCCTGTGTTGTGAGGATATCATGGGATCGGGCTGCGCGCCGCAGCAGATTGTACTGATTCATGATATATGAGAGGCCGAGGGCCTGATTTGTTATTCCACGAGATGGCTTATGTCAGCGCTTGGGCTGTAGGAGCCCCTCCGGAGTCTGTACACCCCCAGTGAGCGCGGGTACCCAGTGTGTGTGATGTGATATTGCCCGAGGGGCTGTTGTTGTTTTATGTTGTTGCCCGAGGGGCTAATTATGAGTGATTGTGAGGTAGCCCGAGGGGCTGGTTCTGCTGATATTATGCCCGATGGGCCGTTTGTTGTACATGTTTTGCCCAAGGGGCTGTTTACGTTTCTATCCTTTTACTCACTGTTTTCATCACTCGTTTGAAACAATTGAAAGATGTTTTAAAAGGTTTTACTGAACTGAGTTGTTTTTACGAGTTTTATGGCTTTATTGCATTGTTCTGGACTTAAACTGTTTTGTTGTAGCGTTATGACGTGGTTTACGTGTTTTCTTACTGCTCAGCTGTCTTTACTTTTATTACTTACTGAGTTGGCGTACTCAGATTACTCCCTGAACCTTGTGTGCAGATCCAGGAGTCTCGGGTCGCGATGGCGAGTGCTAATTAGCCTTCCAGCGGGTCTCCGGAGTTGACTAGGTAGCTGTTTGGCGTTCGTAGCCCAGTGCTTCTCCTCCCTATCTTATTCAGCTTTGTATTAGCATTTGTTTTCAGACTATGTTGTCCTTTCTTATTCCGCGACGAGTTGTAGTTGCTCATGACTGGTGACACCCCGATACCGGGCTGTGTTATGTTTCCGCACTGTTTATTTTAACTTATGTTATGGGATTTTAGCTAATTAATGACTTAAAATGACTTATTATAAATGTCTGGTTGGTTTTGGGGTTTGTGTCGGCTGGCCTAGTTTCACGATAGGCGCCATCACGACCGGATCTGTTTTAGGGTCGTGACACTTATATGGGTAAATTTGAATCTATTCCATTACCTAAACACCTTATCGTCAAGAATTAATCTACAATGACTTAATGTCAATCTATCTATCTATCTATCTATATATATATATATATATATATATATATANTATATATATATATATATATATATATATATATATATATAAAGTTGGGAATGAGAAAGGTGATGTGGCACCTTCTTATGCCCAGCATTGACATTTATCTTTTCTGTCAGATTGTTGGCTTTTTTCTCTTATTTTGCTCTTAAAATATTGCTGAAAAATGAAGTCAAGTTAAAAAGTTTAATGATTCTGCATTCATTACTCAATTAAAAACGGAAAGACGTTTAAGAAAATAAAGTCTTTCCATTTTCAAAACCTTTAATTTTTCGTTTTCAAAATCTTTTTGTATTTAATGGGGGTCTTCATTTTAAATTGAAGAACTATCATCGCAATATTTTCCATACCAAACAAAATTTGTCTACAATTATAACTAAATTCTGAAAGAATTGGCTTCAACTTTTTCCTTGCCACCATTGTTGTGCTGCCACTTCTTTTTAGTGAGAAAAAGAAATAGAGAGAGAGAACATTAGTAAGAACAATGAGTCGAACTCATAACTTAGTCCATCCATTTTTTCTTTTTAAATTTTGCATCGCACTTTATTTATGTACCTTTTATCCCCAGTAAAATATTTTTTTACATTTTTTCTCTTTGAGATATATATATATATATATGTGTGTGTGTCTGTGTGTCTGTGTGTTTAGTCAATTTTAATTTGGTAACTTCACCCATAATACAGTTTCAGAAGATAAGGTGATAGTGATAATTTTTAAAAGACAAGCCCAACATTCATGAGTTGACTATTGTTATTGTCAGTTGTTATTAGTTTTTGGGTGTTATTTTGTAATTTATTTTCTCACTTTCAGTAAAGTATGTTTGGGAGTTAAATGTATTTATAGGTGTTATTGCATTGAGCACGGCACATTTGCTATGATGAGAGCTTCATATTATTTAGCGTTGCTATCTCGATAATTTTTTTTTTTGGGAGGGAGGGGGGAGGGGGGTATGCTACATGGAAATGAGCTTTTGCCTTCAAATAAAGTTTTAATTGATGAGCAATGGAAGCTCAAGATTATTATCGAGTTAGACGATTACGGGAGTGTCTTGTCATCTTGGTCTTTTTTGTTTATTCTTACTAATGTGTTATGTAGATTAGTTTTTGTATACATACACAAGAAATTTTTAATTCCTTCTATGTCAATTACATTTAAGAAAATATCATTTTTATATCTTTTAAATGACCGCGCGAAGCGCGAACAAATTCACTAGTTGCTATTATATATATGGTAATGTTACGAGTCCATTGTGCTGCGTTTATCACTTTAGGAGCAATCAATTGCTTTGCAAAATAGTGTTGATATTCTATGGAAAAATTAATAAACTTTTCATGACAAGTATGTAATTTCGTGGAAGGTCAATACCCACCAACTCTTCTGCCATATATCCATCTTTTTCAAAATAATATTATCTCTTTTGGTGAGTCATCGTCGTCTCCGCAATAATTAAATTAATTTTGAGAAATGTTAACAATAATTAAGTAGGTCACGCTTAATTTTTAAAGTGGATAAAAAAAAACCTTTAGTCGCTATCAGACACAAATTTATTTATTTGCTTAACCTTTGAACGTCGCAAGAGTTAAAGATAATTAGTGGCGTACGTTTCTTAAACTTTCTTGCCTACGCAATTTATACATACAAGCCCATCCGATGTCTCATTTGACGACATACCATAATATAGAGAAACACTTGATTAGTTGATTACATCAATTCTCGTATGTTAAATTGAGTATATTAGATTTTATTGGTCATTTGAAAGAGAGGGAGTATTAGTTGTATTTGATAAAAGTCTTTGCAAGTACAATAGCCAGTACAATTGTTAGTTTAGATTAATTTACTTTTGTAATCCTAAATTAAGGTGACATAATGTCAACAACAAAAAATAAATATCGATGTGATCTAACAATTAATGAAATGGTTAAACGGAAAAGGGCCTAAACTACTCCTATTATTTAGTAAATGGTTTATATTTACCCTCCGTCCATATATCTGTCCAAAAATATATACCACGTTATTTTTATGGGAAATTTTCATAAAGCACTATCTTTTAGTAGTAATTAGCCATCTATAGATACCATTTGTTATATTACGGATTATAGATACATTTTATGTGGTTATAAGATGTATTTGATGTATTTAAGCTATTGTATTCATGAATACAATAGCAAAAATAGGCGTGAATCAGGGAAGTCCAGCTAATCAGTTGTTGTATTCGACTGTATTCACGGAGTGAAACATGGGATTACAGCTGGACAGATTATTGTATTCGACTGTATTCACGGCGTGAAATAGGGGATTACACTGTTTTTAAAACGGAAAGTGAATCAATTAACATAATAGACTCCTAATATAACTCAACAAACTCAATTATAACACACAAATTTTGTATTTTCAGTTATAAAAAAGATTCTCAACCGAAAAATACCCCAAAAACATAGCAATCTTCAGAAAAATTATATAATACATCTAAATACATAAATTATATTAATTAAAAAAAACTTATGAATACATACATGACATATAGCGAGACAGTGAATACAATGAAATACATAGAATACAACGAGATATAATGAAATACAATGAAAAAAAAGACAATGAATACAATGAAATACATGAAAATACATTGAAATATATTAACAAAAAATCAAGTTGCTCAGCCCCAAACTCCATCGTCTTTGTTCAAGAACAAACCCTAATTTCCGGCGAATCCGCCGTTCACCGGAAGCCGGTAGTGAAAACGCGCTGCCTTAGTGGAAATTTCACTCTGAGTTGTTTGGCAAGATGACTTCTTCCAATTCTGGTGAGATCATGCTTAACGAACTGCTGCTATATTTAATTGCACAAGCAAACATTAAGGAGAAATTCCATAGCTTTTTTGGTTTATCAATTCTATGTCAGTTGGTGTAAAGAATCAGTGCATCTATTATATGTCGGCGGCTGCTGTTGTTGGTGAGAAACCAACCGGATTAAATGTTCCATAGATTTTAAACCGGCTGAAGCAGAGAGTGAACCTGCTCTGAAGTGGGCTTTGCACAAATCCGGTGGAAGGAGGAGGAGATCGGAAATTTTAGTGGGATGGGGGGAAGAGAATGGGATGTATCAAAGTAGAGAGAGAAAGAAAATAGTGTAACTGATTAGCGTATTTAGTGGCTTAGGGCTAGGAGGTAACCAAAATTAAATATTTTGCTATAAACCTTAAAAGGTATCTATAGAATATAATTTTTTTAAATGGTATTTATTTAAAATAAATAAGGTGTTAACCTTTGCTGTAGGAGGTAAATATTCCTATTTTTATTAATAAAATTGCCCCTCCTTTTAACGGTGCAACATGTGGGCCTTCAAGCTAATGCGCTGACATATTTTTACTGGGCCACGTGGCCCTCCGTTCAGAATCAAATATGGGTATAACCCGACCTATTTTATTATTCGGATTAAATATTAAATTTATTCCCTCTCTTAATTCTGCCAACATGGCTCAATTTATAGCCACCCAGTTTTGCTACTCTTTGACCACCACCTTTACAACTACACATTTTACATCAATAACCACCGAAATACACCTAGATTAGCTTTCTTATAATATTTTGACGAGCGCAAAACACAACACGAAATTGATGCTTGCTAGCCAAAGATATTATAGTTTAATTATCGTCTCCACAGGGATTGAATTTTAATAATGTTCAAGTAATTTATGGTTTAACGCTATTCAAGATTATTAGCACTTTAATTGGGTTAATTATGAACTAAAATTAACTACTAAAATTAAAGCAAGAAATAATTTTTCAATAAAAACTAGAGAGTAAAGCAATGAGTTATTATCAAGATGAAGAATAAGGGTTTTGACATGATAGGTGCAAGACTGTTGTCCTGGATATGACACTGTTATATTTCACTCTTGAGGTACTATCGATACTCACGAATTCAATAGGTGATTAGCTTATACTTCCGATTCAGACTCCTATCTCGATTAGATTAAAATATTTGAAATAAACTAATGTGAAGCGCGGTGAAACTTACAAAAATCTATTAGTATGAATGATCTAAGAGAAACTTTTCATGAATATTTCTCAATCTTAATTTAAACGGTGACTCAAAAATCTCTCTCGATTACTTCAAAGAATCACAAAAATAAATTAAGGCATATGTTGCAATAATATTCAATAAGATGTTGCTCTTTCGATTAAACACTATAAAGAATAAAATTACAACTAATATTAAAGCTCCTCCAAAAAATTCAAGCAATTAAACAGTAGTCAAATCCATAAACAACAAACAAGTCACCAAATCATGTCAAATCCTAAGGTAAACTACTCCATAGATATGGAGATATGGAGAAAGTCAACACAAAAGAGTTAAAGAATAAGAAAGCATATGTAACGACACGGCCGGTCGTTTTGAGCTCTAGCGCGTCGTTCAACAGTTTGAGGCCATGAGCAGCTTCAATTCAGGTATAATGACTTGTACGCGTGGTCGGAATTGAATTTCGGGAAGTTCGGAGTTGGCCTGGAGAGGGAACTCTCATTTCGGAAGCTTTAAGTTGAGAGAATTGACTAAGATTGGATTTCAGAGTAAACAACCTCGGAATCGGGATCTGAAGGTTCTAGTAGGTTCGTATGATGATTTTGGACTTGGGCGTATGCCCGGATCGAGTTTTGGATGACCCGGGAGCGTTTTGGCGCCTATTGTGGAAGTTAGCATTTTTTAAGAAATTTCACGAGTTTGGGTTGAAGTGCATTTCAGTGTTATCGATGTGCGTTTGGGATTCCGAGTCTGGTAGTAGCTCCGTATGGTGATTATGGAATTGGGAGCGCGATCGGAAGTGAATTCGGATGTCCGTAGGTCATTTTGAAGCAATTTGGCTAAAGATAGAAATTTGAAGGTTTTTGAGAAGTTTGACCGAGAGTTTGACTTTTTTATATCGGAGTCGGAATCCGATTTCGGAAGTTGGAGTAGGTCCGTAATGTCGAATATGACTTGTGTGCAAAATTTGAAGTCAACCGGACGTGATTTGATAGGTTTAAACATCGAAAGTAGAAGTTTGAGATTCTAAAGTTCATAAAGCTTGGATTAGGGGTAGATTCGTGGTTTTAGCATTGTTTGATATGATTTGAGGCCTCGAGCAAGTCCGTAATGTGTTTTCGGATCGGTTGGTATTATTGGTTGGGGTCCCGAGGGCCTCGGGTGGATTCCGGGTGGTTAACGGATAGAAAATGGAATTTTGGAAAGGCTGAAGTTGCTGGTTGCTGGTGTAACCGCACCTGCCAGACTAGGGCCGCAGGTGCGGAGCCGCAGAAGCGGTCGTCGGGCCGCAGAAGCGAAAAATGGATAGCCAGGCTAGGACCGCAGATGCGGTCGTTTTATCGCAGATGCGGGACCGCATCTGCGGAGGAGAGGGCGCAGAAGCGGAATGGGCTGGGAGCCCCGGACCGCAGAAGCGGCATTTGGTCCGCACCTGCGGGACCGCAGAAGCGGTCAAGAGACCACAGGTGCGAAAGGACTGGAGGTAGTGAGCTATCTTTAAAAATCGAGTTTAGGCTCATTTCCTCCCATTTTCACTTCGGGTTGGGCGATTTTGGAGCTTTTGGAAGAGAGACTTTCTCCATCAGTGTCAAGGTAAGTTGTTCCCACTCATTAGACGTTAAATACATGGTTTTGTTTCGGATTTGAGCATGAAAATTGGTAGAAACATGGGGTTTGGGGAAAAACCTAGAAAATTGGTATTCTTGGATATTGACCACGACTTTGGGCATGAAATTGGGAGTAAATTATGTATTTGAGTTCGTGAGGTTATGGGTAAACTTTATCTGTGAAAAATTTCGAAATCCGGGCACGTGGGCCCAAGGGTGATTTTGTCAACTTTCCGATCGGGGTTATGAATTGTTATGAATTGGATTATTACGAGTAATTGAGCATATATTAATGGATTTGCATAATTATTGGCTAGTTTTGGAGCACTGTGCATCGATTCGAGTCTTCGGAAGGGCGTAGAATGCCGGTTATGGAACTTCGAAGCGAGGTGAGTCTCCTTTCTAACCTTGTAAGAGGGAATTGTTCCCATAGTTGAAATAATTTGTTATGTGCTCCTATTTGTGGGGGCTACGTACGCGCGAGGTGACGAGAGTCCGTGCGTAGCTACTAATATGTGTAAGTCCGAGTAGTCTAGGACCCAAAAGCATGCTATACTTGGAATATCTGTGATCTTGTTGACAGTTGGATCTCTTAAATCTTATCGAATTGATAAATGAATTTAACTTCGTTTTCTTGAATCATTAAAAGAGAACTGGCTTTTATTTGGATAAATATTCCCCGATAAATTCTTAATTGCTGTTTGAGCATATATCTCTATGTGTACTTGCGTCGCATGTGTGATTCGCAAGTAGGGTAATTGTTTATTTAAATTTGACCGCGTCGCATGTATGGTTCGCGAGCGGGGTAATAGATACATCTATGGTTCGCGCCGTTCGACCCTCGGCAGTGCACATTTTACATTTATGTTGGATCGGGCCGTACGACCTCGGCATGAGTTGCGCATGCTTGTATTGCTTGCCTTGAGATTTATTGATATTGATATATGCCTCCGCGACTTGAGATAATTGTTAATTAATGGATTGTGAATCCGAAGACTTTTAATAAAAAGGAACTTTTACCTGTTTTGTGACTCATTTGAATCTACTGTTGTTCTTAATAAATCCGTGAGTCATCGCATTAATAATATTATTACAGGACCATTAGTAAGTATCAAAGTTGTCATCTCGTCTCTACTTCTTCGAGATTAGGCGGGACACTTACTGAGTACACGTTGTTTTCGTACTCATGCTACACTTGTTGTGCATTTTGTTGCACAGGTACAGGTATTTCTATTGGCCTACTGGTCGTAG
Source organism: Nicotiana attenuata (assembly GCF_001879085.1). Classification (NCBI taxonomy): domain Eukaryota; kingdom Viridiplantae; phylum Streptophyta; class Magnoliopsida; order Solanales; family Solanaceae; genus Nicotiana; species Nicotiana attenuata. Next base: position 30,732,785 of record NC_031994.1, read on the forward strand.
CAGCATGGGTGACCGGGAGACTAGGTGAACTGTATTTCCTCGGGGCGACCCGCAGCTAGAATAGTGTCTCTCGGAATTATATTTACTTTCTGTCCAATTTGTGTTCCGGATAGCTGTAGCACTTTATTCGAATTCTTAGAAATTGCTCATGCACTTGTGACACCGGGTTCTGGGATGGTTATGAAGTATTTTGTATTAACTGCTTATCATTTAATTTGAATTGAAGCGATTATCTTTTTATTTGTAAATTTGAAGGAAAGTCATAGATTTCAAGAGCATTAAAACGAGAATTTAATTAAGTATTTTGGTTGGCTTGCCTGACAGTGGTGTCCGGCGCCATCACGACCCTTAGTGGATTTTGGGTCGTGACAACATGGTATCAGAGCACTAGGTTCCCGTAGGTCTCATGAGTCATGAGCAAGTCTAGTAGAGTCTCGCGGATCGGTACGGAGACGTCTGTACTTATCTTCGGGAGGCTGCAGGACTGTTAAGAGTACTTCCCTTCTTGATTCCTCATCGTGCGATTTGATTCCTGGAGGCGTATGCCTTTAATTCCTTCCCATTCAATCTTATGCGACGCGAAGCGCTTATTATAAATCGAGAATTGGGAAATTTTAAAGGTACTACAGAGATGGTGCAGGATGCTTCTCCCGGCATAGCTGATTTGACTATTGTCGTCGCTTTGTGGAAGGATATTCTGTCGTTTCAGCTCAGCAACCGTACTTCTGAGAGCTCTGAGGCTAGGCACCGGTTGCCATGATGTTTATGAATGGTTGTCGCGCAATATTGATGTGATGATAGGATGCTTGCCTACGTGTTGAGGCAGTGAATGAACTGAATAGAGGTCTACTCAGTGCATGATTCAGAGATATGATATTTCATTTTCGGCGGCGGTAAAACAATTGGCTATGAATGTCCAGATTCGGGGTGATGGAGTAACGAGACTTGGTATTTGCGAGCGTGGTTGAATTCTCATTTGTGATGAGGTGTCATTGTCCTTGTTAAATGCACTAAGTCCGCCAGCGTTATGGTCTTCTATAATTCGCCTTTGGGGTAAGATATTGTGAAATATTATTGAAGAAGCGGCTGTCAGATATCGCGGGGTGCGGTAGTTCAGGATTGAATCAGTGTTTCTAATGTTGATGGTTCGAGAAAGATGATCTTCGGAAAGATTTAAAGTTAGCATCAATTGTAGGTTCAAGTGCCACTAAGATAGATTTTATTTAAGGCAACAACTGAGCAGCAAAGGATGAGGAAGGACATGTGGGGAGTGTCAGGCAGTGGTTAACAATTTTAGAAGGCCAAGTATAAGAAGCGAAGGTCGAGTGGTTGATTAAAGGAGTGAGTTCCGCCAAAGTGGGAGAGTGGTGGAGTTGCATATGGGTTAGCGATAGGATGACAATATCCCTTAAGGAAAGTTTTGAATGATTTGGGGATTTTTGGCGGTCGATGATTGGGTTTACATAATTAATTTGAAACATTGGCTATTATGTGACGGGAGATTGGATATGACGGGAAGGAGTTGTTCGATATGGAGAAGGATACAACATAACTTGAATCAAAAGGTATTGTCGCACATTCGATTGATGTCCACAAGGAGTGAATGGACTTGTGCAGCTGGTGAATGAGCACGGGCTCAGGTGGGTCATACCCGGTGAGCAAGTCAACGGTCGCGTGGTTGACGAAGCGTCTGCGAAGGGTTTTGATGTCTATTCGGTAAGAAGTCGAATATGTAAGTATTGCTAGAGATTCAGAGTGTTCATGAAATATTAACAGAAGGATTTCAAGGAATCTGGCGGTTTGATTGCGCAAAGTCATGTCAATAAGAGAGAAAGAATCTTGGAGGGTTCCAAAGTTGTGTAATAGTGGCTTCAAGCTAAGTGGGAGAGTCCCACCTCTACGATTGGGTTGCATGATTATCTTCTTGTGAAGTTCGGATTGTCGGCGTATTGGTAAGTTGTTTCGGCTAAGGAAGGGGAACCTCGGTAGTAATTTGAGCAAAGGAATTGAGGAATGTGTTCTATAATTGGCATCATCGATTCATGTTCGAGCTTTGGGAAGACTCAGGGGTTATGCTTCGCGTGGAAGTGAGTTGCAAGGGAGGTGATTCAACCGGGTGCTTCTTTGAGACGGGCGTTCCTGTGCCAGCGAAGCCTGGGAGTTGATTATATTCAGGACCAAGCCAGAGTGGGTGACTCTCACCAACGGTCCTAGTGAATTCAAAAGGGTGAGGTGTGGTTCCTAATGATTTCGAGCCCATAGGTACAGTTAAGAATCAAGCTTTGTAGCAGCTTATGAGAAGAGGCACAGAATGTTCTACGGTGTTTTGACTTGCAGTGTAGCAATTGGGAGGTATGAAATGGTTCGTGGAATTTGAGACAGCATGGTCCAATGATTCAAGGTCACTCGGGATGAGTGCGTATGGAGTATGTTATTTGTTGAATGGAGTTATTATTATTTCTAAGGCAATCAAGGATAAATTGGAAGAACATAGATTGATTAGCCATAGTTGAATTGGCATAATGGTAGCAGTGATCAGTTCCTTCAGCGCGATCAAGTTATGCAAGTGATTTGTGACGGTACGTGTGAGGCTTGTCGGCCGCCGTGATTGATGTTATTCAGAAGTATTCCACTGCTATGGCCTGTCATGTGTAGGCGGACCCCGGAAGGGCTGTGGTGGCTTAGACCACTACTTAGAGATTTGCATATTCTACGATTATGGGAATTCACTCGTTTGTTGCAATGGTTCTCTTGGAATAAGTTAAGTAAAAGGCTTTTATATGATGAAGTTTTAATCTGTTAGTGGCTCCGGAGTTATGATGAAAATCGTGTTCTATCGTATATTGGCATGTTGGGTGCGGTGAGTGGTATGGGATTTGAAGTGAGGATCAAGATTGCAGTTCGGTGTTAACAAGGATGTCACGAGCTCGGATGAGCAGTATGGAAGTTTCGATGTTTAAAGTAAGTTGGTATTGTCTTTAGCGTGGCCTGAGAATGGTGTTTTGTAAAAAGGGGCTTTTGCATCCTGGCTAACGATTTTTGATCGCTTTTCAGCGTTAGCGCGGCCGGTGGTTTGGATATACAGACTTGTTGTCTGTTATGGAAGGTCGTGGGAGCGTGCTCCACAGGAAGATTGTATAAGTGTGGCGTGTAGTCACTTGATTGATTAAAGATTTAAACCAAGTATGAAGACGGTGGTGATATCATTAATTTGAGAAGTTATGCTTGGAGGGCACTCGACTTATTGGGTTGTGGACTGTGGAGGATTACTCCGGTTATGATGGTTGTTCTTGTGTGTTATGAGAAAAAAGGGAGTATTTATGGACCTTTGAAAGGTTATTAGCCTAGTTCAGTGCGATCAGAACCAGCTTGAGGTTTGTGGAGGAATTTAAATATGAATATGGGCTCTATATCAGGCCAGATGTGTCCATTTCCGTAATTCACTCCTTGTGGAAGAGCAGTCAGGGTGTTATTTCGTCGTCAGTTATTTCAAGTAATGATATATTGCGCCGTGTGAGTTGTGAGACGGCTTGGTGAATTGCTTATGTGTTGAGGTTCCGCGTAGAGGTGATGTTATATGAGCAAAATGGCTATTGAGGTTCAGATCGTATATCGCACCTCAGTTGTGCTTGAGTTTTGTAGCTTATAGCGCTATATGTCTCCCCAGGGATGGTATTATGCACTTGGCGTGCTTGTGACCGATATTCGGTATCTTGTTGTAATGAGCAATCTAGCTCGGTGTGTACCTCCTTATGTGAATTTTTGTGTGTGGACCGGGTGGCACGCCGCCATGGGTATGTTGTTTGGATCGGGTTGCACGCCGCAATAGTATGATGTTGAGTACAGTTCCCTATAGCTGTTTTTATGCGTTTGTTTCCTATTTTCCTGAGGAAAACTCCTATTTGCTTTGTGCCCGCATCGCATGTATGATTCGCGAGCGGGGTGTTTGATTAACTATGTTGACCGCGTCGCACGCATGATTCACGAGCGGGGTAAATGGATTTCCTTTTCAGAGTTTGTTTTCCTTTTGTATCACGTTCGAATTAGTAGCCTATTGGCACATTGTGGCATCATATGAGACTTTTGATCATGTCCGGGGTGGCTTATTGCCTGGGCAGTTCGTACTGGGGGAGATAAGGGTATTGGATCTGGGATCAGTGCGATCGGATTATATGAAGTATATTAAGGAGCTAAGACCATTATTTGGTTCAAAATGAGGTGATGGTTCTTGACAGGAGTATAGACCCAACGATTTGTTGGTTCGGCAGTTAGTTATGAATTTCTACACATCTCTTCCGTCGTGGCGGTATTGTAAGAGTTAGAGCAAGACCTATGTAGGTCATGAGGTGCAATGGGAGCATCAGATTCGTGGAATTTCGATTTATTCGATCAGAGAATGCTATTGTGGCCCTGCGAGTAAAGTGGTGCAAGGTGTGAATTCAGCTAAGGTATGCAGTCATGTCTTGGTGCTGCGTATAGTTATTGATACAGTGAGCGTATGTTGGAACAGGCCTGGCAGAGAATTCCGGATGATGGAATTGGGCTCTAAGGCTTATTTGCTTAAGTAAATAAAAGTTATCTTCAGATTGACCGAGCTAGGGCGCCCAGCTGAGTTGTGGTAGCACGGGTAGATGTTTGAGGTGTTAAATAGTGATTTCAGACAACCCCAGCACAGTTCCTAGCACGTTCGAGGACGAACGTATGTTTAAGTGGGAGATGATGTAATGACCCGACCGGTCGTTTTGAGCTCTAGCGCGCCGTTCAGCAGTTTGAGGCCATGAGCAGCTTCAATTCAGGTATTATGAGTTGTACGCGTGGTCGGAATTGAATTTCGGGAAGTTCGGAGTTGGCCTGGAGAGGGAATTCTCATTTCGGAAGCTTTAAGTTGAGAGAAATGACTAAGATTGGATTTCAGAGTAAACGACCATGGAAGCGGGATCTGAAGGTTCCACTAGGTTCGTATGATAATTTCGGACTTGGGCGTATGCCTGGATCGGATTTTGGATGGCCCGGGAGCGTTTTGGTGCCTATTGTGGAGATTAGCATTTTTCAAAAAATTTCAGAAGTTTGGGTTGAAGTGCATTTCAGTGTTATCGATGTCCGTTTGGGATTCCGAGTCTAGGAGTAGCTCCGTATGGTGATTCTGGAATTGGGAGCGCGATCGGAAGTGAATTCGGATGTCCGTAGGTCATTTTGAAGCCATTTGGCTAAAGATAGAAATTTGAAGGTTTTTGAGAAGTTTGACCGAGAGTTTGACTTTTTGATATCGGGGTCGGAATCCAATTCCGGAAGTTGGAGTAGGTCCGTAATGTCGAATATGACTTGTGCGCAAAATTTGAAGTCAATCGGACGTGATTTGATAGGTTTAAACATCGAAAGTAGAAGATTGAAATTCTAAAGTTCATAAAGCTTGGATTGGGGGTCGATTCGTGGTTTTAGCGTTGTTTGATATGATTTGAGGCCTCGAGCAAGTACATAATGTGTTTTGGGACCGGTTGGTATGATTGGTTGGGGTCCCGGGGGCCTCGGGTGGATTCCGGGTGGTTAACGGATCGAAAATGAAATTTTGGAAAGGCTGAAGTTGCTAGTTGCTGGTGTTACCGCACCTGCGAGACTAGGGCCTCAGGTGCGGAGCCGTAGAAGCGGTCGTCGGGCCGCAGAAGCGGAAAATGGACAGCCAGGCTGGGACCGCAGATGCGATCGTTTTATCGCAGATGCGGGACCGCATCTGCGGAGGAGAGGGCGCAGAAGCGGAATGGGCTGGGAGCCCCGGACCGCAGAAGCGGCATTTGGTCCGCACCTGCAGGACCGCAGAAGCGGTCAAGAGACCGCAGGTGCGAAAGGACTGGAGGCAGTGAGCTATCTTTAAAAATCGAGTTTAGGCTCATTTCCTCCCATTTTCACTTCGGGTTGGGCGATTTTGGAGCTTTTGGAAGAGAGATTTTCTCCATCAATGTCAAGGTAAGTTGTTCCCACTCATTAGACGTTAAATACATGGTTTTGTTTCGGATTTGAGCATGAAAATTGGTAGAAACTTGGGGTTTGGAGAAAAACCTAGAAAATTGGTATTCTTGGATATTGACCACGATTTTGGGCATGAAATTGGGAGTAGATTATATATTTGAGTTCGTGAGGTTATAGGTAAACTTTATCTTCGAAAAATTTCGGAATCCGGGCACGTGGGCCCGAGGGCGATTTTGTCAACTTTCCGATCGGGGTTAGGAATTGTTATGAATTGGATTATTACGAGTAATTGAGCATATATTAATGGATTTGCATAATTATTGGCTAGTTTTGGAGCATTGTGCATCAATTCGAGTCTTCGGAAAGGCGTGGAATGCCGGTTATGGAACTTCGGAGCGAGGTGAGTCTCCTTTCTAACCTTGTAAGAGGGAATTGTCCCCATAGGTGAAATAATTGGTTATGTGCTCCTATTTGTGGGGGCTACGTACGCGCGAGGTGACGAGAGTCTGTGCGTAGCTACTAATATGTGTAAGTCCGGGTAGTCTAGGACCCAAAAGCATGTTATACTTAGAATATCTCATATCTTGTTAACACTTGGATCTCTTAAATCTTATCGAATTGATAAATGAATTTCTAAGAGGATTAAACTTCATTTTCTTGAATCAATAAAAGAGAACTGTCTTTTATTTGGATAAATGTTCCCCGATAAATTCTTAATTGCTGTTTGAGCATATATTTTTATGTGTACCTGCGTCGCATGTGTGATTCGCGAGTAGGGTGATTGTTTAATTAAATTTGACCGCGTCACATGTATGATTCGCGAGCGGGGTAATAGATGCATCTATGGTTCGCGCCGTTCGACCTTCGGCAGTGCACATTTTACATTTATGTTGGATTGGGCCGTACGACCTCGGCATGAGTTGCGCATGCTTGTATTGCTTGCCTTGAGATTTATTGATATTGATATCTGCTCTCCCCGACTTGAGATAATTGTTAATTAATGGATTGTGAATCCGGAGACTTTTAATAAAAAGGAATTTTTACCTGTTTTATGACTCATTTGAATCTACTGTTGTTCTTAATAAATCCGTGAGTCATTACATTAATAATATTATTACTGGACCATTAGTAAGTGTCGAAGTTGCCATCTCGTCTCTACTTCTTCGAGATTAGGCGCGATACTTACTGAGTACACGTTGTTTTCGTACTCATACTACACTTGCTGTGCATTTTGTTGCACAGGTACAGATATTTCTATTGGCCTACTGGGCGTAGCAGCATGGGTGACCCGGAGACTAGGTGAGCTGTATTTCCTCGAGGCGATCCGCAGCTAGAATAGTCTCTCTCAGAATTGTATTTACTTTCTGTCCAATTTGTGTTCCGGACAGCTGTAGCACTTTATTCGAATTATTAGAAAATTGCTCGTGCACTTGTGACACCGGGTTCTGGGATGGTTATGAAGTATTTTGTATTAACTGCTTATCATTTAATTTAAATTGATGTGATTATCTTTTTATTTGTACATTTGAAGGAAAGTCATAGATTTCAAGAGCATTAAAACGAGAATTTAATTAAGTATTTTAGTTGGCTTGCCTGACAGTGGTGTCCGGCACCGTCATGATCCTTACTGGATTTTAGGTCATGACAACATAAATCCAACGTTACAATCATAACTCGCGCATCGAATTGGTAGAAGGAATATGAATTCTTGTGTCTTTAGCCCTCAATGCTCTCCAAAAGCTTCCAGGGTCAAAAGTTCTCTAAAAATATATTTTTGGTGTATTTATACTGTATAGGAACTGGTCCGGACGAAATTATCCTTTCCAAGCCGAAGTAGGAGAAGTACTCTGTAAAATTTATACATGCGAGGCACATGACACGCCTCCCCATTCGGTGCGCTTGTGAAGAAGTTCAGAGAGTTGAGTTTTACACTCAGCAGAAATTTTGCACTAGCACCCCATGCCCCGCGGTGCAGCGCGGTAGTGTATTTTTCTCAAATTAATCTTTTTTTCCTTACTTTTTGACATCCAACTTGGTACTCGACCTCTGAACGTGATCCCCACTTAATTTTTTGGCTTCTAATCTAACATCAAAGCTCCAAATTTAGCTCCAAGCATGCTTCTTTACTAGAAATCACATAATTAGGCTCAAATACATTCAAAGCATAGTAGAGTATAAAATGCAGTTAAAACACGAGGTCCTAGTCTACCATCTTATTTCATTGGCACCATAAACCCCATTTCTCCTCTATCACCTCCACCATACCATCTTCACCCAACAAAGCTATCTCCACCCATATCTATGAAAAATTAAACGAGCAAAATTTAAGTGTTCATTACAGAGACATGTATACAAAAATATGCTTACATAAAGAATCTGCAAGGAAAGATTTGCTTTCTATATTAAAATGGGTCCTTATACCCGCTAAACACCATTGAAAATGGTGAATGAGTAAATTTGCTCTTTTCCGAATAAATAATCGAAAAAGTACATACGAAAATCATGACTCTTGCCTTTACAAATTCAATTATTTTCTTCTGTTGCTTTCTTGCTTCAGGCTTCTTCTTGTGGTAGCGGTAAACTCCAAAAATTTCAAGCAAATATTTTTCGGTAAATCAAACTTTCCAGCCACGGCAAGAATTACTGAAACACAAAAGAATAAGGGTTTAATTACGTTAATAAAAGCAATTAGTTAGCCTGCACCCTGTCTTCAAGACCACCACACGCAAAGATGCCTGGGAAAGTGACGATAAGAAATAAAACGGAGGGAGAAAGAGGTTGCCGGAAAAGGAGTGTTCCGGTTGAGGAGATTTAATTTTGTTAGTCAAAAAGAGGAAGATATAAGGGTAAAGGGATAACAAAAATGGGTCGGGTTCGGTTAATGGACCAGATATTATACCCATATTTGATTTCTGAACGGAGAGCCACGTGGTCCAATAAAAATATGCTAGCGCATTAATTTGAAGGCCCACATGTTACACCGTTAAAAAGAGGGGCAATTTTATTAATAAATATAATGTGATATATATTTTTGGAACGGATAGATAGACGGAGGGTAAATATAAACCATTTATCAAATAATAGGGGTAGTTTAAGCCCTATTCCGGTTTAAAAACCTTGAATACCTTGGTCAAATTCCAAAAGAGACAAAACACTAAGAGCATGTTTGGAAAGCCACCCGGGAATTGAATTTAGGTGTAATTATACAGTTTTGCATGTTTGTTTGGCCAAGTAATTACTTGGTCATTATTAGAGTTGGATGTAATTAAAGAAGTGTAATTACACTCTCCAATTCTCAAGGGGAGGTAAGACTTAATGGTTACTCCCTCCGGTCCAAAATAAGTGATTTTTTTGGATGTTTTCACATAGATTAAGAAATTCACCTTTTAGCATTAATTAGCAATGGCATTGACCATATTAACCTTTACTATCTCACATAAACACTCCTAACACATATTCCAACACTATTTACTCCAAGGACAATGTAGGAAAAAAATAATTCATTCATTCTTGAAATCTGAAAAAATCACTTATTTTGGACCACAAGAAAAAGGCCAAAAAATCACTTATTTTGGACCGGAAGGAGTATTATACTGTATAATTACAAGCTAATAAAGCTTTTAAAAAAAAATATTAAGTACTTTTCGTTTTACAATATTTTTCTTTCGTTTCTCTTATTATCCTTTTTCAACTTTGTCAATGTTTTGCTTATATATATTTTCATATAATTTTGTGACTTTTCATATTTTATTTCTTTTTTTCTTAGTTACTAAAAATAATTTTATATTTTACTAACTTTATTTTCTATTCATCGATATAGATAAGTATTAAGAAATAATACATTCTAAATTTTATATCTATATTTTTTATTATTTAAATAGTAAAATAAATAATAGTTTCATATTACATTCATATGAGTTGGTCAAAAAATTAAATTTAAAAATTAAAATTTCTATTAATTATTTTGAATTAAAATATTAATTATTTAATTGATAGATACTGATTATCTTTTATGATATCAGTTATCAACTTATATTTATTTAGTACTTTTATCCAAAAGAATATATATATATATATATATATAACTTTTTAATATTCTCATGAGTTGGAGAAAATATTAAAGAAATTAATTAATTTAAGGAACTTTATATTTATTTGTAAGATATCGATTATTTTTATGATATTATTTACTAATTTATAATTCTTTATTTTTTTTATAGAATATATTTATTTTAAATATCTCATAATAAATTATTTTTGATGTTTATTATTTAGATATATGTTTGTCAATTAGTAAAATTTATCTACATATTGATCTGAACTTTTTTTATTTATCCAAGTCATTACGCTTGTTCAATTAAATGGATATTATACTGTAATTACATTGTAGCAAACAAACAGACTATTATAATTAGTATACTGACGTAGTTACTAGAGTGTGTAATTACAACTCTACTAATTACATTGTCAGGAAATTATATATGACTTTCCAAACAGACCTTAAGTGATATTCTTCCTATTTTGTTTAGATCTTGATAGGAAGAGCCATATAACTGTGTTGATAAGAGATAGTAACAAGTAGGGCGTACAAACCAAATCAAAAAATTGCACCAAATCGAAAAGTCAAACCAAACCGATTAAGTCTTCCAATTAGATTTGGTTTGATTTGGTTTGATATTGAGTAAAAAAAGCCGGACCAAATGGACATACAAATATATAATTTTTATATATACTTTTAAGACGTTTCATAGAATTTTCTTTAAAAATGTCAAGAAATATTTGTGGTTCTCTTATGAGATATAATATTTAGTTAAATATGAAGTCCTCTGTTTACCCTCAAAACGGATAACAATTGAATTTATAGTGGTTTTTAGGATATGCGGATTAATTCAATACAAATGATAAATGACTTTAGATTAAACAGATAAGGGACGTAATAAATTGTCAAACCAATTCAGAGGAGTGATCCCGAACTCAATAACAGCTGAATGAAATGCCTGTCTTCGATCCCGGGCTCACACTAATGAAGAACTGATGAACAAAAGTAAGAACTTTGAATAATAGAGAAAATAAGAGTATATTGCCTTGATATGCGTGTTACAATGTGCCTTCATGAATAGTTAGATTCTCCTTTATATAGTAGAGGAGTTTTATCCTAAGTACAATTCTAAAAAAAGAAGGTAAAAGTCCTTCTTCTTGCTAATCACTGATCCTTTGCTGATATGGGCCGAGAATTACGCCGTGACATCCGGTTGGGCGCTGATATCACGGCCCTTTGCTAGTCGTGTGTGATTGTCTGGTAGATCTCTCCGAAACTTTGGGATTCGAACCGGTCCTTGGGATGCGGCCCCGATTCTTCCGAGGATAAGTGTTTTGCTCGAATCTCGATAGGGGGGACTTCTTGCCGCGATTCTGATTCCGTACGGTCACGTCTTCACTCCGTTTGTTTTACCGAGAACCGAGGTGTCCAATGGGCTCGGTTTCACCCGTATACAGATAGTCCCCTCGTTTCTCAGAGAGTAGGTTTACCGAAGCAATGAGAAATGACATATGAACTTCGAGTTCTTCTTCTATACGCCGTGATAGAAATGATAAAGAATCTAAAATGTCTCGTCAGTCGCGTCGTTATGACTTTGAACATGTGCCATCAACCGATAGATCATCCTTGAAGGCGAAGCGACGCGAACCCTCTATAAATACCTTTGTCCTTCGTTCATTTTTTACCTTTTAACCAAGCTTCTACCTTCGAGTTTTTAGGCTATCACTACCTTTCTTCATACTCCCATATTTTTACCTTCGTTCTTCAGGACTTCTCAGCAAGTTGCAAGTTTTTACTAATATTCTACCCAAATCAACGCACTTGACCTTTTATCTCTCAAACTTTCTTCATATTTCCAAGTTTTTTCTAGATAACAATGACTAAAACTTCCAAATCTGTTCCCCAAAATGTCGCTTCTTCTTCTTCCAAACCGACCGGTGAAATCGAGGACACCACTCCCGATGTGGTCGCCCTCGAGAGATCCGCTCCTGGCGTGGCTCCTGATGAACTGGCTGCCGAGCGTCCCATGAAAATGTTTATCCCCGGGGGGTGCTCCGTCACAGATGACTTTAAGGTCGAAAAGCCCTCATCGGTGCAGGACGGGGTGAGGGAGTATCAAGGTATATATGCTCTATTACCGAAGACGCCCTTCTCGTGGCCTGAAAGGACTACAACTAGAGGCAAGGACGTCGTAGTCCCAGGCCTGAGGACGCCATTACTACCCATTTGGAGGGGTATCTAAGTGTTTACACTTATCCCTTCACACTGGGCCCGGTGGGTCCAGTTATTTTGGACTTCTATAAGAGGTACGAAGTATACCTCGGTCAGATCCATCTGTTAATGTGGAGGATCGTGATCCTCCTTCAATTCTTCGTGAACATGACTGAATCCCGTCGGTTTACCATCAATCACCTACTCCGCCTATGCAATCCTCGAATCTTGCGAAGGGGACTAATAAAGCTCGTACGCCGGGCCAACAAAGCCCCATTCTCGAGTATCGAATAGGACCAGGACCGTGGATGGCAGGGACGCTTCGTTTGGGTGAAGACCGAAGACTTAATCCCCCCGAGTTCATTCCATTCCCCGAGAAGTGGAATGTATCTCGTAAGTAAAGCCTCCCTTTAAACGTTAATCTATGTTCATCCCCCTTTTCCTTACTAATGTTGGTGATGGTGCAGCTGTTTCTCGAGTCCCAAATTCCATCCCTCGGTTCAAGGAATGGATCGAGGGCATTTTTTCGCAGATGCTTTATTCCGAGCGCATATGGCGCGAACTCTCGAAGAGCCGATAGGAGGCCCGATCTCATGGTAATATCTTCTTCCGGAATAGGTAATATTAGCCCCCCCCTTCTGCTTTACTTCATATCCTAATTTCCTCTCTTTTCTTTTTGCAAGCTTGCCTAAGACCATTAAGCTTAGGACTTTAGAAGGAAACGAGTACATGCCTCGTCTGCTGATCCTTCCACTTTGGGGCAACCCGGGATTGCAGCGGGGGAAAAGAAGAAGAAGAAAAGGAAAGCTTCAGGCTCCTCGAGCCCCGCAGTGAAGCCAAAAAAGAGAGTGGATTATAGGCCAATGAAAGGCTCCGCTTCCCGAGTACTAAGCTCTAACTCACTTCTTCGGCTCAAAGATGAGCCCGAGGAAGATGATATTTTTTGTGGCCCGTGAACCGACCTCCCCCGAAGAGCGGGCGGCAGCCGATGGGAAGATAGTGGAGGCTGATCCCTCTAAGGTTTGGGAGGCCAATGTAGAGATGAGGGCCGCTCCACCGACTCCGCTCCGCCCGGTATAATAGAGATTTTAGGATCGCCTTCGTTCACCGAGTCCATGTTCGATAAGGCCCGAGCGGTGAAGGAGCGGTCCAAGGAAGGGGCCCATGGTGCAAACGATCCCATTTGTTCTTTTTTTAAAGGTATGGATTCGACCGCTCTAGAAGACTTCTCCGGGTTGGGTGACTTGGAGGTGCCAAGGAAGGACCCGTCTTCAGAAGCTAGTGGGCTAAACTCGAGACCAAAATTAATCAACAAGTTCCCCGCCTCGAGTGTGGATCCCAGCAATAAGAGGTTGATCATCATTACCGTCCCGGAGGATGCCCGGGTTCTCTCTGCTCCTGTGGGAGTGGCGAGCTACCTCCGATGCCTGGTGACCGAAGAAGACCAGGTGAAAATGAATGAGGTGGACGTGGCATGCTTATTCAACGATGCGCAGCAAGCGCTGAACCGGGTAAGGCATCATTATGCTTTTTCAAATTTTGACTTAGTTTTTAATATTTCTCATTTTTTTCTTTCCCTTTTGCAGGCCTTAGTACTTCATCACGAAAGCTTTCTTCAGTACCAGGATGAGGTTAGCCAGCTCGAGGCAGAGGTTAAGGAGCTTGCGGAGAAAAGAGACATGTATAAGCTTCTCAGCGAGCAACACGAAGGGGTCGTCAAGAATCTCCAGTCTGAGCTGGATACGGCTCAAAAGGAGCATATTGACTTGGTCGAGCAGGTAAAGGTTTTTGAAGTTAGCAATGAAGACTTAGCTATGGCGACTAACGACCAAACCTCGCAGGTTCAGCATAAGATTGACCCGATCGACCAACTTCGAGCTGAGATGAACGAGATCCAAGCCATGAGCGATATTTCGAAGGACAAAATGGACCGGCTGGCTTTAGAAAAAAGACCGCCCAGGAACAGCTGGCATCGGTAGAGTTTCAACTCTGAGTGACAAAGGAGAAGGCTGAAGCACAGGCTCTACAAAACGAGGACCTTCAAGTTCAATTGGGCTCGGCCATTGCTGAACAGGATGCCCTTGGCAAGGAGTTTGAAATCGCGAGGTCCAAGTCGAAAGCAACTAGGGCTGATTCTGAAGAGATGGTGGCCCAGTATAGGGCTGATGTCGAAGGAGACAAGGCTCGCCTGAAAACTACTGTCGAGTAGGTAAGGCGGCTATCTCGTAGGGAGACCCTCGAAGAGATTCATGCTTGAGGCTTCGACCTATCTGCCGAGATTGAAGAGGCAAAAAGGCTTGAGGCCGAGGCCAAGAAGCTGGATGAGCCCGAAGACGGATAAGGCTCCGAGGGCCCCAAAGATGAAGAAGGTTCCGAGGGCTCCGACGAACCCGAAGATGAATAAGGCCCTGAGGGTTCTGGTGACGAGTCGGGTCCTCGTGAAGATCAGGCGTAGGTGCCTTAGGATTATTTTTTTGTTTTTGCATTTTGTACATTTTTTGTTGAGGCCGATTTCATCGGCCTTTGTAAAGACATTCTAGAATGTATATATAATGTTTTTTTTCGTTTTGGCAATTTTCAAGTCTATTACCTTTAGCATCCTTTTTACAATTACAAAGATTTCAAATGCCTTAGCAAGGAATAAAACGTAGTAATAACTTGTTTTTCGGAGGTCCAAACAAGAATCGTTCTTGATGCACGTTTTGCTTGAAACTTTTCGGGGCTCGGAATGCCAGAAGATTTCCCCAAAATGCTTGTTTACATGTTTTTAGACTATAATTTTACCGAGGGTAACCTTTGAACAGGTTTGGAATTTTGTTGAAGGCCTTATGTTTTGGTTACATGATTCGAACATCTCCGAGCTGTTTTTAGGGTAGCCGTAGCCTTTTAGGTTTGGGCATTACCTAATAGGTTTTGTGCCTCCGGGTTTTGATAACCCGATCCGTCTGAACTTATCAAGGCCGGCAGTCCCTAATTGGGGTTAGCCCTTTGGGCTCAGATATGGGTGGCCTTGGGATTGATAGTTCTCAGGTAGGAATAGCCCTTAGGCTCGTTACTTCTGAAAAGCAAAAATTGTTTGTTAGCAAGGTAGAAACTTTCTTTAATTTTTGTGCCTAACGTACAAGATTGTATAAAAGCTCGTATTGTGGCCGGTGTGACCTACGCGGGCACGGTTCATTTAACCGTTTGGCTCTTACAATGAATCCTAACCACCGAGCCTCGACTATTCGAGCACAGAGTTTCCTTCCTTGCCAAAAATCATGACCCGGGGGGTGATGGCCCAGTATTCGAGGTCGATCTTCGAGTGGAATGAAATACTATTGATTCGACCATTGACTTTGACTTAAAGCCGGTCTTCGACTCTGAGTTACACGATTTATTGTTGCCTCGTTAAAAACCTTGTCGGAAAACCCATTTGGGACAAAATCAGTTCAAGGGAAAAACATTGCAACGCGTGACTTCAAATCTAATAAGCTACATCCCCCTTTAGCTGTTGCCTGCAAGTGTTAGCCCAATTCGTATTAAAGAAAATAAATGAGGTTGTACCTTAGCAGTAGTATTGGTTTAAGTGGGTCACGTTCCAGTTGTTCGGCAGTTGTGCGTCGTTTCCTGCTTCGAGCTTATACGAGCCTTTACCGATAATTCTGATGACTCGATACAGGCCTTCCCAATTCGATCCTAGCTTTCCTTTATTCGATTTTCGGGTGTTCTGTCTTACCCTTTCTTAACACCAAGTCCATGATATTGAAATGTTGGAGGTTGGCTCTTCGGTTGTAATATCTTTCTATCCGATGATTTTGGGCGGCCAACCAGACTAGAGCGGCCTCGCTTCTTTCATCAAGAAGTTCTAGGCTCGAGCTCATGGCCTCACCGTTTGATTCCTTGATTGCATATCGGAACCTGATGTTTGGTTCACCCAGCTCAATGGGTATCAATGCTTCGGCCTAATAGACCAATGAAAACAGAGTGGCCCCGGTACTTGATTTAGAGGTTGTGCGATATGCCCACAAGACTTGTGGTAGGATTTCCTTCCATTTCCCTTTGGCATCAGTCAACCTTTACTTGAGGTTTTGAATGATTGTTTTATTCGTCGACTCCGCCTCCCCGTTCCCACTAAGGTGATAGGGCGTTGAAAAGATCTTCTTGATCTTATGGTCCTCAAAAAAATTGCTTACCTTGTTGCCGATGAACTACTTCCCGTTATCACATACTATCTCGGCCGGCATACCGAACTGGCATATTATCTGGTCCCAAATGAAGTCGATGACTTCTTTTTCTCGAACCTTCTCGAATGATTGAGCTTCAACCCATTTAGAGAAATAGTCAATCATAAATAGTATGAATTGAGCCTTACCGGGTGCCCATGGTAGGGGACCGACGATGTCCATTCCCCATTTCATGAATGACCAGGGTGACATGACTGAGTGTAGTAACTCCCCAGGTTGGTGGATCATCGGTGCGTACCTCTGTTAGCCGTCGCACTTGCGCACGAACTCCTTCGCATCTTTCTCCATGTCAATCAAGTAATAGCCGACTCTGATTATCTTACGAACCAACGATTCTACTCCGGAATGGTTTCTGCAGATGCCTTCGCGAACTTCCCTCAAAACATATTTGGTGTCTCTTGGTCGCAAGCATATGGCGAGTGGGACATCGATTGTTCTCCTGAACAGAGTGTTATCTTCTGACAGGCTAAACATGGCTGCCTTCGTGCACAGAGCTCTCAATTCTTAGCGATCCAGGGGTAACTTCCAGGTCTTCAAGTAGTCTATATACTTATTTCTCCAGTCCTAGCTTAAATTTTTCGAGCTCAGCATGGCCTTCCTTCACTACCGATTTCATGAGTTGCACGACCGTCCCAAAACTGAATTCATCGTCATTAACCGACGACCCCAAGTTAGCCAGAGCGTCGGCTTCGCTATTTTGATCCTCGGGCACATGTTGTAGTGTCCATTCCTTGAATCGACATAGTGTTACCTGTAGTTTATCTAAGTATCTTCGCATCTGTTCCTCGTTTACGTCAAAAGTCCCATTGACTTGATTTACCATAAAGAGGCAATCGCATTTAGCTTCGAGCACTTCCGCTCCCAGGATTTCAGCCAATTCGAGACCTGCAATCATGGCCTCATACTCGGCCTCATTGTTAATCAATTTCATAGTTCTAATAGATTGTCTGACTACGTTACCCGTGGGTGGCTTCAGCACGATGCCAAGTCCAAACCCTTTTGCGTTCGAGGCACCATCCATAAAGAGGGTCCAAATCCCCGAGGGAGTCCCCGAGTTCAACAACAATTCCCTTTCGACTTCAGGTATTAAGGCCGGCATGAAGTCAGCCACGAAGTCTGCCAAAATTTGAGATTTGATGGCGGTTCGGGGTCGATATTAGATATCGTACCCGGTGATTTCCACGGCCCACTTAGCCAATCGTCCCGAGAGCTTGGGTTTGTGCATTATGTTTCTCAACGGGTAAGTAGTTACGACACATATATGATGGCATTGAAAATATGGCTTTAACTTCCTGAAGGTGCTTAGCCAAGCGAGCGCCAATTTCTCTAGGTGAGGATACCTTGTTTTGGCCTCACCTATAGTCGTGCTAACATAATAGATAGGAAATTGCGTACCTTCCTCTTCTGGGACTAGGACTCCTCTTACCGCTATCTCGGATACCACTTAGTACAGGTACAACTGTTCATCTGCCTTCGGGGTATGAAGCAAGAGTGGAATTGAAAGGTACCATTTGAGTTCTTCTAGAGCTTGATGGCACTCTGGGGTCCATGAAAAGTTATTATTCTTCTTCAGCAATGAGAAGAACCTATGGCTTCTATCGAAGGACCTTGATATGAACAGACTCAGGGCGGCTATACGCCCTGTCAACCTCTGAACGGACTTGACATTGTCTACTACGGTGATGTTTTCTATAGTTTTGATTTGTCGGGATTGATCTTGATTCCCCGGTTGGACACCATGAATCCGAGTAACTTCCCGGACCCGACCCCGAATGCGCATTTCTCCGGGTTTAACTTCATGTTGTACTTCTTCAGTATGTTGAAGGTTTCCTGCAAATGTTCCAAATGGTCCTCTGCTTGTAGGGATTTAACTAATATGTCGTCAATGTAAACCTCCATTGATTTTCCTATTTATTCTTCGAACATCCGGTTTACTAGGCGTTGGTAAGCGGCGGTGGAATTTTTTAATTCGAACGGCATTACGTTATAATAATAGGTGCCATATTTTGTGATGAAGGAAGTTTTTTCCTGATCGCCTGGATCCGAATTTGGTTGTACCCAGAATAGGCATCGAGAAAGCTGAGTATCTCGTGGCCGGCCGCCGTACCGATCATGCGATCGATGTTGGGCAAAGGAAAAGAGTCCTTATGGCATGCCTTGTTCAAGTCTTTGTAGTCTACACACATTCTTAATTTATTTCCCTTTTTAGGAACTACTACTACGTTTGCTAACAAATCCGGGTACTTACCTTCCCGAATGGAACCTATTTTAAGGAGTTTGGATACCTCGTCTTTTATGAATGCGTGCTTGAATTCGGATTGGAGCCTCCCCTTCTGTTTAACCAGGTGGAACTTCGGGTCCAAGATTAACTTGTGAGTAGTTATTTCTGGCGGGATCCCTATCATATCAAGGTGGACCAATCGAAACAATCTATGTTAGCTATAAGGATTTCAATGAGTTTCTTCCTAAGCTCAGGAGTTAGTCCCGTGCCCAAGTATACCTTCCGGTCGGGCAGGTGTTCGATCAATATGACTTGTTTCAGCTCCTCGATCGTTGACTTGGTGGCATCGGATTTGTCAAGGGTTATGAACGACCTACGGACTCCGTAATCATCATCCTCGCCCATCTCTTACCTATCTGGTTCGGTCAGGGCCGGTGTCGGTGATTGCTATTTTGTTTATTGCTTGGTAACCGAACTCGAGTTTTTTTATGTCGAGAGTGCGGATATTGGGGTCACCTCATCGACCGCGAACATTTATTTCGCGGCTGACTGCTCTCCATAAACTGTCTTGATCCCTCCTGGTATGGGTAATTTCAGTGCCTGATGTAGTCTCGAGGGTACTGCCCTCATGTTTTGAATCCATGGTCTTTCGAACAGAGCATTGTATCTCATATCTCCTTCGATCACGTAGAACTTTGTTTCCTGAACGGTTTTGGTGGTGTTTACCAGCAGGGTTATCTCCCCTTTAGTAGTCTCGCATGCCATGTTAAATCCGTTTACAACTCGGACTGCGAGCACTATTTGGTCTTGTAGACCCAATTGTTCCACGACCCTCGATCTGATGATATTGGCCGAGCTACCTGGATCAATTAACACACACTTAACTCGAGATTTATTTATGAGTACAGATATTACCAGTGCATCATTATGTGGTTGTACGATGCCTTCAACGTCCTCATCGTTAAAAGATACGGTTCCCTCCGATACATAATCTCGCATCTATTTTCCCTTGTAATGGACACCTTAGTGTTCTTTAACATCAGTCTTTGGGGGACGTCAACTCCGCCAATGATCATGTTAATGATGTGCTGAGGTTCCTTTTGCTCGATCTACTTGTTAGAGTCCCTATTCCTGAAGTGGTTTTTGGCTCGATCACTCAGAAATTCTTGAATGTGTCCGTTATTGAATAACCAGGCTACTTCTTCTCTCAATAGTCGGTTGTCTTCGGTTCTGTGGGCGTGAGTGCCATAATACTTACACATTAGGTTGGGGTCACTTTGGGCAGGATCAGACTACAGGTCGAGGACACTTAGTATCTTTGATGCGTTCGATTGCTGATACGATGCCGGCAACATCGATGTTGAAGTTGTACTCTGATAACCTTGGTGCCTCTTTAGACCCGGTGGGTCTGTCAAAACTATTTTTTCTCATGAGTCCCCGGTTATTATGGCCTCGATCGCTCCTTCTTTCACTTCTCGCAGGGTTGTGTCCGGACCCATTTCCCCTTCGATCTCCGCTGTTTGGTTGATACTGATCCCTGTTCGATTTTGGTTAATGATCGACTGCTCTTTTGGATTTGTCATTGCTTCTGACGGGATAGACGGATCCGGAACGGGCCCTGAGCGGATCGTTTTCGACCCTAATTTTTGATTGGTACCTGTTATGGATGTTGGTCCAAGTTACCGCCGGGTATTGTATCAAATTTTGTTTCAATTGCTGCGAAGCCAATGAGTTTTGGGGGTTGTGTCTTTGGATGAATGTCTGAATAGCCCAATCGTCCGCGACCGGAGGTAGATCCATCCGTTCCATTTGAAACCTCGACACGAATTCCCTGAGCCCTGAGCATCTCGTTATCTCTTTGCTTTACGTTGAAAAGTTCTAAATTCCTGGTCATGGCCCCGGCATGTGCTTTTACAAAGGCATCTGCAAGCATAGCAAACGAGTCAATAGAATTAGGGGTAAAATGTGATACCATATCATGGCTCCCTTTTACAAGGTCTCTCCGAACTTTTTCAGCAGAACAGATTCAATTTTGTCATCTTCCTAGTCGTTTCCCTTGATGTCGCATGTGTAGGAGGTCACATGCTCATTTGGATTAGTTGTTCCGTTATACTTTGGAATTTCAGGCATTCGAAACTTGTTCGGGATTGGCTTCGGAGCTATGCTCGAAGGGAAAGGCTTTTGAACAAATTTCTTGGAATCCAGGCCCTTCAGTATCGGTGGAGCTCCTGGGATTTGATCAACCCTAGAGTTAGAGGTTACCACTTTTTTGTCATTGGCTTCAATTTTCTTTTCTTCCCATTCCACCCATTTTGTTAGTTCCTCGAGCATCTTTATTATCTCGGGGTTGGTCCTGGGTTCAGCTTCACTCGGCCTTTCTGCGGTTGGTTCATTTTTGCGAGCGTTTTCCCGAGATGGTTCGGGCTTAACTCTGCTGGGGGTGCGGCTTTTGTTCTGCAACTAGGCTATTGCTGCTTTTTGAGCCTGCAACATTTTGAAGTTCACTCACAAGTTGATCCCATCACCTTTGCCGTTGTGCGTACACCGGGCTACCGGTCGGGCTCCCCCACGGATGTTGTTCTCAGGGTCGGTAGTCAAGTTTGCATCAATAGCCACATGTGAGTTAGCATCGATCGGGTCCACAACCGGAACTCCGTTGGGGTCAACAAGGGGTACCTCGTTACTGGGTACCACATTGTTGTTCTTGCCATGGTGGCTAGACTCAACATCAACGTTCAAAGGGGAAGATTAGGAGTTTGACATTTTTAATCTAACCTGAAATTAAAAGCTCAAAGAACAAGTGTAAAATAGAGTACGTTATGAAAATTTGTATCAAATTGTTGCTATTAACCTCAGCCCACGGTGGGCGCCAAAGTATTTACCCTAAAAAACGGATAATAATTGAATTTATAAGTGGTTTTAAGGATAAGCGGATTAATTCAATTCAAATGATAAATGACGTTAGATTAAACAGAAAAGGGACGTAATAAATTGTTAAACCAATTCAGGGGAGTGACCTCGGACTCAATAACAGCTGCATGAAATGTATTGCCTCCGATCTCGGGCTCACACTAATTAAGAACTGATGAACAAAAGACAGAACTTTGAATAACAGAGAAAGTAAGAGTACATTGCCTTGATATGCGTGTTACCATGTGCCTTCATGAATATTTAGACTCCCATTTATATATTAGAGGGGTTTGACCCTAAATACAATTCTAAAAAAGGGTAAAAATCCTTCTTCTTGCTAATCACTAATCCTTTGCTGATACGGGCCGAGAATTACGTTGTGACATCCGCTTGGGCGCGAATATCATGGCCCTTTGCTAGGCGTGTGTGATTGTCAGGTAGAGCTCTCCAAACTTTGGGATTCGAACCGGTCCCCGGGGATGTGGCCCGATTCTTCTGAGTGTAGGTGTTTCTCCCGAATCTCGATACGAGGGGCTCCTTGCCCCGATTGTGATTCCTTACGGTCACGTCTTCGCTCCATTTTGTTTTTACCGAGAACCGAGGTGTTCAACGGGCTCGGTTTCACCCATGTACATGCTCCATATTTATTATCTTTAAATAATGTGTTGTATGATCACTTTCTTATCAAGTGTTAGTGAAGTGCGTCAATCTCTTTGTTCTTTCATATTCATATGTCAAGATATATTAAATTCTTATATATTTTTCAAATTTGAAATGGTATTTCGATATTTTAAAAATAAATAGACATACCATTATATAGGTTCATATTTATTTTTATGTTTAGTTATTAAATTCGGTTAATCTTGAAAGTGTACATCAACGTAAAATTGTCAGATGACAAAAAAAACAACTATCATGTGTTACTAAGAAAATTCTTCCATAAGAATTGTTATAGATCATATATTTGTCAAATATTTTAATTTTTCTAAATATATATATACTTATAAAAAATTTAATAAAGTATGATTGAAATAATATTTATATAACAAAAAAACCCCGAAATACTTGATAAAACCGAACCAATCCAAACCGATATAGTTGGTTTGTTTTGATTTTGATAAAGATCGAACCAACCCGGTCCATGTACACCTCTAGTAACATGTATGATAAATTTATTGAGGTGCAACCAATCTGACCTACATATTATTTTTATTTAAAATAATTTAATGTGTGGGGGAATGTATGATTGACACGAGAAAAATGTCTACGGACAATTTGATCGATTTCCTACGGAAGTCATTAGGATACAAAACAAATTGCTCGTACATCAAGAATGTTAGTAGTATATATTTCCAACTTGAGCAATCCTATAACCAGAACGAGGAGGGAACCGACCCGACCGACCCGATTACAGCAGTGGATCTCCATTCTCCAATATCCATCATATTCACGTGCTTCCTTTCCTATACTACCCAATTCAGTACCACCATCTCTCTCAATTCATTGTGCCATTGACAAAAAAGGTTCCTTCTTTCTCTGAATCTTCGTTTTATTTATTTGCTCTTTTTTCTTTTTTCTTTTTGGAAATGCGATCTGTACAGATGGAGTTGACTTTGCTGGTTCAGTGCGTCATGTTTTACAATTTGAAAGATTGCAAATTTCGTTGCTGAATTGAGATGGTTTCATCCATTAGAAGAACAAAATAATGTTAAAAGTACTTATTATATCCAAAAAAAAAAAAAAAAGAAGAAGAAGATTAAGACTAGTTTGTAACAGATTTATACTGTTTGACCGCTCAGTTGCTATTGCCCATTGTTAGTAGTTACTTATCTGTTTATACTTCATATTCGTTTTTGGAACTTTAGTAAATTGCTAAGATAATTTAGTGGCTATTGCTGTTTTTGTCTATTTATGAATAAAATGGTGAGACTTTTTCAGAGCTAATAACTTTATTGGTTTGTGTACATCAAATCTGCAACAGTGTTGTTAAAGGCTCCCTATAAGCGCGGTTAAGCCTGAAGCTCAGGTTGTGTGCTTCTGCTTGCTTAATTGCGGCTTTGGTGTAGGCTTTAAGGTGCTAAGACGTGTGCACCTTCACCTAGGGATTATGTCTTGAAGGAAACAACATCAAATATATAGCTGAGTTATAGTAGTTCCATTCTTTTGTCCAAATATTTATTGTGTGTGTTTATAGTTACATTTACTTGCATTAAATTTCTATTTTTTATTTTTCATTATTGGCATTTTTTCCCGCTAAAGCCCACACTTTAATTGCGCTCTGCACTTAAAGCTCCAACTTTTGGTGCTTTTCGCTTTTGACTACTTTGATCTGCAAGGATCACTTATTATGTTTTAATTGATCACTTCCAAATATTGAGTACTAGTGGTGTTTGTTTGTGGAATTTGAATTTCACATATCAATAGTTTTTTAGAGTTGGTGTTTGTTTGACTTTTTTCTAAGCAAAAGTTGCAAAAGAATTGTTCGAACTTTAAGTCTTTGAAATTATGGTTTGAAAGTTGTTCCAAAGTGAAGTTTTTTCAAATTTTCAACTTCCATTCACCCAAAAAGAAAAAAAGGGCCTTCCGTTCACTGATCTTCAACCCCCACTAACTTTTTTCTTAAACACTACGGGCCCATTTAGCCATCGATATTTCAGCAATTATAAATATTGAACTTCAATATTTGCCAACAATTGAAACACAATTTCAGCTTCTTTTTCCAACTTCAACTGTAATGGTTGTCCAAACAGAGATCATGATCTTTTTTATGTTGCAGCTTTTACTCTTATTTCTTTGCATTAATCTGTGGCAGCTTATTTTTCCGATTTTTTTTGTTAATTATTTTTTGGTCGGTATGATTAAAATCAGTAATAAAAAATGTTTTACAAAAATGGCAGATAGATGTATCAAGTAGATATTGATCACGGGCAAGAGAAGCAACCGCGTCTCCCTGCTGCAGATGGGGGTGAGGAATCAATCCATGCAATTGGACAAGAGGGGATGGGTCAACAAACCCATCTTGAGAGGAGAAAAGGGAAATTGGCTTCCAAGGTGAGAAATGTTCTCTTCATACTTTCACCAGGCTTACATCTTAATGCCTTTTGATAGTGCATGTGTACAAGTATGTGCTTCCAGAGGCGGATCTAGGATTTCAAAGGTGCGGGTGCCAGGTGCCATTGACTTTCATGTTCACTAGCTAGAGATGGAAATTGAGTTGTAATTCAATCCGTACGTCTTGGGTTATTCAGTTTACAAGGTTTTTAGTTCATAAATAAACCATTTGATCATCGAACTGAAATTAGATTTGTTCAGTTTTCATCTAATTTCTATCGAGTCAAATTCTATTGAATAAAATAAGAAAATATATTAAAACAAAAGCAAATTTCTTAAAGAGTAAATTTCACCCTTTCAATTCAAACATAATATACTTAAATCATAGCAACAAGCAAATTGCAACTTATCTTCTATTAAAACATACAAGAAAAAGTAACTTCAATGAGGGAAATGCACCCTTTCCATCAACAACACAAGCAAAGGGATAAGGGTTGAAATTAAGGAAAAAATAACATTATAAGAGGGATAAGAACAAAAAAAAAGAGTAAAATCACATTCAAATACAATTTTGGATACATTGGATAGGAAAAAGGAAGCAAACATATAATTTAAGTGGGCGTTGGGACATAAGAATTGTAAAATTTCCAAAAAAAGTGAACAAAAAATTCAAGTGAAAATGATATTTGAAAATGAGAGTTGTGTTTGGACATGAATATAATTTCGGGTTGTTTTTGTGTTTTGTGAATGATTTGAGTGAAAATTTTGAAAAACGGCTATTTGGAGTTTTTCAAATTTTCGAAAAATTCCAAAATTCATCTTCATGTGAAAATTGAAAATTTTATGGCCAAACACTGATTTCGGAAAAAATAAAAAAAATTAAAAAAAAAAGTGAAAAAATTCTTATGTCCAAACGGGCTCTAAATAAATGAAGAAACAAATGGAGCTGTATAGGAGGAAGAAAGAGGAAAAAGAAAATAAAAGAAATTAAAGAAAGGAGAAAGCAAAGAAAAGAGAAGGAAACAAGAAAAAGCCACTTCAGTTGTGGGAAAATAAAAGAATTAAGGGAAGAAGAAAAGGAAATCTGGGAGCCGCCTGAGTTTGTAGTTCGTAGAGGATACTAAAAACATAAAATAGTATTATGCATTTAGTAAGTTTCGAACTCAAGTCGCGAGTACAAAACTGCGACGCCTAATCATGGCACCCGACGACCTGTTTAAGAAATGGGGTGCCACTAGCTCAATATAACCGATTTTTTGGAAAAATATCTGTAAGTATATGAAAGTTTAGCCGAGCACGAGGGTGGCGTGCCACCCCCACCTCCCTGTGTAGATCCGCCCCTGTGTGCCTCAGTACCTGCACTCTCTTCTGAAATTCAGATAAACTGTTATAAGATTACACACAATTGAGCTGCTGTTGAAGGAAGTTAATAAGCTGCAGCTAAATTTCTTCTGGACTAATTTGTTATTTATTGGCTTATAAAATGGAACTAGCTGAAAGAAAACTGTTTTCTTCAATATGTTGTTCCATTATTCATGTAAAAGTTAAAGTTGCGTGAGATGGATGCATCTAATGGACTTGGACTAAAAGAAGCTTGTTTGCCTCAAACACAATTTATAGCATGCTTGCTTTCATGGACATTAAGGTGTCACTCTGACCACTTCCTTGTAATAAAGAAATTATTAGATTAAACCCTCAGGGGTTGGCCTGGTGGCAATAGACTTGAGCCTTGCGGTTTGCTCCCTTTCAAGGTCTCAAGTTCGAAACCCACAGGGTGCAAACAATTTCTGAGGGCCATCGGATTGGGTAAAACCTGAATTAACCGTGGTGCACTTGTGGGAAACTCCTTGCCGAGGGCCGATGCACCCCCGGGATTAGTCGGGGCTCTTAGAGACTCGGACACCCGGTGCAAATCAAAAAAGAAAAAGAAATTATTAGATCAATGTTTGTAGTTTGCGGTTAGGTTCTCTACTAGGCTAATGACACTAACGTGGATTTTCATGCGGATGGAAACTTAAAAAAAATAGCACCTAAATAAGAGTCAAAACATGCTAAGTTGCATTTTTTATTGGGTGGAAAATGTTAAATGTTTACCTTTTCCTTCTGAATGTCCTGCATATTTTCAGCTTGTATTTTCACTTGAACCCCTTGAACCTAAAGTGCTTTAGTATGATGGGAACTTGCAGTCCCGACACATCTCTGTTTCTATAGTTAGCTAAGGATGAAGAAAGGAAGAAGTCTGCTAGCACTGCATAAAATTTTCTAAAATAAACAAAATTAAGGGTTGAAACACTTTTTACTGAAAGATTCGCGGGTTGTTCAGTGCTATGAAATTTTTTCCACTTGGTCTTTGCTGCCTTTAACTTTTGCTCTTCCTTCTCACCAAATTTGCCCTCAAGTAGTACATTTTCTACCAATTTAACATGTGATCAACTGAAGAACCCTTGATCTTTATAGGAAAAATTGTCTTCACAGCAATAGCGCCTTTATCAAACAAAATGACTACCACTAGATCAACTTGCAGTTTCTCCAGAGAGATTTTAGCTTTTCTTTCTCCTTCTACTTAATGTTGGTAACTTTATGAAAGATAATTCAATAGTTGCAGATCTTGTACTTGAAGAAAAGAGGAGAAGAGGTAGGTTGGGATAAATTAGATCTTTCCCTTCCTCATGAAATAGTTTGAACTAATCAATAAACAACAATGAAGAGTATACTTGTAGTGGAATGGACTTCATTTACTTACTGGAGCTTTTCTTGTTGAATTTTCTGCTCAATTGACTTCCTAAATGAGTAGAGATCCTCCATTTTTCTGCTCTTCACCTGATTAAAAGAAGGAAAGATTGGCATATTTCCCAAAAGTAGGATACTGTCTTGGAGACATCTTCTCAATTTGAGTCCAAGTCTTAATTAACCATAGGCACTTTTTGGTGTTCCCCAACAAGTAACTGTATAATAGGTATGGTTTGTGTTATGAATGGACCTTGGGCCTAACTCAACCCCAAAAACTAGCTCATGAGGGGAGGATTGCCCAAGTCTATTTAAGGAGACCACTGGCCCAATGCCCAACCAATGTGGGACTCTAACCCACTCTAACACCCCCTCACACAGCCAGACCGACAACTGGAATGTGGACAATATAACATGGGGGTCCAAAATGAGACGAACATGGCTCTGATACCAGATAAAAATAGACAAGTTGCCTAACTCAACTCCAAAAGCTAACTCATGAGGGCAGATTGCCCAAGTCCATATAAGGAGACCACCAGCCCAACCACCAACCAATGTGGAACTCACTCTAACAGTTCGACACTTAATGATTTTAGGCATTTAAACCTTGCCTACTGGAGCTCCTCTAACTTGCATATTTGAACGCCTCCCCCCCCCCACCCCCCCCCCCCCCCAAATTGCCATACATTAATACCACAGCAAAAATTCAGATTCCATTTTTGTTTTCCATAGTCCATGTGCCTTCTTCTGTCATCATGTATCTCTATCCCAAAAAATTGCTATCCTCATTACTATCCATGCCTCTGAAAAAAAGCTTCGAAAATATGACAAGCCTTAAGCAAACAACCAAGCTAAACTTGACCATTGCCTTCACAAACACAATCAGGTGGTGATGATCTTTAATTGCCTTTGTCACTAAAATGTAGCTTCAGCAGTGGAAGTGTGGAACCATTATTTATTCTTTTTGCTTTTAGGTTTCCTTAAATGATAATTTAAACAACCTCTGTTGAGAAAACCTGGAACTGACACACTTAGTGGAAAATGAAGGCGAGAAAGGAAACCTTAAAATTGAGAATTCTTTTAGAAAATAAGAAGTGGAAAACCTTTGCCTGAACTGAACATGCCTTGTATTCTTCTCCAGAATTTTTAAGGTCATAAGATTTCTATTAGATCTACTAGTGAAATATACTTTATGCTTGAAGACGTTTCTAGTGTTTGCATCTGTAACAGTCTAGATCTCCTTGACACATACATAAGCCAAACTTAGATTTATTTGGGGGGAAGTGGGTCTATGAGAGGGACCTCATTGCATCTGTGCTTTTCTCTAGCTGCTGATTGTGTGTGAGACCAGCTCACGCTGTGGATCTTTTGGCTTTGCAGTTTACTCTGGTGAATATTTCCACTAATCTACTATTGGCATACCAAAGTCTGGGGGTGGTATATGGAGATGTGAGCACTTCTCCGCTTTATGTCTATAGGAGCATCTTTGTGGGGAAGTTGCAAAATCATCAGAATTCAGAAGCGATATTTGGTGCATTTTCACTGATCTTCTGGACAATAACGCTCATTCCTCTGCTCAAATATGTGTTCGTTGTATTAAGTGCAGATGATAATGGTGAAGGTATGTACAGAAGGGACTCTAAATTGATTAGTACTTATTGAAGAATACTAATACCTGATGATGTCTAACCAAATACCTTAGGTGGTACATTCGCTCTTTACTCTCTGCTATGTAGACATGCAAAGTTTAGTCTACTTCCCAACCAGCAGGCAGCAGATGAGGAGCTATCTGCTTACAAATATGGCTTCTCGGGGCAGTCGACAGCATGTTTACCATTGAAGAGATTTCTTGAGAAGCATAAGAAGTCACGCACAGTACTGCTTGTTGTTGTATTGTTAGGTGCTTGTATGGTCATAGGAGATGGTGTTCTGACTCCTGCAATGTCAGGTAGACAATACTAACAATAGATGCCTCCTTATATGGTATTTAGCCTTTTGAATTTGCAAAAAAGAAGTTTGTTTAAAAGTTGCTTCCATTGAATGTTAGATAGCGATTTCAACTTTTATAATATAATAAGTGGCACCTTATAATGCATGTGTTGCCATCAGATATTCTAGAAAATTTATCCCAAAAAGTGGATGCTTGAAGTCATAGAACTCGCAGTTGAATTTGAGTATATCTTTTAACTAAGAAATGCTTTACTTTGGCAGTTATATCATCAATATCAGGAATCCAGGCTGCTACTGAACATCTATCTCATGGTAGGTATACTTTTGATATACCCCCTTGCAAAAATTGACGACTTTTTAGGTAGTCAACATCTTACTTCTGTCTGGGGCATTGACCATTCATGCATCTTTCTTCGTAGGTGGTGTGCTACTTCTTTCTTGCATAATATTGGTTGGCCTGTTTGCTCTACAGCATTCTGGAACCCACAGGGTTGGATTCTTGTTTGCACCTGTAGTGACTATTTGGTTGATATCTATTTTTGTCATTGGGCTGTATAATACTATATTTTGGAATCCCAAAATTGTATCTGCTCTTTCTCCATATTATATCATCAAGTTCTTTAAGGAAACTGGGAAAGATGGTTGGATTTCTCTTGGAGGTGTGCTCCTCTCAATTGCAGGTACCGTACATATATTGACTCTAATACAGTATTTCTTTATTCAAGTATATGCCGAGTAGCAGCCTTTTCGTGGAACCTTTTACTATTTGTTGAAGGAGATGCTATTAAAATCTCCTAGATTGGGATCCGGTTTCTAATTCATATTTCTACCATCAGGTACCGAAGCTATGTTTGCAGATCTTGGTCATTTCACTGCCTCCTCAATGAGGGTAAGTCAAGCATTTTGCAGTAACAAACACATAGAACTATCCTTCAGGAGACTGTTCTGTTCTAATTCTTTTTCTGGCTTAGCAAATAATCTTTTTCTAGAAGATCCCGAGTGCAGATTAAACTAGTTGGGTTATGTGGCAATGGTAGGAACATGTTTTAGGTGCATATATACAGCTGGTTATAAGTCATCATGACATTGGGAAAATGAGCTCCATTTTGTGTTAAATGAATAGGGTTTGCAACTATCGAGACTCTGATTTAGTATTTCATTTTCTTTTGAGCATAGAGGGACTTAGATAACATTATTAACGTAAATTTGAAATCCATCTGAAGTAGCTTTGAGGAATACTGAGTCTAAGATTTGGAATTCATATTAATTTCTAAAAGTAAAACATTGGGATTCCTTAATGAGCAGAAACATATAGAATAGCATGGACAACTGGAGCCAAATGGTTCTTATTCCACCAAACGAGTAAACTGTCCTAGTGGTTAGCAGATTATATTGCATATATGATTACTTGGATTCGAGGAACTTGCACCAAGTTGACTGAATTTTTTCTCTTATGCAGATTGCATTTCCATTTTTTGTATACCCTTGCTTGGTGGTACAGTACATGGGTCAAGCTGCTTTCCTGTCCAAAAACATTGCCTCTATTCCAAATAGCTTCTATAATTCCATACCTGGTTGGTTCCTTTTCAGATATTTGTCTGATTATTCTCAAGATTTTTTGATTATTTAAGTTCAATCCTACTAAACTGCTGCTCTTTGATTCTTGCAGACATTGTATATTGGCCTGTCTTTGTTATCGCTACCCTTGCAGCCATTGTTGGCAGTCAGGCTGTAATCACTGCTACATTCTCCATCGTGAAGCAATGTAATGCACTGGGTTGCTTCCCACGGGTCAAGATCGTCCACACTTCAAAGCATATTAAAGGGCAGATCTATGTCCCAGAGATAAATTGGATCCTAATGATTCTGACCCTTGCTGTGGCTGTTGGGTTTCAGGACACCACTTTAATTGGAAATGCATATGGTAAGCCTACTAGTCTTTTGACAATCTCTATTGTAATTCTTCAAATTCCTCTGTATGACACTGCCTTCCTACATTTCATTCTCATAGAAAGTAGACTAATCCCCATTATATGATCTCCGCAACTATCCCAATTATGTCACCCTCACAAGTAGTTGAATTTTTCTTATGCATCTGTCAGATCTGTGGTAGTATTATATTTAGTGGTATGCAGGTGAAGAAATAAAATGTGGACATATCCAACTTTAAGCCGTCCAATGTGCCTGAACTATAATGTTCACATGTAATTCTGTTTGCCAAATATATCTGTTATACCTGATTACTCTTCATGATTGTGTATTTGTTTCCTCAAACATGCTTGTAAGCCTCTCCTTGTGCCTTTTGCAGTGTATTAGGTCTTGTTTTTGAAAAAGCCCTGTTGAAAATAAAAACATATGAAATCGAAATGATGAATGATGTGAACATGAAGGAATCTCAGATTTCATGACATATTAGCTAAAGAGAGTATACCAACTACCTACAACCTTATGAGGTTTTAGGGGTTCAAGTCGCGAAGGAACTAAAGTGGAAAAGCCAAGCCACTGTTGGGCTTCTAATTGGGGG
>NC_031994.1:30764627-30809640 GCF_001879085.1 Nicotiana attenuata
TCCAAAAAAAGGACATAAGAAAGTGATCCTGTGGAAAGTATGAAAAGGGCCAGGAGGGACATGACACTGATTTCTTTCTGCGTTACTGCGGATCTTTCGAATAATTCATCTTGCTGTTTATATTCAAGCTTTCGTTTGACATAATTCTTGGTTTGGTTCTCTCTTATGAATTTATTTTCCTTTCAGGCTTAGCTTGCATGACAGTTATGTTTATTACGACATTTCTCATGGCGCTTGTCATAATCTTTGTGTGGCAAAGAAGTGTAGCACTTGCCACTTCCTTTCTCCTTTTATTCTGGCTCATCGAAGGCGTCTACCTGTCTTCCGCATTCATCAAGGTTCCACAGGGAGGATGGGTCTCCCTTGTGCTCTCGTTTGTCTTCTTGGCTACCATGCTTGTCTGGCACTATGGAACTCGCAAGAAGTACAATTTTGACCTGCACAATAAAGTTCCATTGAAATGGCTCCTTGGCTTGGGCCCCAGCCTTGGTATCGTTCGTGTGCCAGGGATAGGGCTGATATACTCTGAATTGGCAACAGGAGTCCCATCTATCTTCTCTCACTTTGTTACGAATCTCCCTGCATTTCACAGTGTGCTGGTGTTTGTATGTGTCAAATCTGTTCCAGTTCCATTTGTCTCACCTGAGGAGCGCTTCCTCATTGGTCGCATTTGCCCAAGACCCTATCGCATGTACCGTTGCATTGTCAGATATGGTTACAAGGACATACAACGAGATGATGGGAATTTTGAGGACCTTCTCATCCAGAGTATAGCAGAGTTCATCCAAATGGAAGCAGTCGAGCCACAACTGTCAAGCTCTGAGAGTCCATCATTTGACGGGAGGATGGCAGTTATAAGCACGAGAAGTGTACAGTCAGGCTCAACATTACTTGTCTCAGAGGAGGATTTTGGTATTAGTAATTCCATTCAAAGCAGCAAATCTTTAACCCTCCAGAGTCTAAGATCTGCTTACGATGATGAGAACCCACAGATGAGGAGGCGCCGAGTAAGGTTCCGCTTGCCAGAAAACCCTGGCATGGATCCAGCTGTTAGGGATGAGCTTTCAGATTTAATTCAGGCAAAAGAGGCAGGGGTCGCATATATTATGGGGCACTCTTACGTGAAGGCGAGGAGATCATCTTCTTTCTTGAAGAAGCTTGTTATTGACATTGGATATTCATTTCTGCGCAAAAATTGTAGGGGCCCCGCTGTGGCTCTTAATATTCCTCACATTAGTCTCATTGAAGTTGGCATGATATACTACGTCTAGGGTCTTGGGAAGATGGTTGGCCATGGACGAGTTTCTTATTTGTCACACCTCTCCAGTTGTTGTCTGCTGAATGTTTCGTGCGGTAGTCTTATGGCTAATATTGTGATCCTCTGATAGAATATGTTGTGCAAGGCCATTTAAATTTTTTCGTATTCAGCACATCGAGTAGTTGTATGTATATAGCATTATATGCGGGCTTTGATGACTTAGCATGCTGGAAATACACCCTGGATATGGGCAGGCACATATGTTTCAGCTCAGACTCATTTTTATTGCCACAAAGTAAAACAAAGTATTGTATTTATTTAGTTTTTCCATTTCCACAATTCCCTTGTAGTCTAATTAAATTTTCCAACTCAAGAATCACAAGAAGGGATGAAGGAATTTGTTGCAGAGATTGTAAGCATAGGTCGTATCCAACACAGAAATTTAGTACCACTTTTAGGATATTGCAGGCGAAAAGGAGAGTTGCTTTTGGTTTATGAATACATGCCTAATACGTATTCGACCAGCCAAAATTTACTCTTAATTGGAATCAAAGGTTCAGAATCATTAGAGGCGTAGCATCAGGACTATTTTTCCTATACGAAGAATGTGACCATGTAGTGGTTCATGGAGACATTAAGGCTATTGGATGGTGAACTAAATGGAAGGTTCAGGAGACTTTGGCCTCGCGAGGCTATATGGTCATGGAACCGATTCTCGCTCTACTCGTGTCGTTGGTACTCTTGGTGGTTACCTTGCACCAGAGCATACAAAGGCAAGGCAACACCTAGTAGTGATGTATTTTCCTTTGGAGCCTTTCTACTTGAAGTTGCCTGTGGTAGGAGGCCGATAGAGCCAAGACAAGACAATGATGATCTAATTTTGGTTGATTGGATGTTCTCGTGCTGGAATAGGGGCTAATATTCTTGAGGCTGTTGATCTAAACATAGGCATAGATTTTGTTCAAGAGCAAGAGGAGTTGGTCTTAAAGTTAAGCTTGTTATGCTCTCATTCAGAGCCTTCGTTTAGGCCAACCTGTGGCCTTACCAGAGTTATCAGCACTTGGCGTTTCATCAGCTGGCCTAACATTTGACCATCGCGGTGGTTTTGATGATTTTGACATGTCATATCCATCGTCTTTGGATAATGCACATTCCCCCTGTCTATCAGAATTTCTTGGAGGAATATTGATGTATTGAGCCTTGTAAATATAATCTAGAATTATGTACTTCTGATGAATCTATATCTATCTATATATCTATATAAAAGAGGGCAAAAAGTGTTACATGGCACATCTCTTTGGCCAGCTTTTGTATTTATCTTTTTCTTGTTTTTTTTTTTTTTTTTGCTTTTATCCTTCATTATTTTATTCTTGCTTGTAAATAATGATAAATTAATGTGTCTATTAAGTAAATCTAAAACGCCGTTTGAGAGACTCATGCCTCTTCAATTATCCGTTTGCTTAAAAACTCGCTCTCCCCTGTTAAATTATCCATTTGCTTTCCCAAAGCCAAAAGAACCGCCAAAATTTCACGGTATAGCCAGTTTTCGGACTGGTTAATCAGAAATAGCCAGCATTACCAAGTCAATGAAAAATAGCCACCGTTTTGCTGCAATAGAGACCGGTCCAGCATAATATATTGGAGTTTCGGTGCACTTGTGTATGAACTCCAGCATATTATGCTGGACCGGTATACTTTGCTGGCTCCAGTATAATATACTGGAGACTGGAGCCCTGGTGCTCCAAACTCCAGTATATTATACTGGACTATTATACTTGCTGGAACTCCAGTATATTATGCTGGAGTTCTAGTGTATTTATGCTGGAACTCCATCATATTATGCTGGAGTTCCAGCATACTATCCTGGAACTCCAGTATAATATGCTGGAGTTCAAGTATACTTATGCTGGAACTCCAGCACAATATACTGGAATATTTTCCGGGTTTTGAACAGTGATTTCGCTCAGATTTATCTTTACATAAAAAGTGGCTAAATTTCGATTACTTTTGAAATTGGGCTATTTTTGAACGACCAGTTTCTCTTCTTCCCATAAATGATAAATCTTCTTAATTATTTGATCTTCTTTCTTACACACACACTCAACATTTACAGAAACAGTACCTCACAATACATATACAGCGACGCACAACATCAATGAAAGAAGGATCCAAGGAGCAGAGCAAGAATTAATCAAGGCTGTTTGTTGAATTGGTGTTATCATTATTTCTTTCTACTATGTTTTTCTAATTCCTTATTTTATTATTTTTTAAAAATATTTTTCTGTTTTATTATTTCTATTCAAATTTTTTTCATATGCTTCTATTTTTGGTATTCTGTGTGTTTCTTAGAGGTTTTAGATCAGTAAGCATTTTCATAAAATAGATGTTTGAAGTAACATGCATTTATTTTGATAGAGGGCATATATTCTCTTACAATAGAGTGATTTTAAATACATTCCCTCTGTAAATTTTGTCACCCTCTCTATTATCTCCCATTTAAACTACTAAACCATTTTTATATTAAGACAAAAAAAAAAAAAAAAGACCAAGTAAACACATTTATAGAAATAAGAAATACAAATTCTTGAAAAGTATTTTCTATTATTTTCATTTTTAGGTTTTCACCTATGCATATTATAATAAAATATTTAATAGAATTATATTGTTTATTTACTATTTCATTGTGTTTATTAATGGATTGGAAACATATAGTATGTTTTATTATAGTGATTGAAGGTTAGAAATGACTATGTAGTGTAGTGCTTAAAACGCTTTTTCAAAGTCCGCTAAAATATTTTTTAGTGAGTGAGTACAAATATCAAAAAAATTGAAATTCCAGAAACAATATAAAACTAAAGGCTCATTTTCATAGTACTGAAAGTTATGTTGAATTTTTGTAGTACTAAAAGTTATGTTGGATACTTTGAAACAAATCATTCAAAAAAATAGTGCTAAAATTGCCTTATTTGAAGAAGGAAAAAGTCTATATTTCTTTAATATACGGATTAGAAGGCGCTAGCTATGCTCATTTTTTTAGTACTCCTATCATTTTACGAGAATTTATTTTGTAAAATATACATATATGAAATTTTTATCTCTTATATATAAACTATATTTGTAGAAAATTATTTTGCCAATTCATTAATGCCTTTCGTGAAAAATTCACTAGTTAGAGTAAACAATGTAATACTATTAACCTTTTTTTCCCTATCCAGAATTCAACACTTGAAACAATTTATTGAACATAGAGGTTGCATGAACTTAGAATGAAAAACCAAAACAGATATTAGGAGCCAAACAAATATTCTTGAGAGTGGTTTGCACATTCATAAAGAGATTAGCCCTAATTTCCTCGACAAAAACACAAGGTCTAAAACAGATACTAACATTTTTTAACTAGTAATTCTAGAATAGCCCACGTACTCCTTAAGCACCATATTCCTCATTGTCCTCGTTGTTTCCTCCTGCACGATAGTATTTGATTGCTGCCTTTTGGACTTTTTTGGTGGAGAGACCATAGTGATGGGGCACCTCTGTTTGTGATTCTCCAGCTCTTCAGTCGCTTGCACCCTGACCCCACAATTCTTGGTGCAGTTAACAGTGAGCTCAGGATGATCTTTGGTGACATGCTGCGACAACAAACCTGCAGGATGGAATCGCAATGAGCACTTTTCAACTTTACAGAAAAACGCTACCTTTGCTAACTTTTTCCCCAGAGGTTGGGTTGCCATTTTCAACAGAAAGGAAAGTAGAGAAGTGAAATGCACAATGAATTAAAGCGTGAATAAACTCTACATACGGGTTTTTTTTATTTATTTTTACCCCCCGTAACTTTCTAGCTTTGCAGGAAGAGGGCTGCAAAGTTAAACCAAGTTTGATTCTTTAAATTAAATAGAGTAATAAAATAAATCTTACTCCTAATATTTTTCCCAATGTCCTTTTATGATCCAATTCATATCAAATAGTAATTTAAAAAAAAATATATATACAGGTTAATTATTTTACTCCTTTCGTTTCATTTTGTTTGGCACTATTTCCTCCTTAGTCTCTTTTGAGAAGAATGTCACATTTCAAAAGAATACTTAATGATGCCAAATAAGGTTGTTGAACTCAATTTCATAATTTAAGAATTGGTCAAATTCATAGTCAATCCAGGGTCAATTGCAAAACTAATTCAAATTGGAGTTACCTATAACCATCCGAGTCAAAATATATGTTTAGATTTCACTTAGGAATTCGCTTAGCCCCTCAAATCCTTGATTTAGTGTTCCTTTGTCTTAAGCCTAATTAAAATTTCCAATTTTCATAATCAAGTTCTATATATTAATGGTTAAATTTAGCACAAAGTCATGATATGAACTTAAGTGAATGTTCAGAGCGCTTGCCCTAACTCAAACGATAAAAACTCAGTCCAAATCTTCATTTTTCGAATCTTAGAAGTGTCAATAATAGTGACAAAATGAAGATGGTTCCTAAAACTATAGAATTTATTCCTCTAGGTCCTTAACAGTGATCACGACACCTTCCACGCAATCACGGTCCAGGACAAAAAGTAGGCCTATGTGATCGTGACCAAAACATCATCGAAAGTTCTTGTTGAGTATCTGTTAGGGTATGCCTGTCACACCTCCTTTTTTACCTACACCCCCGGAAGGGTATAAAAGGGAGTTTTTCCAATTAAAGGATAATCGAAATGGGATTTATTTATTTAAAGAATCAGAGTCGCCACTTGGGATAATTTATGGTGTCCCAAGTCACCGATTCAAATCCCGAATCGAGGAAAAGATTGACTCTGTTTTACAGTTCGCGAACACAGACATCCGGGTAAGGAATTTTGTTAACCCGGGAGAAGGTGTTAGGCATTCCTGGATTCCGTGGTTCTAGCACGGTCGCTCAACTGCTATAAATGGCCTATTATCTGATTTTAGCACATGTTTTAGCCTATGGTGCAATTTTAAACCTTTAACCGCTTTTATTCATTTTTAAAGAAAATTGCAACGTCATTTAAAATATGTCTTGAACCACGTCACATAAATGCACCCGCAGTCCGCAACACATTTTATATAACATTGTTGAGCCCAGTTCAGGGTGAGAGAAGGCGCTTGAGTTCGATTACTCTTCAGCAGGGCCTGCATTAGGCCCAGCTCTTATGATCCAAATTATTTATGACACTCAAATAATGCCACTTAACTGATGCTAACATAGAACGCTGAATCAAATTAAACAAACTCCCATTCTGATTTTAAACAGTAATACAACTCTAATAAGCTAAATTTCTAATTCCAACTTTCATACATTTTTGCATCAATCTCGCCATGAAGATGCAACACCCATAACAGACTACTTATTCAACTCAAGGAGCAGCTCCAAGTGCAAAGAAAGGCAAATACCAAAAAAAACCATTCAATCCCAGGTACTCTCATATAAACAAAGGCAAACTAAATACAAATCATAGAATGATGGGATCATGTTTCTAGCTATGAACAAGCAAACCATTACTTGGTATTCTTAACACATTTAGAGATGAATTAATGCTGAAACAGTACTGATCTTAGCAGAAACATGAATAAATACCCCCAAAACCTACGAACACCAAATGAGTTCTTTACAATAGCCTTAAGAACCATTTATACAGACACAGAACTTGAGTTCAATTGTCCTAATCCGCTAAGGTCATAATTCATCCCAAAGTTACAAACACACTCAATATGAACTAGGAAGAAACAAACGTGACAAGAAAACCAAGCTAGTTATGGAATCTGATTGATTTTAGAAACAGAAGAAACTACATTTACAAGTTAATATGGCCCAACTTGCCATTTAATCAAATAAAGCTCTTGTTCTTCCATTTCACATGTCAAAGGAATGGGAGATACCTGGAAAAGCAAAGAAAATAAGAAGAGGGAAGGATCAGCAGCAGCAGAACAATGTCAGCAGCAATGTAACAGTGAAAAATCAGTAAATCCAAGCAAAACATAGCTTCTTCGAACTGTTTCAAACCCAGAATGACTCCATGATTACCCCCAACTTCTAAAGCTCAGAGAATTACACACAGAACTCTAGTGTAACAGTGTTTTCAGTGTTTTCTTTGTATTTTTTCTAGTTCTTTAGACCTTTAAGGTTTTCCTTAGCCGTTTTTGATTTTTCCAGACCTGATCCCCCCAATCCTTCCATTCAACCCTTATTAGCACTGCCTTTATGGGCAAGCTATTAGGGCAGCCTCAAGGGTTCAATTTTTACTCAATACCCCCTCTTTAATTAATATTTTTGCTACTTGGTCCCTAAATTTCTGACTTGTTGGCCAAGTAAACCTATTTTCAGCTTTCAAGAAGCTTCCTAAGGCTGTTATTGAAAGATTTCCTAAGTGATTACCCAAAACTACCCCCATACCCCTGTTAATTAATGTAAGACACCAGGCGGGTCAAAGTTGACCCAAAGTTCCCATTCTAAAGCTGGGCTAGCCAGATTGGGTCAAGTCCCTTT
The DNA here is from genome assembly GCF_001879085.1 of Nicotiana attenuata. Lineage (NCBI taxonomy): Eukaryota > Viridiplantae > Streptophyta > Magnoliopsida > Solanales > Solanaceae > Nicotiana > Nicotiana attenuata. The sequence goes on from NC_031994.1 coordinate 30,772,369, forward strand.
GCTAGGCCTCTGATTTTCAGAGTCCAATTATCAACAATCCAGGATTCCCAATTTGAAAAGCTGACCCAAAATTCTTAAGAGAAACCCGGAAACCATTCTTTAAAACTCAAACAACAACAAACAAAAAATTGACTAAACTAAGACCTAATTAACTAAGTGATTTAACGAACTAGAAATTCATCATGCTTAACAAACTAAAACAGAATTCTCAAAGAAAAAGGAAGAAAGGAGAAAAAAAAGTACTGAATGGAGGAACAAGCCTGAACTCCAAAGATGAATTGAATTCCACCAGATTATTATGAAACTAAGGTAAATAAAAGGGAGAAGGAGGATAGTAAGATGATGGCAGAAAGAAAACCAAAAGAAGAAAGGGCCATACCCGATTGAACCTTGAAACCAGACAGAGACACAGGGACTTAACCAAACTTATGTCGATCCTTTGTTCTTTGTCAAGAACAAACGAATCGACATCAGTTTCGTCGAGTCCGGACCTCAAGATTTGAAGGAATAACACTGCATGTTACCAGGCTCAACGGAAGATGATTTTGAACTTTTGGGGTTGAACTGGGATTTAAGATTCAAAGAGCTCAACATTGATTCGAGGGTAAAGGGTTGGGTATTTGGAAAGAGGGGAGTGAGGAGGTCTTGTGGTGTGATTTTGGTGGGGATTGGGAGTGGCGCCGCTGTGGGTGGTGGTGGGATTTAGGGGCGGCGGGTTAGGGTCTGAGGGGGTCTCTGAAGGGTGATTTGGGAGAGACGGTGAGAGACAGGGGGTAGCTTGTTCGGACATACATATATTAAGTAATACCCACTTCTGAGCCGTTGGATCAACAAATCGACGGCTCAGATCTGATTTGAATTAAACGGGGTCGTTTGGCCTGGGGTGGAAGTGGACCGGATTATGGATGGGTTCGGGCTTGGAATTGGGGTGGGTTTGAGGGGTAAAGTTTGGGCCTGGAGATTTGGGTTTAAAGAACAGCCCAAAACTTTAATTTCTCACTTCTCTCCTTTTTGTTTCAATACAATTTATCCCAAAATTCTTTTTTTTTTCTTCTTCATTTTTTCAAAATTTAAATTAAAATCAAAATTAATTCCTAGAACTTAATTAAATAAAAAAAACTAAGTAATCCTAAAATAATAATTAACAGAATTAATTAAAAACAAATTAGCAGCAAAACTACTCAAAATCGAATCTAAAATTAAAAGTGCAAATTAAACTAATTTTTTTGTGATTTTTCCCATTTTATAAAATAACTGATTTGCTAATTAATCCTAAAATATAAAATTAAACCCTAAATGCAAATGCCAAGTATTTTTGTATTTTTCATTAGCTAAATAAAATAAACATGCACAGACAAATGCAAACAATTAACAAAAAATGCCACAAAAATCCATAAAATTGCAAACAATGGAAAAATTGTTTTGTTTTGAATTTGTGGGAGTAATTCATATAGGGCAAAAATCACATGCTCACAGCTGCCCCTCTTTGCTCGGAAACACGAAGAGTTTTCGTGCAAAGATAAAGTGAGCGGATACGAGCGATTTTTGCCCGTTTGCATACTCCGTGGGAATTTTTTTTTTGAAAGATTTGACCGCACCCTACTTCCGTGGTTGCCTACATATCCTTGGCTATAAAGGAATCAGGCCAGTGTAGTTTGGGAAGTTTCGGTAGCTAGGACTACCATGAAGCTGTGATTTCACTTTTGCTGCTGCTGCTACTGCTTACTGAACCCCTTATTACACCATGACAAAATAAAAGAAGCTAGACTAAACTATGATCTATGAATTACAAAAATCCTATCTGTATCCTCAAACTTGATCTTGTGGTTCTTGTTGCCTTGTTGATTTGTGTTCTCCGGGTGAAGTTCCTTTGTTGCCGACTTGAATTGTGATCTGAGATGCTTTTCCTTTTCTCCAGGTGGATGCCTGATTACTAGACTTGAACTATATTCCTTCGAAACTTGGACTGTCTTTCCTTTTCTCCAGGTGGGCGCCTGACTGCCAAAAACTTGAGCTGTATTCCCTTGTTCTCCAGGTGGGCTCCTGATTGCCAAAAACTTGAGTTGTATTCCCTTGTTTCCAGGCGGGCTCCTGATTGCCAAAAACTTGACTTTATTCCCTTGTTCTCCAGGTGGGTGCCTGATTACCAAAACTTGAATTGTATTCTCCTGTTCTCCAGGTGGGTGCCTGATTACCAAAAACTTGAACTGTATTCCCTTGTTCTCCAGGTGGGTGCCTAATTGCCAAAACTTGAATTGTATTACCTTGTTCTCCAGGCGGGTGCCTGATTACCAAAACTTGAATTGTATTCCCTTGTTTTCCAGGTGGGTGTCTGATTACCAAAACTTGAATTGTATTCCCTTGTTCTCCAGGTGGGCGCCTGATTACCAAAACTTGAACTGTATTCCCTTGTTTTCCAGGTGGGCGCCTGATTGCCAAAACTTGAACTATATTCCCTTGTTCTCCAGGTGGGCGCCTGATTGCCAAAATTTGAACTGTATTCCCTTGTTCTCCAGGTGGGCGCCTGATTACCAAAACTTGAATTGTATTCCCTTGTTCTCCAGGTGGGTGCCTGATTACAAAAACTTGAATTGTATTCCCTTGTTCTCCAGGTGGGCGCCTGATTGCCAAAACTTGAATTGTATTCCCTTGTTCTCCAGGTGGGTGCCTGATTACCAAAACTTGAATTGTATTCCCTTGTTCTCCAGGTGGGCGCCTGATTACCAAAACTTGAATTGTATTCCCTTGTTCTCCAGGTGGGCGCCTGATTGCCAAAACTTGAATTGTATTCCCTTGTTCTCCAGGTGGGTGCCTGATTACCAAAACTTGAATTGTATTCCCTTGTTCTCCAGGTGGGCGCCTGATTACCAAAACTTGAATTGTATTCCCTTGTTCTCCAGGTGGGCGCCTGATTGCCGAAACTTGAACTGTATTCCCTTGTTCTCCAGGTGGGCGCCTGATTACCAAAACTTTAATTGTATTCCCTTGTTCTCCAGGTGGGTGCCTGATTACCAAAACTTGAATTGTATTCCCTTGTTCTCCAGGTGGGTGCCTGATTACCAAAACTTGAATTGTATTCCCTTGTTCTCCAGGTGGGCGCCTGATTGCCAAAACTTGAATTGTATTCCCTTGTTCTCCAGGTGGGTGCCTGATTGCCAAAACTTGAACTGTATTCCCTTGTTCTCCAGGTGGGCGCCTGATTGCCATAAACTCGAATTGTATTCCCTTGTTCTCCAGGTGTGCGCCTGATTGCCATTAACTCGAATTGTATTGCCTTGTTCTCCAGGTGGGCGCCTGATTGCCAAAAACTTGAATTGTATTCCCCTGTTCTTCAGGTGGGTGCGTGATTTCAACAAAAATAGACAAAGCAAAGAAAATTTTCTGCCCCAGTTTGGTAGCTGGGCACATATGTGAGTGTTAAACTGAATCATGTTACCAAATATTACTAAGAATTTGAAAGCTAGGTCCCATTATCCAGGAGGGTCCTGAAAACTCCTAGTTAAATGACAGTTTTAAAGCTAGATTATATTTTTCTAAAGGCATGGCTTCCGCTAAATCTTGTTATCTAAGAGGTCTTAAAACTACATCCCATTATCCAGGAAGGTCCTGAAAATCAAATATTATCTTACAAGTGACAATTTTTACGGCTGAATTACACTACCCTACAACAGAGCTTACGCTAAAGCTTGTTATCTAATGGAAGTCTTAAAGCTAAGTCCCATTATCCAGGAGGGTCCTGAGAACTCCTAATTGAATCTTTTTTAAACATGCAATCTTTGAAACCAACTTATATTCCTTTGGGGTATATTTATGCTAGAATATGCTACTCATGATTGTTTTGAATTTTAAACTAGGTCCCATTTTCCAGGAGGGTCCTGAGAATTTACTGTCAAACCTGTCTGGTGCTTGCTTTTCCCCTACGGAGGGTTTCTCCGAAACAACTGCAACTTTCTGCCCCTGTTTCAATCAAAGAAAAATCTTGTCAGTTTAAAAATGTGGTGGTTAGTTTGTGGCATTCTTGCTGAAAATGGCCTCCTCGCTGTCGTGCTTTGTTTTGACTGACTTCCTCAAACTGGCCGAGCCCCCTTTGATTTTCCGACTTACTTTCAACCCCCATGACCTTGGATGACCCGAGTGTTCTATACCCCAAACTGTTGTGTTACATCTCTGACCCATCTGTTTGAACCTCTGCATTTCCACGAAATTACCAAACCATTTCACCGATGGAACTCCCACTGACCTTTTATATACCATTTCACATCGTACTATCTCTAGCAATGCCTTGGCCGCCCTGTGCCTTGTGCAACTTGGAAGTTTGTAGTAAGCTTTGAAATCCCTTCTTATTTTCTTAAACAAAACTGACACTGGAAACATCTTAGAGAAATAAACCCAAAAGAAATGAAATGCAATGACTTTGAGAGTTAAGGATAAGAAAAATCCAAAACTGGAAGATTATCTGAAGGGGAAAAGGAAAAGAGACTTATCTGAGCGGAGCAGCTGGCACCAATGATCATGACATGCATTTCGAATTAATCGGCCCAGTCTGTCCAACCAATCAACTTTCAATTGTCGTACTTTGTGCCCCGAGATCTTCAAAACCCAATTTCTTCACCAAAACCTTGTCCTTGTTCGGCCTGCGGTGCCCCGAAGGGTTTTCACCAACAAACCTCTCTCATTTGTTCATCTCTCAACTCACTTTCGCCTTAAGGTGCCCGTGAAGGTTTTCACCAATAAGACCCTCCCATTTTTGATTTCTCTTAACTTTACATCGCCTTACGGTGCCCGCGAGGGTTTTCACCAATAAGACTCTCTCATTTTTCACTTTCCTGCTTGGGCCAGAGTGTTGCCCCTGAAATGAATCACCTCTACTTGATCGACTTGGCATCTCTCGAAAACTGATCAGAAGGTCTTTCTTTGGACCGTAATGTGGGATTTTGGATAGGGTTAGAAAGAAAGGGTATCAAAGGCTCAAAACAATTCAAATGGGTTCAAAATTACAACTTTCGCAATCAGATTTCTTACCACAACCACAACTTCTGCCCCAGTTTCTTTGCTTGGGGACCTTTGGATTTTATTTTGATTGGACTGAACCGTGAGGCTGCCTACGTATCCTTAAAAGGAATCAGGTCGAACGTAGTTCATGTCATAGAAATTGCTTTGTTGTTGTGATTTTCTTTTCTTTTTCTTCCTCTTTCTATTCTTTTCTTTTCTTTCTTCTTTTTCTCTTTTTGCTGTTTTGTTGTTTTGTTGTTTTTTCTTTTTCTTTTCTTCTCTTTTTCTTCTTTTTTTCTTTTCTTCTCTCTTTTCATTCTTTTTCTTTTCTCTTTCTCCTTTACTTATCTTTCACGCTTGCGTTTCTGATCTTTGCTACTGATTCCAAAAGAGGGGTATGAGAGGAAATAAATAAGGCTCAAAGGGCGTAACAAAGGATAAAGTGTTTAGATAGCAGAACAAATGCCTTCGTCATTCCAATCTTTAAAACATGCCAAGTACAAACAAACACAATTTAACCAAAAAAATCATATATAATATCTTTTGACCGCATCGGAATTGATAGCCATGTCTACACACTTGCCTTCTATATCTGTTAAATCAAAGCGCCGTTGGACAACACTCTCATTACGATGAGCGGCCCCTGCCAATTTGGGGCGAACTTGCCTTTGGCCTCAGCCTGATGTGGAAGGATACGTCTCAACACTTGCTGACCTACTTCAAACTTTCATGGACGCACCTTCTTATTATATACTCTTGCCATTCTCTGTTGATACAACTGGCCATGACACGCTGCTGCCAATATTTTCTCATCGATCAAACTCAATTGCTCAGGCGGGTTCTGACCCACTCATCATCATCAGTTTCGGCTTCAGCGACAATCCGAAGGGATGGGATTTCAACTTTTCAGAATTAGCTTGGCCTTTAAGACTGGGCCGAAGATTCCTCATGCATGTCATGTCATTGAATCCAGCATAAAAAGAACTGTGTAAGGAAGAAAAGAAAAACAAAAATAAAACTATCAGGAATGATGAAAAAGGGAAATTGCATTTCATTGAAATTAAAAGATAACAAGGTTTATACATCCAAACGGACGGAACATAGAATCTGAATTAAAACCCTGGAATAATCCTGATAAACTGAAAGAAAATCAAAGCAAACTACCAAAACTCCTTCTGGGTAGGGAGAGGAGTAGCTTCCCAATTGTTAATCTTTGCACTTGGCCCGACAAATTGCACATCCGCCTTGCTAGAACCCTCTCCAATTTCCACCATGTTCACATCATCGAACAACTTCTCGAACCTTTCAATCAACTCTTTATCAAGATTAACCACAAAACTAGGAACTGTTGTTACTGGGCGCTTCCCAACGCCTGGCTTGACAATGACGGGATCTGTGTGGGCACCCTCCACAATCACGACAGGCTTGTTCGCCACTCCTGGCACAACCACTTTTGCCCTTTCTTGTTTCGTTGCAACCTCACTTGAGGACCCTTTCTTGACTACCGCAGATGGTTCACTGTTTGTCCCGCTCAACCTGATCACTAATTTCTCACTTGTTGACTTTTTAACCGGCCTAACCTCACTGGACCGAATCATCATGACGGTCTGTGAAGGCTTATTAGGCTCCCCTCCCTTATGCACTATCTCGATCATATTTGTCTCATGATGGGCCGACAATGGGTTCTGGTTGATATTAGGTGCCTCCGGAGCTTGGACTTCAATCCGATTGGTATCAATAAGCTCTTGAATAGCATTTTTCAAATGCCAGCATTTCTCCGTGTCATGACCCGGAGCACCAGAACAATATTCACAGCTTACAGAATAATCAAGATTTCTCGGTGGAGGATTTGGCAACTTTGCCTCAATCGGCCTCAACATATCCAATTGTCTCAACCTGTGGAACAAACTAGTATAGGACTCTCCTAATGGGGTGAAGGTTTTCTTCTTCTGCAACCTCTCATTCTTAAGTGCTTGGTTGGACCGGAAAGCTGGTCTAGGAGGGTTTTGGTAGGCTCGTGGGGGTGGATAGGCATTTTGTGGAGTTGGGTATGTATTTTATGGGGCAGGCGCACGCCATTGTGCGTGGGCAGGGGGTTGGCTGTATGCTTGGGCATGGTGGACAGAAAAATGGGGGTCTGGTGGTGGGTAGTAGTGTTGGGGTGGATTTTACGGGGTATGGGGGTATGTTTAGTGGTGGGGACGAGGCTGACGATAGTGGTGAGGTGTACCCGTGGGCCCGAACCAAGCTCCCGACTCAACTGTGGTGACATCCTCTTTCTTCTTTTTTCCAATTGCTCCCCCAGTACCGTTTTGGATGGCCTGGGTGGTTGCCTTAATGGCTGAGTAGCTCATGATTTTGTTGGACTTGAGCCCTTCTTCTACCATGCTCCCCATTTTCACCACTTCATTGAAGGACTTGCCTACAGCCGATACCAGATGACCGAAATAAGTGGGCTCTAAGGCCTGCAAGAAATAATCCACCATTTCACTTTCTTTCATCGGAAGGTCAACCCTCACTGCTTGCTCTCTCCAACGGAAACCATACTCTCTGAAACTTTCACTGTGCTTTTTCTCAAGTTTTGTCAAGGACAGTCGATCCGGAATGATCTCGAGATTGTACTAGAAGTGACAAGCAAATGCCTGGGCTAGATCATCCCATGTATACCACCTTCTGTGATCCTGCCGGGTGTACCATTCCAGCGCCGATCCACTCAGACTTTGACTGAAATATGCCATTAGCAATTCATCTTTCCCGCCAGCTCCCCTCATTTTGCTACAAAACCCTCTCAGGTGTGCCACTGGATCACCGTGCCCATCGTACAAATCAAACTTGGGCATCTTAAACCCTGCCGGCAATTGCACATCTGAAAATAGACATAAGTCTTTGTAAGCCACACTTACTTGACCTCCCAACCCCCGCATGCCTCTGAATGACTGTTCTAAGCTTTTAACTTTCCTGAACATCTCCTCCTGTTCGGGATTTTTGGACGGTTTCTCAGCTTCCACAGGGAGATCAAAACGAGGAGTGTAGGAATAGGGTTTCGGAGATTTGAAGGTGGGCTCCGGGGGGTAATACTGGTTATCATGAGCTTGGAACAAAGGCTCGCTAGAGGATCTGTGGAGTGTAGCGGGAGGGGGCGCCACGAAGACAGGAGTGGCTGGTGGAGGATGGTATGGAACTGGTTTGGGTGGTGGAGCTGGTGGTGTTTGGGAAGTTGTACTTTGGTAGTGTTGGTAAATGAGAAAGCTCGGGGACGAATCGGTGGCAGGATGATCCTGAGACTGAGCCAATGGCGGGATGAAGGCAGGGTTGGCGGGTAAGCTGGTGGTGGTTGCCCTTTTGCCCAGGCCTGGTACATTTCGGCCATCTGCTGTTTCAGCTTATACATCTCTTCTTTCATCGCATTAACATCCAACTCTTCCACCTCTCTCGAAGGATCGATGACACTCGCATCAAGTTCCTGGTTAGCCATGATCAATTTGTTTTTGGAATGGGTGTTGTATGGGTGAGTTGCCAGAATGCCACAAACTAACCACCTGCCTGTTACTTGACGACAACAACAAACTTGTTAGCGATCAGGGTTTAACAGATAGGCAACCGCATATTTTGGGGAATGAATGCACCTAAACAGTTAAACGTTTCTATTATGCATTTGATCGGTTGGTTGCGTCATCCTGGCTTTTCCTTATTTCTATTTGCAACTTCCCTTTTTCTCTTTTTTTTTTATTCTTGCCTTTCTTTGCTTGACTTCTCTTTGTTTTATTCTCTCATTTCCCTCTCTTGTTTTGCCATTGTTTCCTTCTCACGGTTTCTTATTTTCTCTCTTTTCCTTTTCTTTTTCTCTCTTATTTTTTCTCTCTTTTTCTTTTTCGCTTTTTATCACTCTTTTTTTCTTTCTTTTGGTTATGGTCGAATCCTATGGAGATTGCCTACGTATCATGACCCTGCATGAATCAGATCGAACGTAGTTCTGGGGGATAAGTGTAAAAATAATGAAACATTTTTGGGATTTTTAAATTTTTCTAAAAAGCAAATGTTTGATTACAACGACTCAAAAACTAACAGACTCAAAAAGAAACTAACAGACTCTGAAGAAAAGATGAAAATACAGACTCAAAAACAAACTATCATACTCCAAAAAAAGATGAAAATACAGACTCGAAAACGGACTAACAGACTCCAATGAAAATCACGAATACATCAACGCCTCAACTGCTCCTGGGGCCCGCGGGACATCATTCAGTCTCGCCACAGGCCTACGCGCTAAATCCCCTTGGAGGTGGTAGAGATCTTCCATTATCCGGCGGGCAAAGGTCATTACAGTGGCAAAGAACATGGATCTAGTCATATCCTCACAACTACTGCATTACATCGCGATGTAGTCGGCGATCCTTCTGACCCTCTCTCTTATAACACCCTTTTCTTGCAATAAACGCCCAATCTGCTGGGCCCTAGCTTCCAAAGTTTGTTCAGCTACTTGATTATGTTCTTGAAGTTGTTGTAAATCTCTTTCTAACTGTGCCATTGCTGCATAACAGTGTTCTCTTTCGGCCTTAAAGTCTTTCGCCTGCTTGATCATTTTGTTCTCAACGATGATGACCCTTTTCTTCAACCCCGCAACCTCATTGTCGTATTCCTCTTTTAATTGTTTAACCAGGCGCGCTCGTTCCTCTGCATTCTTAGCCAATTTTGTTCGAACCCTGGCTAGTTCACCCTCTGCTTTGTTCAAATCAGAACCATACTCGCCCACCTTCTGCCTAAGGTTCTTTATAAGCTTTTCATCCTTTGCACTTCTGGCGGGATTTTCAGCTGCTATTTTCATTTCTCGAATCTGGGCTCGAAGGGCCTTATTTTCTTTGGCTAGACTTTTCTTTTCACCCTCATCCGCCGCGGCTTGCAAACCATTCTCGAATTGGAGGTCCTTGACTTGCTTTTTTAGCTTGCTTATGGTAGCTCTATACTCATTCTCCTTGGTCAACCAAGCCCACTGTTCTTGTGACGCTTCGACAAATTCCTGAAGATGGGGTCTTTTGGCCGGCCTCCCAAACTCAATTTCCCTTCTATACCAAGCATAGTACCCTGGTGAAACTTCACCTTTGGATCGATCACGTACACAGGTATTTGCCGTCAATTATTGACACTCGCTCCAAATCTGGCGGACTGCTGCTTCATGAAACTGGCCATCAGGACCAATCTCGACTACTTGAGCACTAAGATCTTCATCTTTTGGAACTATTTGGCATCTCCCCAGCTGTCTCAAAACCCGATACGGGGCATAAGGCTGGATACTCTTGAGACCCATCAAGAGGAAATGAGGCCCGGTAGCTGGCATGTATATGATCTCATCCACAGGCAGCCATCCAAACGTCCACTCTATTTGGTTTGTAGTGATGAAACGGAGGTGTGATACCCATTCTGTGACCCCTTCTGGTAAGCTGATCCCATCAACCCTCGTATAAAATTCCTCTATGTAGGTTTTCTCTGTCGACCCATAACTCATGTATTGAGGACGATGGCATAGATGTTCAATCATCCACATCTGCAGCAACAAGTTGCACCCCTTGAAAAAGTCTCCTCCGGCTTTGCAGGCTGTGAGAGCGCGGAAGATTTCAGCTACTATCATGGGTGCGAGGGTGCTTTTGGCTTGAGTAAGCAAAGTGCTGACTATCCCAGCTATCCGTATGTCGATGTTCCCGTCTTTCCTAGGAAACACCAGAAGACCCAAGAATACTACCATAAAAGCAAAGCACCGGTGCTCTTCCCATTTGAGGCGATTCCCTTTGCTACAAATTTTGTTTTCTGGATTGTTAAACCCTCCTATGTGACCGTATCTCTGATGTATAAACCGCGGAGTAGAAAAGCCAGCTGCCAAGTTTGGGTTGTGGACCCCCTGCTTATCTTTAAGGAATCTAGGAATCTGTGCACAGAGACGACTCTTGGAGCAACCAGATACTTGTGTCTCAGAGGAACCTCAGCGCTCCCAATATACCCGGCTATTTCTTCCAAAATTGGGGTGAGTTCAAAATCTGAGAAATGAAACACGTTGTGGGCCGGGTCCCAGAATGTAACCAACGCCTTTATGATGTCTCCTCTAGGCCTAATCTTCAACAACCTGGTGAGACCTCCCAAATATTGATTGACCTTATCTTGCCCTGATTTACCCAGATCATCCCACCACATATGCAGCTCCAAAGGGATTTTGTTCATGACTGTTATTGGCAAATTTTGACTCGTGCTCATTGTGCACATTTATTAAGGTGATTAGGCAAAATCATGATTCATTTGACTGAAAACAAGGTTGACACTGTTTTTTTTTTCAAATTTTCATTTCAAAAATAACCTGGCTTTGCAAATACGGCCTTTTAGCACTTCCGGGAGAAGATTTTAAGGATCTGCTTGCTAACCGGCCTAAAAATTCGAAAAAGAGACCAAAGGCGGCTGTTCTTGCAAAAATAGCCTTCCGGCGTCCTTTTGGGGATATTCGGCTATTTGACAAGAATGGCGTCACCTTAATTATTTATAAAAATAAAATTTTGTTCTTTTTGGGCTAGTGTTGCAAAAAGGAAGTTGGACCTGATGAGGCTTGCCTACGTATCCCACACCTTGTGAGAATCAAACTGGCGTAGTTCGGGCAATTTTGACAAAACAAAAACCAACTTTTTTTTTCTTTTTCCACAAAAATTTTCTTTTCTTCGTTTTCAAAAATTTCGGCAGAGTTCCGGTATATTTTGGGACATTGGTTTTTCAAAAACAGACAATAATTTCTCCCAGTCCTCACGTTGAATTTCCTTCTCTCAACTTTTCCTCTATAAGCCGGTCAACATGCAAATCCGAAGCAAAAGAATGCACAAGTAGCAAGTAAGATGCATCAGGATGGTCTTTTCATTTCGGGTACACTATCCTAGACAGACCCAACCCCTGTGTTGAGTCCCCTAAGTCAAATGCACATGATGCAAACAAGCGTTCCTACTAGGGATCCGGCATGGGGCTGAGTTATTCTAGGTTCAAAACCTGGGTATATGTTCTAGAATATGTACCCGAGCGGACAACTCGAGTCGAGGAGGCGGCTACGTACCGGGAACCAAAAGGCCATCCGGCTTAGTAACTTGTCCGAGCCTCTTTCTTATTTATAGGTATGACACTTAACAGAATAGGGAGTCTTGACCAGAGAGCACATCCCCGAAGATGAGAAAAGAAGGGTTTCGTAGCAGTCTATATATAGTTCAGATAATATCAAAGCGGTAAAAGCAACATTTAGCACATTAGGCCCAAGCATGTAATAAAATCAGATAATAGATAAAGCCAAATATAACAATTCGTCTAAGCTCGAATTTTGAACCCTGAACCAGAGATTCTGGGTTCTTGTCCCCAGCAGAGTCGCCAGAGCTGTCACACCTCCTTTTTTTACCTACACCCCCGGAAGGGTATAAAAGGGAGTTTTTTCAATTAAAGGACAATCGAAACGGGATTTATTTATTTAAAGAATCAGAGTCGCCACTTGGGATAATTTATGGTGTCCCAAGTCACCGGTTCAAATCCCGAATCGAGGAAAAGATTGACTCTGTTTTACAGTTCGCGAACACAGAAATTCGGGTAAGGAATTCTGTTAACCCGGGAGAAGGTGTTAGGCATTCCTGGATTCTGTGGTTCTAGCACGGTCGCTCAACTGCTATAAATGGCCTATTATCTGATTTTAGCACATGTTTTAGCCTATGGTGCAATTTTAAACCTTTAACCGCTTTTATTCATTTTTAAAGAAAATTACAACGTCATTTAAAATATGTCTTGAACCACGTCACATAAATGCACCCGCAGTCCACAACACATTTTATATAACATTGTTGAGATTTGGATTTGGGTCACATAAATGTGCACCCGAGTTTAGGAAGGTAACATTAGTAAAATAACGCGCCTAAAGCAATTACGCGTTTGCAACTTTGCGAGGGCCATGAAAATTTCGCTAAATGGCACGCCTCGAATTCTAAGGATTAAAACTAATTAAGCGAGGGCCACTGGTTATCTAATTTTATTTGGTGGCACACCTCGAGTCTAATTAAAGAACTAATCAATTAATTAAGGAAAAGCTTATGGAATTCTAGTTGCTTTGCATTAAAAGTTCGACCATACTATCTAACTGAAACTGGCCGCATGAGAAAACCAATTGCATAAGGGAAAATACTTTGACAAAATAACTGGATGGGCTCCTTTAACAAAAATGCTTTCAAGCTTATGCTCGAAATAAGCCCAGTTCAGGGTGAGAGAAGGCGCTTGAGTTCGATTACTCTTCAGCTGGGCCTGCATTAGGCCCAGCTCTTATGATCCAAATTATTTATGACACTCAAATAATGCCACTTAACTTATGCTAACATAGAACGCTGAATCAAATTAAACAAACTCCCATTCTGATTTTAAACAGTAATACAACTCTAATAAGCTAAATTTCTAATTCCAACTTTCATACATTTTTGCATCAATCTCGCCATTAAGTTAATGTGGATATGAATCCGTCCCTCTAGAGTCACTGAACCCCATAATTCCATCAGCAATATGCGTGCAGGTGATAGAATTCTAGGCCAAGCCTTTACTACAATCGCTGGTCCCTAACTCTACAATAGCAGAAGACAACTACTTCGCCAACTTTGCGTAGCAGTAACTCATTTGCGATGGCGGATAAGGCCAATTTCATGTCTTCATGATAGCAACTTGACCATCGCGATTGTAATTCACCAAATAGCAGAAGAATATGTTGTGAGCATGTAATTGTTTGACCTAAATTTGTTCCTAAAGTCTTTAATTAGTAACTTAAGTTATTTTTTATTTTATAAGATTTATAAGAATTTTATTTGTTGTTGTTATGCATTTTAATTGTAATTCTTGTATTTAATTGCATTTTAATTGCAAGTTTAAAATTATACAAAAGCACGCGCGCGCACACACACACATATATTATTTGTTGTTGTTCTGCATTTTAATTATAATTTTAGTATTTAATTGCATGCTTAAAATCATACAAAAGCACTATATATATATATATATATATATAGTACATGTTAGTAGGTTAATTGCATAATTGATTGATCAATTAGTGAATTAGGTGTTCAATTGTTTGATAATCAATTCAAGCAGTTATTAGTGAAATTAAGATTAAAAATCAAAGAATTATGATTGATTTGGCTATGATTTAAATCAGAAAAAGAGGGCGGAATTTGAGGTCAGAAAGCCAAATAGGTCGTCCAAGCCTAAATCACTCAAGCCTAGTCTCTCTTTGATCCTGTCCGGTTATGAGTCTTCCACTACACGCTTCAAACGACGTAGTATTACACAAAGCTATATCGTTTTATCGTTTCCCCCTTTATAAACAGAGCAAGAACTTAAATATCAAATTTTTAGAGAATCCCCAAATCTAATTCCTTTTCCTTTTTCCACATTTTGGAATTTAGGGCAGCCGGAATTCATCTCCGCCGCCCTCCACTATCCCTTCGTCGGTGGGGCCGCTTACTGTTGTTGCAGGGAAATTCCGAATCATTCCACAATTACACCTTTGCTTCACCTTACTCCCCTCTAATCAGATCTTTCACTTACCTCATTCAATATTCAGCCGGAACACAAATCAGACCCACAAAGATTGAAACCCTAATCTCTTCATCCCTTTTTATTTCAGATCTAACTATAGGACATCTGAATTCCAAACTGGTACTATTCGATAGATCGTGATGAGGTCTATCGATTGGTACTAATTTTGACCCCCTTCAACGACCTCTGGTGCCGGTCAACTCGTTGTTGACCGGCTAGAATCTTCGGATTTCTTCCCTTCCTCCTCTTTTTTCAGCTTACATAAGCTGTTGTGGCATGTAGCACTAGCTGGATTATAAAATCTAAACAAGTGCTTATACTACAATGACCCCTGTTGGTCGGAATCCTTCTTTTCTGATGATCCAGTTTGAAAATATAATGCCCTTTATTTTCTTCTTTAATTTCCATGCATGTTGTATTCGCGGTCATTTGTTTGAATGTTAGTTACCAGGAAGATTCCTTTAAGTTCAGTAGCTAGTTGATTGTATATTTGATTGATTCTTAAGTTTGATAACTATATTAACTATTATGTCCGGAGCCTTAAATAGAAGTGACTATACATCCTTTAAGATTCAAAAAATGATCACGATTATATTGTGAATTCCGCCTAAAAAATTCTTGTGGAACACGCTATAGATCATACCACTTTCCAAACATTTCTCGAGTG
Organism: Nicotiana attenuata; assembly: GCF_001879085.1. Lineage (NCBI taxonomy): Eukaryota > Viridiplantae > Streptophyta > Magnoliopsida > Solanales > Solanaceae > Nicotiana > Nicotiana attenuata. Next base: position 30,787,604 of record NC_031994.1, read on the forward strand.
ATAATATCCCAATTTAAGTGATAATACCCCATTTTAAGGCTGGTGCATTTTTATTTGTCTATTTGCAACCGTACCTTATATTTTGTACCATCTTTTAACCTGTACCATATTTTTAAAAATTATTGAATTGGTAGCCATTTGACAAAAAAAGGTAATAATATGGCAATAATACCCCTAACCAAAGATATAAAACCTGTATAAGGCATTGATCGTGTGATCTGCTACCTCATTCGTGAAAAATCTTCTCCATCCCTCATCAAAGATCTCCTTCAACCATCGTCAAAGATCTCATCTCTTCTCTAGTTTTTCATCTCACCAGCTTCATCAAAAAAATTACAATTCATTTCAGATTTCGCATTAGTTTCTGCAGCTGATTGAGCTTCATGATATATGTTTCTGCAGTTATTTTCATAATTTGTCCTGCTTTTTAGGGGTTGAACTTAAGAAACAAAATTTGAATTTAGTTCACGCCTATAGAAACTTTTAATATTTTTATGCTACTTACAGTCATTTACGAATCATACTAACTTGTATCCACTTATAGATCTTTAAAAACTTTTGAAAACTTCAAATTTAACACATTAAATTTATTGGAATATTTAAAAAAGTATTTCCAGAACACTTTAACCTAAAACTTTTGAAGTTTCAAGGATATATAAGCTAAAACTTCATGCTGATTCAGCATGAAGTTTTTTCATGTTGATATAGGCTGACAGGAAACTTCAGACTACATGAGTAGTGTTTTTCAGAAAACTTCAGCCTAAAAATTCTGAACTTTCAAGGATATATAAGTTAAAATTTCATGTTGATATAGCATGAAGTTGTTTCACGTTGATATAGGCTGACAGTAAACTTCAGACTGCATGAGCAGTGTTTTCCAAAATAACTTCAGCCTAATAATCTTGAAGTTTCAAAGATATATAAGCTAAAACTTCATAGTGATATAGCATGAAGTTGTTTCACGTTGATATAGTTTGACATGAAAGTTTAGACAACATGAGTAGAGTTTTCCAATAAACTTTAGCCTAACAATCCTGAAGTTTCAAAGATATATAAGATATAACTTCATGCTAATATAGCATGAAGTTGTTTTCAGGTTGATATAGGTTGACAGAAAACTTCAGCCTAAATGGCTAGTGTTTTCCAAGAAAACTTCAGCATAAAAGGTCTGAAGCTTCAAAGATATAGAAAGAGAACTTCGGACATATATAAAAATAACTTCAGACAGTGGAATTTTTTTAAAAAAAACTGGTAATGTTTTCAAGAAAACTTCAGACTATAAGGTCTGAAACTTCAAAGATATATAACCTAAACCTCATGCCAAAAAATATGAAGTTCTTTCACGTTGAAACTTCAGTCTAAAAATGAGTAGTGTTTTCCAGAAAACTTTAGCCTAAAAAGTCTTAAGCTTCAAAGATATATAACCTAAACTTAATGCTAAAAATTTAGGTTGATATAGGTTGTAGGAAACTTTCAGATTTTTTATTCATTAACTAATTCATTAGCTGCACGATGAGTTTGATTTGCCTTGTTGTTATTTTCAATGGGAGATGGACTTTATATTACAAGTACTTGGATGATGATACAAAACTTGTTCTAGCTAATAAAAAAATATCATTCTATACTTTCATGAAGAAAATTAATGAAGTCACAAATTTTGATGCAAACAAATATGAACTAAAAGTATGGTTTGAAATCAAATTAAAGACAAGCAAAGGGATGCTTGTAACTTCAGATGACGAACTCAGAACCTGTATAAATGTAACGATCCGACCAGGAGTTTTGAGTATTGTAGCCCCGTTCCCCCATTTATCGCTTATTCCATATTCAATTGTGGTTATTTGACTTTACGGGGTGGTTGGTTTGGTTCCGGTGATATTTCAGAATGAAGTGAGACACTTTGTCCCAAGGTTGGAAGCTTTAGTTGAAAGAATCAACCGAATGTTGACTTATGAGTAAACGACCCCAGAATGGAGTTTTGATGGTTCCGATAGCTTCGTATGGTAATTTTGGACTTAGGAGTATGTCCGGATATTGATTAGGAGGCCCGTAGGTCATTTTGGCTTAAATTGGCGATTGACTACGAGTTGACTTTGTTGATACCGGGTTCGAATTTGTGTTCTAGAAGTTTGAATAGCTCCTTTGTGTCCTTTATGAATTTTTTTCAAAATTTGAGGTCAATAGAAATTAGTTTGATAGGTTTCGACATTGGTTTTGGAAGTTGGAAATCCATTAGTTTCAATAGGCTTGAATTGGGGTGTGATTTGTGTCTTCGATATTGTTTGATGTGATTTGAGTCTTCGACTAAGTTTGTATGATGATTTAGGATGTGTTGGTATGATTGGATGGGGTCCCGGGAGCCTCAGGAGTGATTCAGATTGAAATCGGGTTGAGGTTTGGACTTGAGGAAATGCTGAAGATTTGCAAGTCTGGTGCAATCGCGCCTGCGCGGATTTGGTCGCATGTGCGAGACCGCAGAAGCGGTCAGGCTATCGTAGGTGAGGAAAATGTTGGGGGCTGTGGAATGCACATGTGCGAAGGTTAGTACTGCGGGAAGTGGAGCGCAGAAGCGGAGTGCCGTATGGTCATGGGTTTCGGAAGAAACAGAAATTGTGGCGCAGGTGCGTGTGTGCAGAAAGCGCATATTTGACCACAGAAGAGGAAGTGGACTAGAAGGCCTGGGGACATAGATGCTGCCACTGTTCCGCAGAAGTGGGGCCGCAGATACCGTTAAGTCACCGCAGGTGCAGATTGATTGGCAGTGTTATATTTCGAAGGGTTTCGTGTTTTTTCTCATTTAGAGAGTTGTGGAGCTCGGCTAGGGGCGATTTTTGAGAGGGATTTCACTTCAATTCAAGAGGTAAGTGACTTTCGATCACTTTTGTCCATTAAGATTGAAAACCCATTGATATTCCCATCTAGATTGTGTATTTTTGAGGTGAAATTTGGGAGATTTTGGACTAGGTATTAGACAATAAGATTTGGGGATTGGAGGGTCGATTTGTGGTTGGAATTGAATAATTTTGGTATGATTCGACTCGTTATTGAATGGGACTCAGGGTCGATCTCCAGTCCCTCATGTTCTGAGCTCGATACACTCTGTAGTAGAGGAGCTCAATTTCGACCGTATACAGATAGTCCCCTCATTTTTCGGAGGGTAGATGACAAAAAATAACATGAGCTTCCGATTCTCACTTCGATACCCCGTGACAGAAACAACAAAATGAATAAAACGTCACGTCAGTCAAATCTTAATGACACTAATTTCTTATTAGTTTTTGGTTGGCCACTCCCGGAAGCAAACCATCGTTTGAAAAACTATAGATACCCCCTTCTTCATTCATTCAAACTTTACATCCAAACCTTCTACCCTTGTTCCTTGGAAATCTCTATATTTCTAGCACTTGTATCCTGGTTTCTTGAGATGATTGTGAGAACGTTTGCTCGTCTTCATTCCAAACCATCAAGTGTATTCCTTTAAATTCCTCCTTTTTATCTTTTTCCCTCCATTTTAAAAGAAATGGCAAAAACTTCAAAAATAGTTCCCCAAAAAGAAACTCTTTCTACATCGCGGCCAGCTGTCGAGGAGTCCGTTCCGCATACTGCTGTCAAGGAACCAGTAGCGGAACCCCCTTTTAACACGTTCATCCTTGGTGGATACTCGATAATCTCCGATTTCAAGGTTGAAAGACCTCCCTCCGTACTCGGCCGGTATGAGAAGGTCTCGAGATACGTGTGTTCGATCATTGAAGAAGTCCTCCCCAAGGTAAAAAAGGATTGCACATGGATTGACAAGCACGTGGTGGTTCCCGGACCTGATGAAGATATCACCACCCACCTTGAGGGATACTTAAGTGTTTACACTTATCCCTTTACGCTGGGCCCATTGGACCCGGTCATCATCGATTTCTGCAAAAGATACGAGGTATGCCTCGGTCAAATTCACCCTTCATTATGGAGGATCGTGATCCTTTTTTCGATTCTTCGTGAGCAAGATCGAGAGATGCTCGTTCACCGTCGACCATCTCATGTGCCTATACAGTCCCCGACTCTTTTGGGGGGGAAGGAATGATTAGGCTCACGCGCCGGGACAGTAAAGCCATGTTCTCGAGTATTGATGAAGATCGGGATCGAGGCTAGATAGGCCGTTTTGTCCAAGTGAGGACCTCAGACCTGATCCCAGCTGACCGCATGCCGTTCCCTGAGAAGTGGAATATAAAACGTACGTAAAATTTTTGTTTTTTAAATTTTATTTTACTTTTTTTTCCTTCCTTCTTATCTGTGCTTGGTGGTGGTGCAACTATAGCTCGGGTCGCGAATGCAGTCCCTCGACTCAAGGAGTGGGTCGAGGGCATCATGCTACAAAGGCCATACTCTGAGAGCGCATTGAAATGGTTTCACGGGATTCAGCCAATTGTCTTGACCGTGGAATATCATTGAAAAATAGGAATCCGGGTTATCAAAGGATTTCCTGCGGTTATTTCTAGTATGGAATGAGTCAATCATTCACTTTGGTATCTTATTGAACAAAAATGGTGATATTGTTCCTCCATTGATCAAGAATGGTGTTAACTTTCGAAGGCCCGGCGGGAGGCCCATTTTTATGGTGAGATTCCTGTCCCGAGTGACTAATACTTGGGTTTCATTTGCGTCGCTAAGTTTTTACTTGTTTTGGTTCCTTTTGCAGGTTTATCCAAGGACGTCACACTGAGTCCTCCATTCTGTAACTAAGACTGCCCCGGTGAGTCCCTTGCTCCAAGACAAAGCGATGAGAAGAAAAGAAAGAGGCTCCGAGTTCTTCGAACTCAGAGAAGAAGAAAACAAAAAAAGATGGCTGGTGCGCAAGCCTAAAGAAAATACCAGCGCTCGAGCCCTACCCTCTACTTCACTCTACCTGCTGAGGGACGAATCCGAAGAAGAAGAAGAAGAAGAAGAAGAAGCCTCTGAACTGGTGACCCGCGTGCGGTCGCAGTTCGAGGGACAAGGGGCCTACGAACCAGAGAGAGGTGAGGTCGTTCTGACTCAAGCCAGGGATGCCAACAAGGAGGTCGTGGTTGAGGCCAACAAGGAGGCCGTGGCCGAGGCCTCCAGGGATGTGGGTAATTCCCCGAAGGATGTAATAGGTGTGATAGACATCACTGAGTTGCCTTCGTTCATTGAGTCTATGTTCAACGAGGCTCAGATGGTGAAGGAGTTCCTAACAATGGGGCCCAAGGAGCGGAAGATAACCTTCGTGGCTTTTTTGATGGCGTGGATTCTGCTACCATGGAGGACGTCAATGGATTAGGTGACTTGGCAATGACGAGAAAGAGTCCATCTTCAGGGATAATCGGGCCTTCCTCGAGTCCGAAGCTAATCAACCGGTTCCCAGCTCCGAGCGTGGATCCTGACCGAAAGTGATCGATCATCATCTCCATTTCGGAGGATGCTCGAGTCCTATCTGCCCCCGTAGTGGTGGCCAGTTACCTTCAATGCTTGGTGACCGAGGAAGACCAAGACAAGATGAACGAGGTGGAAGCGCCTACCTATTCAACGAGGCACAAACAAATGTTAAACTGAGTAACTTCAGATATCTCATGATGACCTCTTATTTTGCACTTAGATTAATCTATAGATGATCATAACTTTTCCTTTGTGATTGTAGGCCTCAGTGCTTCATCACGAGACTTTTCTCCGATATTGGGAAATGCTAAACCAGTATGAGGCCGAGATTCGAGGGCTCACTAAGAAGAGAGATTCTTACAGACTTCCCAGCGAGCAACGTAAAGGGGAGACTAAGAGCCTCCGAGCTGAGCTAGAGGTCGCTCGGAAGGAGCATGTCGACCTAGTCGAGCAGGTAAGAAGAATATTTGAGTTTAAAGATGATTAGTCAGACACAGTGACTAACAGTCTGAACCCGCAGGTCCAACAGAAGCTTGATCGGATCGAGCAGCTTCGGGCAGAGATGGATATGATAAAGGCCGAGGCTGAAGAATGGAAAAGTTTAATAGACCACTTGGCCTAGGAAAAGGAACTGCTCGGGCACAATTGGCTTCGGCTGAGGTTCAACTTCGGGCAGCAAAGGAAAAGGTCATGGTGCAGGCCAAAAAGATTGAGGAGCTCCAGTCTCAGCTAAGTACGGCCGCCTCCGATCGAGAAACTCTGGACAAGGAGCTTGAAACGGCTAAGTCCATGGCCATGGTGGTTAAAATCGATGACGATGAGATGGTGGCCCAACATAGGGCCGATGCCGAGGCGGCTCAGGATCGAGCGAAGGATATCGTCGAGCACGTGAAGTGGCAATACCGAAAGGAGGCCCTCGTGGAAATTCATGCTCGGGGTTTCGACTTATCGGCTGAAATTGAGAGTGCTAAGGAGCTCGAAGCCGAGGCCAAGAAGTTCAATTATCCTGAGGATGATGAAGACTCCGAGAGTTTGAGCAGATCCGGGGGTGGAGGAGACCCCGAAGGTGATGAGGAGGCCCTCGGCGAAGACTAGGCCACTTAGGCGCTTTACAAATATTTTTGTTTTTTTGCCTTTTGTATTACCTTTTTGTTGAGGCCATTTGGCCTTTGTAAAAATTTGCACCAAGGTTGTTTGGCCCCTATAAAAAAATCTTTTGATATGTATATAAGTTTTTTTCCTTCAACAATTTTTGAATTTTTTCTTTGCTTTATTATTTATATTTGCAAAGATTGAAATGCCTTAGCATGAAATAGTTAGGTTACGTTCAGAGGTTTGAACAAGCATTGCCTTCAACCTTATTTTGTTTTATGGCATCGTGGGGGTTCGGGGTGACCGTAAATTTTTCCCCAAAGTACTTGTACTTTTTTTAGATTATAGTTTGCCTAGGGTGGCCCTTAGAACTGGTTAAGAAACTTTAAGGCCTTCTTGTTTTTGTTACGGGTTTCGGACGTCTCCGAGCTGTTTTAATATGGCTGTAGCCTTTTTAGTTCGGGTGTTTCCCAGTGGGCTCGTTATCCTGAGTTATCCAGGCTTGCCTAAGATAACAGTCCCCGAATGGGGATAGCAGTAGATTTTAAAATTTTGGTGTTGCCTAATAGGTCTTGTACCCCTAGATCTGATAGCTCGGACCGTCTGAGTTTGTCTTCGGATGGCAGTCCCCGAGTGGGAGTGATCGTTTGAACTCGGATTAAGGCGGCCCTTGGACTCGATACCTTTAGAGGATCAGATATAGGAAATTCCTTAAGAAATGTAAGAAAAAATTTTAAGGGACAAGATATTTTTCTGCAAGGTAGAGATTTCTTTTTATTCTTGTGTGTAATAGTTACACATATGTACAAGCTTTGTGCCAGGGCTCGAGCAATCTATTCGGGCAAGGTTCATTTGACCGTTTGGCGCTTACAATAAATCCTATTGATCGAGCTGGGACCGTTCGATCACCAAGTCTCTTTCCTTGCTAGAGTCGTCATCCGAAGGTAATGCCTCCAGTGTACGAGGTTGATCATAGAGAAGCCTCGAATACTACTGATGTGATCTTTTGATATTGATTCATGATCGGCCTTCGATTCTAAGTTAGCACGATCCACCGCTTCCTTGTTAAAAACCTTGCCGGGAAACCCCTTTGGGATAAACCCGGTCTAAGGGAAAAAGAGTGCAACGCGTGCTTTGAGACCTAAAAATTTGTACCGTTCCTGGCTGGTTACCTGCAAGTGTTAGTTCAAAATGTAAATAAAAGAAATGAGTGTGTCCGTACCTTAGCAATAATTTCGTTTCAAGTGAGTTATATTCCAATTGTTCAGTAATTCCTCACCTTTCATCATTCCGAGTTTGTAGGATCCTTTTCCGGTGATCTCGATAATTTGATACGGTCCTTCCCATTTTGGCTCCAGCTTCCCCTCGTTAGAATTTCGGGTGCTTAGTGTGACCCTTCTTAACACTAAGTCCCCAACATTGAAGTGTCAAAGGTTGGCCCTTCTATTGTAATATCTCTCTATCCGCTGTTTTTTGGTGGCCAATCGAAAGAGGGCGGCTTCACGCCTTTCATCTAATAGCTCCAGGCTCGTACTCATGGACTCGTCATTCAATTCCTTTGTTGCATATTTAAGTCTGATACTTGGTTCCCCGGCTTCGACCGATATTAGAGCTTCGGTGCCGTAAACCAATGAGAATGGGGTGGCCCGGGTACTGAACTTTGAGGTCGTACAGTATGCCCATAGGACTTCGGGTAGGATTTCATTACATTTTCCTTTAGCGTCGGTTAACCTCTTTCTAAGGTTTTGGAGTATCGTTTTGTTGGTCGATTCTGCTGGTCCGTTCCCACTAGGGTGATAGGGTGTTGATAGGATCCTTTTGATCTTATGATCTTCGAGAAACTTGCTTACTTTGTTGCCAATAAATTGTTTCCCGTTGTCGCACACGATCTCGGACTACATTCCAAACCGGCATATGATATGGTCCCAAATGAAATCGATGATTTCCTTCTCCACGACCTTCTCGTATGGATAGGTTTCCACCCATTTAAAGAAATAGTTAGTCATAAATAATATAAATTGAGCTTTACCGAGTGCCTATGGAAGAAGGCCAATGATGTCCATTCCGTACTTCATGAACGGCCATGGTGACAAAACCAAATACATCAGCTCCCTGGGTTGGTGAATCATCGGAGCATGTCTTTGGCATTCATCACATTTTCGTACGAACTCTTTTGCATCCTTTTCTATGTCGATCCAGTAGTAACTGGCTCTGATTACCTTTCGAACCAATGATTCAGCGCCTGAATGATTTCCGCATGTGCTCTTATGAACTTGTCTTAGAACGTACTCAGTATCTCCTGGTCCCAAAGATGTCGCTAGTGGGCCATCGAATGTTCTTCTGAACAGGGTTCCATCTTCGGACAAGCTAAATCGGGCTGCCTGCGTACGCAGGGCCCTCGATTCTTTTAGATCCGAGGGAAGTTTTCTGGACTTCAAATATTCTATATATTTGTTTCTGTTAGGCTTGTTGAGTTTATCTCGGCATGGCTTTCTTCCACTACCGATCTCATGAGGTGTACGACTGCCCTCAATTTGATCTCGTTGTCCTCGACCGACAACCAAGTTAGCAAGGGCATCAACCTCGCTGTTTTGATCCCGAGGTATGTGTTGCAAAGTCCACTCCTTGAACCGATGTGATGTCACTTGCAACTTTTCTAGGTACCATTCAACTCGTTCTTCTCCGACCTTGAATGTCCCATTAACTTGGTTTACCACGGGGAGGGAGTCGCGCTTAGCTTCAATCACCTCTGCCCCTAAGCTTTTGGCTAGTTCAAGACATGCAATCATGGCCTCATATTCGGCCTCGTTGTTAGTCAATTTCATAGTCTTAATAGATTATCCAAATCCCTGAAGAGGTCCCCGAGTTTACCAACAACTCTTTTTTGACCTCGGGTATTTGGGCTGGCGTAAAGTCGGCCACGAAATCTCTAAAATCTGAGATTTAATAGTTGTCCGGGGCCGATATTCAATATTGTACCCGCTGATTTCCACAGCCCATTTGGCCAAATGCCCCGAGAGCTCGGGTTTATGCATTATATTCGCAATGCATAAGTAGTCACAACACATATAGGATGACACTGAAAATATGGTTTCATCTTCCTAGAGGCACTTAGCAAAGCGAGCGCCAATTTATCTAGGTGAGGGTACCTAGTTTCGGCCTCACCTAGAGTCATGCTAACATAGTAAATTGGAAATTGCGTACCTTGCTCTTCCCGGACCAGGACTCCACTTAACGGTATCTCCGATACTACCAAGTATAGGTATAGTTGTTCGTCTGTCTTCGGTGTGTGAAGCAGTGGTGGGCTCGATAGATACCGTTTGAGCTCCTCCAAGGCTCGTTGGCACTCCGGGGTCCATGAAAAATTCTTCTTCTTTTTCAACAATGAGAAGAATTGGTGGCTCTTATCGGAGGACCTTGAGATGAATCGCCCTAGTGCGGCTATGCGTCCGGTTAATATTTGCACGGCCTTCACGTTGTCCACAATCGTTATATCTTTGATGGATTTGATTTTGTCAGGGTTGATCTCGATTCCCCGGTTAGAGACCATGAATTCGAGGAATTTTCCTGATCTGACTCCAAACGCGTATTTCTTCGGGTTCAGCTTCATATTGTACTTCTTCAATATACTGAAGGTTTCCTGCAAATATTCTAAATGGTCCTCTGCTTGTAGGGACTTAACTAACATGTCGTCAATGTAAACTTCCATTGATTTTCCTATTTGTTCCTACATCTGGTTTACTAGGTGTTGATAAGTAGCATCGGCATTTTTTAATCCGAATGGCATCACGTTATAACAGTATGTGCCGTACTTAGTGATGAAGGAGGTTTTTTCCTGATCATCCGGGTTAATCCGTATTTGGTTGTACCTGGAGTAGGCATCGAAAAAATTGAGGATCTCGTGGTCGGTCGTGGCATCGATCATGCGATCAATGTTGGGAAAAGGGAAGGAGTCTTTGGGACATGCCTTATTCGAATCCTTATAGTCTACACACATTCTTAATTTATTCCCTTCTTAGGGATTATCACTATGTTTGCTAACCAATACGAGTATTTAACATCCCGAATGGACCCTATTTTAAGGAATTTATATACCTCGTCCTTGATGAACACATTTTTGACCTCGGACTGGGGTCTCCTCTTCTGCTTGATCGGGTAGAATTTCTGGTCCAGGCTTAGCTTGTGAATGGTTATCTCCGGCGGAATCCCTGTCATATGGAGGTGGGACCAAGCGAAACAATCTATGTTAGCTATAAGAATTTAAATGACCTGTTCCAGTTCCTCGATCGTCGATTTAGTGGCATCGAAATTATCGGGGACTATAAAAGACCTGGGAACCCCATACTCATCATCTTCATCAGTCCCCTATTTCTTCGGTTGGGTCGGGGCTGGCGTCAGTAATTGCTATTTATCTTCTTGATTTATGGCCGAACTTGGTCCATTTATCGTTGTAAGTGTGGACATAGGAATCGCTTCTTTGACCGCAAACATTTCCTTTGTGGCTGGTTTCTCTCCGTAGATTATTTTAATCCCTCCCGGTGTTGGGAATTTTAACACTTAATGCAAAGTTGAGGGTACTGCCCTCATGTTGTAGATCTATGGCCTCCCGAATAGGGCGTTATACCTCATGTCTCCTTCGATCACATAAAACTTGGTTTCCCGGATGGTTCCGACGCATTTACTAGTAATTTTATCTGTCCCTTAGTGGTTTCACATGCCATGTTGAATCCGTTCATAACTCGGACTGCAGGCACCCTCGATCGGATGATGTTGGTCGAGCTACCTGGATCAATTAACACATGCTTAACTCGAGATTTATTTATGAGTACAGATATTACCAGTGCATCATTGTGGGGCTCCGTGATCCCTTAGGCGTCCTCGTCATTGAAAGACAAGGTTCCTTGCGGTATGTAATCTCGAGTATGTTTTTCCCTTGTGATGGATACCTTGGTGCACTTCAACACTGGCCCTTGGGGGACATCGACCCCACCGATGATCATGTTAATGACGTGTTGAGGTTATTTTTGTTTTGTTTGTTTATTAGAATCCTTATTCCTGAGATGGTTCTTGGCTCGGTCGCTCATAAATTCTTGAAGGTGCCCGTTGTTGAATAACCGGGCTACTTCCTCTCTCAATTGTCGGCAATCCTCTGTCATGTGGCCATGAGTGCCATGATATTTGCACATCTGGTTAGGTTCCCTTTGGGCCGGATCGGATTGCAGAGGTCGAGGCCATTTGATGTCCTTGATGCGTTCGATAGCTAATATAATGGTGGCAACATCGACGTTAAAGTTATATTCCAACCTCGATCACTTCTCCTTTCAATTCACATAGAATTCCACCCGGACCCACTGCTTCTTTGATCTCTATTGTAAGACTAATACCGATCCGTGTTCGACCTTGGTTAACTAACGATATCTCTCTTGACTCCATCGATGGTTTTGACGGGATAAATGGACCCCGAAGGGGCCCCAAGTTTGTCATCTTTGGCACTAATTTTTGACTGATACCGGTTATGCACGTCGGCCCAAGTAATAGCCGGATATTCTATCAGATTTTTCTTCAACTGTGAAGCCACCGAGCTTCGAACATTGAGTCCTTGGGTGAAATCTCGAACGGCCCAATCATCAGTGGCCAGTGGCAGGTCCATCCGTTCCATTTGAAACTGGGACACGAACTCTCTAAGCATCTCATTATCCTTCTGTCTTACTTTGAAAAGGTCCGACATCCTGGTCTCGACCTTGATAGCCCCAACGTGTGCTTTCACGAAAAAGTCTGCAAGCATAGAAAATAAGTCAATAGAATTAGGAGGTAAGCTGTGATACCATATCATAGCTCCCTTTGATGGGGTCTCTCCGTATTTCCTCAACAGGACAGACTTGATCTCATCATCATCTAAGTCGTTCCCATTGATGGCACATGTGTAGGAGGTAACATGCTCGTTCGGGTCGGTCGTTCCGTTGTACTTAGGAATCTCGGGCATGCGGAATTTTTAGCGATCAGCTTTGGAGCTACACTCGGGGGAAAGATTTTTGAATGAACTTCTTGGAATTCGAGCCATTCAGTATCGTCGGTGCTCCTGGTATTTGGTCGACCCTAGAATTGTAGGTTTCTACCTTTTTGTCATTTGCTTCGATTTTCTTCTCCCCTGATTCTATCTGTTTTGTCAGCTTCTCGAGCATTTTTATGATCTCGGGAATAGCCCCCGATTTGTTTCCATTCGACCTCTCTGTGAGCGGTTCATCCCTGCGGGTGACTTCCTGGGACGGATCAGGTTCAATTCTGCTCGGTGTGCGGCTTTGGTTCTGTAGCTGAGCTATCGCCACCTGTTGAGCCTGTAACATTTCAAAGATAATCCGTAAATTGATCCCGTCCCTTCCATTCTTTTGAGTATTTGGCATTGCCGATGGGGCTCTATCACGAATGTTATTCTCGAGGTCAGTAGGTAGATTTGCATCGATAACCACATACGAGTTAGCGTCCAAAGGGTCCGCGACTGGAATGCCGATGGGATCAACGGGCGGTACCTCGTTACCAGGCGCGATGTTGTTATTTTAACGGTAGTGACTGGACTCAATGTCAACAGGTAGGGGTGCTAATTGTGAGATTGACATTTTGAGCTTTAACCTGAAATTAGAGGCACTTCAAAGAACAAGTGTAAGTAGTGTGTGTTATGGAAATTTGTATCAAATAACCACTATTATCCTTAGCCCCACGGTGGGCGCCAAATTGTTTACCATCAAAATCGGATAACAATTAAATTTATTGGTTTTAAGGATATGTAGATTAAATTAACACAAAGCGATAAATTAAAACTGTAATTGAAATAAACAATGATAAAGTAAATTCAAACCGCACGACTTGAATAGTTACAGTCTTGGAAAGTCAGTCACACTTGACTGGATGTGATTTTACAAATATCAAGATATATAAGAGCAAGAGCTTATAGAATGAAACTAATAATATATTGCTTTGGAACGCGTGTTAAAATGTCTTTTACAAGTAATCAGACCCCTTTTATAAAGTAGGTGTGTCCTACTTTAGGTACAATTCTATAAAAGGTAAAAATCCCTTAATTTGCTAATTGCCGGTTCCTTATTGATACGTGCGAGATTCCCGCCGTAATATCCAACCGGTCACGAATATTTTGGTCTTCTGTTGGTTATGCTAACGATGTTTCTTCAAGCTCGTTCGAGGTCAAGGTCGATTCCTGGATCACAAACTCAATGTTCTCAAAGACAGACGTTCTGATCTCGGGTTCTGGTCCAATGGGACTAGTGGTCGATCTCCAGTCCCTCATGTTCCGAGCTCGATCCACCATGTCGTAGATGAGCCCGATTTTGATCGTATACATACACGTTATATGGTTGGTATTGGGGTGGTCACATGCCGGGTGATGGGCGTGTGGGCGTGCACCATGGTAATCATGACTCGGTTGATTCTGTCGTACTGTGTAGTCACCTAGTCTTGTTTTATCCGTGTAATTCCTACGTGCTAGAGTAACTGAGTTGTGATTCATGTTAGAAATCATGTTTAGACTATATGCTTATTCTGTTGGAACTCTTTGAGGTTATTTTTGATATTGAGTTATTTGTTTAAGCTGCAACTATGTACTCAGTAATGTTTATTCATTTGCACATCATATCTCAGTCTCTGTTGTCATTACTGTTACATCATGTTATCATTGTTTGGGTTGAGTGGTATGAGATCTGTTAGACTGTGAGACTAGAGAGATTGATGACTAACTTGGTTCCTGAGAGCCGAGCTGTGAGTGGTATTGTGGATCGAGCTGTACGCTGTAGCATGCCTTATGGAAACTTAATCAAGGCTCAAAACATAAAAAAACAACAAAACCATGAATCGAAGTTCAAATCCATTTTTTAACTTCCAAACTTTCCAACTTCGCCGAATGCGTCCCAATCATAATTAGACATTCCAGATTACAACCAAATTTGGCACATAAGTTTTATTCAACCAAATTAACCTACCCAAAGTCTTGGATCATCAATCGATACCGATGATATGAAAGTCAACTATCGGTCAAACCTATACACTCTCCAATTATTCAAATTGTCAATTTTTTGCAAATAGAGCCAAAGTATTTTAGGAACATCCAAAATCAAATCCAAACATACACCAAAGTCCAAAACCACTATACGAATATAGTAGAACCATCAAATCCCAATTTCGAGGTTGTTTACTCATAAGTCAAATCTTGAACAATTCATACAACATAAGCTTCCAAATAACTAAGTATTGCGATTCACTCTCAAACTTTCCCGAAGCTGAACCAACAATCACCGCAAGTCACAAAACATCAAACAAACATACTAGAAGCATAAATAGGGGAATGGGGCTCACAAACTCAAAATGACCGCCCGGATCGTTACATTCTCCCATTCTTAAAAAAACGTTCATTTTCGAACAGGTTTAGAATCATACCTAAAATTCCAAAAAGTTGAGGATATATGCTCTACATATCATGCTCGGCATCCCAAGTTGCTTCCTCGATCGGTTGACTCTTCACTGAACCTTTACTAATGCAATCTTCTTTGACCTCAACTTCTGAACCTGCCTATCCAAAATGGCCACCAACCCTCTTCATAAGTCGGATCCTCATCTTATTATGCTGACTGAAATCAAACACATGTGACTTGTCTTCGTAGTACTTCCGAAGCATGGAAACATAAAATACTGGATGAACTCCCAACAAGCTAGGTGGTAAAAAAAGCACGTAAGCCACCTAACTAACTCTCTCTAAAATCTCAAATGGGCCAATATACCTAGGGCTCAACTTGCCCTTTTTTTTTCAAATCTCATCACGCCCTTCATAGACGGTACTCTAAGAAGAACCTTATCACCCTCCATGAAAGCCACATCACAAACCCTCCTATCAGCTTAATTTTCTGCTTGGACTGCATTGTACGAAGCTTCTTCTAATGACCGACTAATGTTTCGAGTTCTAGCATTTTGTTTTGTGAATTGAGACTTTGAGAAGCTTCGTATATTTTATTATGACTTAAGTGTATGGTTAGATTTGATGTTCGAGAGGTTTGGGATTAATTTTGAAGCGTAATTCTCATTATGGAAGCTTAAAGTTGAAAGAGTTAACTAATGTTCGACTTTAGAGTAAATGACATCAGAAATGTGATTTGATGGTTTCAATTTGTATGGTGATTATGGACTTGGGTGTGTGTTTGGATTTGAATTTGGATGTTCCTAGAAGGTTTGGGCTCTATTTATCAAAAGATGAAAATTGAAAAATTGGAGAGTTCTTAGATTTAACCAAGAGTTGACTTCAGTATATTGTATTCCTATTGTGGTTTTGAGACTTTGATAGGTTCATTAGGTTGATTGAAATTCACGTGGAAAGTTTGGTTGTGAAATGGAATGTGTAAGTATGGTTCATCGAAGTTAGAATGTTTGAAACTTAAGAGAATGACTTGATCTTCAATTCTTGATTTTGATTTTATTTGTGGTGCTTCGAGCCTTTGGATAAGTTTGGATTATGTAATTTGACTTGTTTGTGAGATTGGACAGGGTCCCGAGGGTTCGGGTGTGTTTCGGATTGATTTCGGACCCTTATTGGAGTTGATGTCATGGCTAGTTCTGTTGTGGTCGCACCTATGGCCTGGTGTTTGCATATGCGATGTCGCATTTGCAAGTTTTTATATCGCAGAAGCAATGTGGGAGCACACTCAGAAGAGTCGCATTTGCTATGTGGTAGCACTGATGCGAGGTCCGCTTTTGCAAAGCAGATGCGCATATACTTTGGAATTACAAGGGTAATGGGTACCATCACGAGCTCAATATATACAAATATTTTTCCTATTTAATTACTCGAATTTCAAATCATCCACTTTAACACTTCTACTACTATTGTCACGACCCGAATTTTCCACCATCGGGACCGTGATGGCGCCTAACATTACACTTGCTAGGCAAGCCAATGTTAGAACAATCTATTTCTTTTAACAGTTTAAATTAGATATTAATGAAGAACTAAAATAACTGAATAAATTTAAAGTAACAATGCGGAAGATGAACTAGCCAAATATCTATTAAAATTCCTTGAACCTGGTGTCACAAGTGCACGAACTACTAGAGTAATACACATAAGGGTTTGAAATAAATAACAAGTTGTTCGAATGAAAGTACAAAGCTAAATAGACAGAGGATGGGGACTCCAGAAGCTGCGGGTGCTGAACAGTTGTACCTCGAGTCTTCGCGAATGTCCGATCCGAGCTCTCTAGTAGCTGCTGTTGGGATTGTTTCCAAAATATGCACGTGTGCACAGTGCAGTATCAGTACAATCGACCCCATGTACTGGTAAGTGCCGAGCCTAACCTCGGCGAAGTAGTGACGAGGCTAAGGCGGGTCACTTTCGCTGAAACCTGTACGCAGTCTATAATACAACAACAACCCAGTATAATCCCACTTAGTGGGGTTTGGGGAGGGTAGTGTGTACGCAGACCTTACCCCTACCCTGAGGTAAAGAGGCTGTTTCCAAATAAACCCTCGGCATCTTTCCCTCCAAGAACTTCCCACCATGCTCTTGGGGAGACTCGAACTCACAACCTCTTGGTTGGAAGTGGAGGTTGCTTACCATCAGAGCAACCCCTCTTGTCACGCAGTCTATAATAATGAAAAAATAATTAAAATACAGTACAAAATGAAACAGCCAACAGGAAATGATAACCACAGCCTCAAAAATAAATAGTGTCGTCCAAAATTACCAATCTCTACCAGCTCAAATAAAAGTACCAAAAAATAACGCAACTCTAGAAAATGAAACATATAGGTTGTTGCGGCGTGCATCCCGATCCCACCAGACATCAAATAATCCTCCTTTATTCCACCAACACAATATCAATAATAGTAAATAACACATTTATGTTGCGGCACGCAACCCGATCCCACCATATATCAATATCAATATCGTAATTTACCATTATTTTGCCATATCAATCCACCCTTATTCCACCTGTTGCGGCGGGCTACCCGATCCCACCATATGTACATATTCACTCTTATTCCACCATGTCAATGCTCCCTTATTACACCTGCTGCAGCGTGCAGCCCGATCCCACCATATTAGTACCAAACAGTCAATGTACACAGTCAAATCAATAGGCTAAATCACAAGGCCTGTACGATAAATAAATATCAAACTGAACCAAGAAAAGGAACCTTGTTCAATATAGAATCTATACAAATAATACTACACAGCGAGACCAAAATAGCAATTTACAGTTAGAAGGTAACAAGTCAAATTTAGCAAATAGCATAGATTAGGGGAAACTATGAAAAGAGCTAAAATGATTAACAAAATAAAACTTTGATTAACACGTAGCAATTAAGCATGAAAAGCATTTGGAGCATGTATCATTTAACATAGGAGGAAAAACAATTAAGGTAAACGATAAATCAGGGAAAACACATAATTCGATGGCGAATAAGCACTCGTCACCTTGCATATACACCGCTCACATGGAATTCACATAACACAAAGTCCGAGGGTTCCTAATTCCCTCAAGTCAAGGTTAGACACAACACTTACCTCACTCCAAAGGCCACTCAAAGCTCAATCACAACTTTTCCTTTCAAACACGCCTCCGAACCAAAAATATCTAGCAAATTACCAACCAAATGTTTCAAAATAAGCCTTAGGAATCACCCACGATTGATAAGAATTTAATTAAGGCCATTATTGAAAGGTCAACACCCAGGCTCGCTTGGTCCAAACCCGAAATTCGGGCCAAAACCCGATTACCCATTCACCCCGAGCCCGGATATGTAATTGGTTTTGGAATCTGACCTCAATTTGAGGTCTAAATCCCCAATTTATCAAATCCCTAGTTTCTACCCAAAACTACCCAATTCCACCATGAAAAACCTTAGATTCTAGGTTGAAATCTTGTAAAATAAAGTGAAAGATTGAAATAAACTAGTTAAGAATCACTTACCTATGATTTGGGGGAAGAAATGGTCTTTGGAAAATCACCTGGAGGATTTCTTGTTTTGAAAAATTTGAGAAATGAGCAAAAATTCCGTCTTAGTTAGGTTTAAAACAGCTGCAGATGTCGCAAATGCAAGAAATGCTTCGCAAATGCGAAGTGTTCCCCAGCCCTGCTGTCTTCGCAAATGCGAACATTTGTTCGCAAATGTGGCCTGAGATGATCGCAAATGCGACCAATACTTCTCAAATGCGAAGTCCACCCCTAGCAAACTGCTCGCAAATGCGATGGGTTCTTCGCAATTGCGAGGCTCGCATTTGCGAGCCAGACCTCGCAATTGCGAAGTCTGCACACCTGTAGCACACCAGCAAGAATTTCTAAGCTCAATTCACTCCGTAGCCTATCCGGAACTCACCCGAGCCCTCGGGGCTCCAAACCAAACATGCACAAAAGTCTTAATACATCATACGAACTTGCCCGCGTGATTAAATCTCCAAAATAACACCTAGAACTACGAATTTAGCACCAAATTAGATGAAATTATCAAGAACACTTTGAAATTTCTATTTTCTCAACCGGACGTCCGAATCACGTCAAACCAATTTGGTTTTTCATCAAATTTTACATATATGTCTTAAATATTATATTGAACCTGTATCGGGCCCCGGAACCAAAATACTGACCCGATACCAACAAGATCAAACATCAATACTTTTCTTAAAAACCAATAATTTTTTCTCACATTTCATTTTTAACAAAAATTCATAACTCTTTCTAGGGACCTCTGAATACGATTCCGGGCATACGCCCAAGTCCCATATTTCGATATTGACCCACCGGGACTGTCAAAACACGAATCTCGGTCCGTTCACCATAAATATTGTCCGAAGTCAACTCAGATGAAGTTTTAATCAAAATTCCTATTTTTATCAACTTTCAACACAAAAGCTTTTCGCAAACATGCTCAGACTGTGCGCGCAAATTGAGGAGGGATAAAATGAGGTTTTAAAGGCATCAGAACACAGAATTTGGTTTTAAATCATAAGATGACCTATCGGGCCATCATATTCTCCACCTTTAAAATAATCGTTCATCCTCGAACGGACATAGAAAAGTACCTAAGCTGGGAAAAAGGTGGGGATAGCTACTCCACATATCGGACTTGGACTCCCAAGTAGCTGCCTCAACAGGCTGACCTCTCCACTGCACTTAAACTGAAGGATAACTCATTGATCTCAACTGACGAACCTGTCGGTCTAGAATAGCTATCGGCTCCTACTCGTAGGTCAACTGGATAGTGCTGAAGTCTAACACGTGAGATGTATCGCTGTGATACTTTCGAAGCATGAAAACGTGGAATACTGGATGCACCGCTGATAAACCAGGTGGCAACGTAAGTTTGTAAGCCACCTCTCCCACTCGATCAAGAATCTCAAAAGGCCCGATGCATCTAGGGCTCAACTTGCCCTTCTTTCCAAACCTCATTACACCCTTCATGGGTGTCACACCTCCTTTTTTCACTATACCCCGGAAAGGGTATAATAAAGGAGTTTTTCCAATTAAAGGACAATCGAAACGGGATTCATTTATTAAGAGATTCAGAGTCGCCACTTGGGAGATTTATGGAGTCCCAAGACACCAGTTTAGAATCCCGAATCGAGGAAATTATGACTCTGTTTAACAGTCCGCGATCCAAAAATCCGGGTAAGGAATTCTGTTAACCCGGGAGAAGGTGTTAGGCATTCCCGGGTTCCGTGGTTCTAGCACGGTCGCTCAACTATCATATTTGGCTTATTTGTTTGATTTTAGTACATGTTTTAATCTATGTGCTTTTAACTTTGAACCGCTTTTATTATTATTAGTTTAAGAGAATTGCAACGTCGTGAAAACACGTCCCGAACCGCGTCACATAAATGCACCCGCGATTTTTGACACATTTCGACTTCGTTGGGATTTGGATTTGGGTCACATAAATGTGCACCCGAGTTTAAGAAGGCAAAATTATTAAACACGCGCCTAAAGCAGCTACGCGTTTGGACTTTGCGAGGGCCATGGCACTTGCTAAATGGCACGCCTCGGAATCTAAGGATCAACTCAAACTTTAAACAAACTGAGGGCCATGTATTTGTCATTTATGTTTCGCATGGCGCACCTCAATTCTAAATTAAAAGAGAATATCGACTACGTTTTGGAGGGCTACAAACTACGAAGAGCCTAATTGAAAATTGTGGGATTTACTACTTGTTTAAATAGAATCGAACCAGCTAACTGAAATAGCAATCAATTAACGGGAAGGCCCTTTAGCTTAATGTTCAATGCAGGCCATTCCCAAGGCTAAGGCCCAAAGTCACATTCGTAGAAAAAATAACATGCTGGACCTCTGAAGGCCCCGCATAAATGCCATAAGCAGGCCCAATTTGAAATAACGTAGCAACTGGAGCGCGAGAGTCCAGGATCGGGGCCTTGTGAGCCCAATTATAGAAACCTGGCGGCTAATATTGGGCCTGGGGTCCAAGTGACCCAATTGAGAGACGGGAATTAAGGATCTTAAAATGACTACAAAAAAAGAAAAGCCCAAGAGGCCCATACTCCTGTACATTAACCATTGCAAAATCAAACAATTACACACACTGTTACTGAAGGCTGAAAATTTGATTAGAGTTCTAACTTCAAAAATACTCAAACTATGATCACATTCACATACTGACTATTCCAACCACAGGAACCAAATCTAGGCGAGCCACATTAATTGCTAACCACTTTCATGCTTTGAAACTACTTCCAGTTGTCCTGAAGTAATTGTTAAAATACCTATTGCACACAGAAGATATATACGCTTATGCAAGCTAATATATTGATTCTATAATCCCTTCTTTTGTTCATCCAGTACATCTAAAATTATAGCTCAAACCTACATTTAAACATGCTAATACACTCTGAAATTTTGAAGGAAATCAGTACCATAATTGACCAAACTACTAGAAAACTATCGGGTTCACACACACTAGATCAATGATAGAACCTGATAGTACTCCCATGAGCTACAAACCAAGCTATCAAACTCGCAATCCTTCAGTATTCTTCAAGTATTCAACACTTGAGGAAATCAAGGGAAAGGGGTGAACTAAGAGCTACTACACAAATCATTTCAAGCAATGACTGCAAGTCAACTATAAACATGAAGTAGTAGAGAAAACTATAACAAGTAAACAAATCATTTCCACAAGCTGAAGTACATCTCATGCTTTAACATCTCCATTTCAATTCATTTTTTTCCAATCTATTTCACAGCCATCAAGGTTACAGGAAAATGTACCTGAAATGATAAAAATGAGTGAACAAAGGGGAATCAGCAACTTAGATTTCAGCAGGGAATGAACCAGCAACAAACAGCCCAGATTCAATAATGAAATCACAGAAAATGACCCCAAAATTCGATGGAACAATAGACTCAACAGCTCAAAACCCAAAGAAATGCAATCTGAACAGCTGATACAAATTCTAATAACCAGGACACCCAAATGAAATCATTGACTAGCTTTCAAACCATTTCAAGGCTAGGACAGAAGATGAAAACCAAAACTGATTTAAAGATGCCTTGCCAAA
>NC_031994.1:30811263-30849941 GCF_001879085.1 Nicotiana attenuata
AAATTACTACATTAAATCTAAAAAAATATAAAAAATTAAAATCTAAAATGCAATGCGTATTATTTTTGTATTTTTCATATTAAAAATGCACAAGCAAAGATGCAAACAATTAACAGAAAAATGCCACGAAAATCCACAAAATTGCAAACACTGAAAGATATTATTTTGTTTTGAATTTTCTGGGAGTAATTCATATAGGGCAAAAATCACGTGCTCACAGCTGCCCCTCTTTGCTCGGAAACACGAAGAGTTTTCGTGCAAAGATAAGTGAGCAAATACGAGCGATTTTTGCCCGTTTGAATACTCCGTGTGAAGCATTTTTTGAAAAGTTTGACCGCACCCTGCTTCTGAGGTTGCCTACATATCCTTGGCTAAAAAGGAATCATGTCAGTGTAGTTTAGGAAGGTCTGGTAGCAGGGACTACCAGGGACTGTGATTTCACTGCTGTTGCTGTTGCTACTGCTCGCTGACCTCCTTATTACACCATGTTAAAATAAAAAGAAGCTAGCCCAAGCTATGATCTATGAATTTCAAAAGGGTCATATCTATGTCTTCTAACTTGCTCTTTGTGTTGCCTTGAACTTGTATTCTTCCACTGGAATTCTTGCGTTGTTGCCTTGCATTGTGGTTGGAGATGTTTCGCCATTCCTCCGAGTGATGTTGGGCTGCTAAAGTTTGAAATATGTGCCTCTATTCTCCAGGCGGGCTCCTGATTGTTGACACTTGGAAAGTATTCCCTTGTTCTCCAGGTGGGCTCCTGACTGCAATAAAATGAACAAACAAAGAAAATTTTCTGCTCCAGTTTGGTGGCTGGGCACATCATGTTCTCAAATATTAAAATTAAAAGCTAAAATTTGAATTGTACTTCCCTTGTTCTCCAGGTGGGCTCCTGATTGCTGAAGCTTGAAAAGTATTCCCTTGTTCTCCAGGTGGGCTCCTGATTGCTGAACTTGAAAAGTATTCCCTTGTTCTCCAGGTGGGCTCCTGACTGCAACAAAATAAACAACAAAGAAAATTTTCTATCCCAGTTTGGTGACTGGGTATAGCATGTTATCAAATATTAAAAATTAAAAGCTTAAAGTTGAATTGTACTTCCCTTGTTCTCCAGGTGGGCGCCTGATTGCTGAAGCTTGAAAAGTATTCCCTTGTTCTCCAGTGGGCTCCTGACTGCAACAAAATAAACAAACAAAGAAAATTTTCTGCCCCAGTTTGGTAACTGGGTATAGCATGTTATCAAATATTAAAAATTAAAAGCTAAAATTTGAATTGCACTTCCCTTGTTCTCCAGGCGGGCGCCTGACTGCTGAAGCTTGAAAAGTATTCCCTTGTTCTCCAGGTGGGCTCCTGATTGCTGAACTTAAAAAGTATTCCCTTGTTCTCCAGGTGGGCTCCTGACTGCAACAAAATAAACAAACAGAGAAAATTTTCTGCCCCAGTTTGGTAACTGGGTACAGCATGTTATCAAATATTAAAAATTAAAAGCTAAAATTTGAATTGTACTTCCCTTGTTCTCCAGGTGGGCTCCTGATTGCTGAAGCTTGAAAAGTATTCCCTTGTTCTCCAGGTGGGCTCCTGATTGCTGAACTTGAAAAGTATTCCCTTGTTCTCCAGGTGGGCTCCTGACTGCAACAAAATAGACAAAACAAAGAAAATTTTCTGCCCCAGTTTTGCACCAGGAAGATTTGTGAGTTTGTTAGCAAAATGTAGATCACCTAAGCTATTGATGATGAGAGTAAAACTAAAGACTTGACTGGAATGCACGATCTTGTGAGTAAAACCAAGGACATTTGACTAGCAAATTCATCAGACTAGGTCTTCTATCTTAGGAGAAAGATTCCTCAGACTAAGATTTTGATCCTAGGAGAAAGCCCACTAGACTAGGTCGTCTATCTTAGGAGAAAAATTCATCAGACTAAGATTGTGATCCTAGGAGAAAATTTATCAGACTAGGTTGTCTATCTTAGGAGAACAATTCATCAGACTAAGATTTTGATCCTAGGAGAAAGTTCATCAGACTAGGTTTTCTATCTTAGGAGAAAGATTCATCAAACTAAGAGTTTGATCCTAGGAGAACGTTCATCAGACTAGGTTTTTTATCTTAGGAGAAAGATTCATCAGACAAAGATTTCTATTCTAGGAGAAAGTTCATCAGACTAGGTATTCCATCTTAGGAGAACAATTCATCAGACTAAGATAAAATGTGAAAAGCAATGGCAGAATTTTATGCATGCTAACCAGACAGGCAAGGGCGAAGATTTGAGAAACTTCCCTTTTGCCGGCTCTCCTCTTCTTCCTTGTCTTTTCTTTCTTTTATTTTTCTTTCTTATTGTTGAACCAACTTTCTTGCACTGTTTTGTTCCTGTTTCAAATAAAGGAAATTTGTGAGTTTAAAATGTGGTGGTTGGTTTGTGGCCATGAACTTTGAGGGTGGCTGCTTCCGCATTTGCCAGGATGACTGATTTCCACCCGAAGACTTTGCTTGTTCCCGATATCCCCTACTTATTGCATTGCATGAACTGGCATTCCCCCAACCTTTATGTCTCATATGAATCCCAAAGCACGTCTATTGCTCCTACTTCGTGTACATGGTGTTCTTTCTTGATTTAACCACTGGCCTCGACCTTGAAGTTTATTGTTCCTTCACCCGCCTCAATAACTGATTCTCACTTGGAGACCTTGCTATACCCTTGATGCAGAAAAATACCTCTGATCCATTCACCAAACACCTTCATTTGTTGCGTTGTTCATGAATTGACAAATACCAAGCCCGTGCATTTCACAAGGATCCCGAAGCATGTAGATTGTTGCCAACTCAGTGTGCCTGCTGTTTTTCCTGACTTATGACGATTTGATATGCTGGCCAGATACCGTTTTGTTCAATTGGAAAGCTGGTGGCAGATTTTGAAGTCATTTCTCACTTATTATGACCAAACAGACTCAGGAAGAGGGAGTAAATAAGACAAAAGGAACAGAGTAACGGATAATGGAAAGAGATGACTCCTAACAAGAAAACTACAACGTAGAAGCCTATCGGATGTGGATACCGACTCTGATGACCTTGACATGCACCTGCAGCCTATTCTGTTAAGCAAATCTGATGTTCAGCTCTTGTTGTACCTTTTCGCCATGAAACTGGGCTTCAATTCTCCGCTTATCCGATTTGAATCACAATCCTTTTTCGACTTGTAGTGCCCAAAGGGTTTTCACCATCAAGCCTCTCTCATTTTGGGTCTTTCTCTCATCTCACCGTCGCCTTATGGTGCCTGTGAAGGTTTTCACCAATAAGACTCTCTCATTCTTGATTTCTCTTAGCTTTCATCGCCTTGTGGTACTCGGGAGGGCATTTATCATCAAGACTCTCTCATTCTTCAATTCCCTTGTTTGGATCGGAGTGTTGCCTCTGATATGGTCCACCTCTACTCGCTTGACTCGGCATCTCTCGAAGATTGATCAGAAGGTCTTTCTTTGGACCGTAACGCAGGCTTTTGGACAGGGTTAGGAAGAAAAGGTATCAAAGGCTCAAAACAAGTCAACATGGGCTCAAAATTACAACTTTCGGGATCAAACCTCTTGCACAACCACAACTGCTGCCCCAGTTTCTTCCTTGGGGACTTTTGGACTTTTATTTCGATGTGACTGAACCTCAGAGAGAGGCTGCCTACGTACCCTTTCGGGATCAAGTCAAACGTAGTTCAGGTCATAGAATTACTTTGTTGTTGCGGTCTTTCCTGTCTTCCACTTTCCTTTTCTTTCTTTTCATTTCTTTTCTTCTCCTTCTCTTTTCTTTTCTTTTCTTTTCTTTTTTCTTTTTCTTTTCTCTTGTTTTTGCTTTTCTTTTCTTTTCTTGTCTCTTCTTTTTTTCTTTTCTCTTCTTTTTTCTTTTTACTGTTTTCTCTTGTTTCTCCACTTTACTTCCCCGCTCGGGCTTACAAGTTTTATTATTGATTTCGAAAGAGGGGTATGCAAGAAAATAACCGAGGCTCAAAGGGGTAACAAAGGATAAAGTGTTTGGATAGCAGAACAAAATGCCTTCGTCATTCCAATCTCCAAAACATGCCAAGTACAAACTACACAATTAAACAAACATGAGGAAAACATACGTAACATCTTTTGATTGCATCAGAATTACTAACCATACCCACACATTTGCCTTCTACATTTGTCAATTACCCAGCACCATTGGACAACAATCTCGGTACCACGAACGGCCCCTGTAGACTTGGGGGCAAACTTGCCTTTGGTTCCAAACCGATGATGCATTTCCACAGTATTTCTTTATGTTCCGTCTGACCTAGTTTCACACAATTTGGGCTCGAAGAGATTTCAAAATCCCTCGACTGTCCTTACATCTTTAACAATATCTTATTGCTTCTTTGCTAAACTGACTTTTAAAACCAGGCTGAGAATTATGCGTGCATGTCATGTCACCAGAACCAGCATGACAAGAATTGCAAAAGGAGAAAGGAACTAGATAAAATGACTAGAAATGGCAGAAAATAGAGAATTGCATTAGACTGACGGTGAAAGGGTTTAAACAACGAAACAAGCAAACTAGACTAGAGTTACAACCCTTGAACAAACCTAAACAGCACTGCACAAGCTACTACGATGAGACAAACAAGACAAAGTGAAAGGATAGAGGGGTTTGAGTCACAAGACAATATCCGGATTACAACCCTGAAATAACCCGGACAACAGAAATGAACAAAATAACCCACCAAAACTCCAAGAGATGGAGCGTCTTCCCAATTACCAAGCACGGCGTCTTAGCCACTGAATTTCATACCAAGATTGCTGGAGTTTTCACAAGTCTTCATCACGTTGTTCTGAGTAAACTGCTTCTGGGTTTCTTCTGCCGTGTCATTCTCACGATCAATCATACCCACCATATGCATCTCATTGTGCACAGGAGATGGATCTTGGCCAGTGTTTGTTGCATCTGGATTTTGCACGACGATGTCGCCTGCATCAATAAGCTTGTGAATTGCATTCTTCAGATTCCAACATTTCTCTATGTCGTGCCCCAGGGCACCTGAGCAGTATGTGCACTTTGAGAAGGATCAAACTTCTTTGGGAGAGGGTTCGGCATTTTTATCTGAATCGGCTTCAACATGTCCAATGTTCTTAGCCTCTGGAACAGACTGGCATATGATTCTCCCAATGGAGTAAAGGCTTTCTTCGTCCGTAACCTCTCATTCTTAAATGCTGGATTGGGCTGAAAACCTGATCCAGGGTGTTTTTGGGAAGCTCGCGGGGGTAGATGGGCATTATTTTGAGCTGGGTACTGTGATGTGCGACTTTGGGATTTCTGTGGAGAGAAGTAGCATGGGGGTGGGTCCTCTAGTGCATGAGGACGATGTCGAGGCTGGAAGTGTCGATCGGGAAAACCGATCGGATCGTCTTTTCTATTCCTTTTTCTTCCAACCAAGCTGACTGGAATGTTCTGAATGGCTTCCGAACACTCACGATTTTGCCTGACTTGATCCCTTCTTCTGCTAGTTCCCCCATTTTTAACACATCATTGAAAGGCTTTCCCAGGGCCAGGATCAAATGACTGTAGTAGGTGGGTCCCTGGGCCTGTAGAAAAAGCTTAACCATTTCTTCTTCGCTGATCGGGGGACTGACTCGAGCAGCTTGCTCCCTCCATCTGAGCCCAAACTCATTAAAGCTTTCCTCCGGCCTCTTTTCCATCTTAGAAAGCGAGGAGCGGTCTGAGGTAACCCTCGATTTGCATTGAAAGTATCGGACAAAGTCTTGAGCCATGTCACCCAAATGTAAGCCACTCATCGACATTTTGACGATCATGCCAGTCCAAAGCTGCCCCAGTTAGGCTTTCACTGAAATATGCCACCATCACGTCATCTTTCTCTCCAACAATCCTTATTTCGTTGCAATAGACCCTCAGGTGGGCTACCGGATCTCCACGCCCATCATACAAGTTAAATTTTGGTACTTTTAATCCTGCGGGCAGGCGGGCGTCATGTGGCACAATCAGTTCTTTGCAAGTCATGCTACCCTGGCCTCCCACTCTTCGCTTGTCCCTTAAGGACAGTTCTATGCTTTTCAGCTTCCTGGGCGTCCCATCTCGTCCTCCTCTTCCCGTAACCCTTTCATTTCTAGCATGAAACTGCTCATCCCGGGAGCTCTTCTTGTATGAATCAAGGACCCTGTGGGCAACCTCTGGAGGGTGAAATTGGGCATTACGCGCTTTGAGTGGGTATTCATTGTCTGGGGTAGTGGATATGATAGGAGGGCAATATTGGGGAGTGGTAACTGGAGGATGCGTGATGGAGCTACTAGGGTGGTTGGGAAAATTGTGATAAGCGGGTGTATCTGGAGAATATGGAGGATCATCTGGTATTGTGTTGGGAGTTTGGGTAAAGGTAGCGTCCGGGAAAATTGGTGGTGGCGGGGGTGGCGCCTTCCCAGTCATCCAGGCTTGATACATGTCTGTCATGTGTTGTCTCAGCATCCGCACCTCTTCAACCAACCCATTATCCCGTTCAACCAACTGTTGTCGAGCACCAGTATCAACCAACTCAGTTCTCTTGTTGTTTGCCATTGCCTTTTGTCCTTGTGTTGTAAAGAAGAGTTACCACTTTCAAACCACAAACCAACCACCTTTCTGGAATGATATGACAAAATGAAACCATCACGTTAGCGTTAGGGCATTTAACATATTGGTACCCGCACATTTGAGGGAGTGGATGCACCTAGGCAGTTAACAGTTCCTATTATGCTTTTGAGCGGTCGCATGCGTCATCCTGGCCTTTTCATTTTTCTTTATTTGCCATGCCTTTCCTCTAATTCTTCCCTCGTGTTTTCCATTGTTTGTTTCTTGCTTTTCCCTCTTTTCTTTTGCTCTTCTCTCTTATTTTTCCCTTTTTTCTTCTTTTTTTCTTTTCCCTTGGTTTTTCCTTGTTCCTATTCGCTCCTTTCCTCAAAATTGTTTTTCCGCTCTTTTCTTTTCTTTGCTCCCTTTTTATTTTCTCTTGTTTGCTTTTGTTTGGTTCCTTATTTTCTTTTGTTTTTCTTTTTCCCTCTTTTGTTTTTCTTTCCTTTCTTGTTTTTCACCTCTTTCCTTTCGTTCTTTACTTGTTTTTCCTTGTTTTTCATTTAGTTATGGTCGAATCCTATGGAGATTGCCTACGTATCACGACCCCGCGTGAATCAGACCAAGCGTAGTTCTTGCAAACAAATGAGAAAATAATGAAACAATTTTGGGGAATTTTCTCAATTTTTCATTAATAACAACTGCGATTACAAAGCTACCAAACTATTTGTTTTTCTTTTTCTCAAAAGGGGAGTTACAAAAACAGACTCAAAAACAAAAATACAGACTCGATTAACTAGGAATATATCAAAGCTTCAAACCCTGGGGCCCGCGGGGCATCACTCGGCATTACCACGGGCCTGCGCAAGACTGAGAAGATTTCAATGTCAACTGGGTCATCCTGGACAAGGAGTTCTAAGGGAAAGTGTGACTATTTAAAGAAAGCTAACTTATTGTGACTTAAAAGAAAAGTGGCTATTTTTCAAAAATTTTATGTAAGAAAGCAAAGACTTGGTTTTGTGAATACGGCCTCTCAACACTTCCGGGAGGGAGATTTTAAGGCTGTGCCCGCAAACCATTTTAAAATGACTCAGGGTGGTTGTTCTTGCAAAAACAGCCTTCCGGCGCCCTTTTGGGGACATTCGACTTATTTTAAACAAGAATGGCGGCACCCGACTTATTTATGACGAAATTAAAAATTTTGGCATTTTTGGCTATTTTTGAAAGGGGAGGTTGGACCCGATGAGGGTTGCCTACGTATCTCACATCCGGTGAGAATCAAACCTGCGTAGTTCGGTCAAATAAAACTAACTATTTTCGCAAACTAAACTCTTTTGTTTTTTTTTTGTTGGCAAGTACACTATTTCCGAAAGCAAGACTCTCTTTTTCTTTTTCCGCAATAAAACACACTAATTTGAAAATAAAACTCTTTTTGTTTTTCTTTTCCATTGGCAAACAAAACAAACTAAAAATACTTTTCTTCTTTTTTTTTCTTTCATTTTCTCAAAAATCCGGCAGAATTTCGGCACTACTTGGACATTGGCTTTTCTAATATACGCTGCTATTTTCTCTTTTTCTCTTTTGGTTTTCAATTTTTCCCCGATATTCAAAGCCGGTCAGCATGCGAGTCTAAAACAGATAAATGCACAAGTAGGATGCATCAGGATGGTCCATTATTCCGAGTACACCTGTCCTAGACGGACCCAACTCCTGTGTTGAGTCCCCTAAGTCAAAATGCACGTGATGCAGATAAGCGTTCCTACTAGGGATCCGGCATGAGGTCAAGTTATTCTAGGTTCAAAACCTGGTTATATGTTCTAGACTGTGTACCCGAGCGGACAACTCGAGTCGAGGAGGGGGCTACGTACCGGAAACCAAAAGGCCATCCGGCTTAGTAACTTGTCCGGCCTCTTTCTTACTTTAAGGTATGACACTAACAGAATAGGGAGTCTCCACCAGTGAGCACATCCCCGGAGGTGAGAAGATAAGGGTTTCGGCACAGTTTATATACAGTTCAGATAATATCAAAGCGGTAAAGCATTTAACACATTTAGCATGAAACATGTAGGAAAATCAAATAAAGCCAAACATAACAATTATTCTAAGCTCGAATTCTTAAACCCAGAATCAAAGTTCTGGGTTTCTATCCCCAGCAGAGTCGTCAGAGCTGTCACACCTCCTTTTTTCACTACACCCCGGAAAGAGTATAATAAATGAGTTTTTCCAATTAAAGGAAAATCGAAACGGGATTCATTTATTAAGAGATTCAGAGTCGCCACTTGGGATATTTATGGTGTCCCAAGACACCAGTTTAGAATCCCGAATCGAGGAAATTATGACTCTGTTTAACAGTCCGCGATCCAGAAATCCGGGTAAGGAATTCTGTTAACCCGGGAGAAGGTGTTAGGCATTCCCGGGTTCCGTGGTTCTAGCACGGTCGCTCAACTATCATATTTGGCTTATTTGTTTGATTTTAGTACATGTTTTAATCTATGTGCTTTTAACTTTGAACCGCTTTTATTATTATTAGTTTAAGAGAATTGCAACGTCGTGAAAACACGTCCCGAACCGCGTCACATAAATGCACCCGCGATTTTTGACACATTTCGACTTCGTTGGGATTTGGATTTGGGTCACATAAATGTGCACCCGAGTTTAAGAAGGTAAAATTATTAAACACGCGCATAAAGCAGCTACGCGTTTGGACTTTGCGAGGGCCATGGCACTTGCTAAATGGCACGCCTCGGAATCTAAGGATCAACTCAAACTTTAAACAAACTGAGGGCCATGTATTTGTCATTTATGTTTGGCATGGCGCACCTCAATTCTAAATTAAAAGAGAATATCGACTACGTTTTGGAGGGCCACAAACTACGAAGAGCCTAATTGAAAATTGTGGGATTTACTACTTGTTTAAATAGAATCGAACCAGCTAACTGAAATAGCAATCAATTAACAGGAAGGCCCTTTAGCTTAATGNGAAAGGTCCATGTTATACTTTGCAGAAAAAATGAGTCATTTTAAGAGAGATTGCAGGTTTCGTAAGAGACAGAAAAAATGAAGAAAATGCTGGACAGAAGAGGGTAAATAATGTTGAACAACAACAAGCTTCTTCTTCGGATATTGTTGCTATGATTTCTGCTTTTACCAACTTGAATCTGAGTATGGTAACTGAATGCAACATGGCAGCAACTATGAAATGTGCAGATTGGTGGTATGATTCCGGTGCTACAGTTCATGTATGCAATGACAAGAGTTTCTTCAAACATTATGAAGTTGCAACAAGTGATGAAAAGGTTTTAATGGAAAATCATGACACCGCCAAGGTCTTTAGGAAAAGAAACAGTTGAACTACAATT
Source organism: Nicotiana attenuata (assembly GCF_001879085.1). Taxonomy (NCBI): domain Eukaryota; kingdom Viridiplantae; phylum Streptophyta; class Magnoliopsida; order Solanales; family Solanaceae; genus Nicotiana; species Nicotiana attenuata. The sequence continues at coordinate 30,821,176 of NC_031994.1, forward strand.
CACTTCGGGAAAGAAGTTGATTTTAATTAATGTTCATCATGTACCTGATGTTAGGAAGAATTTAATTTCTGCAAGTTTATTAAGTAAGAAAGGCCTCAAAACTGTTATAGAGGCAGAAAAGATTATTTTCTCTAAGAATGGTGTATTTGTAGGACAAGGCTACTCTTATGAGGGCATGTTCAAATTAAGTATTAATAAAGTTAAAGTTTCTGCTTATATGATTGAGTCATCTATTAATTTATGGCATGCTAGACTTTCACATGTTAATTTTCGATATGTTAAGTTTATGTCTAAAAATAAATTAATTCCTGCTGTTGAGAATAATGATAAAAAAATGTGAAATTTGCATACAAGCTAAGATGACTAAGAAATCTTTTCCAAAGAATGAAAGAACAAGTAATCTACTTGAACTTGTGCATTCCGATATATGTGAATTGAGTGGTCATTTAACTAGAGGTGGAAATAGATACTTTATTACTTTTATAGATGATCATTCTAGATATACACATGTTTACTTAACGAAAATAAAAGATCAAGCATTTGATATGTTTAAGAGTTACAAAGCATTAGTTGAAAATCAATCGGAAAAGAAGATTAAAATCCTACGTAGTGATCGAGGAGGCGAATATCTTTCCAATGAATTTTCTGTATTTTGTGAAGAAAATGGTTTGATTCACCAAGTTAGTGCACCGTATACCCTACAACAAAATGGTCTTGCTGAAAGAAAAAATAGAACGTTGGTAGATATGGTTAATGCCATGCTTTTACATGCAAAGTTACCAACGAATTTGTGGGGGGGAAGCTTTGTTAACGGCTTGTTTTGTGCATAATAGAGTTCCTTCAAAGAAATTTAAGGTTTCACCATATGAATTATGGAAAGGAAGAAAGCCTAACCTAAATTTCTTAAGGGTATGGGGCTGTTTAGCCTATTATAGAATTCCAGATCCTAAAAGGACTAAGTTAGGACCTAGAGGAATTAAAAGCATATTTGTAGGATATGCTGAGAACTCAAAGGCATATAGATTATTGGACATTGAGTCTAAGTATATTGTGGAATCTAAAGATGTTGAGTTCTTGGAAACAAAGTTCATTGGTGACTCTAATAATTCACATGAGGACACAGAAATTACTAAACAAGATGGTAATGCAACAAGCATTGGTAATAATGCAGTAACTCAAGAAAATTGTGCAAAACCTAGTTCTTCTTCTAACAATAAAAGAAAGGCAATTGAATCTCCTGTAGAACCAAGAAAAGTCAAAGAGTTAGAAAAGAGAAAAATATAGATTCTGATTTTATTTCTTCTCAAGCACTAGTCTTTTTGGTAGAAGGAAGTAGAGATGAAGTATTAAATAAAATACTCATTATTTTAAATTTAGAAGAGGATCCTAAAACCTATAGTGAGGCTATGGCTTCGCGGGATTCTTCTTTCTGGAAAGAAGCTGTAAATGATGAAATGGATTCTCTTTTATCAAATGGTACATGGGTATTGACAGATTTACCTTCTAATACTAATCTATTGGGTGTAAATGAGTTTTTAGAAGAAAATACAATACTGATGGTTCTCTACAAACATTTAAAGCTAGACTAGTAGCCAAGGAATTTAGACAAAAGGCAGGAGTAGATTATTTTGACACATATGCTCCTGTGGCCAGGATTACCTCAATAAGAGTATTATTTGCTTTGGCATCAATATATAATCTAAATGTCCATCAAATGGATGTTAAGACGNTAACTCTCTACACTGCTATTTTCTCTTTTTCTCTCTTCTTTTTCAATATTTTCCAGATATTCAAAGCCGGACAGCATGCGAGTCCAAAACAGATAAATGCACAAGTAGGATGCGTCAGGATGGTCCATTACTCCGGGTACACCTGTCCTAGATGGACCCAACCCCTGTGTTGAGTCCCCTAAGTCATATGCACGTGATGCAGATAAGCGCTCCTACTAGGGATCCGGCATGGAGTCAAGTTATTCTAGGTTCAAAACCTGGGTATGTGTTCTAGACTGTGTACCCGAGCGGACAACTCGAGTCGAGGAGGGGGCTACATACCGGGGACCCGCGAGATCGTCCGGCTTAGTAACTTGTCCGGCCTCTTTCTTATTTCAAGGTATGACACTAACTGAATAGGGAGTCTCAACCAGTAAGCACATCCCCGGAGGTGAGAAGAGAACGGTTTCGGCACAGTTTATATATACAGTTCAAATAATATCAAAGCGATAAAGCATTTAGCACATTAGGCAGGAAACATGTAGGAAAATCAGATAAAGCCAAACATAACAATTATTCTAAGCTCGAATTCTTAAACCCTGAACCGAAGTTCTGGGTTTGTGTCCCCAGCAGAGTCGCCAGAGCTGTCAAACCTTCTTTTTCTACTACACCCCCGGAAGAGAGTATAATAAAGGAGTTTTTCCACTTAAAGGACAATCGGAACGGGATTTATTATTAAGATTTCAGAGTCGCCACTTGGGAGATTAATGGTGTCCCAAGTCACAGGTTGAATCCCGAACCGAGGAAATTATGACTCTGTTTAACAGTCCGCGATCCAGAAATTCGAGTAAGGAATTCTGTTAACCCGGGAGAAGGTGTTGGGCATTCCCGGGCTCCGTGGTTCTAGCACGGTCGCTCAACTGTCATATCGGGCTTGTTTGATTTTAGTACATGTTTTAATCTATGTGCTTTTAACTTTGAACCGCTTTTATTATTATTATTTAAGAGAATTGCAACGTCGTGAAAACACATCTCGAACCGCGTCACATAAATGCACCCACGATTTTTGACACATTTCGACTTCGTTGGGATTTGGATTTGGGTCACATAAATGTGCACCCGTATTTAGGAAGGTAAAATTATTTAAATTGCGTGCCTAAAGCAACTACACGTTTGCACCTTGCGAGGGCCATGGAATTTGCTAAATGGAACCCCTCGGAATCTAAGGATCAATACAGAATTAAAATGAGGGCCACACAATTGTCATTTTGTTCGGCACGGCACGCCTCAATTATTTTCAAAGGATTGTCCTCAACTAGGCAAACTAGGGATGTTCAAGATTGTTTCTTTCTCTTAAAATTGAAATTATTGCGAGACTAAGGATGAGCAATATAATCTAAACTAAAAAAACTTTCATGAGTATCTTGTATACTTTCCAATTTAAAACTAAAATTCAAATTATCTACTGTCAATGAGGAATCTGCAGAAACGGCTGTGAGCACAAGCATATAATTAAACAATGCAATAACATGATTGGTCCAGAGTCATCACAATTGAACCAACTATGCGACACTAAGGCCAAAATCTTAACAAATAAGCTGCGATGATCTCCCCAGAAAATTTCAGTCACAGAATCATTTTTCACATCACTAATTAGATCAACAACATAATTTAAGTATTAACTAAATCAAACCAAACGTTCTGCTATGTTCCCAACAAAATAGCAGGCAGATTCAATCAACCACAGTAANCTACCATTTTCATTTTTACATCCTAACCCCTTCTTAGTTTTATTTTAGCTTAGGGGACCTGATTTCTCAACTTGTTCCCCAAGTTTTTACCACCCAAACTATAAAAATTACAAACCAACCCCACCCTAGAAGCTTCTCCTTCTGTTACAAAAAGATTCTCTAACCCTCAAATACCTAACTTACCCTCCCATACCTTGATATTTACCCTCAGACAAACACACACCAATGGGTCAATCCAAACCCAAAATAAACAGGGCTCTAACTAATGCTGGGCCGGGTTAAACAAAACAACAGGCCCAAAATCTTACCTATTCTAAGACTTCCAAAATTCTGACCCCTTTTATACAAAAACCCAAACAAACAGCTAATAAAGAAAACAAAAGAACTTGATGAATCAACATCGTGGAATTAATTCAACCCCCATTATAGTATAGCAAAACTCAAATCGATCGTGAAAAACTCAAATCAAGCACACAAAAATTCAATAAGCTAGGTACTAAAATTAACAGAGATATTAGCAAGTAGCAATCCTAAACACTACTAATTATTATACTAACACGACTCAATCAAGAGACAAGAGAGGGGACTGATGGAATAGTGATGAAAAACAAAGAAGAAGAAGGAGTAAAAACGAAAAGCAAGGACAGGAACAGGAGAGAAGAGAAATACCTAAAAAGAAAACAAACGGATGGCTTGAGCGAAGTCTGGCGTCCTTCGATTCAAACCGAAAATAGTATCAATCGAGTGTTCTCTTTGAGAACAAACAATCATACCAATTTCTAGTTGAATCAGCCTTGGAAGCTTTGAAGAACTGGAGCATCTTTCTCTTTTCCTCTTTAGACCCAACAGTGAACGGGTATAGGTGGGGAGTTTTGGGGGTGATATGAGGGTATATGATGGGGAATTTGTGATGAGGGAGGGAAGGGGGAAGCTATGGTGTGAGTTTGGGGTCGAACAAAGGCGGCGGCGCCACCGGAGAGCCTAAGGGCGGCGCTAGGTTTTTGAAGGTTTGAAAAGTTCCGATGGGATTCGGGGAGAAAGGATTGTGGATTTGGAGAGAGGAGGAGAAGAGGAATATTTTGGTGTAAGTTTGGTGGGAAACGGAGGTTCGCCGCCGCCGTGAGCGAATTCCGGCAGGCGGCAGACGGTGGTCTATGGCGGAGGTTGGTGGAGTCTCTGAGGGTGACGAGTGGGGTAGGGTAGGGGGTGTTTTGGAGCAGTTATATATCAAAACCCTCATCGGTTCCCAACCGTCGGATAAGTGGAGATCAACGGCCCAAATTAAAGTCAAACAAAATGGGGTCGTTTAATTAGTGGGGGGCACGGACCGGGCAAGGGCAGAACTGGGCCGGGTTTGGAGCTAATTGGACGGGTGTGAATGGAATTGGGCTGGTTAAAGTGTTTGGGCTTGGTATTTTAATTGATTTGGTCCAAAATATTTCTTCAATTCTTTTCTTTTTTCATTTTCCTTAATTCCAATTTAAAACTAAAACCCTAAATTAATTCTAAAACTAAATTATCCCACCAAATCATATCAAGCTCTAATTAATAACTAATACCATTAATTAAATAACAATTTAAAGAAAATTCTTAAAATTCAAAGCTACAAATTAAGCAAAGCAAAAATAACTCAATATTTGTGATTTTTGTATTTTTTGCAAAATCCTAATTACTCATTAATCTAAAAAATATAAAAAATTAAATTCTAAATGCAATGCGTATTTATTTTTTGTATTTTTCATTAATTAAAATGCACAAGCAAAGATGCAAACAATTAACAGAAAAATGCCACGAAAATCCACAAAATTGCAAACACTGAAAGAGATTATTTTGTTTTGAATTTTCTGGGAGTAATTCATACAGGGCAAAAATCACGTGCTCACAATGGGTGACACACGGAGCAACACTCTCTCTCCAACCATGAATGCAACATCACGGACCTTACGGTCGGCATAACTCTTCCGCCTGGACTGAGCTACGCGAAGTCTATCCTGAATGATCTTAACCTTATCCAAGGCATCCTGTACCAAATCTGTACCCAATAACCGAGCCTCCCCCGGCTCAAACCATCCAATAGGTGATCGGCATCGTCTGCCATACAATGCCTCATAGGGGGCCATCTGAATGCTCGACTGGTAGCTGTTGTTGTAGGCAAACTCTGCAAGTGGCAAGAATTGATCCGAACAACCTCCAAAGTCAATAACACACGCGCGGAGCATATCCTCCAATATCCAAATAGTGCGCCCAGACTGTCCGTCTGTCTGAGGATGAATGTTGTGCTCAACTCAACCTACGTGCCCAAATCACGCTGTACTGCCCTCCAGAAATACGAGGTAAACTGCGTACCTCGATCAGAAATGATAGACACGGGCACACTGTGAAGACGAAAGATCTCACGGATATAAATCTCTGCCAACCACTCTGAAGAATAGAAAACTGCCATAGGAATGAAATGCGCTGACTTGGTTAGTCTTTCCACAATAACCCAAACTACATCAAACTTTCTTTGGGTCCGTGGGAGTCCAACAATGAAATCCATAGTGATATGCTCCCATTTCCACTCAGGAATCTCTATCTTCTAAAGCAAACCACCAGGTCTCTGATGCTCGTACTTTACTAGGTCTCTGATGCTCGTACTTTACTTGCTGACAATTTAGACACCGATCCACATATGCCACTATATCTTTCTTCATTCTCCTCCACCAATAATGCTACTGCAAGTCCTAATACATCTTGGCGGTGCTCGGATGAATAGAATATTGGGAGTTATGGGCCTCCTCTAGAGTCAACTCACGAAGTCCATCCACATTAGGCACACAAACACGACCCTGCATCGTCAAAACTCCATCATCTCCAACCGTAACCTGCTTGGCATCTCCGTGCCGCACTGTGTCCCTAAGGACAAGCAAATGAGGGTCATCATATTACCGCTCCCTGATGCACTCAAACAATGAAGACCAAGCGATCGTACAAGCTAGAACACGATTGGGATAAAAAAACATCCAACCTTATGAACTGATTGGACAAAGCCTGAACATCTAATGCAAGCGGTCTCTTACCGACTGGAATCTACGCATGGCTGCCCATACTAGCTGACTTCCTACTCAAAGCATCGGCCACCATATTGGCCTTCCTGGGATGATACAAGATGGTGATATCATAGTCTTTCAATAGCTCTAACCACCTCCCCTGCCTCAAATTGAGCTACTTTTGCTTGAACAAATACTGCAAACTCCGATGATCTGTGAACACCTCACACGACACACCATAAAGATAGTGCCTCAAAATCTTCAGCGCATGAACAATGGCTGTCAACTCTAAGTCGTGAACATGGTAATTCTTCTCGTGAACCTTCAGCTGCCGCAAAGCATATGCAGTAACCCTGCCACCCTGCATCAATATCGCACCAACTCCAATACGAGATACATCACAATATACTGTATAAGTCCCTGATCCTTTGGGCAACACCAACACTGGCGCCATAGTCAAAGTAGTCTTGAGCTTCTGAAAGCTCGCCTCACACTCGTCCGACCATTTGAACGGGGTACCCTTCTGGGTCAACCTAGTCAATGGGGCTGCTATAGATAAAAAAAACCCTCCATAAATCGACAGTAATAGCCTGCCAATCCCAAGAAACTCTGGATCTTCATAGCTGATGTGGGTCTTGGCTAGTTCTTGACTGCCTCAATCTTCTTAGGATCCACCTGAATACCCTCTGCTGATACAACGTGACCGAAGAAAGCAACTGAACTCAACCAAAACTTGCATTTTGAAAACTTAACGTATAACTGGCTGTCTCTGAGAGTCTGAAGAACGATCCGAAGATGCTGCTCCTGCTCCTCTCGACTGCGGGATTAGATCAAGATATCATTAATAAATACATTCACACAGGAATCCAAATAGGGCGTGAACACCCGGTTCATCAAATCCATGAATGCTGATGGTCATTTTTCAGCCCAAATGACATCACTAGAAACTTATAATGCCCATAACGAGTCCGAAAAGCTATCTTAGGGACATCAGATGCTCTAATCCTCAACTGATGGTAGCCAAATGTCAAATCAATCTTCGAAAATACTTTGGCACCCTGAAGCTAATCAAATAAGTCGTCAATCTTCGGCAATGGATACTTGTTCTTGATGGTGACTTTGTTCAACTGCCGATAATCTATACACATACTCATCAATCCATCCTTCTTTTTCACAAACAACACAGGCGCACCCAGGGCGAGACACTAGGTCTAATAAAGCCCTTATCAAGCAAGTCTTGCAATTGCTTCTTCAATTCTTTCAACTCTGGCGGGACCATGTGGTATGGCGGATTAGACATGGGCTGAGTGCCCGGAGCCAAATCAATACAGAAGTCAATATCTCTATCGGGTGGCATCCCTGGCAGATCTGTAAGAAACACCTCAGGAAACTCACGAACAATGGGCACATAATCCATAGAAGGAACTTCCGCACTAGAATTACGGACATAAGCCAAATAAGCTAGACACCCCTTCTCGACCATGTGTCGAACCTTCATATAAGAGATAATCCTGCTGGTAGAATGGCCAGGGGTCCCCCTCCACTCTAATCGAGGCAACCCTGGCAAGGCTAAGGTCACCGTCTTGGCGTGACAATCCAATATAGCAAGATAAGGTGACAACCAATCCATACACAAAATGACATCAAATTCAACCATATCGAGAAGCAGAAGATCTACGCTAGTCTCAAGACCTCCAATAGTAACCACACACGAACATAGACACGATCTACAATAGTAGAATCTCCCACATGGGTGGACACATGTACAAGAGCACTCAATGAATCACGAGGCACAACCAAATATGAAGCAAATAGGACGACACGTATGAATATGTAGATCCCGGATCAAATAGAACTGAGGCATCTCTACTGCAAATTGAAACCATACCTGTGATAACACCGTCAGATGACTCAGCCTCCGGCCTGGTTGGAAAAGCATAACATCGGGGCTGGGCCCCACCACTATGAACCAGATCTCTAGGACGACCTCCTGTTGGCTGGCCTCCACCTCTAGCAGCCTGGCTTCCACCTCTAACGGCATGACCTCCACCTCTAGCGGCCTGACCTTCACCTCTAGTAGCCATACCTCTACCTTTGGCACCCTGACCCCTACCTCTGGTTGGTTGAGTGGGCGGTGATGCAACTGGTGGCGGAATCATGGCACGAGAACTCTGCTGTGGCGTGCCGCTAATTATCTCGGACAAGTCCTCCTAATATGCCCATAACCACCACACTCAAAACATCCATCCTGGTACCGTGGCTGCTGAAACTGAGACTGAACCAAATTGGCTGGCTGACCACTATAATTACTCTGAATAGGAGGTGCACTGATAGGAGCTGGCGGTGCACTGTAGGCTGGCTGCCCAGAATGAGGCACATAATGACCATGACTCCCTGAAGCGCTGTGGGATATCTGAAGCGCTGAATGATATGGCCTGGGAGGATGGCCCCTACCAAAGGTACCCCTGCCTCCAGAAGAGGCACCACTAAAACCACCTGAATGACGAGGTCTCTTATTAGATCCCTGACCACTCCCCTGAGCTAGTACCATCTCAATTCACCTGGCAATATTGGCTGCCGCCTGAAAAGAAATCTCGCTCCCAATCTCATTAGCTATCTGCAATCTGATAGGCTGAGCAAGTCCCTCAATAAACCTCCTCACCCTCTCTCTCTCTCTCGGTAGGAAGCAAAAGAATAGCATGACGGGCCAGATCCACAAATCGAGTCTCGTACAGATTGACAGTCATAGAACCCTACTGCAGACGCTCGAACTGCCTCCGGTAGTCCTCTCTTTGAGTGATAGGAAGGAACTTCTCATGAAATAACTTAGAGAACTGGTCCCAAGTAAGAGCAGGCGACCAAGCTGGTCTGGTCAACATATAATTCCTCCACCATTTCTTGGCGGAGCCCGGCAAGTGAAATGCAGCAAAGTCGACCTCATTGGTCTCCACCATCCCCATCTTCCGTAACACCTCATGACAGCTGCCCAAATAGTCCTGGGGATCCTCTGAAGATGCACCGCTGAAGTAAAATTGGAAAAGCTTAGTAAACCTATCCAACCTCCACAAAGCCTCAGAAGACATGGTTGATCCATCACCGGTCTGTGCTGCAACAACTGGCGGAACTGCCCCCACTGGCTGGGCTGAGCCATCAACTTAGGAATGTGAGTAGCGGGAGTATGGACTCCTCCCCTAGCCTGAGAGACGGCTGGTGCCACAGGAAATGTGCCGATCTGAGCAACACCCTCCATAAGGACCACTAGACGGACCAAAGCATCCTGAAGCACTAGAGTGGCGATGAAACCCTCCGGGACCTGAGCTGGTCCGACAGGCACAGTCTGGCTGGAACCTCCTCATCAAACTCTACCTAAGGCTCCACCGCTGGTGCTGTTGCTCGAGCTCGGGGCTGAGCTCTGCCCCTGCCTCGTCCTCTAGCACGACCTCGGACTCGACCCCTGCCCCTCGTAGGAGCTGCTGCTGGGGAATCTGGTTGTTGCTCAGCTAAAGATGCGATACGCATCCTCGCCATCTACGAGAGAACATAACAGAAGAGTTCAATCAGCAATGATAGAATAAAATCGCACAAAAGAGAAGAATAGAAGTTAAACTATTCTTAACTCCATAGCCTCCGGAAGATAAGTACAAACGTCACCATATCGATCTGCCAGACTCTACTAAGTTTGATCGTGACTCGTGAGACCTATGTAACCTAGTGCTCTGATACCAACTTGTCACGATCCGGATTTCCCACCATCGGGACCGTGATGGCGCCTAACATTAAACTTGCTAGGCAAGCCAACATTAGAACAATCTACTTCTTTTAATAGTTTAAATTAGATATTAAAGAAGAACTGAGATAACTGAATAAGTTTAAAGTAACAATGCGGAAGCGGAACTAGCTAAATATTTATTACAATTCTCTAAACCTTGTATCACGAGTGCACGAACTACTAGAGTAATACACATAAGGGTCTGAAATAAATAACAAGCTGTTCGGATAAAAGTACACAGCTAAATAGACAGAGGATGGGGACTCCAGGTGCTGCGGGCGCTGAACAGTTGTACCTCAAGTCTCCGCGAATGTCCGATCCGAGCTCTCTAGTAGCCGCTGCCGGGACCGTCTCCAAAATTTGCACAGTGTGCAGAGTGAAGTATCAATACAACCGACCCCATATACTGGTAAGTGTCGAGCCTAACCTCGACGAAGTAGTGAAGAGGCTAAGGCGAGTCACCTACGCTGGAACCTGTACGCAGCCTATAATAATGACAAAATAATTGATACAGTACAGAATGAAACAGCCAACGGGAAATGATTACCACTGCCTCAAAAATAAACCAGTGTCGTCCAAAATTACCAATCTTTACCAGCTCAAATAAAAGTACCGGAAAAAAACGCAGCTCAAGAAAATGAAACATGTTGGTTGTTGCGGCGCGCAACCCGATCCCACCATATATCAATATCAATATCGTAATTTACCCTTATTTCGCCATATCAGTCCACCCTTATTCCACCTGTTGCGGCGTGCAACCCCATCCTACCGTATATACATATTCACCCTTATTCCACCATTAATTCTCCCTTATTACACCTGCTGCAGTGTGCAACCCGATCCCACCACATCAGTACCAAACAGTCAATATACACAGTCAAATCAACAGACTAAATCACAAGGCCTTTACGATAGATAAATACCAAACTGAACCAAGAAAAGGAACCTTGTTCAACATAGAATCTACACAAATAATACTACACAGCGAAACCAAACCAGCAATTTACATTTAGAAGGTACAAACAAGTCAAATTAAGCAAATAGCAGGGATTAGAAAACTATGAAAAGAGCTAACATGATTAACAAAAGAAATCATTGATTAACACGTAGCAATTAAGCATGGAAAGCATTTAGAGCATGTAACAATTAATATAGGAGGAAAAACAATTAAGGAAAAATGATAAATCAGGGAAAACAGATAATTCGGCGGCGTAAAAGCACTCGTCACCTTTCATATACACCGCTCACATGGAATTCACATAACACAAAGTTCGAGGGTTCCTAATTCTCTCAAGTCAAGGTTAGACACAACACTTACCTCACTCCAAAGGCCACTCAAAGCTCAATTGCAGCTTTTCCTTTCAAACACGCCTCCGAACCAACAATATCTAGCAAATTACCAACCAAATGTTTTAAAATAAGCCTTAGGAATCACCCATGATCGATAAGAATTCAATTAGGCCATTATCAAAAAGTCAACACTAGGGCCCGCTTGGTCCAAGTTCGAAATTCGGACAAAAACTCGATTACCCATTCACCCCCGAGCCCAGATATAAAATTGGTTTTGGAATCCGACCTCAATTTGAGGTCTAAATCCCAAATTTATTAAATTCCTAGTTTCTACCCAAAACTCCCCAATTCCACCATGAAAAACCTTAGATTCTAGGTTGAAATCTTGTAAAATGAAGTGAAAGATTGAAAGAAACTAGTTAAGAATCACTTACCTATGATTTGGGGGAAGAAATGGTCTTTGGAAAATCACCTAGAGGGTTTCTTGTTTTGAAAATTTTGAGAAATGAGCAGAAATTCCGTCTTAGTTAGGTTTAACACAGCGGCAGATGTGGCAGCTGCAGATGTCCCAATTGCGAGAAATGCTTCGCTAATGCGAAGTGTTCCCCGGCCCTGCTGTCTTCGCAAATGCGGCCTGAGATGATCGCAAATGCGACCAATACTTCGCAAATGCAAAGTCCACCCCTCAGCCCAACTGCTCGCAAATGCGATGGGTTCTTTGCATTTGCAAGGCTCGCAGTTGCGATTCGGACCTCGCAATTGCGAAGTTTGCAGACCTGTAGCACACCTGCAAGAATTCCTAAGTTCCATTCACTCTGTAGCCTATCCGGAACTCACCCGAGCCCTCAGGGCTCCAAGCAAAACATGCACACAAGTCTTGAAACATCATACAAACTTGTTCACGTGATCAAATCGCAAAAATAACACCTAAAACTACGAATTAAGCACCAAATCAAATGAAATTCTCAAGAACACTTTGAAATTTTTATTTCTCAACTGGACGTCCGAATCACGTCAAACCAATTCCGTTTTTCATCAAATTTCACAGAGAAGTCTTAAATATTATATTGAACTTGTACCGGGCTCCGGAATCAAAATATGGACCCGATACCAACAAGATCAAACATCAAAACTTTTCTTAAAAACCAATAATTTTTTTTTCAGATTTCAATTTTAAAAAAAATTCATAACTCGGGCTAGGGACCTCCGAATTCGATTCCGGGCACACGCCTAGGTCCCATATTTCGATACGGACTCATCAAGACTGTCAAAATAAGAATCCGAGTCCGTTTATAAAAAATGTTGACCGAAGTCAACTCAATTAAAGTTTTTAATAAAAAATCCCTATTTTTATCAACTTTCAACACAAAATCTTTTCGGAAATACGCCCGGACTGTGCAGGCAAATCAAGGAGGGATAAAATGAGGTTTTAAAGACCTCGAAACACAGATTTTGATTTTAAATCATAAGATAACCATTTGAGTCATCACAACTATGGTTAACACAAATAACCTATTACATGTTGCCAAAATATTAATAAAATCTTTCATAGGAAATAATAGAAAAGAGGGGTCTCTTCTCAAAGGTTGAAACAATGACCACCCCAAGCCAACAGATATTAAAATTTATAATTAACTAGATATCGATGCCCGTGGTGTGCACGGGCTCAAAAGGAACATTAACTCGTCAAACATAGGCTCTAAAATTCATATGAATGAATGAGAATTCCATTCATTCAACTGAACTATATTTATATGATTTAGCACAATGAAGTAAAATTGCAAACATCTCCATGTGGTGCTCATACGTGTCTTTCTCATCCAAAACACCATGCTTGAATTGAATCACTACATTTGCCTTCCAACAGATCGAGAGATCTAACCCCATTAGTAATGACGTGTTACATAGTTTCATAAACTGGAACCTAGTCCAACAGCTACACATGAATACATCTACCACATTGGTAGTGATTTCACTTAATTGGATATCAAAGACACCAAATCAAACCATAGATGTCTTCCGGTGGAGTAAGCCGAGTAATGAACAAAATTCAAAAAAGCTTTAGATAGTTGCAATTTTTCCCATCACGTTGATAACGCGAGCCAGTAGAAATGCATGTAATTTCCCATGTTTGGCTTGTGCCACACTAATCAAAATCTTCCTTATGATGTCAATCACCATTGTTACTCGTGTCTTAGGCTGGATTTCCTGGCGGGTAGTAATATTTTCATTCAATGTCTTTAAGTCATGCTATGAACCCATCAAACAAAAAACTTCTGGCTAGGCTTCTCACTTCCGCGCCTACGTCTAGCTCAACACTCACCGCCTTAAATACCCTGTCGCCGGCAGACTGCACTGCGTATCCAACAAGTAAAATAAGAAAAATTTCATTGAAATTGGTATTAAGACATCAAAGCGAGACAAATGGAGATGCTCCCTACAAGGACCATCGAACTACTATTTTTTTAAGTTTGTGCAAGGAACATCAAATATCTTTTATGCCTTTTTTGAATACTAAATACTAAATAAGGAAAGAGGGAAAGCAAGCAATCTTCACCTGTAGAAACGTAAAATTAAGCAAGAGTACTTGACGAGAACAAGTTCCAGAGCGAGCAGGGCTAAAATAAAAAAAGATATCAGATAACACGATTGATAAAGATGAACCAGATAGGATAAGTTACCATCTCGTAATTGGCAGAGCCGGGGGTTTTACATGATTTTTGTGTAATCATTCAATATCACAATATATACTTGATAAATATGAGCACTCCTTTCTCTACTCAATAATACGTACTTGAAAAATATATCAGATCAATGGTTTGGCTAGTTATCAAAAATATTATACGAACAACATTGGACTAATAATAGAATCTTATCACAATGAGCCAAAAGTGTGAATAGTGATGATTGAATAGTGTGAAACTATCTTGTTTTACATAGAATATGCAACTATCTAGTCAACCATCAAGCTTCTATTGTGAATCCATTAATTCATTGAGTTCAAGAGCTGCAGGAAATTGTCTATATTTTTAGGTATAGAGGAATTACAGAGTAAATGTAAAATATTTAAACTGTGAAAAACATGATCTTTTGGAGGTACTGTTTCAAGTTGCAAATTATTAGAAGTGGTCACTCCACTTGCAAAACCAGCATAACACAAAGCGCCTAATGTGACCACAAAGTTTAGAAACTACAAGGTTGTGTATAAAAAAGTCAGCGTTACCTGCTCCCTGAGTTTTTGTGTTTTATACAGCGGAACTCTTGTACTTGAGGTGCACAAATTTCCTCACACTTGCTGCAAATGTAAATGCATATAACTCAAGGATGGATGACTCACCCTGTAGATTTCTACAATGAGTGGAAGTGAACAAGCAGAGATGTGTAGCATCTATCAAGAAGTTGTTCAAACTCCACAATGAAGGATCAGTAAAGGTATACTGCTCACTACTATGATGTCAATGGGATTTCTCAAAAAAGATAATCCCACATCTTCAAGCTGCAAATATAAGAAGTATTATAAGAAGGAACTTTTCATTGTTTAAAAAAAATGCATTACAAGAAACAATAAGAAAGATCAGTTAACCTTAGGAGCAAATTCATAACCATTGCAAAGTGAAAAATTGCAATTGATAGCACACACATGGCATAGCTTCTTTTCAATGCTTTCAAATATCACATTGAGTGCAAATGTTGCTCTTGTGAGTGAACTAAATACCTGAAAAACAGAAATGGTACATCACAATATTGACAACTTAAAAACTGGTAAAAATAGAGAGAAAAAGGACTAACTTTCTACCTGGTGAAAGCTAGTCGACTCACTATCATAGTTGTGGTCGCCCTTTTACATCAAAAGTTTCGACTCTCGTGAACTTTTATTTACGCATAAAAATCATTGTATTTCTTGATTCTCTCGTAATCGAATTGTTACAAGTATCACTTCACGTAACACCCAATTTTCTCATATTTTGGGATCTTCTACGTATTATGTAAAATCATTCATCGATTCTAGCTCAAATATCTATCCAAAGAACAAATAACACTGCAGTACTTCTCACAAACTTGCACCTGGGTATAAATTTCCCAATTTGCATGAGCAAAACAGAGAAATTACATACATGCCTGCAGAAATCGAATAAGACAACCAAAAAGTACGAATATTGGTGATTACCAACAAAGAAAGTGCAATAATCAAGGACATATTGCACAAAAAACTCACCAAAATAAAAGGCTTATATTTGAAAGATAATCTCCTAGGAAGAAGCATATGACATTTGATTTGAGATTCAGGAATAACAAAAATCGAGCTATTCAATAGAGAAACAGAAGAAAAGAAAGAACGATTCAATGGAGAAAATTTAGAATGTTAACATTGATTGGGATGTGGTGGTTGCTTGGAAAAATAAAGTATGCCATTAAACTTAACGAAACGACTTACAGATGTCAACCGTAAAAGGGAGGGGGGGGGGGGGGTAAGTAATGACGGATTTACATAATGGCAGGTGACAAAATCTGATAGTAGTAGGGTTTCGTTAACAGGTAATGGTATATGTGTCCCAAAATGGTAATGTCAGTGGCATAGATAGGCCATTTCGTTAAGTTCGATGATGTATTTGAGTTTTTTTCCGTCATCTAAATTAGCTAATAGCTTGTGTTATTATGTACTTATATTTTTAGCTTATTTTCTAACTTTATAGAATCACACTACTTTGTTGTTATCACATAGAGTGTCCCTTTCTTTGCCTTGGTTGATCCATAGACTCATGTATCAATCAAGAGCATTTGAGGGCTCATTCCTGTATTTGTATTGGTTGACCATAGACTCGTGGACCAATCAAGGCCATATGCATTCTTGTATTCGTATTGGTTGACCACAGAGTCATGGACCAACCAAGACCATTTGAAGGACTCATCGTGTAAATTCCCCTGGTCAACTTATTCTAATTTCCATAAGTGTACACTATCTGTAAGCTTTTATCGAAATCACAATTCTGTCTTATTTGCCCTCATCCAACAGACCCTGCCTAGTTAAATGGGAGCTTATTCCCGCTCTTCTTCGCTCAAAGATTTCTTTATCATATTCACAGCAATCTCATTATTCTCTATTTCCTCCAGTCAACCAGGTCTATGTAAATCTAGCCAACTGCCTTGTATGGTTCCTTGTACATATGTTTCTATTTTCTTGTAGTTTTAAAGGGTAAGAGGATCCGGTTATCATGTTTATAGAATGGACTTCCAGAAACTCATAGACGTCCACAGGAACAACAGAGCCAATATGACAGCGGCAGTGTTAATACAGAAGTAGGAACTTTCCTAGTGAATCCTCAAAATCAAGTTATTCAGTTCAAAGACAAACCGGACAACAGAATATGTCTTTCTTTTTTGCTTGACTTTTACTGATATTATATTTAGTCTCCTTCTGTCTCACCGTACCATTTCACATTACCCAACATGGTACGCGTGGATATATATGTTGTTAATCGAAGGCCATGATAAAACTTCTGACAGAATAACTTCCTATGGCTGATGGCTGATGGCTGATGGCTGATGCCACTTTCCTTAGAATGAACATAATATCTTCAATTGGATGCTTTTGAGATTCAGACAAGATCTTTGAACAAAAAAATTTCCTTCCTTAGTTTAAAAGATGTCAAAGTGTTGCTTTATTCTTACTTAATCCGGTTTTTCCTCTAAACAAACTAGGTATTTGTACACAAATTCGACAGGTATAGAAAGGACATAGAAGCATCGATGCACACAACCAGGCAAATATATCATCATAGGATACAAACAAGGCATACAAGTTAGTACCTTCAAATAGCTCAAAGAATGAACAGACACTACCCCTTTACTAATGTCACCTAGAATAGGTCCCCTCAAAAGCTGTATGGTTGCATTCTCAGCTCATCATTGTTATCTTTCATATTAGAGAAAACTTAGAAAGTTAACTAGAACCTAGACTATATAAACAATCAAAAGTAATAAACTTTGTTTTTTTGTATTTTCTGTTTTATGAAATCAGAGATGCAAATCACAGCTACAGTAGTTGGCACGAGGACAAGGGTAGGAGAACTGTGATACTGTCATACTGGGATGTAATACCTACCAAGTAAGAATACGCGTGCACACATTTCATTTGCATTGATTGGATGGCTACAATAAGAACCTGGTAACTACAAAAATACAGTTCACTTACAAGCAGAAACTTGAGCAAGATCCCTCATACTTACACCTTTGATTTTTATCCATCATGCACTAGATATACTTTTTGGTCTTCCTGAGCCGAGGGTCTATCGGAAACAGCCTCTCTGTCCCTATCGGGGCAGGGGTAAGGTCTGCGTACACATTACCCTTCCCAGACCCCACTATGTGAGATTTTACTGGGTAGTTGTTGTTGTTGTTGTTGTTTGCACTAGATATACTTTCAGTTTTTTGGGTAAAGACTAAAGGCCACCTTAGTTGTGCAGAGTAGAATGCAAAATGTGTTTGCTCGATCAAGTATTTGTGAGAAAGCACGGGAAAAAATATTGTTGATATTATTGACATATGTTAAACACAATACAATGAGCCCTATATATATATATATACATAATATGTACTACTCCTAATACATATGGAATTAGGGTTATTTACTCCTATTTACATAACTATTCTAACACTCCCCCTCAAGCTGGTGCATATAAATCATATGTACCGAGCTTGTTACATATGTAGTTAATACGAGGACCAGTGAGGGACTTGGTGAAAATATCTGCAAGCTGATCATTTGACTTCACAAACTTTGTAGCAATATCTCCCGAGAGTATCTTTTCTCTGACAAAGTGACAGTCAATCTCAATGTGTTTAGTTCTCTCATGGAACACTGAATTTGACGCAATATGAAGAGCAGCTTGATTATCACACAGAAGTCCCATCCGACTAATCTCACCAAATTTCAACTCCTTGAGCAACTGTTTGATCCAAATTAGCTCACATGTCGCCATAGCCATTGCTCGATATTCTGCTTCTGCACTAGACCGAGCAACCACATTCTGTTTCTTGCTCTTACAAGACACCAAATTTCCTCCTACTAAGACACAATATCCAGACGTAGAACGTCTATCAGAAGGTGATCCTGCCCATCAGCATCTGAGTATCCAACGATCTGCTCATGGCCTCGATCCTCAAACAATAAGCCTTTGCCTGGAGCTGATTTTATATACCGAAGAATGCAGACAACTGCACCCAATGACTATCACAAGGAGAATCCATAAACTGACTCACAACACTCACAGGAAAGGAAATGTCAGGTCTAGTCACTGTGAGGTAATTTAATTTACCAACCAATCGCCTATATCTTGCAGGATCGCTAAGACGCTCCCCCTGTCCTGGCAGAAGTTTAGAATCGGATCCATCGGAGTGTCAACAGGTCTACAACCTATCATTCGTGTCTCCTCAAGAATATCTAGAGCATACTTCCGTTGTGAGATCACAATACCCGAGCTAGACTGAGCGACCTCAATACCCAGAAAATACTTTAATCTGCCCAGATCCTCAGTCTGAAAGTGCTGAAGGAAATGTTGCTTCATCTTACTAATACCATCCTGATCATTGCCGGTAATAACAATATCGTCAACATAAACGACCAGATAAATACAGAGATTTGAAGCAGAATGTCGATAAAATACAGAGTGATCAGCTTCACTACGAGTCATGCCAAACTCCTGAATAACTGTGCTGAACTTACCAAACCAGGCTCGAGGAGACTGCATTGGACCATAGAGGGACCGGCGCAACCGACATACAACGCCACTAGATTCCCCCTGAGCAACAAAACCAGGTGGTTGCTCCATATAAACCTCATCCTCAAGGTCACCGTGAAGAAAAGCATTCTTAATGTCCAACTGATAGAGAGGCCAATGGCGAACAGCAGCCATGGATAGAAAAAGACGGACTGATGCAATTTTAGCCACGGGAGAGAAAGTATCACTGTAATCGAGTCCAAATATCTGAGTATACCCTTTGGCAACAAGACGAGCCTTAACTCGATCAACCTGGCCATCTGGACCAACTTTGACTGCATACACCCAACGACAACCAACAGTCGATTTACCCGAAGGAAGAGGAACAAGCTCCCAAGTATACTCGTATGTAAAGCAGACATCACGTCAATCATAGCTTGTCGCCATCCGGGGTGAGACAGTGCTTCACATGTAGACTTAGGGATGGAAACAGAGACAAAGATGACACAAATGCACAATGGAATGATGACAGACGATGGTAACTTAAACCGACATAATGAGGATTAGGATTAAGTGTGGACCGTATACCTTTTCGTAGTGCAATCGGTTGATTAAGAGGAGACAAGCCCGCAGTATTAGCAGGGTAAGGCGTAGGACGTGAATCAGCTGGGCCTGATGCTGGGCGCGGACGACAATGATAAGTCAGGAGTGGTGGAGCTGTAGAAGGTTGAACTAGACTAGGTGGTGGCACTGGAGCTATAGTTGGTGGAACTGGAGTAGGTAGTGGTACTGGACTCGGTGATGGCACTGGAGCTATAGGTGGTGGAGCTGCAACCGGAACTGTAGGTGGTGGAGCTATGGAGGAAGATGAATGGGAGATAGGGACTGAATCTCCAAAAGAAGGAACTGGTAGCACCTCAGAAATATCTAAGTGATTAACTGGACCTGTGAAGTATGATTGGGTTTCAAAGAAGGTAACATCAGCAGACATAAGAAATCGTGGAAGGTCAGGAGAATAACATCGATATCCCTTTTGCGTTCTTGAGTAACCCAGAAATATGCACTTAATAGCACGAGGAGCTAACTTATCTTTTCCTGGAGTAAGGTCATGAACAAAGCACGTATTCCCAAAGACACGGGGTGGAAGAGAGAACAAAGGTAAGTGGGGAAACAGGACAGAGAATGAAACTTGATTTTGGATAGCTGAAGATGGCATACAATTAATAAGATAAAAGATGTAAGAACTGCATCCCCCAAAAACGCAGCGGAACATGAGATTGTATGAATGGGTACGAGCAGTTTCAATAAGATGTCTATTCTTTCTTTCAGCTACCCCATTTTGTTGGGATGTGTACGGACAAGATGTTTGATGAATAATCCCATGGGAGTTCATAAACTGCTGAAATGGGGAAGACAAATACTCTAGGGCATTATCACTATGAAATGTGCGGATAGAAACCCCTAATTGATTTTGAATTTCAGCGTGGAAGGTCTGGAAAATAGAAAACAATTCAGATCGATTTTTCATCAAAAATATCCAAGTGCACCTGGAATAATCATCAATGAAACTGACAAAGTAGCGGAATCCCAAGGTAGAACTGACCCGACTAGGACCCCAAACATCTGAATGGACTAAAGTAAAAGGTGACTCTGCTCGATTATCAAGACGCCGCAAGAAATGGGAGCGGGTATGCTTACCGAGCTGACATGACCCACACTCTAGAGTGGTCAAGTGAGATAAGCCAGGTACCATTTTCTGAAGCTTTGACAAACTGGGATGTCCTAACCGTTTATGTTATAAATCTGGTGAATCAGTAACGGGACAAGTTATTGGAGGAAGACAAGATGCGAGTCCATGTGATTTTGCAAGGATAAGGTAATAAAGTGTATCTGATTCACGTCCGGTACCAATGATCCGCCATGTACTGCGTTCCTGTATAAAAACAAGGCCATCAAGAAATAAAACAGCAGATTTAAGTGATTTGGCTAAGCGACTAACGGCTATGAGATTAAAAGGACTACCAGGAACATAAAGAACTGAGTCTAAAGGTAAGGAAGTGGACTTGCTTGACCTATTGCAGTTGCCATGGCTTGAGACCCATTGGCCATTGTGACTGTTGGAAGAGATTGAGAAGATGAAATACTAGTGAAAAGAGATTTGTTACCAGAAATATGATCAGATGCACCTCAATCAATGACCCAAGACTCAGAGGTTGAAGGTTGGGAGACACAAGTCACGCTACTATTTGTTGGAACAACGGAGGCTAGTCCTGAAGATGTCTATTTACGTGCTTTGTACTGAAGGAACTCAATATAATCTGATAAAGAAACCAACTGGATTGGATTCAACAAATTGGATCCAACAGATTGTGAGTTAAAGGCTTCTGATACGAATGCCATTATAATGTTGCGCCGAAAAAGCAGAAATTTTCTGGGAATTACTGTTCACGCCGGAAAAATCAATGTTCACGCCGGAAAAATATAAAAGTGCTCTGAATTTGATTTAAATTGGATGGGTATGCTCTGATTTGCAAGGAGAAGACACTGCCCTGAAGGAATTTTACCAAATTCTGGCCGGAAACTGCCTCATGCGCCGGCGCATGGGCGTCGGAACTTCGCCGGAAAAATTCTTCCGGCGGCGCGTGGGGGCGCGTGCAACCTTTTCTGCTGGAGATTTTTAATGGGTTGGTCGCCGAGCTCTGATCTACTTTTTCGTGGTGTTGGTTTTTGCACAACACTGACGGATAGTATGATTCTTGCGAACAGACCTGTTTTTGCCTGAAAAAGGGCTTCCGGTTGACTGTTTTCTCTTCCCGGAGTCGCTGGAATTTATGCACAGCGATAAATTTCTCACGGTTGCTCTGATACCATGTGAGAATGCACGGGAGAATATTATTGATTATTTTTAACAATGATACAATGAGCCCTATATATATAATACATGTCCTACTCCTAATACATATGGGATTAGGGTTATTTACTACTATTTAACTATCAAAGTAACAAATGGGAAGTTCAACCTAGTTAACTTGGGCTTCGTCTGTCGAGTTGAGGTGTAAAGGTCAAGGTGTTCAAGATCATTTAAGTCAAGGTGTTCAAGATCATTTAATCAAAAAGTTTAGCGAAAGAGATGAAAAGGCCAAAGCACTTTGGAAAAGATCGATGCTCAGTTATGTAGTATTATGTGGCAATCGATTGATTCCAAGTTGATGCCCTTGTTTCGTCCATTCCAGAAATGTTATTTGGTTTGGAAAAAAGCACTTTATACACTAATGACATATCTCGTTTCTATGACGTGATATCGCGGATGACAAACTTAAAGAAACAGAAATTAGATATGTCTACTTACTTGGGACAAGTACATGCAATTATGGAGGAATTTGAGAAGTTGATACCAGTTTCTGCTAGTGTGGAAAAGCAACAAGAGCAGCGACAGAAGATGTTTCTAGTTCTTACCCTTGTTGACTTCCTAATGATCTTGATTCGGTACGCGACCAGATTTTGGCTAGTCCGACTGTCCACACAGTTGATGAATTATTCTCTCGATTACTTCGCCTCGCTGCAACACCAAGTCATCCAATGATCTCATCACAGACACTTGACTCCTCTGTTCTCGCATCCCAGACAGTAAACAATCAGGCATCTCAAACTATGGAGAATAGACGAGGAGGAGGTCGTTTTGGACGATCTAGACCCAAGTGTTCTTCTTGTCATAAACTTGGACACACTCGTGAAATATGCTATTCTTTACATGGTTTTCCCCCCAAAAATGCTTATATTGCCTAGACCGAGACTTCAGGTAACTACGGATTTTCTATCTAAAGGGAAATATAATGAGTTCCTTCAATATCGAGCAAGTAAGCAGACATCTCCACAAGTAGCCTCAGTTGCTCAGACGGATACTTCTGTTGCTAGTAATTCTTTTGCTTGTGTTTCCCATTCTAGTACTCTTGGACCATGGATCACAGACTCAGGCGCTTCTGATCATATCTCTGGTAATAAATAACTTTTGTCGAATTGTATATTCACAGCCTTTTCCCACTACTTTAGCCAATGGGTGTCAAACTAAAGCAAAAGGAGTTGGACAAGCTAATCCCCTATTAGTCTTGCATATGTTAGTCATTTGACTCGTGCCCTCCATTGTGGTATATATTTTATTGATGATACTTTTATTATGCAGAACTGCAGTACGGGACAGACCATTGGCACGGGGCGTGAATCAGAAGGCCTTTACTACCTTAACTCACTCAATCCCTCCACACCATGTCTAGTTACAGATCCTCCAGATCTAATTCACAGACGTTTAGGACATTCGAGTTTATCCAAGCTTCAAAAGATGGTGCCTAGTTTGTCTAGTTTGTCTACATTAGATTGCGAGTCGTGTCAACTTGGGAAACATACCCGAGCCTCCTTTCCGCGTAGTGTTGAGAGTCATGCATAGTCTGTTTTCTCTTTAATTCATTCTGATATATGGGGTCCTAGTAGAGTCAGTTCAACCTTGTGATTTCGTTATTTTGTTAGATTTATTGATGATTATTCAAGATGTACTTGGCTTTTCTTAATGAAAGATCGTTCTGAGTTGTTTTCTATATTCCAGAATTTTCGTGCTAAAATCAAAAATCAATTTGGTGTTTCGATTCACACTTTTCACAATGATAATGCCTTAGAATATTTATCCTCTAAGTTTCAGCAGTTTATGACTTCTCAAGGTAATCAACCTGGGTCTTGGCCACCTACTTTGGAAGATGATCAAGTGCTCCTCCTTCTTCTGAAAATACGAGTTAGCTACAACCAAATCGAAGGCTTTAGCGAAATCCAACAGCGAGGTTCCTCCTTCATTTCTAACTCCCAAACCGAAACCGCCATGCACTTTGTCGTAACCCCTAGAAGGTGTTGCAAAAGATTGGTGATAATGCGTATTGCTTGGAGCTTCCCAATGACTTTGAGATATCACCTATCTTCAATGTAGTAGATCTTGCTCCCTACTATTCCTATGACTCGAAGGTGAGTCCTTTTCAACTAAGGCAGAATGATGAACATACAAGCTCAAATCGTGATGCTAGAGAAGTACAAATGGAGGCCATATTTTCTACAACAATGGAGGCTTATTGGGCTCACGAAGATGCCAATTGATTTGGAGAATTGAGCCACGAATTTAAAATAGTTACACTAATTAGACCTAGTCCAATTGAGGCCCAAGAATCTCAAGAAATTGCAGGAGTCCAAAAACTCATTCAAGATTAGGATTTCTTTTCCTTCAAGTTTAGGATTTCTTTTCCTTAAAAAATTAGGATTTCTTAATTCTTGTTTTAGTAGGATTATATTTATAGTTCTAGTTGACGAGATGAATTACCTACTTATAATTGTGTGTAATAGGTAGGATGATAATGTAGAGTAAAGAAGGTAGAAGATAGAGCTGGGAGATGTAAACAATTATGATCTTGTATTCTGTTTGTTTGAAATGAAATGAAATTAATTACCAAAAAAAATATTTATAGTTCTAGTCAAACTGGGATTGTTAGTTGGTATTCCATTCATACTGGAATTCTTTTTCCTATTTAGTTAGGATAGGTTTTTTTTTTAGCCTTATTCTTATTCTAGTTTAATTAGGATTAGTTTTCCTTAACCTTATCAGTTTTACTCATTGTAAGGCCTATTTAAAGGGCTCAATATGCTGAAAATAAACATTGGTGATTAGTTTTTCTAAGCTCTTGCATCAAAAATGTGTGCTCGTTTATTTATTTCTTCTTCCTATATTCAACGCTTCTTGCAATCTTGTTCATCTTACGTTCTTCTCACGTGAGTTTGAAGAACGCATTCACTAGTTTTGTGAAAAACCTTAGGGGGTACTTCCGTTTTCTCTCTTCTTTGTGCTTGACAGGTGTAAAACCTTGAAAGTACATCACTGCATTTCAACCGATATAGTCATTGACAAATTAGAAGAAAATGGTGTTCTACAAAAATAAGATAAGACTTACCTGACCACCTTCTTGCATCCATGCTATCATGTCTTCCATTGCAAGGGCTGCTACCTAGTAGCATGTGATTGATTAAAACTATTTGCAACAGGAAAAGTTAATTCAATGATAAACCGAGTATAAC
The DNA here is from genome assembly GCF_001879085.1 of Nicotiana attenuata. Taxonomy (NCBI): domain Eukaryota; kingdom Viridiplantae; phylum Streptophyta; class Magnoliopsida; order Solanales; family Solanaceae; genus Nicotiana; species Nicotiana attenuata. Next base: position 30,846,544 of record NC_031994.1, read on the forward strand.
GTAACCATAATAAATGTTGGTAATAAGCTAAAATATACTTTCTAAATATCAGCCTTGGAAGGTTGGTCAAATGACAAACTCTTAACATGGCTACAAGCACAAGAACTGAAATTGAAGGTACCGAGTGAAACCAATGTTTCTCCAGGTATTAACAGAAGCTATAAATCTAAAGGCCTATGGCTATTCATATCAAATGTAAAACTCTAGAAAAGTAACTCCAATGAGTTTAAATGAAATATCTTCCTTTCTAAAAACCTTACAACATAAATATAACACCAACCCAAATATCCCAAAAGCAAGACAATTGGACAAATGGTACAAAATAATAGTAGGACTGCTTATCGGTCGGTTTGGTTTTGAATGTTATCAGTTCGGTTTATCAGTTATCTATTATCGGTTTATAAACATGCTAAATCGATAATCAAACCAATAAGATATCGGTTGTCGGTAGTGGTCCTTAATGGTTCATTTATTGGGTTAACCCAAATGGGCTGGAAGCTTATATTTTTCAAACGCCTGCAATAGAATATATTACACCCCTATTTGAAGTGCCGCATGTTATACTGGTATCATCAAGACATGCACTGTAGGCAGTGGCGAAGCCAGAAATATTTTCAAGGGTGTTCAGACTTGAAAGAAGTAAATAAAATTTTCCAACAAAGGCTGCTCAATATACGTTTTATACATCTAAAATCAATATTTTACTTATATACACAGTGTAATTTTTCATATAATTTTTCATAATATTTTGGCAAAGGGCGGTCAGTTGACCACCCTTTGCAAAAGATGGCCTCGCCCCTGACCGTAGGACAATATCTAAAAGTCACTTTTATACGGACCACGAAAAGAGACAAAGACACATATTCTTAAGAATGTATCCGGGTTATCTATACCCCAAAAGGAGAAACGGCATTAAGAGAGCAACATGCCATGAGTTGGAAAGTTAGATCATAACGAAACAAGAACAGCAGCATCCAGTGACAGTGCAATACACACAGGGAACAACAGTACACGCTGAAGAACAATTAAGTAAAGCTAGTAAAAGGCCCAAAACACCATGTTCAGAAGATTCAAGATACTAATTCATTATTCTTCTAATATGGAGAAAAGCATACTTCCAAATAGATAATGAAAAGGATTACAAGTTCAACACAGCTCCACTTAGCAGTCACTAGTTTTGCCAAAGTCTACGAAATTCTACACAAAACATATCCATAATCTCAGCTTTTCCGCCAAAGCTTTTGCAAAATGCCCTAAGTGGCTTTATATAACCAGGGGTAAAAGGGTAAATTTAACAAACCTTATTGAGTTACCGGTTAAACCGTTAAGGAAATTAAAAAAAAAAAGTTAACTGAACTGATAAGCCAATAGCATAAAATACAAAACCATTTTCAAACCATTAAAAACCGATAACCCGATACCGATAAACCAACAACACTTTTTCTATCCAATTAATGGAAGCTGATTAATGATGGAGAAGAAAAGGGCAATTCTTCTGCATACTATATGCCAGAAGACGATTCCATCAACTATTCCAGTTCACTGGCAAGCTAGAGTGGCAACCCTTTAAGATGATTTCAGGCTTCTAGTAGATGAAAATAAATACATTATTAAGCATGAATCTTTTTTTTGGGAGAAAACTAAAAAGATTGTATCTTAGAGACATTACCTCATTACGTGCCTCCATGCCTTCTGGATTGTCACCCCGGAAGAAATCAGCAGACTGCGTTAAAAGGATGTACAAAAAAACAAATGTTCACAATGTTAGTTTTGATTAATACATATACAAACTTCCGAGGGGAAGAAGTTTCAATACGTGATCTCCACAACTTATGGACTCACTTCATGTTAGATAGTTAGTTACGTAAAAAAGGTATAGTCCCACTCCCACATCGAAAAGGTGTAGAGAGTAGCTATTGTGTATTGTTATAAATAGGGGTTCTTGTTATAGTTAATACAACATCAATAATATAACGTGTACTACTTCTCTTAGAGCGTGAGTGAGACAATCCGGGAAAGTCAAACAGTCAGCGTGCGTCAAATTTCGGCGACTTTCTAGGTTTGATTGGCACATGGCGTGAATCACAAGACCTTTACTACTTTGACTCACTCAATCCTTCCCCAGCATGTAGTTACAGATCCTCCAGACCAAATTCACAAATGTTTAGGACATCCGAGTTTATCCAAGCTTCAGAAGATGGTGCCTAGTTTATCTAGTTTGTCTACATTAGATTGTGAGTCGTGTCAACTTGGCAAATATACACGAGCCACCTTTTCGCGTATTGTTGAGAGTCGTGCAGAGTCTGTTTTTTCTTTAGTTCGTTCAACATATGGGGTCCTAGTAGAGTCAGTTCAACTTTAGGATTTCGGTATTTTGTTAGTTTCATTGATGATTACTCAAGAAGTACTTGGATTTTCCTAATGAAAAATGGCCTCACGGCCACTTACACTTGCATCAGTTTGCAAACCCGGTACACGAACTTACGTTTTTTCCTATTTTAACACCTCTATTCACTAAAATGCATGTTTTATACACCTCCACATCTGCATATTCTTCAATCGCGATGATATGTTGAACACATCAACTACCACATCACATAATTGAGGACACATCATTATTTTTTTTTTATTTATAAATAATTCCAAAAACATATGAATTTGACCATCGCCCTTCTTAAGTATTCCTCCCCTCCATTATCCCGTTCCCATTTATTCCCCCAGCCATCACCACACACAACATGTACAGGTGATTGAGTTAGACAAACAGTTGATCATCATCAAGGATTCGATGGAGATACCATCCCCACTGTTGGCGCAACTGCTATAGTCACAGTTCGTGTTGCTACCATCACTGCTGATAAGATTTTCCGGCGTCGTTTGCAATCAGGAAGTTTTCAAAAAACGGTGAAGGGAAAGCTCATGAGAGAATATTTTCCGGCATAATTTAATGTGAATGAAGGAGAGAAGCTACTCAAGGCAACCAATCTCATCAGATTGAAAGAAACTCAAAGTTCAAAGTAGTCAAAAACCTCAAAACTAGCAGCAACCAAGGGACAGATTTTTTGAGAAATTGCAAATAGTGTTGCCGCCAATCCTTTTTTTGTCCTGTCATGAAGTTCACTAATGGCAGGATTCGGTGGTGGCGGAGAGGTGGAACAGTGGTGGTTTATTGGGGGGTTTTGGAGAGTGATGGGTTGTTATTTATGGGTGATCTTTGCGTGTTACACTTGTTGATGGTTAATATTGGTTAGCATATAATTAAAGGTGGGTCAATGGTGGAAGGATAAGGATTGCACATGAAGATTGGGGTTTTGTGAAGGGGATCGGGATCGGGATCGGGAAAGAAAGAAAACGGTCGGGGGGGGGGGGGGGGGTTAGGGGGGTAAGTAAGTTAAGGT